>NC_132793.1:53087500-53712500 GCF_048418805.1 Vulpes vulpes
TAAGGACTCAATTTCTTTGTCTTTGAAGTGGAGATAATATTGTACATGATAGTTGCTCTCAGTTAAATATATATTCTGCTTAACACTCTCTGACACATAGTACATAATTTAATAAAAACATTTTATTATCTTTGTTGTTGGTATTAAGTGCTCAATAAACAAATGTATTGCAAGTTTTTCTCAGGACTGTACTAGAGAATTTAAATTAGCAGGCAAGTACTTTTTCCTTTTAGTTGTATACATAGTCTTTTGGGGAGAAGGTTGTGAAGAAAGTGGGAGTTAGTGTAAAGAATCCTAAGTAAGTAGTTAAAGCTAGACATTTGAAATATGCTCTGGGAAGGTACAAGACTAGAAAATGTGTAAGTTTTCATTCAAGGTGTTACAAAGTAAGTTTATGTAGGAAAATATAAAATACTACAAGAAAAACTGCTAACAAGTAAGATTTCTAAAAAACTTTCAAAATAAGTGCTAAGCGAAGCTGTAAGCAGGATAATCAGATCTGAAGGTAGATCACTTAGAATGGTTTTATGCAGAAGTGATTTGTGAGCAAGCTGTAAGCAAAGATGCAATGAGTAGAGAAGAATGGAATGGACTTTCCAAATGTAAAAAAAGGGCTTTTGAGGACACTTACAATTGTGAGCTGACAAATTCAAATTGTGCTGACAAATTTATGGATGACTATAAACATTTTTCTTTGGCTGAAACAGAAATTCTTGCCTAGGAGTTAGAAAAGCATGACCAATGGTTAAAAACAAAAATCTGCTATTCATTTCTCAATGCTAAGAAATAGTGGACGAACACACAGTATTAGGATATGTAATGTCTTTAAGATTTTAGGCAGAGATGCCACTGATAGAAATAGTAACATAATACCAATGTTGCATTAATTACATATTTTATTTATTTTAGACAGAGATAAATAGCATCATCAGAGGGAGGAGCAAAGGGAAGAGAATCCCAAGCAAATTCTGTGCTCAGCATGGAGCTCAATCTCATTACTCTTGAGTTCAATCAGCGAAATCAAGAGTCCAGTGCTCAACAAACTGAGCTGCTGAGGTGCCCCCCAATATTGCATTATATAAAAGATAGTTTTATTTAGGGAATATGTGATAGTCTTGAATCAGATCTACCATTCAGTTGTTAACTTTTGTTAACTGTGCTAGTAGCTAAGATGATTTTGGTGGTAGAGTTGGCTTCTTCTCCTTTCGCATGCCGTAAATGATGGTTTTGGTTTTACGTTTCATACCAAAGGTATATTATGTCTTAGCTTATAAATTCACTAGGCGGTCCAATTCATAAGAAGCAAAAGCAAGTTCTTGTTTGTACAACTCTAATTTCACTTATGAAATAATTTTATAATGACAGGCTGTCATTCATACAAGGTAAAAATTTTAGAAGCCCATAAACCATTGATTCACTGATGAGTATTTCCCAGTTTATCCTGAGAGGTAAAATACATAGAGTGACTTTTAAATTAATCACAATACATAAGATGTAGAGTTACCTAATTAAGGATATCTATAATTCCCCTGTAAGGAATGTCTCTAGTTGTTAGCCTAGACTGCTGTGAGCAGTGCTATCTTAACTACTATGTTCAAGTGTTTGTCCCCGCCACTGTAAGACATGGCTGAGCACAATTTAGGCAGACTTTCATCCTTCTCTGTCTTACTCCACAATCTAAATGTGCACTGAACTTATTTAAAAAGCAATCATTTGGTAGAAATCTTAATTTTCACAATAGGCAAAAGTTGTGTCAGTGACCACATTCCATTGTATATACTGGGCAAACACTTTCTTTTGAAACAGAAAATAGAAAATTATTTTTCCAATAAAAATTTCTTTTAGAATTGCTTTTATTGAGTTAAGATAATTTAAGCCTACCATATAAGGCCTGCTGTACATATATATATATATATATATATATATATATATATATATTCATGCACTTCATAGAACAGTGTAATTTGCAGATGGAGGCAATACAGTCCTGTGAATGTACAGACAGACAAGTGTTCAAATCTTGCATTTAAATGACATTTTCAGGACAGCTGGGTGGCTTAGCGGATTGAGCACCTGCCTTTGGCTCAGGGCATGATCCAGAGTCCCGGGTTCAAGTGCCACATCGGGCTCCCTGCATGGAGCCTGCTTCTCCCTCTGCCTGTGTCTCTGCCTCTCTCTGTCTCATGAATAAATAAAATCTTTAAAAAAATAAATAAATGATATTTTCAGTACATGAATCTACATATGAATCTAGAATTATTTAAACTACCTAAACTGTTTTTCCCCTCCTCTGTAAAATGGAGACCAATAGGAATACAACTTGATTTAGTTTTCCATATGATAGCTATTGTCATCATCATCACCAATATTATTATTGTATATGCTACCTATATCCTTCATTATTCTGCAGCACCTTGTATGCAGCTCTAGTTTAATTCTTATCATATTGCTATGTCTGTTTCTTCTCTCTGAAATAAATACAGAACATAATGTAGATGCATTGGGAAATTTGCTAATTGAATAAAAGATGTGAGGTAATATAAATCTATCTCTATATTATATGTATGTATATATATGTGTGTGTATATATAAATCAAGTAGTGAATATGTCTTCTTATATTGACTATAAAGGTGCAAACATAAACAAAAACTTTTTATAACTGAATATATACTCTTATTTAAAAGAACTCTAAAACTGGTAGGCTAATAACAAATAGTATTTAGGTTTAGTACTGCCAAATTGTTATATTCTCATTAACTATGTTTAGCATCATATGTAAAATGATTCACTGTGCTTTTGCTAACTTTAAGCATTTTAAAACATGATAAAATTTGCTTTTTTTTTAAAGTAGTCAGGACCGATGCATATGTACAGACAGCTGAATAAAGTAGAGAGAAAATCACTGAAGTAAGAATGACTTGGATTCAAATCAAATTTTCTAACCTTGACATATAAGGGAATGAAGATGGAGTACAGAAGAAAGGAATAATAAGAAACAATAAGGGAAGGTTGATGCAAGTACATGAATTGGGAAAAGGAAACAAAAATGGGAGGAAAAAATTAACAAGGGAGATCAAGTTCAAGTGGGATTGAATTTAAGATATGGGCAGTGAAATTGTAGGAAAAACAGTGAAAATAAGAGAAGATATATTTTTCTCATTTTATACAAAACCACTGTAGGCAACTAGCCTTTGTAAAGAGGGATACAAAATTCAAATCCAAGAGGAAATCAATTTATGCTGTTTTTGTCCCTTCTGGGAAACTGACAGTGAGATACAAGAGAATGACATTTGGAATTTTTGTGCGAAACAGTAGGTTTGGGAGTAGTTGGTTCTTTTTTTGGCAGAGATATTAGTCTTTGAATATAGCAAAAGAGGTCCAGACACTGCATGAGAGTAAGGAAACTGAAGGGAGAGGAAGAAATCCTGAGGTGGGAGGTGAGGAGGCAGTAGAGCCATGTGTTCATGTAAACACCCTCTATTGCACTAATGCAGAGATTATATACATCTACCTTTGTGTGAAGGATGCTTTGAGGGGAAACTCAGGAGACAGGAGCTGAGTTCCACATTTAGGATAATTCAGTAGAGTATCAGACCAGCAAGGTAAGGACTGTGTGATGGTCCATAAACGATCAAATATAACCAGCAGTGATTATTAAAAACACTAGTCCACCACAGATGAGATAGACTTTCAGCCAATCATACTGAACGAATCTAAAAAGACAGCAGGGTTGACATCCAGCTTAAAGGGGTTGGTGATTAAGTACACATAGTAAGACTCACATGGTGTGAGTCAGCTGTTTCTAGAGATGAATTAGTTATTCAAACAAAGGAAAGCTGATTTCTTAGAAGAGCATCCTAATTTTGTTTTTCGCCATATGGCAACTATGTAGTTGCCTCTCCAAATTTTTAACCAGTTCATCTTTTCTAATCCCCTTTTGCTCAAGAACTTGGCTTTAGCCACTGCAAGACGATAGTTAGGTGACTTCTTCCTGCCCTGTGCAAAGTGTCATCAGAGACTCAGCAAATAGCGGTTACTTCAGTCTCTCAGGGAACTGGGCTCACAAGGGAATTTTGTTTTCAGAGACAAGTCACCTTGTATATATTTTTCCAAATGGCTGTACTAATGGACAGAAGCTTCCAGTGTAATTGATTTTGTTTGTTTAGATTTATTTATTTATTTTAGAGGGTACAAAAGAGAGGGAGAGAACATGGGTGGGAAGGGTAGAGGGAGAAAGAGAGAATCTTAAGCAGACTCCCTGCTGAGTGTGCAGCCTGATGGGGAGCTCAATCCAAAGACCCTGAGATCACCCCCCCTGAGCTGAAACCAAGAGTCAGATGCTTAACTGCACAAAACAGGTGCCACCATTGTATTTGAGTTCGGAATTTCATGTGACCTTATGCCTGTAGATGGTATTTGGGCGTACATTCTGTCCTAGATATGTGTACCTGCTTTTTGTTCTTAAAACAAATTGGACATAGTGGCAGGAAATTCCTCTATACATCAGTATTCACCTCCTACGGACAAAACCTGAATGATGATAAAATCATTTTTCTAAAACCTTAATAACCTTTAAAACTCTTGCCACTGCCTGTCCAGAAATTCTCATGTGAGCTAATTTAAATGAGATTATGGTTAATATGTCTCCATTTTTAACAAGAAACATTTTATTGGAGTATATCATGTATACCGAAAATGCACAGATCCTAATTATCACAAAGTGAAGTGACTCACTTCTCTTTCTCTATATATGTCAGTATGTATCTGGTATATAAAACCATTCTTTCTTGAAGAATACAATAAAATATAATTATGTATTTTCTCCCAGAAACAATTAAAATGTATTTGGTGCAGGAAATTAAGATTTTTTTTTTGACTTGCCTCCTGATGAACTGGGAACTCTGGCTACTCTCCACATTCTTATCTGTTTATTCTTTGGTATTAAAATACCTTCAGTCATTTTTAATGGTAAATACAGTTTTAATTTAGTGGTTCTAACTTTATAGTCCTAGAAAATAATCAAAACTGTGAACTAGCTTTAGTATTTGAATTTTTTCCTCTCCTCATGGCCAGGGACACCATGGGGAGAGTGCCTCCCTGTTTTCCTTTTTTCTGCATTTAGTATATCCTTTTCTGTACTGCTCTGTAACTGCTTGTTCTTACCTTATGAGATCATCAGGTTTAAGGCTCAGGGTAGGAGAAGTGGAGAGGGGAGGGTATGGTCTTCCTAGCAGCGGGTATATGTGATTTCTGACTTAGTCTTCCATGGTATTTCCTGGGTCCTTTAGGGTGCCCTCTCATCCGCCCACTCCTGCCACAACTCTGCATAGCTGGGATGCATGTCTTCCAGGTGAGTACTCTTCCTGCAGCCCTAGTTTTTCCTGCAATCCATATGCCGCAGAACCTTGGGCCTTAAAGGGAAATCTCTAAAATGGCCTTAGGCTCTCTTTCCTGTACATTCTTAAGCCCGAGTTTTGGGAGGGTTGACTTCCCAAATAGCCTCTCCCTGCCTAGCTGCCTCAGGGCAGTAACCATGTCCAGGGTTCTTGTCATCCTTTTGGAGTGTTCCACACAGCAGCTCAGGGTGCTCTCATAAACACTGGGGATGACTCTCAAGCTACCTGATGAACCTCGTCAGAGCTCCTGTGAGTGGACGTGAGGCAATGGCAGGGGATTGGGAATCACAGCCTAGGAGATACACTTTTCAAAAGGGAAAAAGCAAAACCAAACCAAACTCTTTCCACAAACTTTCTTTTTTATTCTACCTTCTATCTCTGTCAGGAGTCCCAGTAAGAAAGGTCTTCCTCCCATAAAACAATTTGCAGATGCTTATTTTGAAAGTTTTCATTTTGTTCTGTCATCTTACTTGCTTGAAACCTCTATTGTATCATGAGTCCTTGATGTATTATTATTCTGTGGAACAGATATGAATGTGTGTAACAGTGATAAATATGATTTTTATACAGTACCTATTCTTCTTTACTTCCCTAAATATATATTATGATCACTTCCTCTCTGTTAATAAATACTCTTCTTTCATAAAATTTTAATGGCTGTAGATAATTCCTTTCTATGAGTGCACCATATTTTATATGAAATATTTTCTACTTTATACAAACTGCCTATGATTATTTCTCCCCAGTTTTTACTACTGTTAACAAAGTACTACTAACATAAACTCTTCATGGAAACATTCATATTTATTTCCTTAGGATAAATTCTTAGAAAGAATTGCTGAGTCAAATGTATGCACATTTTTAAGAGTTTTAGTATATATTGCCAAATTGTCCTCTGAAAAGTTTGTCTCAGCAGCAGTGTATAAAAATTCCTGTCTAATTTACACTTGGCAATAATGTATATGTAATTTCTTTAGTCTTTCTCAGTTGATGAATAAAAATTAAATCTCACTGAGAATTCATTTTTATTACTGGTGAGTTTCAAACTATGTATGTGTATATATACATGCATTAGACACTTTTATTTGATAGAAAATTGCTCATTTCTTTACCCATTTTTATTGGCACATTAATTTTTTATTTATTTCTGTTTAAATATTAAGGACATCAAGACTTTGGCTTACCCTATCAGTCAGAATCCAGTCAAAAACAGAAACCACTTTGGCTATTTCAGAGAGAATTTAATACACGAAATAGGGTATAAAGTTTTGGAACTTCTGAAGGAACCAAAAAGAGAAGGGAATGTTAGAGGAATTAGAAGGATGGCAGGATATTACCCTGAGATGAGAAAGCCACGAATCCCCCTGAGCAGGAGCCATGAGCCTGCACCTGCTGCTGCGTGGTTGTAGGTACAGCTGCAGCAGCTCCAGTTCCAAAGTGGCACTGACACTGCTGGGGAGAGACCTCAGAGAGGGAATTCTTATTTGGGCTGCTGCTTCCATGGCTGCTGGAGGCCATGATTATCTCCCTGTCACTAGCCCTAGTGCCAAGGCCACCAACTGCTGCCGCTTTCAGAGCCAGACAATGAACATGTATTTTCCTTCTCCCTACCTCTTAATATCAATCATCTATCTTTCACTGACACAAGTTAATAAAAAACCAGCTAGTTAAGGAGTCTAGGGAAAGCAGTTTAAGGTGTCTAGCTGTAGAGCCACAAGGCAGCATGTAGAATGCATTGACCAATGTGGAACCAAGAGACAAATGACAAATAATGTGTATAATGTTTATAAATTATATTTTCCAGGTTGTCATTCACTTATCTTTTTGTACTATAATGTCTTGTGAACAAACAGAAGTTCTGAATTTTATTTATTAAAAATTTTTTATCATTTTCTTCTGTTTTCTATCATTGGTATTTTGATTAAATATATTCTATGTGTAATTACACAGGCAAGTATAAATACATAAATATATATATATATATTTCCCCTAATATAAGCTTAAATATGCTTATAAATTTACATTTAAGTTTTAATCCTTCTGACTTGATACTGTACATAGAAAAAGCCAAAGGACTCCACCCCAAGTTTGCTAGAAGTCATACAGCAATTCGGCAGTGTGGTAGGATACAAAATCAATGCACAAAAATCAGTGGCATTTCTATACACTAACAATGAGACTGAAGAAAGAGAAATTAAGGAGTCAATCCCATTTTAATTGCACCCAAAAGCATAAGATACCTAGGAATAAACCTAACCAAAGAGGTAAAGGATCTATACCCTAAAAACTATAGAACGCTTCTGAAAGAAATTAAGGAAGACACAGAGATGGAAAAACATTCCATGCTCATGGATTGGAAGAATCAATACTGTGAAAATGTCTATGCTACCCAGGGCAATTTACATGTTTGATGCAATCCCTGTCTAAATACCAAGGACTTTCTTCACAGAGTTAGAACAAATAATCTCAAGATTTGTGTGGAATCAGAAAATAACCCCAATAGCCAGGGAATATTAAAAAAGAAAACCAGACCCAGTGGGGATCACAATGCTGGATTTCAAGTTGTATTACAAAGCTGTGATCATCAAGACAGTGTGGTACTGGTGCAAAAACAGACACATAGATTCATGGAACAGAACAGAGAATCCAGAAATGGGCCCTCAACTCTATGGTCAACTAATATTCAACAAAGGAGGAAAGACTATCCACTGGAAAAAGGACAGTCTCTTCAATAAATGGTGCTGGGAAAATTGGACATCCACATGCAGAGGAATAAAACTAGACTATTCTCTTACACCAGACACAAAGATACACTCAAAATGGATGAAAGATCTAAATGTGAGACAAGAATCCATCCAAATCCTAGAGTAGAAAACAGGCAACACCCTTTTTAAACCTGGCCACAGCAACTTCTTGCAAGACACATCTATGAAGGCAAGGGAAACAAAAGCAAAAATGAACTATTGGGACTTCATCAAGATAAAAAGCTTCTGCACAGTGAGGGAAACAGTCAACAAAACTAAAAGACAACCTACAGAATGGGAGAAGATATTCGCATATGACATATCAGATAAAGGGCTAGTATCTAAGATCTATAAAGAACTTAATTAAACTCAATAGCAAAGAAACAAACAATCCAATCATGAAATGGGCAGAAGACATGAACAGACATTTCTCCAAAGGAGACATACACATGGCCAACAAGCACATGAGAAAATGCTCCGCATCACGTGCCATCAGGGAAATACAAATCAAAAGCACAATGAGATCCCACTTCACCCAGTGAGAATGGGGAAAATTAACAAGGCAGGAAACAACAGATGCTGGCAAGGATGTAGATAAAGGGGAACCCTCTTGCACTGTTGGTGGGAATGTGAACTGGTGTAACCACTCTGGAAAACTGTGTGGAGGTTCCTCAAGAAGTTAAAACTAGAGCTACCCTATGACCCAG
Organism: Vulpes vulpes; assembly: GCF_048418805.1. Taxonomy (NCBI): domain Eukaryota; kingdom Metazoa; phylum Chordata; class Mammalia; order Carnivora; family Canidae; genus Vulpes; species Vulpes vulpes. Next base: position 53,096,349 of record NC_132793.1, read on the forward strand.
CAATTGCACTACTGGGGATTTACCCCAATGATACTGATGTAGTGAAACACCAGGACATCTGCACCCCAATGTTCACAGCAGCAACATCCACAATAGCCAGACTGTGGAAGGAGCCTCGGTGTCCATCGAAAGATGAATGGATAGAGAAGCTGTGGTCTATGTATACAATGGAATATTACTCAGCCATCAGAAATGACGAATACCCACCATTTGCTTCAACATGGATGGAACTGGAGGGTGTTATACTGAATGAGGTAAGTCAATCAGAGAAGGACAATCATCATATGGTTTCAGTTATACAGGGAATATAAGAAATAATGACAGGGATTATAAGGAAAGGAGGGAAAATGAGTGGGAAAAATTAGCTAGGGTGACAAAACATGAGAGACTCGTAACTCTGAAAATGAACAAGGGATAGTGGACGGGGAGGTGGGCAGGGGGATGGGGTGACTGGGTGACGGGCACTGAGGAGGGCATTTGATGGGATGAGAACTGGGTATTATACTATATGTTGGCAAATCAAACTTCAATTAAAAAATTATTAAAAAGTTTTAAACCCTCTACTTATTCTTCTTTCTATATTCCTTTTATTTTATTACTTCTTTCTGCAAGTGGTAAACTAATTGTTTAAGCATTCTTTATTCAATAATTAAATCTTTCCCCAACAATTATAAATTCTACCTCCAGAAAAACGTCTAATTTGCTGGCTCTAATTTCTCTCTTACAATTCTTTTACCACCCTCTAACCAAGCTTTGGCTGATCTCTCAAGGCTGTTAATTTTTTATCATGAACCCTATTGACCTTACTAAATTCAAATTTCAATTCTCAGTTCTTGTCTTACCTGCTGCAACACCATTGTTTGAAACACTGATTACTCATTCTTCCTTCTCTTAGCTCACCAGCTGTACCTTCTCAGGCTCCTTGACTTGTTTCTTATCTCCTACACTTCTTAACGTTTGAGTTTCCTAAAGCTCAGCTCTTAGACGTCTTCTCTTCTGTTGATACATTTACTTCCTTGATGACTTTGTTCAGTCTCTGGTTTAAATACATTTACATAGAGATTTATATTTCCATTTCAAACTTTCCCCTACATTTCAAAATTATATATGCATATACCTATTTGTCATCATCATTTGCATATCTAAAGAACATCTCAAGTATAACAAAGTAAAACCAATACCTTATCTTTGGTCCTAAATAGGCTTTTCCTATAATCCTTCTAATCTCTATAAATAGTAATTACATCAAGTTGCTTAGGACTAATGCCTTGGACTCATCTTAGCTTCTCTAACTTCTCTGAGAGCCCACATCTAGTCAATAATAATACACCATCAGTTTTCTACCCAAAATTTATCAAAAATTCACCAGTTCCACTGCTACCATCCTAGTCAAAACCACCTGCACCTTTTATTTGGATTATTTCAAAGGCCTCTTAATTGGTCTCCCTGATCTCACTATTTTTCCTCTACATTCAATTCTCACCACAATAACCAAATCACTGCTTTAAATATACAGATTGAACCAGGTACTGCCTTCTAAAAGTAGCTCATTCCAAGGAAAATCTCTTGAATCCTTATGATATTCCTCAAGAACATTCACCATGTCACCACACTGGTCTCACAGCCAAACATACTGGCTTTCACTTTTTTTTTAGTCACAATGGTCCACTTGTCTGTCTTCAAATCTGCCAAACATACTCCTTTCAGAGCCTTGCACTTTCCTTTTGTATGGAATGATCTTTCCCCACACATTCCTATTTTCACTCCCTCATCCTATTGCTATTCCTATTGCTTTCCTCCATCCCATTCCTATTGCTCACTCCATCTTTCTCAGATTTTCTCATATTTTGCTAACTGAAAGGCCTTTTTGATCATTCTATTTAAAAATGTCACCCCTTGGGATGCCTGGGTGGCTCAGGGGTTGAGTGCCTGCCTTGGGCTCAGGATGTGATCCTGGGGTCCCTGGATCAAGTCCCGCATCAGGCTCCCCACAGGGAACCTGCTTCTCCCTCTGCCTATGTCTCTCACTCTAAATAAATAAAATCTTAAAAAAAATAATAATTTTAGACTTACAGGACATTGTAAAGATAGTGTGCAGGGTTCCTAACACCTCACACACAGTTTACCTGTTATTAACATCTTACATTAGTACATTAATTTTGTTACAGTTAATGAATTATGTTTTATATACTATTAATTGAAGGCTACATTTTATTCAGATAGTCTTTATCTAATGTCTTTTTTTTTTTTTTTTTGATCCGAGAATCCCTCCAGGATACCACGTTACATTTAGTCATCTTGTTCCATTAGGCTCTTCTTGGCTATAAAAGTTACTCAGACCCTTTTGCTTTTGATGACTATAGCAGACTGAATGTTTATGTCCTTGCAGAATTTATACGTTGAAAATCTATCCCCCCATGTGATAGTATTAGGAGGTGGGACCTACTGGAGGTGACAAAGTTTAAGGGTACAGTCCTCAGGAATGAGATTAGTGTCCTCATGAATGAGATCTTAGAGAGATCCCTCAATCCTTCTGCTTCTGAAAAGACAGCGGTCTATGAACCAACGCTTGGGCTCCCCCATGCCCAGATCTACTGGCATCCTGATCTTGTACTTCCCAGCCTCCAGAACTGTGAGAGATTGCTGTTGTTTATATACTATCTAGTACATGGCATTTCTGTTACAGCAGCCAGGAGGGACTAAGACAACAAACTTGACAGTTTTGAGATGTACTAGTCAGATATTTTGTAAATTTCATCTTTATTGAAAATTTTCTGATTTTTTTCCCAAGATTAAACTGGTTATAGGTTTTGGAAGGAATGCCCCATCAAGGGAACAAATTATCAATATGACTTTTCACTCTTGTTAAGCTTGATCACCTGGCTCAGGTCAGGTAGTGTTTGTCAGGCTTCTCCAATGTAAGGAAACTTTTTTTCCTCTTTCAATACTATATCCGTTGGAATAAAATCACTCTATGAAATTCATTTAAGAAGTAAAGAGTTATACTCATTCCACGTACTTGAGGGTGGAGCACAAAATTCTTCTGCATGGGAAATTTCCTTATTCTCTCCCATTTATTTATTCACTTATCTATATAAATATTAATGTATGCATATTTATTTTATACTAATTTATTCTGTTGCTCAAATTGTATTTAGGGCCATTGGAAGCTCTTCTATTGGTTCCTGCTTCCTTTTGATAGATGACACATACATGTTTTTATTCTTATTTTTTTGAGCACTAGTTTTCTGACACTGAAAGATGTTCTGGGCTCATCTTCTATATTCCTGCCTTACTCCTGGAACAACCATTTATCCAAAGGAACCTTAGTTCCTTCAATCCAATAATGGTTTTTAAACCAAGATCTGGGCACTTGAACTCAAGTATCATTTATTCCTTCATTTATCAATAATTTCTTGTGTACTTTTGCCTAAACATCCTAGATGGATGTTAACATTATTAACTCAAATTTTTAAAAAATCTATTAAAGTTTTCATTGATAATTACATATAATATGTATATATCGACTTGACTTACATTAATGTATTTATAATGCTGAGTAATTTCCTACAGGACAAAATTTGTCTCTATTTACTAATGTCTTCTTCGCTGTCCTTCAGAAACTTTACTATTCACTTTGATTTTTCCTTGTTAAGTTTTTCTCATTCAAAAAATTGTATTGCTATTGTGAATGGGTTCTTTTGTTCCATTTATGTAACTGGTCACTGTTATTATATTTATGAATATAATAAAATGAAACATATAACAAATGAAACTTTGCTAAACTTATATATTCTAGTATCCTTTTAGGTTATTCTTTGCATAAAGAATGATAATGTTGTAAACTCTTTTAGCTTTAATCTTCTGCTTTCTAATACTTATATTATCATTTCTTTATGGTGATAAAACTTCCAAGAAATATTCAATATAATACTGAGATTCTTTTCTTATTTGTGTTTAAAATTTACTAAAAATAACATACTAAAATGAAAGCATGCTCTGATTTGGTAATAGAATCTTGTCAGTCTATGGTGAAAAAAAAATAAGACTTACGCAGTGATGGACACTTCAGATGTAAATCTGATAATGTGTTAGCAATTTTAAGAAATCACCTAGAAGAGGAAATGTCAAAATGCCATAGGACCTATGTCAGGTAAACTGATACCACAAAAACTTTATCATAGTCATTACAATTCTAAACCACACATCAGTTTTCATCAGGACACTACAAATGTACCTATACGTTTCTATTTAAACCTGTGTATAATAATTGGGTTTATAACTTTCTCTTTAACATAAAAGGTACTATTCTTTTCAATGTGGAAATCATAAAATATAGTAATAAAGATAAAACAAGGTATGGGACAAGTTTACCAGAGATTTAAAATGAAATCATATCATTGTTGATATTTTTTCCCTAAAAATAGTTAAAGTGCATACCTGCTTAAAACAATTTTAAATTTGTTTTCCTTTACTTTGCTATTAGTAGATACATTTCTTCAAAAAAGATTACTAAATATTTTGCTCTTATTTTAAAAATGCATTTGTAGGGCATCAGGAAGGCTTGGTCCATTAAGCATCTGTGTTCAGCTCAGGTCATGATTCCAGAGTCCTGGGACTGAGCCCCACATCAGGCTCCTTGCTCAGCGGAAAGTCTGCTTCTGCTTCTCCTTCTACCTCTGCTCCTTCCCCTAGCTCACTCTCTCTCTCTCTCTCTAAAATAAATAAATAAAATCTTTTAAAAATAAAAAATATAAAAGCGCATTTGAATTCTTTGTTTGTTTTTCCTTAAAATAGAGGCAATTAAAGGCCTGATGACCCCAGAGATTATGATGGAAGACGTCTATTTTTTCCAGAGGTATTATAGTTCATAATGGTTTAACCTGCAGAAATACGGACAGTATAAATAATATACATTGTAATGAAAGCTAATAGTTACTGTTGACTTGCTCATTATGATACTGAATAATAATCCTTGGTTTGTAATTATCACCTGACAAAAGGAGAATTTACCAATTAAGATTAGTATTTTTTTTAAGATTTTATTTATTAAAAAAATGATTTTATTCATTTATTCATGAGAGGCAAACAGAGAGAGAGAGGCAGAGACATGGTCAGAGGAAAAAGCAGGCTCCATGAAGGGAGCCCAATGTGGGATTGATTCCAGGATCACGCCCTAGGCCGAAGGCAGGCGCTAAACCGCTGAGCCACCCAGGCATCCCAGGATTAGTTTGTGCTTAATGTCAATGTTGAATCTTGGAGAAGAATCTAAAGTAGGAGTGGAAAGGATTTTTTTCTGAGTTGTTCATTTTTTTGACAATATAGACTTATCAAAATTAAGTACTACTTCATTCAACAAAGTACAACATCCGTTCATGATAAAAACCTTCAACAAACAAAGTAGGTTTAGAGGGAACATACCTCATATAATAACAAGTATATATGAAAAATCCACAGCTAATATCAGCCTCAATGGGGAAAAAACTAAGAGCTTTTACTCTATGGTCAGGAACAAGACAGGGATGTCCACTCTCATCATTGTTATTAAATATATTACTGGAAGTCCTAGACACTGCAATCAAACAACAATGACAACAACAAAATAAAAGGCATCTAAATAAACAAGAAAAAAAAATGAAACTTTCACTCTTTGCAGATGACATAAAAATCTATATGGAAAACCCTAAAGACACCACCAAAAAACTGTTAAAACTGATACACAAATTCAGTAAAATTCAAATGATACAAAATCAACATGCAGGAATGTATTTCTATACATCAATAATAAAGCAGCAGAAAGAGAAATTAAGGAATTAATCCAATTTACAAATGCACCAAAAAGAATAAGATACCTAGGAATAAAACATAACCAAAGAGGGGAAAGATCTAAATGTGAGACCTGAAACCAAGGGAATCTTAGAGAAGAATACTATACCCTCTTTAATACTGGCCATAGCAACTTCTTAATAGGTAAGTCTCCAGAGGTAACTTTAATACTGGCCATAGCAACTTAATAGGTAAGTCTCCAGACGTAAGGAAAACATAAGCAAAAATGAAGTTTTGGGATTTCAAGATAAAAAGCTTCTGTACAGTGCAGGAAACAATAAACAAAACTAAAAGCAGCTTTTGGAATAAGAGAAGATATTTGCAAGTAACCTTTCTGGCAAAGGGTCAGTATCTAAAATCTATAAAGAATTTATAGAATTCAAAACCATAAAATGAATAATCCAATTGAAAAATGGGGATAGGACATGGCAGGCATTTTTTTCTAAGGACCATGAAAATGGCCATGAAAAGATGCTCAACATCACTCATCATCAGAGAAATGCAAAACAATACCACAATGAGATATCACCTCACATCACTGAGGAATGGCCAAAATCAGCAACACAAGAAACAACAGGTATTGGCAAGGATATGGAGAAAGGGGAACCCTCTTGCATCGCTGGTAGGAATGCAAACTGGTACCATATGAAGTTTACTCAAAACGTTAAAAATAGAATAGAACTACCTTATGATCCAGCAATTGCACTACTAGGTATTTACCCAAAGAATATAAAAAAAGACTCACTCAAAGGGAGTGCCTCCCAATGTTTTTTTGTTTTGTTTTGTTTTTATGGAAACAGCCCCAAGTGTCCATTGATTGATGAAATGATAAAGAAGTTGTGTGTGTGTGTGTATAAAATGAATATTATTCAGCATTAAAAAGAATGAAATCTTGCTTTTGCAACAATGTGAATAGAGCTAGAGAGTATAATGTTAAGCAAAATAAGTCCGAGAAAGACAAACAACATATGATTTCACTGATAATTGGAATTTAAGAAACATAATGGGAAAAGGGAAAGAAAAAAGAAAGAGGGAGGCAAACAAGAAAAAGACTTTTTAACTATAGAGAACAAATATGGTTACCAGAGGAGAGGAAGTGGGGGGATGGTTTAAATAGTGAGGGGCATTAAGGTGTGCACTTGTCGTGATATACTCCCGGTGTCGTATGGAAGTGTTGAGTCACTTTAGTGTACAACTGAAACTAGAATTTAAATTTAAAATATTAAAATAAAAAAATTAAGTGCTACTTAATTCTACCTTTAATGCTGATCCTTGAATAAACTTTAAATCTCATCTACTCTTAACAAAGATTATTTTAAAATAACAAAGATTATTTTAAGCCTTATATATACATTGTGATATATGCAATAGGAAAGTTTATAAATAATATTAATACCAAAAAGTATATGTAGTCAGAAGAATATTCTTAATGTTCCATCATTTCTACATTTCTTCAAAAATTTAAAACTCATTCTTATGTTAACAATTCCCCCATTAACCTAAAGATTATTAGGAGCCTAGATATATTCAGGGAGAAGTTTACTTCTTTAGGGACACAGTATCTCTTTCACCTCTCCAAAAATTATCCAATACATTTTTGTCTGAAGCTAGTGTGTCTTTGGAGGATTTGTTCAGGCTGTCTTAATCTTTCTAGGCAACGAAAGGAATGTGTGAGTAATCAAGTTATGCTGTAAACCAAAGGTTGGCAAACGTTTCCATATAGGGCCAGAATATAAATATTTTAGGCTTTGGTAGGCCATACCATCCCTGTCACAAGTACTGAACTTGGCCATTGCAGCATGAAAGAAGGCCTAGATGACACATAAAGAATAACTCTAACTATTTTCTCCAAAACATCATTAGGTACTGAAATTTGAATTTCATATAATTCTATGGTCATGAAGTATTATTCTGCTTCTGAGGTTTTTAAACCTTTTAAAAATATGAAAACTATTCTCAGCTTATAGGCTATACATAAACATGAGACAAGATGAATTTTTCTCAGCCATGTTTCCATTGTTTGCTGACCACTGATACAAACCCTTGACCACTGCCTCTGAGAAAAGAATTTTAGCCAATAATTGAGCGACTGATGGTAACAGACCATCATGTCTTTCAAGGGATACCAGAAACCTGGTTCAGTTCATGTGTCACCATATTGATCTTCCAAAATGTTTTCTGCTTTCATTTGGAAATAATTTTAGAAACTACGTGGATTAGATCAGAGCAACGGAGGCATTATTTCTAGAATGCTGATCAAAATGTGTAACCTTTGTGTATGAAAAGAAAAAAAACCCTAATATGTAAAAAGGATATTTTTTATTTTCTTTTTTCCCTCATTAGGGATCAATTTTTTACCTTGGAAGGTAAAAAGAGCATTTCCTTGAACAGATGAGGTGACTATATATAAATTTCAGTAAAAAGAAGGTAAAATATAGTTCAAGTGACATGTCCAAGTATGTCTTCACTCTCTCTGCCTAAATTGTATGTCATTAAAGTTTTACCTCAAGAACAGGATGAGGTATGCTGGAATAAATTTAATTTGGGGAAGACAGGGAGCTGCATGAAAGCATCAGGGCATATCAACTTTGAGGTAGGTATGAATATGATAGAGGAAGAAGTAGTAGAAAGACACGTTGTACTTAAAACTTTTGTAGAATAATTCCTTATAAGTATTCTAGAAGAACAAAATCTTCTATATACAATTGACCCTTTAATAATATGGGTTTGAACTGTGCAGGTCCACTCATACATGGGTTTTTTTTTTTTTTTTTACAGTACTATAAATATATTTTCTCTTAGGCTTTTAATAATATTTTCTTTAGCTTGCTGTAAGAATACAATGTACAATACAAATAATATACTAAATAAATGTTAATTGTTATCAGTAAGGCTTCTGGGTAATATTAAGCTAATAGTAGTTAGCTTTTGGTGGAGTCAGAAGTTTTATACACAAATTTTCAAATACATGGGGGCCAATGCCCCTAACCTCTGCATTCAAGGGTCAACTGTATAGTTAAAGTAGAACATTGAGGACAGAATGAAAGCTACTGATGGTCAGTCTTCCCTTTTGGTCTTTGAGGAATGCATGGTTTGAAAGCTTAAACCTAAAAAGAAAAAGTGAGTTCCTTCTTTCAGCTGGAAAAAAAAGCAGAAATACAAAATTTATATTGAGTAACTTAAAAGTTATTAAAAGTTTTCTATGCCTATGATACATTGATCCAAAGCACTGATAAGACTCTAGTAATTGAAAATAAAACTAATTATTGGAAGTTATAAATTATCTATAAATTTTAAAATGCAAATTGTTTACCTGTCATTGGACATTGTAAAATGGGAAAGATTTATATATTGGCAAGAGATTATGCTGTTATGTTTATTTTATCTTAGACTTACAGCATGAAATGTACACCCTGAAAATTCAGGCACAGTGCATGCAGTATAATCAAATCAAATATGAACTATCTCTCATTGGTTAAATAATTAATTTTCAGATTTGATATAGTTTTGGCTTGTTTAACATATGCCTGGGGCTTATGTTGAGTATTTTGAATGTATTTGAATAATATGTGTTTTAATGTGTATATACATTGAGTAAAATCAATAACATGTCTAAAATGTATAGTGCCAAGCAAAATCCATAACTCAATACAATTGACCTGAAAATAGCAATTCCACATTTATCTTCCAAGCTGGTCAGCAGAGGACAGGATGAAAATGTCTACGGAAATGTTTTAATCAGTGTGCATTCTCCACCCAAAATTGTGGTTGGCTAAAGTCCAGAATGAGTTTCTTTGTCTTCTTCATATTTATCAAATGCTAAAGTAGAATAAAAGAGCAAAAAAAAAAATGACTTGTCATAGTAGAAAACCTTAAAATTAACTACTTTTGTCATTTTGAGGTTTTTCTAAGACCTCACATTTGGCTACAGAAAAGCAAGGTGGTTTCCATCTTTTCAAGACACAATGCAGTACGTTGTTCATTGGAACAGTTGGCCTGCCAAAATTCCTTGGCAAAGAGAAGCCTCTGGCCAGCTAACTGTGATATAATAAATGATCTGACCAGATTGTCAATGAATTGAGATCTGAAGTTAGAGCCGCTTTGGGGATGGAGAAATTAGTTATTTCTCTTCAACTCTTGCCCCTACAAATATGAAAACTCTGCAAAGTGTACCACAAACCTCCAGAGAATTAATACTGTAGCAAGTAGTGGTGTGTTTCTTATTTGTCTAATATTATGAAGCATTTATTTATTTACAAGGGAATTTTTGTTATTAAACACTTATTATGTCTGATTTTAAATATAATACATGTTCATTTGGATAATATGACAAAGTTTAAAGACAAAAATAACAGCCATCTATAATTTCACTACCCACACATTATCCACTGTTAAAATTTTGATAAAGAGCTGTTTTTTCTTCCTCTGCATTTGCAGATTATCAGCTGTGTGTATTACTTTGTATTCTATTTTTAACAGCTTCATATTATAATGTAAACATTTTACCAAGACATAAAAAATATCCTCATAAATACTATTTAAATATTTTTAAATATTCAATCATAAGAATTTTTGGTCATTTAATGTATCTATATACCAATGTATTCGCACTTCAATATAAATTTTTTAATATCTAGATTTGCTCACAAACACTGCTTTTGTTCTCCACATTTATATTCTAAGATAACATAAAATATAACCCTAAGACATATGTTAAGGTGTCGCTATTTTAAATTTTTGTAGTTGCTGCCCTGGTAAATTTATTTTTAAAAAGGTTAAAACTCTATCAGGAATAAACTTTGATGGCCTCCTCTGAGAATCTGCATAGAACTAAAAGGGGCTTAGCCAATATATGAGGCATCTGAGTTTGTTTTGTGCTCTTTACGACATCTGTTTGGTGTGGACATGCTCTGCTTGAGTATGGTTGTTTCATATCTGCTCTTCAGCAGAATGTTCTTCAGTTCTGTTCTGTCTTGGGTAAGAAAAGCTATTTAGATAAATTAAATTGTATAAATGTCTAGTGATTTTTGGAGAGTATTCTGTAAAGATGTGATATGAGTTAACTATTCCTCCTTCTACTACTCTCATATTTTCTTTAATCATATGATATGTTTTAACCCCAGTCACTAGTTCTCAGTTTTCCATAATTTTCAAACATCTCTACTAGAACTGTAATCTAGGATAAACATAAATGTACTAATTCATTTACCAAAAGTTTAATAAATACCTAACAAATGACTTGGAAATTTGTAGACAATGAGAATACAGCAGTCCACATGACATTAAAAACTTTTCTCTCATGGAGCTGTTAACACATAGAGAAGGGAAGGGGGAAGATATGGTTCAAGAAAATATAAGCTGAGGGACGCCTGGGTGGTTCAGCGGTTAAACGTCTGTCTTTGGCTCAGGGCATGATCCTGGGGTCCCAGGATTGAGTCCCACATCCGGCTCCCCACGGGGAGCCTGCTTCTCCCTTTGCCTATGTCTCTGCCTCTCTCTCTCTCTGTGTCTCTCAGAAATAAATAAACAAAATCTTTAGAAAAAATATGTAAGCTGAAAAAATCAGACAGTGTCAAGTACTATACTGTTAATTAAAATGAGAGGAATTCATAACATTGACAAGATGGCTACTCAAGACTGTATGTTCAGAGAAGGCACCAATGAAAAGGTGACATTTAGTCTGAGATTTCAATATCACAGAGGAGACAGCCTTGTGAAAAACAGAAGGACCAGCCTTTCAGATAGAAGAAATAGGTACTGCAAATGTTACAAGGTAAGGAGGCGCCTGGTATGTTCAAGTTACATAAAGAAGGTTCGTGTGACTGAAGCTTAGTAAATTAGAGAACAAAAATGGAAAATAGATAATAGAGGAAAAAGATCAGATATGATATGAATAATAAGCTAGGTTGAGAATTTAGATTTCATTCCATTTGTATGAAGAATCTATTGGAAGCTTTTAGGCAGATCAATCATATGATATGAGAGCTAGCAATATAATTTTGTTTTCTTCATTATGGATGGCTTATAGGGACTTAAGAGTAGAGACAGGGGATTAAAGATATAAACTTCCAGTTATAAAATAAATAAATCATGAGGATGAAAAGTACAGCATAGGGAATATAGTCAATAATATTGCAAATAACTTTATGTGGGACACATGATAACTACCTTTCTCATGATAAGCATTTCATATTGTACAAAATCGTCAAATCACTCTGTTGTGCACATGAAACTAATGTGCCAACTATACTTAAAAATTTTTAAAAATTATACAAAGCACCAAAAAAAAAAAGTAGAGAACAGGAAACTATTTACCCGTAGTAGTAGGCAACAAATACAAGAAAAAAGAGGATGGAGGATGGCTTAGACGTGTGTTGCAACAGGGGGGATGAGAGAAAAGGACAGATATGAGACATGTATTTGAAGACAGAAGATGAACTAATGGATTTGACCTAGAAGGAAGATGTGTTTTGGCCAAAAATATTGGTAATTTGTGTGATTTTTTTTCCAGAATGGAAAAGACTGAGGGTAGAGCAGGTTTGGAGAGATAAATCAGTTTGTTTTGGACATGCTAACTTCTAGATGTCAATATGCTACCTGAGTGGGGATGTTGAGGTGACTTTAGATAGAACTCTTGAAAACTGAGGACAGAAAAACTGGAAATAAATACTTTGGAATTATTTTTTGATAAATGACATCTGAATACATGAAGTAAGATATGTTATCTACTACAATCAAACCTCATTCAAAATATTCCTCTAACCTCCATTTTATGCCTTTGTTTTTAGTTTGTTCACTACTCACATAGACAATACATCCAATACCTTATCTTCAGATATTTGGACTTTTCAATACCAGTGATCTATACTTTACTCTGTCACTTATTCTCACAGCTTCATCTTGAACCTTGGCTCAGGGATGACTCATCATTTCAAAGCTCTTACACTTCTGACTTTCCTCCATAACTACCAAGCAAGATCCCAACTCAATCTCAAATCTACTCTCTGTGCCACTATGAAACACCAGCTAAATACTTCTGCCATAAAAACACTTCAGCATGTTTAAAGTTTCCCTCTCTTGTTTCAAAGATGTTTTTAAATGGATCATACAGGATTATTGTGTCTATGTGTAACAACAACAAAAAAACACCTTGAAATAAAATGTCATAAATGAAAATTGCTAAAGTTTTAATCATTATGACCTTGGAGGGAGGAGCCCCTTGGAATTGGTTCAACAGCCCATTGACACCATAGTCAACGGTCTTATAATTCTTTTGCACGTTGTCCATGGCTACAGAGAACAGCTCCATCTCCAAGCTTTGCATTAACATTCAAGGCAGGAGGATGTGGGGAAGAAAAAGAAGCTGCACCAGGTATGCTTGTCTCTTTGAATCCTAAAGAAGAAACTTCCTCTCCATCTCTACTTTTTAGCATTATAAAATTATTTTCCCTACTATTTTTCAAAGCAAACACCACCATAGTAGTTCTTGATTCCATCCTCTCCACTATCATTTTTCTCCAACATCATTCCTCTCCTCTTCCTCTGCCACCATTAAGTTTCAAACCTCTATTTCTCTACTCACTCTTCCTCTAAGTTTAGCCCAATGCATATAGCTGGGTATCTTTTAATAAAAATACCTTTTCATTGATCTTTCATCCTTCATAACTATAATCACTATTTCTCTGACTCATGCTCCATTCAATTCTCAGCCGACTATGGTCTTTTCCCTCCCTCACCATTTCAAAACACTGTTATTTTAAAGGTTCCTGATGACTTCTATAGTGTCAAGAGCAAGACCTTGTTTTACTGCCTTTCAACTAATTCAAACACGTTAATTAGCATTTTTTTCTTAGAAGTGTATACTTAAAAGTATTTTGAATTCCATATAAATATTGTCTCTCAAGTCTCTGAATGCTTCTGGAACTATTAATTGATGGCTTTCTTTGCAGGTCTCTCTCTGGCATATCAGTATGCTCCCAAATTTTAACTTTGGTTTATTGGTATTTATTTCCTCTGAATATCTGCCAAATGTGATCTGAACCACTGTCATCATGTCCACAAAATTTAAAAGGTAGGTGATTGAACACTGGCATTTGCATTCTGATATCTTTTGTGATGGCTTTTGTGGCACTTATCTGCATAACACATTATTTAAATGTGCCACCATCAAATCATCATGTCCAAGATCAATGTAAGATATTTCCATCCTTTCTCTATATTCCTCTGATCACCCAAAAAAAGAAAATTGGCAAGTATACTGGTTACCTCATTATAGCACAACCCACAATGCTATTATCAGTATGAATCCTAAATATTTCTTCTCACTTACTAAAAAACTACTACATCCATTTTAAATTCAGGCTTAATTCAGATCTTACCTGAATTATTTCATTAACACCCTAATAAGGAAGGCCACGTGGCTTCAACCCATCCCTTATGCGTAGTTAAGTTACTCCTAAACAAAACTACCTACCACATCTACAGCTGAAAATCCTTCCATTGTCCTCTATCACTCATATAAGACTTCAGTGCTCCCCATTATTCACAGATAATGTACAAGAGGCATTTCATGGCTATGAAGATTATCTTTGCTCTAGTCCTCTGAAACCTGATCCTTAGGTAATTATAAAGCTTCATCTCCCTTCACTGCTTTTCTCACACCTTATATGTTGGTAAAACCAACGTGTGTGGTGCTCTTGGAACACAGTGCAATGTTGTACAGCTCTCACCTCTCCTCTCACTCCTCTGTCCTCCCACACTATCCCTCCTAGCTCACTGTCTTCATTTAATTATTGCCGATCCTTGAAAATTTAGTTAGGGACTACTTCTTTCAGGTACTTTGTAATTGACTCTTATTTTTCCCCAAATGTTTAGTTTACTCCAGTTTCTGTATCAACGTCCCTCCAGAAATATCAAAGTAATTTCTCCCAAATGCTACAGTCTTTTCACTTTTAGACTTTTGCATAAACTCCTAAGTCTGTTCTTTCCTCTCCTCTCCCTTTACCTCACTCTCTTACCTTCCAACAACTACCCTCTAGGACATTTCCATCTTTACCATAGGTATCACTTCCTCTCAGAAGTCTTCCTGAGCATCAAAGTCTTGATTTGATCCCTTTAATGTGATAACAAAATTAAACAATGTAGTATTTAACATGTGCCAAACATTCTTCTAAGTATTTTGAATACATTAGATTGTTTAATCTTCATAGTAATGCTGTAAATTAAGCATGGCTATTATCCAGATTTTAGAGATGAGGAAAATGAAGTATTGGGCTATTAATTAATTTGTTCCATGTTGAATATTAGCAAGTGGAAGACACAGACTTTGCACCTAGGCAAGCTGTCATTGCTCGTGGTGTACTATAATTCTACATGCATTCTTCTATCATACATATTATCTGCTTACTTGCTATTATCATTCACCAGAATATAAACTCTATGAAAACTTATTCATTAGTGAATCCCTACCATCATCTGCCCAACAGCTTTTGAACATATTTGATGCTCAAAAAATTTTTGATAAATGACAGAGACATAAGTATGTGTTTCTCTTCTGTGTTCCCACAGCACTGTGGGAATGTCTATGCTTTTGCTGAATCTGTGCCATTATTTACTTATAGCCCTCTTGGCCTTATTGAATTCTAAGCCCCTCTAGGACAGAAAACTTTACTTATCCATCAATATGTCCCAAGTGAAGCACAGGTGCTCAATAAATGTTTGTTGAACAAATCTGTAAATAATACCAGTGGAAGAAATGCATGTGTTTTTTTTTTTTTTTGGATAGATTTCAGTAATCCCCTTCTATGTGTACATCTATGTGGATGTAGGAAAATATTTATTATATAGTACTCATGTTAATCATCTGTTTTTGAGACCTCTATTTTATTGTAAATGAGGATGATTCTGAAATAACTTTCTCCTCTAGAGTACTAAAATGTTTATGAATCTTTAATTCTCTTCAAGTACTTTATGACTATTCAAAAACACAACAAAATACATTTTAATAATCTTCTAAAAAAATCTTCTAAATGTTCAATACTATATTGCCACAGGAGTTAAAGAAAAGCAGAAGATATATCTCTTGCCCACAAGGACAATGCAATACAGAAGTTAGCTCCAGCATAAATCTCTGCAAACATAAATGATAGAAACATACTTATGCTCCTATTGACATGGCAAGATACACACAGGTGCGAGAATATCTGGAAGGGAGCAGACACAGGTGCATCTAGTTTGACAAGCTTTCTAAGAATTGAATCAAGTGGAAACTTGAAGGAGGTTTTTATACATTTAAGAAAGGTGTATGACCCAAAAAGGGTAGTAAAAACATACTGTAACAGCTCATGGAGAATAATTTGAAATATTTTCATTTTTTAAAGTATTTATAACAAGTTATAAGGTTGTATATAACAGCTTGACCTCCTACTCAGACATGAACTCATAAAAGTCTGCTTTGACAGTCCAGGCATGGGCTTAATTTTTATTTTTTATTGCCCCACTGTGCTTGTATTTCCACATATCCTCAGCAGAATCCCACATATCTTTCTACCTCTGCTCCTTGAGATTTCTTCCCTTTTCTTTTATCCTCTTTCTTATTTTAACACTATTTTTTGGCTTTTTTAATTCCATGAAGAACAACTTCAGGAACTTTCAGCGATCACCTCCTGTATTTTCAGTACCCTATTAGTTCATCTCACTTAAAAACCTTCTCCTTGAAGCAAGAAAGTAGGTCTCAATGCCTTGAATCATAAGTATTTTGACATCTAATATTAAATTAAATAAGTATGGATATTTTATAAATGTGAAATATATATATACACTGTATTTTCACATAATTGGACTAATTTTAAGGGCTCATCACATAGCATGTGTTACACACTGGAAAAGAATAAACTGAATGAGAAAAAATGATTATTTTCAAAATATGGTAGATATCTTTAACAGAATTTTTTATTTGAATCTTCTCCAGGGGCCATTATGAACTTGATTTGAATAAACCAAAACTTTCCCTAAAGAAATCCTAATTTCCTACTTTGTTGAGAAGTTTCATTTACATAGTCTTCTCATAAAGCATTATCTTCAACCTGAGTTTGATGGCGAAGTCGCATTGCCTCACATTAACAATATCCTTTTATTGAAACCTTATCTTTAGTGCATGCCTCTACATATAGCAGTCCGTAACAAATGGAATAAATAAAGTCTATAGACACAGCCTGCAGGTATAAAACAAAGAGGAGAAAAAGCCCCCCTGTTGTGCTTTCACCTGGCCTTTCTTTGCATGCCCTTGGTGTTACAACATCTAATCTGGATTTTATTCCTTCCCTTTGTCAGGAGAGGATCAAATCTGGATTCTTCTCTAGTACACTGCTTATCAGGAAAAGACAGAATTATAAAAAATAATCCAAGTATTGTTCTTCTCCTTTCTGAAACCCCTTGGGTCTATGACATTCCAGCTGCAACCCTAATTCATCATTTGATTTATTTTGATTTTCTTATTCTTAACTATCATTTTCTTATTTCTTTATGCAGATTAGGAACAGTAGTACATATGTGCAGCTAGCACTGGGAAAGTATTTCTTCCATTTATTCCTGGGAGAAAGACATTTTACTGCCCAACCAAAAGGTAAAGTGAATAATCAGATTTAATTATAGTTATATTGCTACATTAGTAAATATGGGAGTGGGGCGGGGGGGAATCCCAAGATAGCTCAGCGGTTTAGCTCCTGCCTTCAGCCCAGGGCGTGATCCTGAAGTCCTGGGACCGAGTCCCACACATCAGGCTCCTTGCATGGAGCCTGCTTCTCCCTCTACCTGTGTCTCTGTCTCTCTCTTCCTCTGATGAATAAATAAATAAATAAAATATTTTAAAAAATATATGGGAAGAAAGGAAGAAATGTTGACCCTTTGTATAAATAATAGGTAATAACATAAAAGCTAACATTTATTGAATGTGCCAAATACTGTTTTAACTAGAGGCTTTGTGTTCTCTCTTTATATGTGGCAGGTACTCTGAATTGGAGTCCTCATCTATGCTCCCCAGAAACTGAGGCTTTGTAGGTTTCAGGCACTTTCTCAGTAACTCTCAGCTATTGAGCAGGAGAACTAGATTTGAGCTTATGTCCATCTGGCTCCATAATGTGTATTCCTAAACAGCATGCTACATCACCCCATATTTAATACCCCAAGCCTCAAAAGGACTTTACTATTACGCATCGTTTAAATTATGTATTCTACTAAGTTCTCTATAATTACACTTAAAGTGAAATTTAATAACTTTTGAAGCATAATTTAAGGATGAAACACAATAAATTGAATAAGCTGTATATCTTATTAGGATGTTCAATGTTCAAATGGATTTTTTAATTTGGAAAAAATTTTTATATAATTTTTACTGAAATTTCTTGTAATACATCCCCACCAATCTTAATAGTCTCCTCAGCATTATTCCACTTTGGGTTTCTCCTTGACTCATCTGTAATTATTTTCTATTCTTTTAATCTGTCATTTTTGTTCATACACTCTCCAACATCTAAAAATATATTTAAATATTTTGGCTTCTTATGATATTCTTCCCAGGGAAGTGTTGTTTATTTTCTTTTTCATATTTTTGAAGGATCTCAAAGGATGAAAGAAATACATATTTGCTCAGCCTAATATCTTGAAATAGAGGTTTTATGTATTTTTTAAATGAAAATTATTAAATGATTATTACAGGCATATTGGATACTTAGTATTGACACTTAATTCAATACTGAATTAATTCAGTAATTAATTCACTTAATTCCACTCTTTATTTTTGGGTTTCTGTATTTCCTCACTTAAAAAGGAAAATTAAACTTCACTGCATCAACTAAACTAACTTAACTCTTTCCCCCTCTACCTCAGGCCTCTTTGCTGGATTTATGATAGCACAGAATGTTTCACAACCAACAGGGTTGGCAATACAAATATGAGTAAAAATAGCATTAAAAATTATTTTAAGATATTCTTGAAAAGAACAGTGTATGACTATAGGAATTTGTAACATGTGGAGTTAGGTGAAAACTGATTTTTATAGTATGACTGAACAATTCAAATGAGAGCTTTACAAATCCACTGTTAGGGCTAATTTCATAATTAATTAAAAAATATTAGTGGGGGCACTTGGATGGCTCAGTCAGGTAAATGTCCAACTCTTGATTTTAGCTCAGGTCATTATCTCAGAGTTGTGAGATCGAGACCTAGTTAGGCTCTGCCCTGGGTGGCAAGCCTCCTTAAGATTCTCACTCTCTCTTTCCCTCTCTCTCATCTCTTCTGCCCCTCCCCCAACCCTTCTTTCCTTCTTTAAAAAAGAAAAATAGTGGCAATAATTCTGATATAATTTCAAATAATTGATGGTCAAGTAAATTTATTATCAACTGCTTCTTTTAATCATTACTGTCATATAACTCTGCTTAGTCATTACTTTCTAGTATATTTTCTGAGATTTGAAATATTCCTGTGTCTGAGGACGGCTATGTGAATGCAGAACATGTCTGCGTCTTATGACTAGGTACATCATTTCAATGGTAAGGTTTTTGTTTTTGTGTTTCAGTTTGTTTTTGCTGTGAACCTTTAAAAATTATTTATTTGTATTTAAATTCTAGTTAGCTACCATACAGCGTTCTACTAGTTTTAGGTGTACAATATAGTGATTCAATAGTTCCATACATCACCCAAGGCTCTTCAGGACAAGTTCCCCCCTTTTACCCCCACCACTATTTCATCCATCCCCACCCCCCCTCGCCCTCTGGTAACCATTAGTTTGTTCTCAATAGTTAAGAGTCTGTTTCTTGGCTTGTCTTTCTTTTTCTCCTTTGTTCATTTGTTTTGTTTCTTAAATTCCACACATGAGTGAAATCATATGGTATCTGTCTTTCTCTGACTGACTTATTTCACTTGACATTAGACTTTCTAGCTTCATCCATGTTGTTACTCTATGGTCAGTTTGTATATAAATTAAATCATGGTCCAGGCCTACCGACATACTCTCAGACCTCTGTAGTTACATCACAGCCCTTAGGGGTGCTCCTTTCTTTTGTACCACTCTCAAACAAAAGTGCTATTGTGACTTTTCCTTAATTTTCCTTCATATAAATAAGTTTATAAGTTTTAATCAGAACTCCTGGAAAGGATCAAGCAAGCAGATATATCTACAACTGGCTACTGTTTGTAGTCAGAGATGTCTGCAGAGTTTACAGACAATAAATACCCTATTCTTGTGAGGAGTTTGCCATCCTGATGTAGAAAATTAATTTGTTAAAGATTAATGAACAGTGAAACTCCTTCCCTCCTCAACACCTGCTCCTCCTTACTAGACAAGTGGAAAGGTAGAAATGGGACAGGTATCATTCAAACCAGTCACTATTCACTTGTTTCTAAATTGTAGCTGCTTATGTAACTAATATTGACTGTTTACTTAATTTTCTCTTGGCATTTGGAGTCTCTGAAGTCTGTATGAGACCTCTGCAGGCCTCTTTGCCACATACTATCCTCATCTGAGAGATCCTACTTGGACACAACCTCATTTATTCTCCCTTAGCTCTCCCGCCTGGGCACATGCTTCTGGGATTTCCTTGCCCAACATTATTCTATGGAGCACAGGCAGCACAGCCCAAGCACAGTTACTTCTCCAGGGGCTCACTTCATCCATATTAAGCCCATATACATCTTTATCCTCTTCCTGACAATGCCATCTCTCTTTGCTCCCATATGAAAGAGGGACAGTTTAGCAAGTGCACAATTTCTGTGGATGTCAAGGAGACAAGAGAATGGCGTTCTCTTGATTCCCTCCTTCCCATGAGTACCGTCTCTCTTTTCCCTTGACACTTCTCTTCACAAACACCTCTCTAAGGGACAAGTCCAAAGACCCATTCCTTTTCTTGGTCTGTTGGAGAGTGGCAGTATGTTAATGGCTGCAGGACCAATTTTATATCCTCTAAGCCTTAGTCAAGATGGCTAGGTTCAAATGTTTATGGGTTTCAAGTAGACTTTCTCAGCACATATTATTTTCTGGTTTTAGTACAATCCTGAAAAACTTTATAATGTCCGTGGTTGAAATACATCTGATCATTCTCCAAGTATTTAACTGGTTCTCTGATATTCTCCTCAGATTACATTAACTGTCATGTTTCCATCCTGTTTACTTTCAACCTTTAATGGATCAATTTTCTATAGTGTAAGGCCAGTGAGTTTATATGTTATTCCTACTCAGCCATAATTTCTTGAGATTTTACTATGATGAAATGATTTCCGTTCTTTTTCAAAGGTGCTCTGTTATTGCCTTTCCTAAGGTATTTAGTGTTTAAGAAAAAGAACACTAAGTAAAATATCTTTCTTTTCTCATGCAGCATATATTCCCGACGTAGAGAAATTATGTATTACCTTGAAAATAATGCCTTCATTATGTTTTTTTTCTAAAAATATTGATGATTTAGTTTTCTAAATTCTACTTTGATATCATTTTCACTATGAGATTCACAAATGGAGAACTGCCCAAGTAATCATTTCCAAAGCACTGTAATCTCTATCTAACTTTGAAAAGAGATTATGTTCAAATTTTTTTATGGCATATTATCTTTTCAGCAAAATATTTTAAGTAAAATGGCGAGAACATAATATAGTCAAAGAAAGCAATTTGTGTGAGAGATCATACATTATCACATGGGAAAACAGTATATGACACACTTTACATACAATATAGGCACGAGATGTTGCTGAAGCAACAGAGTTCTACCTTTGTTTTTACTTGTTTGATCTTACAAGTAATCTGAGTCATTCAACTGAGCTATCAAAGTATGTTCTCTCTCTGAATATTGTAAGGTTTTGTTTTTCCTCACTAATCATTATACTTCCCACTTGCTAGCAGTTCAATCAATACAGTTTCTTCTCTAGATGGATTTTAAAAAGTGAATCTTGATTTCAATAAATGCTTTGTAGAACCAAAGACTTCTAGAGCATGCCTATGCACAGGGCAACTTTACAATTGATCCTCACTCTTGTAAGGCTTAGAAGTTATTGAGAATGCCTTAAAGATAGACAACCCATAATTAAAAGATGCTATTCCAATGACAATAACTATTACTGAGTATTTAAGAAAAGCTCAATTGAGTATCCATTTAGTCATTATGACAGTATGTATATTAGTGGTATAAAACAGGGAAATCATAGATAATTATATTTAATTTTAGCATATTATTTTTCTCTCTTGGACTTGCTATATAGTCAAATATGTAAAAAGTGTGAGAATTTGGAGAATCTGAAAAATCACATTGACTTAGGGGTACTTGGCTATTTGTGTCTAACTCAGATTCTTTCTGTTATCTTAACCTAAGAAAAACACTATTACATGTGGATTATTGAAAAAAAATTAATTTATTAGATCTTTTAAGGTTAGTGATAATAATAATGTTGTAAGTTGTACATAAATAACCTTTATTTGAATAGTATTTCATATTTATCATTGATTTGATCTCTATATTATTAATATTGATGATAATAGCTACTATTTCCAAGTATTTACTTGGTTTTAGACAATTTATAGAGAAGAATTTAGGAGATTTTCTTTATAGGAAATTTTTAGGAAAAACCCGTAATAACCATGAGGCACAGATATTGAGTTCTATACTGTTATTGCACTTTTAGAAAGTCGTACGGCTGAGATTATAAACTACATTTTACTGACTCTGACCAATATACTATATATTTCTTATCACTGTTTCTGAGAAGAAAGCAAGATCATTATTATCATCCATTCAGTAGGTGAGACTCCATGATTAGGAAAATCTCACAGGCTTTGGATAAATAATCTTAGTTCAAGCTACACCCCAATATTGCCCTTCTTTAGTTATGCAGATAGTGGATGTGAGGTTAGATCCTACTCAGTCTGAAGACCCGAAATCCTTTACAGCATAAGAAAGGTATATAAATAATAACAGAAGACAAATATATCTATTTGCAAATGTGCAGAATCTCGAAGAGAAGTCAAGTCATATGGTAAGAACTTTATTCATTCGCCTCATAATTTGTTAATAAATTGTGATAAACAATATCTTGAATAGTTGCATTTAAATTCATTTTTTCTCATATTTTTAAGGAATACCACCTTAGACCCACAAAAGTTTTTTAACTTTTTAGAAAATCTCTTTATATTATAAACATCAACTACTCATGTAGATGCTTTGAAGAACTTCAGATAACCAAATAAATCCCATTTATTTCCTACTTGTTCCTAATGGCTTATAATATAGTATAATGATATTGTGTCCAGTTTCTCTCTTTTCCACTTCATTATATAACAACTCCATTCTTTTTACACAATAAGAAACATAATACTAGACTCTCTGCCTTTTTCCCTTTAGAAGGCTAGAATATAAATATTATCCTCATCATGAAAATAATTGTCTTTAGAAAAAAATCTTTTACATCTTCAAAAAAAAGTCTATGAAGTTACAACCATTAAAGAGAATTTTCCCTGCTACTTTGGTTCTTGTTAGAAGGAATAAAGACACACCCCTTAGCACAATTTAGTATGCATTCTGCTATTCTGTACTTAAAAACATATATCTTGCTTTCCCCACTGCTCTTTCATATTGTGCAATAAGAAAATATAGCATACTGCATTCAGGATGATGTCAAGAGCCTGAAACCAGGAAGGCAGAGACATGAAGCTATTAAGATATAAAATATGTAAAAAAAAAAAAAAGAGAGAGAGATATAAAATATGTAATCTTAACAATGTTCCTTACTTTGAATGCATTCTTGCGGGGATTTCCCAACACATCTGCCTTTGCTCATTGAGCTTCACAGGAGTAATAGTGTGGAGTGGAAAGAGTTATGGGCCAAGAGCTTGAAATCTTGGGTCAAGTTCAAGCTTAGCCTTACATTCATTCAAAACTTTTTGATGGGAATAATTGTGCATGGACCTTGTTTTATTCCCATTTTCTCATGTAGAATCTGGCATGGGATAAAGACTAAATAAATATTTGTTGAATGAATAAACACATGAGTTCAGAAAAACTGTTAATATTCTCTGAGTCACAGGTTCCTCACTAGAAAAATAGAAATCATAACATCTGAACTGTGATGGCAATAAGAAAGTATATGTCTGATTTGTGTGTATACATTAAAATATTGTACATGAAAATATTCTGTAATCTGTGTAAGCTAAAAAGTAAATGTAAAAAATATTTTTATTAATACTAGAATCCTTGTTGAAGACATAGTGATGGAAATGAGCACTTTATGATACTCACTATGATAAATATCAGAAAACTGTAAATCCAAAGTAAAGTTTATAAATACAAAGTGAGAATGCTACTATGCTTCTAGTTTGTAATAAGCCTTCCTGACTTGAATAGTACACATCTGTTCCCTGAGAGGCAACTTAAATACTCTTTAATGCTGTCAATAGGATATTCAAGAGAAGAATTTAATGTTTTGCATGTCAAACAGAGATGTTCTTCTCATAGTGCCTTGCCATTAAATACTGGCATCAATCAGAGATTCAGTAAAGAGTTTAACATTTGGAATATTTTTAAAGTTAAAAAACTCACAGTGACTGGTAGAGGCAAGTCAAAGATGAGGCATGGGGCAGTCCATCTGTGGTGCAGGCAATCCATGTGGTACACTGTCTGTAGAGAATTTAAACACAATAATAAAGTTTGACTAGTTTGGTTTGACAACTAAAGTTGTCTGCTTTTTATTAACACCATGCCTTAAGTCAATGATAAAATTTTCCTTCCAGAAAAAATACTGTGTTGTTCTAAGTTCAAACAATCGCTACAATTACTACTGAGTTTTAATAATATATATGTAAGATTCAAATTAGCACATTTGTGTTACTTATCCTCTAGTAAACACTGTATTCTACATGGAATTTACTTTAATTCTCAGTTTTATAGCTGGACTTAATACATGCATTTGTTTCCAGATGAGTTCATAAAGATTTAGAATCATTTGAGATCTCTCACAGTTCATGTCTCACTTTAAACAACAGAGTAGAAATAAATAATGATAGTCTAGTGATTATAAAATGGTAGAACAAAACTTTAGTTGGTCATCTGGATTTTTATCTGAATTTAAAATATCCGTTCTTAAGAACTGATCCTGGGACACTTGGGTGGTTAAGTGACAGAATCTTGATTTCAGTGCAGGTCATGATCTCAGAGTCATGGAATCAAGCATTGTGGGCTCCCCTGGGATTCTGATTAAGGTTTCTTATTCTCTCTCATGTAAATAAAATAATATTTTTTAAAAGAATTGATCCTAAAGAAACAACAATGTACAGTAATATTGCACTTTCTGGAATTTATTGTAAAAAGGATTTTTATCTGTGTATGCCAAATTTTCCTTATATTTTTGATATTTTAAAAATCTATATCCATTATGTGAAAAAACATTTTTTGGAATTAAAATTAATGAAAAGTGTTTGTCTATTAACTATGAGCAGAATTAGAATTACAAATCTGGTTATATTGCCAATTGACCACAAATATTTTAAGATAATCCTGATAAAGGCACTGGAAAATCTGCAGATTAAGACTTGCAAACAGAAAATTTAAAGTGATTACAATTTATTACAGCTATAGACCAACGTATGTGTAAGATACATTCCCATTCTTTAAAAGATACAGTAATAAATAAAAAAAAATACTAACCTACTACATTATTCTCTATTTTGACTATAATAATATTTCCGTATCTGCATTCTTTAATTTTTTTTACATCATACACACACACACACACACACACACCATTTAGTAAAATAAAACCCTTACTGTCTGTGTTCTCTTTTTTGGCCCTTATTTTTATATATTTCATTTCATGATTATTCTTTGATAATAATCTATTCAGGGTGTCACCTATGCTAGGTATGACACTGGTGATGACTCCTGTCCCACAGATTGTCAGATGAAGAAAAGAATGTTGAAGCTGAGTGTCACTTTACAAACCATATGGAAGCAATGAGATGTTTTTTAGTGGATATATTCAGTTCTCAATTGAGCCTGATATGGTAGAAAGGGAAAATTTTAAAGTTTTCTCCTGTGTTTGTACATACAAGTGTGTGGAGTAGGGATGACAATGAGATAACTAGAGAGGGGAATGTTCCCCAGATCTTGGTTTGGAATTTCTGCTCATTGAAAGATGCTATTGAGAGCATAAAAAATATAAGCCAGAGTGGAGAAGCATATTTGTAATACATGTAAACCACAAAGGACTCACATCTAGTATGTATAAGGTATCCTCATAAACCAACAGAAAATAAGAAAACACAAATGAGAAAACATTTGATCAGGATATCCAAATGGCTAACATACACATAAACAAAAGTCCAATGCCATTGATATAAAGGGAATATAAATTAAAACCACAATATGATATCATTACAAGTTCATTACCTTAAAATAAAGGAAAATATAACATATTGACAATATGGCAAAAATGCTGAATAGCTAGAATTAATATAGACACTGGTAGTAAGTATATACGAGCACAACTCTTTGGAAAATAATTTGCTGTTATCCATGGAAGTTGATCATATGATCCCTGTGACTCAGCAATTCCCTGTAAGAATGAGCTCACGGTTCCATTCATAATAACTGAAAATTATATATAAAGAATGCAGTTATTCATCAACACTAGAATAAATGAATTATCTGTGGTGTATTAATAGAATTGCGTATCATATAGCAATGAAAATAAACTACTGCTACATGCAATAAGATGTAATCTCACAAACATCACTTCTATGGACTACATAAAGCATATATGTATATGTAAAGAACTCCTACAAAATTTACATTAAGTTCAAAACTGGGCAAAACTAATATAAAGAATTAGAAATCATCACAGTATTTAATTTGGGGTGAAGTACTGGTGTCTGGGAGGGATGTCAGGGAGAAATTTTGGTGTGCTAGTAATCGAACTGTTATAGCCATATTATACTGCAAGAAAGTATTTAATGAAGTTATAATATATTGCATTTACTTTAATTTTAATAACATAGCAAATCTAAACAAGAATTCCCCTTGCATAGCAGAGCCACATAGATCATAACTCTAATCTCTAATCACACTAAATATAAATTGACCTTGTAGCAAGCCTTGTTGTAATGCACTGGTATAGACTTTTATATTTTATCAAAAATCTTTTGAATGTAAAGGTCATTAATAAGCCATTTAGATAAAATTGGATTTTCAAATTGTTAGTGGAAAAAAATCTATTACATTTGTTTCTTATATGGTGATTTAGTATCTCATTCACAACTTAATCATTATCTCACATAGAATTACTAGATTGCTAGTGGAATTACCAGTTAAAGAGATGTAAAGAATACATGTGCTACATTATTCTTCATATTTCCTTTATGAGTTTTCACAGATGTCTTGAAATATACATTAGGGACAATTGCTTTGCCAGGCACATGATTAATGCTTTTAAATCAAGAGCCTATTGAGGTTATATCATACCTATACTATGTGGATGTTTTCTAATTATATATACACTATTATTTGTTATAAACCAATTTTATTTCCTTTAAAGAAAACACAAACAGGCAAATTCTCTAAGCAAAAAAATTCCTAAATTTTCTTCAAGGACAGAGAATAAGGAAATGGTATTAATGTAGTATAATGGCAAAAAAATATAAATTTCTGCCTTTCTTTTTGATTTACTAGAGTTTTGTAGTGTTTAATATCCATAGAAGTCAATGTTATCATGACTACAAATCTTATGTGAAATTTAATCAAATATGAAATTACTATAAACTACTGGTGACTTAAGTCATAATCTCCCACATCTATATGTTTGAATAAATATACTTACAAATTTATCTACATTTTAAAAAAAATTTTTAAACAGAAAAAATTTTACTAACCAAAAGAGTGAAATTCTCAAAGGCTTGACAGACAATTTAAGGTTAATAAATTGTACCTTTTGATCAAACAAGAGATTTTCAAGACAATGTCTATAAAGATACTGTTCTCACATCATTTAACTAAAAATAATAGAAATAACCATCCAGAAAAATAACTCTCTAAACATGTAATGTTGACTGCTAGTATCTCTTTCAGGGTAACATTCAGAGTTTTTGTTCCTATGTTCTTTTCTCTGTGCCTTCTTTCTCTTCTTGAATGTAGTTAAGCTAATTTTCTATTGTTACCTTAGAGCCTAATATTAAATTGTATTACTAACTCCAGAAAGAGTCTATAAAGTTGAAAATCCACAGGGATTTCATATTTTGCTCCGTTATTATCTATATGACTTTTGGTTGTATCATGTGTGAGTTGATAGGGTTTTAGGGACTCTGTTATGTCCAATGTTGCTTCTGAGGTAAGGTGTATGTTTCTCAAGTTATAAGGTTCAGAAAGTCTCTTTATTCAACAGCTCTGCAATTCTGTTGCTAGTTGGTACCACCACTCTTCACTGAACACTGGCTAACTATGAAGCCAGCAACCTGGGTTTCTGACTTAATGGATTTGTAAGTTATTTAGTATAAGGAACAGGTTCCTTTTGACTTGCCTTCCATGATGCTTCTATCTTTGTAACAAAATGACCTGTAAGGCTTTGATTATTAATATTTCTTTTGGAACTGGAGAAACGTGATATAAAAGTCATCAACTCGCCTTAGGAAGACACTTTGAAGCATCATCACTCCAATCAT
This sequence comes from Vulpes vulpes, assembly GCF_048418805.1. Taxonomy (NCBI): domain Eukaryota; kingdom Metazoa; phylum Chordata; class Mammalia; order Carnivora; family Canidae; genus Vulpes; species Vulpes vulpes. The sequence goes on from NC_132793.1 coordinate 53,124,856, forward strand.
TGTGATTTAAAAATGTAATAAGAAAAGGCTTGAGTTTAGTTGTAAGTTTTATTTTAACACTTTTAATATCAAAATGTAAAAGCCAAGTGAAATTATTGATTTTAGAAAAAGATGAATTTCCATGGAAAAAAATTGTCAAAAGAAGACAGGAAAGATAATAGTTTAAAATGTTTGCTTTGATACAAATCAAAGGATCACAATGCTTGCTCTTCTCATTCTGTTACACCTAGGCTCACGGAAAGACAACATTTAAAAAAAATTTATCTACCAGTTACTACTAGAGAAGTATGATTGGGTAAGAAGTTCATTTTCTTCCACAGTATGTAATACTGTTACTAATGATAATTTACTTCAATTTCCATCAACTATGCCCTTACAAAGAAACATTTATATATACCACTGGATAGGTTGCAGGTTTCTATTAACGAAGAACATCCTGCAATACAAAAAGCAATTTTAAAAAGTCTTGAATCTGTTATAATTTTCAGTATTGTTATTTTCATCAATTAGATTTCCATCTCTTGAAAAAGAATAATATATATCCAAATCTTATTTTTAGATTTAATTATTTATTTGAGAGAGAGAGAGCCATGCATGCATGCTAGGAGAGGGGCAGAGGAAGAGGGAGAGGAGAGAAGCAGACTCCCCACAGAGCACAGAGCCTGATGCAAGGCTTCATCTTATGACCCTGAGATCATGACCTGAGCTGAAATAGAGTCAGATGCTCAACTGACTGAACCACCCAGGCACCTCTGTAATTGTTATTTTTATAGATCATGTTTCTTAATGCCAGTATAAAAAAGTTAATATATTTAAAAAATTACTTTTAAACATTTAAAATTTAAATTTTAAAAATTTAAACATTTTTAGAAATTTAACCAAGTTTGCCTCATAAAATTCTAAAATTTCAAAATATGTTTGGGACACAAAAAAATATGGCTTTGGGATGTCTAAATGGCTCAGTGGTGAGCATCTGCCTTCGGCTCAGGGCCTGATCCTGTGCTCTAGGATCAAGTCCCACATCGGGCTCTTTGTGGGGAGCCTGCTTCTCCCTCTGCCTAAGTCTGTGCCTCTCTGTGTTCCTCATGAATAAATACATTAACTGGGTGTTTTTCTGTATGTTGGTAAATTGAACACCAATAAAAATTAATTTAAAAAAAAATAAAAAAAAATAAATAAAACAACTGATTTTTATCAAAAAAAAAATACATTAAAAGTCTTTTTTAAAATGTGGTTTTAAATAAATTATCCCAAATAATCAACTATTAACTTATTATTCCTGGTGAAAATTGGGGTATTATTAGCAAAAGATTCCCATTAAAAAGTTAGTAAATTCTGTTTCTTTTTTTATTCTTCTTCCTTTTCTTTTTTCCCTCCTAACTACAAGCTCACAATCAGTTAATCTTGTCTGGAAATAATCTGCAATTGGGAAATGAAAGGTATGTCTTTTTCTTCTGAAATGTACTGGCGGGAAAGTAAAACACCATAGTGTTGCAGGTAAAATGAGTAAATCTGATACTCTGATATACTTTAAGAAAAAGTATTGAAAACTGACTTTGCTTGGTATGGTATTAAATAGAGTGGACATGTTGATTTTGTATGTTTATTTATGTATTTTTTGATATATTTAATTTTTAGGTTTAAATCAATGAACTTAATCGGATTTTTTAAAAATTTCAACTGAATAGATAAAAAGAAAGAAGGAAAGATAGAAAGGAAGAAAGAGGAAGAGGAAAGAAGAAAGAAAGAAAGAAAGAAAGAAAGAAAGAAAGAAAGAAAGAAAGAAAGAAAGAAAGAAAGAGAGGGACTTTTATTTTTTTTTTAATAGTCACAGAGAGAGAGGCAGAGACACAGGCAGAGGGAGAAGCAGGCTCCATGCACTGGGAGCCTGATGTGGGATTCGATCCCAGGTCTCCAGGATCGCGCCCTGGGCCAAAGGCAGGCGCCAAACCGCTGCGCCACCCAGGGATCCCAAGAGAGGGACTTTTAAAAACACAACCACAGAGGCACCTAGGTGGCTCAGTTGGCTGGGTGTCAACCTCTTGATTTCAGCTCAGGTCATGATCTCAGGTAGGTTCGTGAAGGAGCTTCTCCCACTCTCAGGCTCTGTGTTCAGTGGGCAGAGTCTAAGATTCTCTCCCTCTACTCCCTTACCTCTTTAACATGTGTGGGTGTGCTCTCTCTCTCTGTCTCTCAAAAAAATAAAAATAAAAAATACATAAAACAATCACAATATATTATCAAATATGAAAATTAATATTTTCTTAATATCATCAAACACCCAGATTTAAAAAATTAATTTAACTTGGATCCAAGTGAGATCAATATGTTCCTTAGGTCTCTTTTAATTACTTATTTCAAATAATTAATATTTAATTATATATTTCCATACTACCTCTTTTTCTCTTGTAATTTATTGGTTGAAAAAAACTGAGTCACTTCATTCAAAGAATTTCCCAAAGCCTGGATTTTTCTGATACCAGCCTAACATTTTACATATTTCTTCACATTTTATAATTTCTGAAAATTGACAGGTAAATCTTGAAGCTTGATCTGATTTGTGGTAAGAGATTTCGTACATAGTAAGGTTTAACTTTGTTTTTAATACAACCTAAGCTAGACTTTGGATTTGCTATTGACCATTATGATTACATACATTGATCTTATTCCTGAGTGCTAATGAAGTTCCTTCCTGATGAGAATAGCTAAAATATCCTGTGGCAGAAACTTGAGGGAAGACACAAGTCCTCCTCATTCCGAGACTGATGTTTGGTTTAGGTGTGTAAGGTGATGAGATACCTGACGTTTCACTGGGATTGAGCATTGTTTTCACCAATGAAACCTGTTGAGCACTGGATCCTAATTAGCAGTGCTAAGGTGCTCTTTATATTTTCTATTTTCCTTAGTCCTAAAGTTTGGTTTATCTTGCCCTGTAATAAGCTTTTAGGAATTAAGGATGAACCTGTCAACTTCATGCAAAGTAGTATTCAGGCAAAGTATAAATGTTCTTTTGCTCCTCAAATAATAGTTACTTTTACATAATGAACTAGGCACTGTGTTAGGAACTAAAGGTATAAAAAACTGTGAAAACAGACATGATTCCTGTTTTTATGATATTACGGTCAAATGAGGAAGAGACATAATAATCAAACAATTCTCCTAATTAATACACAACTATAAATTGAGAGAGCACTTTGAGGGGAAAGAACACTATTTAATAATATCATAAAGTGCAGGAACCAAATCCCAAGATATTGAAGACAGTACAGGGCCAGGCATATTTTGGAGGTGATAAATAGCCACTGGGATTTGTTTATGAAACATGCAAATATTTCTCATCCTTTTACTTTTTTTAAGATTTTATTTATTTATTTATTCATTCATTCATGAGAGACACAGAGAGAGAGGCAACACTGGCAGAAGCAGAGGGAGAAGCAGGCTCCATGCAGGGAGCCTGACGTGGAACTCGATCCCGGGTCTCCAGGATCACGTCCTGGGCTGAAGGCAGACGCTTAACCGCTGAGCCACCCAGGTGTCCCATTTCTCATCCTTTTAGGGAGGATATTAGTTGAGGGAGGAAATCCTATTAGTTGAGGGAGGATATCCTATTCCCTCAAAAAAATTTTGAGGGTCTCTGAGATGTAGTCCTCACACTTTTTTTATTAGACATTGAATAAAATTATCTCTGCAAGTAAGAAAAGTATGGACTATTTGGCTTCTATCTCAAAACTGATTATAGAAAAACATGCCTCTCATCCTCATTGTTTGTCCCGATGGTCCATATTGGAAATACTGGGTAAGCAGAGTATCTATTTTCAAAAGGCTTTGACTTCTGGCTAGCTCTAAACATAACTTAAACTGCTGTTTGCAATACAAACTAAATGGTTTGGTGATTATATTAACCATACCAGTATCAAGCTTACTAACTTGCTTTGTCTAGAAATACAGAGAAATTTCTTATAAACCACATGTAAAGGAACCATGAATAACCATGTGCAAGACTATGAACACAAGCTGAACAGATTTAAAAATACAATTTTCCCTACACCATGAAGTGTTTCTCTACTTCAGCAATTCTTCATGTGAAAGAAAGAGCCACCAAAGATACTTTAACATAAAAGAACCACAATATTTTTTTTGGTTATAAATGGGAAACAGAGGAAATAAGAAGACGAATATAGGAAATAATTTATGGAGAAAAAGAAAACAAAAGAAAACTTTTTTACTTGGAAAATTTTGCAGCCTGATACCTGCCTTGCTCACAGAGAAGATAAGTAGTGACAGATGTGGCTTTGTTATAGAAAGAACTTAATGTCAAGCAGCTGAGCAACTATACTTCTTAAAGAAAATTAATCCTGAGCTGTCTTAATTGGACTCCTCTCCTCTCCTCTTTCCTCCTTAAATTTCCATCTGGAGTTTTCAGTAAATGATAGCAGTCTTGATGGGATCTAGTGGTCTCAGTGATTTTACAATCCCAGTTTTCCTGCTGGTAGTGTTCATAAACACTTTTTGTAAGTACCAGTGTCTGGGGTGGGGTGATTTATCTCAAAATATGGCCATTTATTTCATTAAAAGCTGACTAGGAATGATACATTATCATTTACATATGCATTCTCCTTTTGTTACTACATCTTTTCTGTCATACTTCTCTCAGGGAGTAATGGGTTATATAATAATATTAGTAGGGATAATTTATAAAAAGTAAAAATACCATTTTTATTTATTATATATTTACCTATGAAATTTTGAAATTCCTGTATTATGAAGGCACCATTATTTCAGGGGCCACTCCAGGCTAGTGAGTTACCACAGGAAAAATTGTGTTCCCATTGAAGCCTCCCTGTTCTGGAATGACCCATCTTCCACATTCTAGTGAAATGGTTCCTCATCTCTATGTGGTGTTGTATGGTTCTCCATGTTTAATACTTTACTAGTGTGGCTTCCCATTTTCCTACCTATTAACTCTTTACAAGATGGTGAAAACTCCTCTTGGCATTCTAGATCAGTGTGTCCAAGAGAAGTATTATTGATGCCACATTATTAATTCTGAACTTTCTAGTAACCACATTAACAAAAGTTAAAACAGTGAAATAAATTTTAATATTGTATTTTATTTAACCTAATGTATAAATATTATTTCAACTCATAATCAATGTAGAGATCATTCTTTTCATCATACAAAAGCTCCCAAATCTAGTTTATATTTAACAGTTATAGCCCATCCTAATTTGAACTAGCCACCACATTTCAAGTGTATAATTGCCAAATTTGCCCAATGGCTATCATATTTGAGAACATAGTTTTAGATTCTAGCAGCAGATTTGATTATTTCTCTCCTTTATATGGCCATGGGCCTAGATCAAGCAATTGAGTAATCAAGAATGCATACTGAGAGACTTAGAAATGAGATGACCAGACCATGTCCTCACTTTAAAAAATCAAATAATCACCCTTTATTTTAAAGTTCATTCTGTCTTGGATCAAATTTACATCAGTCTCTAGGACTCAGTTCATAAACAGAGTATATGAAACTTCATTCTCAGTCTTGTTTCATTCCACATCTAGGTATGTGCTTTCCTTCTTCTTATAACTCTTAAATGTCTAAATGTTGACAAAGCCCTTAAGATGTCCTCACTATGTTACTAGACAGAAATAAGAAAATCAGTAGGAAACAGAAGAGAATTCCAAACTCCATTGAGGCTGTGAATCATATAATCCATACACCGCGTCCACAGGTAATTAGTATGCTCACCATAAAAACCAACACATAATCATTTTTATTCAGATAGACACAGATTTGAATCCTGCCTCTATCATCTGCTTTTTTCCAACATCTTCATCATAGAAACTCCCTCTGCTCTCAAATAGGAACAATAATAATGGTACTTGATATTAAGAATTGTAATTATAACCATACATTGAATATTTGCTTTGGATCAGATTCTTTGCTACAGACTTCACATCAGTTATTTATTAAATGGATAAATACATCTCATTAAATGAAGTAAAATATGTAATGCTGCTAAGTTATATTGTCTTATCAACATAATCACTACAATAAAAATATTAATAATAATTTCTTTATTATTTTTGGCCTGTCTTTAATATTTTAAACCAATGATAAAATATCAATTTTTGTCATAGAAAGGAAACCTCTAGTGACAAAAAATGTATATTATTGATTACATGAATCCCCAGGGTATAGCTTGTTAATTGCTTATAAACTTTGAGGGTTCAAATGTTCAATAGAGAATGAATAATGAATGAATAAGCCAAAAAGAAAGCATTTCTAAATTCAACAGTCAGGGTGTAAAATAGCAAGTATATATAAAACATGCCATTTGGAGAGCTGAATTTACAAGACAGCCTCTAAAATTTGTTAAATCATACCAAAGCAGTACACACTGGATAGTTACTCAAAGAACCCAAAATTTTATTTAAATTGAGAGATTAGATTCATTACCAATGGGACCAATTTGACTCCTCATATTCCTCTTCTGCCCTCCCACTAAAACTAGGTCATGAGTGTCCCATCTGATTAATGACTTGAATAGCTTGACATACATAGTAGCAAATCCTGTAGGTCCAGAGAGATCTATATATAAAAGGGGCTCTGCTATTTGCCAGCTTTTCGACTTGAAGATTCATGGAGTCTGCTTCCTTTTTTCCCCCAATCATACAAAAAATTAGTTTTCGCATGGGCCATATACATGTAAGTTAAATATAAAATACACCAAACAATTTCTGAGCAAATGTGGAATTAATGCCCTTTTGTATACACATTTCTAATTTAAATTATAATTCAAAACTATTCATTTTATTAGATACATCAAAATGTATTGACAGATATCAGCATTTCTGGGAAAAGTGGACACTCATGTGTTAAGAATGAAACTAGACTCTTATCTTACATCATTCACAAAAATTAACTTGAAATAAAGTTGAAATAATGCATATGAAATCTAAATAAAGTTGAATAATGCATATAAGACTTAGAGCACAAGCAACAAGAGTAAAAATAAACAAGTGGGACTATATCAAATTAAAAAGCTTTTGCACAGCAAAAGAAATGATCAACAAAATGAAAGACAACATACAGAATTGGAAAAATATTTGCAAATCATACATCTGATAAGGGGTTAATATCTCAAACATATAAAGAACTCCTATAATTCAACTGCAAAAAAACCAAATAATCCAATTAAAAATGAGCAAGGGCGCAGCCTGAGTGGCTCAGTGGTTTAGCGCCGCCTTCAGCCCAGGGTGTGATCCTGGAAACCTGGGATCAGAGTCCCACATCAGGCTCCCTACATGGAGCCTCTTCTCCCTCTGCCTGTGTCTCTGTCTCTCTCTGTGTCTGTCATGAATAAATAAATAAAATCTTTAAAATAAAATAAAATAATAAAAATGAACAAGGGACTTAATAGAAATTTCTCCAAGAAAGATACAAATGGCCAAGAGATACATGGAAAGATGCTCAGTTGCTCAGTATCATTAATCATTAGAAAAATACAAATCAAACTCAAAATAAGATATTACCTGAGGCCTGTTAGCATAGCCATTATCAAAAAGACAAATGCTGGTAAGGACGTAGAGAAAAGGGAAACTTTGGGGATGCCTGGGTGGTTCAGTTGTTAAGTGTCTGCCTTAGGCTCAGGTCCTGATCTCAGGGTCCTAGAATGGAGCCCCACCTCATCTCAGGAATCCACCCTCAGGAGGAAGTCTGACTTGTCCCTCTGCCCATCCTCCTCCTCAAGCTCTCTCTCTCCCCCTCTCAAATACATAAATAAAATCTTAAAAAAAAAAAAAAAGAAAAGGGAAACTTTGTTTGCTGTTGGTGAGACAGTAAACTGCTGCAGCCGCTATAAAAACAGAATGGAGTTTCATTAAAAAATTAAAAATGGAATTACCATATAATCCAGCAATTTCACTTCTGAAAATATGTCCAAAGGAAACAAAAACACTATGTTGAAGAGATATCCACAACCTCTATGTTGACAGCAGCATTATTTACAAAAGCCAGGCATGAAAACAAGATAAGTGTCCATCCATGCATATATGGGTAAAGAGACTGTGAAATATACATGGATATACAATGGACATTATACTGCCATAAAAAAAAAATCTCTGGCAGGAATGGGCCTTAAGCACATTAGACTAAGTGGAGTAGAACACACAAAGAAAGATACCTACTTTATAATCTCACTTATACATGGGATCTAAAAGCAAAAAACAAAACAAAACAAAACAACTAAAAAGGAATGAAATGAAACAAAACACCAAACTCAGAAAAAGAGATCAAAGGGGCACCTGGGTTGCTCAGTCAGTTAAACGTCTACCTTCGGCTCAGATACTGATCCCAAGGTCCTGAGATTGAGCTCCGCATCGGGCTCCCTCTCCCTCTGCCTGCCACTTCCCCCTGCTTGTGCTCTCTCCCCCTCTCTTTTTCTGTCAAATAAACAAATTCTTTAAAAAAAAAAAAAAAAAGAAAGAAAAAGAACGGATTTGTGGTTACCAGATGCAGTAGGTGACAGTAGGTAGAATTGGAGGAAGGTGGTCAAAAGGTAAAACTTCTAGCTGAAAGATAAATAAATGCTAAAGATGTAATGTACAACACGATGGTAACAATTAACACTGCTCTACGGTATCTTTGAAAGTTGTTGAGAGTAAATGCTAAGGGTTCTTTTCAAAAGGAAAAAAAAATTTTTTTTTTATATCTATAAGATGATGGTTGTTAACTAAACTTCTTGTGGTATCCACTTCACAATATATTTAAATCAAATCATCGTACAGTACTCTTTAAAATTATACAGTTGTTTGTGCCAATTATATCTCAATAAATCTTGGGAAAAATTAAAAAAAAATAATTATTTTTGTATTACTGGCTATTTTGAGTCACAATCATTGCCTTTATCTTCACCTGTTCTTTTAAACTTTCTTTCAATGGAAATGTTTTTATATAGCTACATTTCCTTTTAATATGAATAGCAAAATTATTGCTAATTTGGAAACAAACTTATTTCAGAGTTGCACATCACTGTTGTATATCTGGGCTGTTCATTTAAATAACTTCCATCTTAAAAGAACAAAAATCACTAAAGGGTTTTTATTATCATGGCTAAAGAACTTGTGGTCTAAAAATTCTCAGGATATTTCCAAAGCTAGAAATTAGACCTTTTGATGACAGGTTTATACCAAATAAGAGATTATAATTCATTTACATAAGATCATCTGGGAAAGATTTTAGATGAAGTTTTTTCTTAAATAAATAAACTTCAAGTCCCCCCCCCCCCCAAGGGAGATGGATGTAAATGTGACCTCTCCCTAATTTTCCCTCTTTCTCTTTCTCTTTTCTTCCCCTCTTCCTATTTTTCTTTCCTCCCTTCTTTTTTAGTAGGGAAATAAAGCTTCAAAGATTGATGTCATGTGAGTACAAGAAATGAGATCTCAACTTCCAGAGCCCTAAAGGATGAAAGGTTATTGCCTGAGGGGAAAATGCACTTGTCTCAGAAGGTCTTATGACCACTTAAAGGAAAAAGATATGCAGAGTCTTGCTAAGAGGTCCCGGGGAAGCCTGTGTGTCTGATCATCACGATGTTGGCAAGATATCCCATATGTAGGGATGGAGGCACCTGATTTACAGACATACTGCTCTGTCCTTTGCTGCGTGAAGATTTAGCAAACATGATTTGGGTTATGAATAATGCTTAATGAAAATAGCCCAGAAAGACTGGCCTTCAAGGAAACTGATTAAACAAACAAACAAAAACAAAAAACAAAAACTTAGAACACTCATTGAAAGATGAAGGTATTATAAAAAAAAAATTAAGGAAATCATTAAATTCATGGGCATATGAGAAGCCATCCAGGTTTCAGGACCTATTGAATTAGAAGACTCTAGCCAAGAAGTTTTATAAATTCCTAATTCTGTCTTCAACTTACTTAATTATTTACTTCAACTATTTGCTAAATGAAAACTTAGAGAATTAAAAAAAAAACACACACACACACAACAACAATCCAAACAAAGCAACAAAAAAACTCTCAGAATTACCTATAGTGTGTAAAATCTGGGTGAATAAATGAAGGTTAACTCATCAAGAGCATCATCATTATTTTCTCATTTCAAAAGATCTTTAAAAGGGCATAGTGTGGCCCTTGCTGTGTTAATTTGCAAGCATAAATATTTGATAAAAGCTTAAAATGTGTATCTGGTAAAAACTCACAATAGTAATTGAAAGCTTACTTCTCTTTCTTTGAGTGTGAAGCAGATGAAATTATGATTTGTACTGAAAGAACCTCACATTTAGCATTTGTGATGCCTCACCTATCAATCTAAATAAATAATCATGTTACTATGTACTCTCAATGGTTTCACTCTATATACATTATGAACCAAATCTGGCACATGTGTATATTATATAAGAGCCCTTACATAATTAGCACTACAAATACTCAAACATTCTACTGGACCTAGAAGTAAAAGGTTTCTGTATAACTTCTGATGAGAAACTTTAATTTTCTATGCCTTAGTGTCCTTATTGATTGATTTGAAAAAAATAAATAAATAAAGGTCTAGAACTAGAAGTCAAAGGAGTTTTCACTTTTGTTTTTTCCCTTAGGCAATAAAGAGATATGTATGGTCAAGCATTTATCTATTAATATAGAATATTATTTGCAATATAAAAAAGTTGATTAATTGATTTGCTTATCAAGTTTATACTTAAAGAGATATATTGTTAGTCATAATAAAGTCTGTTTATTTTTTCTCCAGCTTTTGCTTTGAGGAGTTGGTTTGTTTTATAATAAGGTATTAGGTGTTTCTGTAAAGCTGTATTAAGAATAACAAACAAAAACCGTAAAATAGTTTTATACTAAGATTCAACAATATATAAATCCCTCTGGTTCTTTTACTTTTTGAACTATACACAATATTATAATTGACTGATCTAGTTACCTTGAATTCTGGTTTGTTCCCATTAGATTCTAAGCAATTATCTGTTTAGATGAAGTAAAGAAATAAATCATCTCCATTTTATATGAGGTGTTGACATTTATTGATTTAATGTTCTCTTAAAATCTTTTGGGGAAATGGTTTTTAAATTATAATAATAAGTGGACAGAAATTAATGGACTTACCCAAACTAGAGCAACATGCTGGAATGTAATTCATTGTCAAAATTTTGTGAGTGAATTTTAGTAAGGAAAATTATGGCTAAGAGGCTGTATTTGTAGGTGTCCTTTTATAACTTGCACTGCTTTCTGTGAGCCAGTGTTGGAGAATGCTACTCTACTGAGAAACATAATTATTTCTGGCTTCACTAGAATCAAAGTCCTTCAAAAGATAATCTTTTAAAAAAGATTTTACTCCATAATTTAAGAAAGAATAAATGATTATGAATATAATAAAGGATTATCATTCAGACATCTCCACATTAATATTTAATAAGAAAATGTGTTGTAACATGCAATATAAACTTTACTAAATACATAAAAAACATAAGCATAAATCATTCGGATTACCTTTATCAATCTCCCAGACAGCTGTAAGTACACATAAATGGTGCCTGTCTACAAATACATAATTAGCCATATTCATTTTACCCCATAGTTCTTTTCATGTTCTTTACCTTGTGTTCTATCAGCTTTCCCCAGCCATTTATCTGTTATTTATATTTCTTGTTATCTTGGGCTTTTTGCTTATTTATCTTTACAACAGGAGTATGGTTTCTCTTTATCAATGTGCAAGTAAGTTACATGCCACTTCCCCCATATGTTTCATATTTAAATATTTTTTAACTAAATCAAAATTTCTGTTATCTCTTTTTAGAAGCCTGTGCCTAACCATACTGTTTTTTTAATATAAAAACTTTTCTTCTGTTACAAGTATCTATGCAACATTGGTAAATCTCAATCTGAGGTCAAAGAGTATAGCACCACCTCATGTTAGACAGGCCTTAAGTGGCATTCTTGTATACCTGTATCCCTAGGATGCTTGAGTGCTCTTATGAGTTTCCTTAGCTTTGCTTTCCAAAAAAACTAAGACATAGAAGGCAGAAGTGAGTCTAAGACAAGGGTTAAAACACTGTTAGGCTCTCAATACTGCAAGCAATGAACCTTTGGCTTGAAATTTTATTTTATATTGATTAGGAAAACGATGCTTGAAACAGAGATTCTACTTCAAAATCATTGGCTTTTGTGTAATGTTCTCAAGTTGACTTGTGAAAAACCTCTCTTCCCTGCCGATTGTGCTACCCCAGATGGTGTTTTGGCATTATTTACCTGTTGGGTTATTGTATTTTATTGAACAATCCTAGGGTACCTGAAAAGCAAGCAGATGAAAAAAAACTTACTTTATTTTAAAGGCATACACTACTTTTTACACAGGGGGAAATAAAAAACCTTAATGGAAGTGTGGAAATCATTCCAAAGAAAGTACAAACTTAACGTGGCAGGTTTGAACTGACTGAGCTAAACTGACTTTTTAGCTAGATAGTAAAGTTCAGGAAATCATTGTTGGAATTATATTGATGCCTGTTGGGACCTGGCCTTTGAATTTGTTTTGGTACAAACCTACAAAACATCTATGTAAAAATCTGTCCTTACATTTCTAGTATATAGGTCATGACACGTAGTCATTTCCTACTGAATGTCCATCAAATGTTATCCTTTTTGCATCCTTTAAGGATTTAAAGTCTTATTGGCATACTCATTCAAAACTCCAAAAGCTCTCATCATGGTTTTTCACACTTCTGATTAACCCCTGAAGCACAGGAGAACTCACCTAACTGTATGAAGAAATGGAAAATCCACAGCAAGACAGAAACCTCATACAGAGGAAAGCACTTACTCCTACTATCTCATTTTTTTTTTTTGTAGTACATGTGCTCAAACCACTAAAAAACAAGTGATATTTTTCTGCTATTTGATTGGGTAGACAAGCTTTTTGGCCTTCAGCTAGCTTACAACTCCCTAAATACGTAAGCTAACACATTTCATAAATTACCAAAACAGAAAGAATGCCAGCAATTCTGTACAAGATATATTTGGGGGAGTACTTTTTAAGTATTGAAATGAAATTGGCACTTCGATTTTTATTATTTTATCTTATAATTTGTACCTAGAGGTCATACAATTTAAACATGATTGCTTATTGTTAGCATATGCAGTGAGGTATGCTTAAAACTTTCTAATAGAAAATTTGTGGTGACTATTTCTATAGTGATAGGCAATGCTGGAGAGGTAACTTTGAAGGTGAAGGCAAGCATAAAACTCATAACACCCATATTAATGACTTTAGAGTGAGCTCGATGAGTATATAATAAGATGACAAAGAAGTCAATCACCCGAATATATTCCACACTTTTAAGTTAGGTACTATAGGTAACAAGCTTAAAGAGACTGGAACCCCTTTTCAAAGTTACAACAGAAAACTGCATGCACCATGTTTTTCATGTAATTTTAAGAGCTATCGGTAGTTTAGATCGAATATCATGAGCTTATATGGAGAGTGTTAAGCAAAGTGTTGAGTCACCATGAAAAAGTTTAGTGGGCAGCCTGCGTGGTTTAGCGCCGCCTTCAGCCCAGGACCTGACCCTGGAGACCCGGGATAGAGTCCCACATCGGGCTCCCTGCTGGAGCCTGCTTCTCCCTCTGCCTCTCTCTTTCTCTCTGTGTATCTTCTGTGTATCTCTCATGAATAAAAGAAAGAAAGAAAGAAAGAAAGAAAGAAAGAAAGAAAGAAAGAAAGGAAGGAAGGAAGGAAGGAAGGAAGGAAGAAAGAAAGAAAGAAAGAAAGAAAGAAAGAAAGAAAGAAAGAAAGAAAGAAAGAAAGAAAGAAAAAAAGTTTAGCAAGGCCAATAACAGGAGGACCATTGTTGTGTTAAGGGAGGGAGAAATAGAGGAAAGAGAGAGAATTTCTCGTTGAAAATGTCTTTGTAAACCCCAACTCTGTGCTACTTTAGAATTTTGAATCATCCTATAAATTCAATTATCTTTAAAAGGTGATCAGGTGAAAAAAGTTATGGAAAATTCCTGGTCAGGTTTTGTTTTGGCTTTTGTTTTTTTCTTCCTAGTCAGGCTGTGAATGATTGCAGTTCAGATAAATTGGTGAGCCATCATGAGAACTAAGCATCTTGTGTAATCTCAGAGTTGGAAATAAGTGGTACACAGCCATCATTATTCAGTATAGGTTTGAGTTAGAACAAGAAATTCTTGGGACACCTGGGTGGCTCAGCAGCTTAGCGCCTGCCTTCAGCCCAGGGCATGATCCTGGGGTCCTGGGATCGAGTCCCAGCTGGGGTTCCCCACGGGGAGCCTGCCTCTCCCTCTGCCTGTGTCTCTGCCTCTCTCCCTGTATCTCATGAATAAATAAATAAAATCTTAAAAAAAAAAAAAAGAAATTCTTGATCATATAAAGTTTGGGTGGGGGGCAAACAACAACAAATAGAAAAATGCAAAAATCAAAATTAGGACTTTGATGGACTTTACCAGATACCATTCTTTGCTGTATAGCTTTGTTGAAATTTTATTAGATCAGAATAGAATTTGTTCTATGAGGACCTGTAATTTACACGACTTGTTTCCTTTTCCCATTTGTCTTAATGGTTCTGGTTGGATTTTTGGCAAACAGTAGATACTTTGTTAATTAATCAATCAAGTAATCAATCAATGAAGTATATATCAAGTTTTAGTGGCTATTTTGTTTTTCATTTTTTTCATAAGAGGAACATTGTAAGTTATTTGACTCTCCTTTTTCTTCCTGCCACTCTTTCCACATTTAGTTTAAGAGACAGCTTAACTAGTTGAATGGCTCAGCCTATAATAAAATCAAAGACCCACTTGTACTTCTCTTCAAATTTCCTCCCAGAAAATATTTAGTAAGGGCTTATTAATTGTATCTGTGTTCAAGGATGGGATATACCATTTATAAGAAAGATCGTGTTCTTGCCTTTTATGGAGCTTATATTTCAATGGGGAAAGTATGAAACACAAATTACATAATATCAGATAAATAAAACAGGAAGACAAAATACAGAATAAGAGTCACTTTTAGACAGAATAATCAAGGCAGGCCTCCATGCAGCATCAATGTATATAGTATAAAATATTTCAGGAAAGTGAAATGGTAAATACAAACATTCTAATGCAAGGAAAACCCTTGTGAAATTGAGGATTAGAAAGAAGTCTATTGTGGGTGTAGGTATGGGCTATAAGATTGAGGGCGAGACTGTTTATTCTGATTGTGATGGGAGCCACTGGAAGTTTTGAACGGAAAGTGATCTAACCTATCTAAGTATCAGAATGACCATATTGACTGCTTTGTGAAAAAATTGACTCAAGAGACCAGAAAACGAATACAGCAAGAATATTAAGAAGGCTATCACAGTCTATGATTGCTTCCACGGGTCAGAATGAAAATAGTGAAAGCAGTCGGAATTCAGCATTTATGCCAAGGTAGGGCCTTTTAGGACTTGCTGTTGGCAGGATGAAGGGCATAAGGGAAGGAGAGGAGTCACATGTCTCTTCATATTTTGGCTTAAAATAACCTATGATGATGGCCCCCTTTATCCAGGTGGGAGAAAACAGAGGTAGAGAACTGAGGATTCTGTTTAAGTATATTAATTTTGACTAAATTTAAGTGATATTAAATAACCAATTAGAAATATCAAACATAAAAAAAAAAAGAAATATCAAACATATGGTAGAGTCTGAGTTTGAAACCACAGAGGGAATGGAATTAGATGTATAAGGGGGAAGTTTTCAGACAATAAATAACATTAGATGGCAGCCATATACCACTGGGTCTTGGGGTCTTCTTCCTCACCTTAATCTCCATAAAATATTAGAAGTTTACTCAACACAAAGTTGCCACTTATGTCCCTTTTTTGTTTCTTGGAGTGAAAACTTGATTTTCCTTCTGCTTCCACTTGCCATAACTGTTGGTCACAAGTGGCCTCTCGGGTTTTGATGCTATCATATCTACTACTTCAATGATTCTACTAAAGGTTTTAAAGGGAAGGAGTTATGGAAAGAGGAAGTCTTCTCATATTTACTTTCAGCTATGCTTTGCTTCTAAAACTTCTCAAATCTGTACTATGTATACAATTCAGCAGGAGAAAACTCTAAAATGCAGAATATGATTTAGTAACTCATCTAAGAGTTTGAGTTTCTAGGATATGGGCCACACTTTGAATAACATGGCACTGCATCACCAGAGCCATGGGCTACTCACGTTTCTTATATTAGCTCCTTAGTTTATGCTGACACACTCAGCTGTTCATCATACCTATGGCTGAGGATGGCTGGTCATGAGGAATATATAGCTTAAGTCAAAGACGAGTCAGAATCATGCATCCCCCCCCAAATATTTCATTCTAGATTTTGAGTCTAGATCATCAATTCTGATTGTCTCTTACCTTAAGATAAGGTTCTGGGAGATGAAGCTATAGGTAGGCTAGGGGCTTGGGGAACTGTAATAATAAGCCTTATTGGAATTGTCCTAGTCCATCAGAGAGGGTCCAATAGCATTGAAAGCATTTGAATCTCAATCATTTTGCTCAAGGAGGATATTCCTCAGAACAAGGAATTTGGGTAAGGGGCAACTTCTGCTCATGCATAAGAAAAGACTAGTTTCTATACTCCTCACAGTATCATCAGTGCCTACAAGACTCTCTTTGCCTACAGAGTTTGCCTTGCCTTGACATGGATTATCCTTGATATCTCAAAGTTTTAAGACAATTTTACATAAAATCAAAACTATAGAATCAGTTGTGAAACTCCTTGTTTTCATCAATCTTTCCATTAGTCTTATGCTAAAAATGATACCAGTTTTGACTAGTAAATAATTGATTCCTTGATGCCCTCAGACATGACTGTGGACAAGCACAGCCCTTAATATAGTAAGGTAAGGGGACGCCTGGGTGGCTCAGAGGTGGGGTGTCTGCCTTTGGCTCAGGGCATGATCTCGGGGTCCCAGGATGAGTCCCACATCGAGCCCCCTGCAGGAAGCCTGCTTCTCCCTCTGCCTGTGTCTCTGCCCACCCCCATCCGTCATGAATAAGTAAATAAAATCCTTCAAAAAATATGTAGCAAGGTAAGGATTGACAATAAAATCAAAGTACATTTTCTTGACCACTGGATAAAGACAACAGATTTAAAAGCTAATAACTGTTTGACACTGCAGACATTATTCTCAAACAGGCAAGTCTAATATTATAGCCAGGGTGTTTTTCTGTAAAAGATGAGATGTCTCAATCATTATTGCACCTGGAAGAAAGCTAACATACAAAATGTACACTCACAAAATATTGATATCAAATGTACTGACTATACAGGTCCCTTGGTACTCTTTAAAAGAGTGAGGTAAGTAAGTACTTTTAAGAAGTTAGCACTCCACTCTCATTGCAGTATTATTTCAGAAACCTTAAAATGGAAATAACAGTAAACAAGGAAAAGTATTTTATTAAGCATTCTCCTCAGAAGGTAACTGTTTTCAGTATTACTGTTCCTTTGTTAGGAAACAACATTTTGCAAAAATCTTGCCTTCTTTGGCTTTGTCCATCTGCACTCTCATCAGGCCATTCTAATGCACCAGAAATTCCAAGGAACACATGACTACAGGCAAGGGATGTAGACATGTTTAAGTGTTTCATTCCTGGTGCCACAACAGTTCAGCTAAAATACCCATTTGTTGGCAGTCTGGGTGGCTTAGCGGTTTAGCCCAGGGTGTGATCCTGGAGATCCAGGATCAAGTCCTGCGTCAGGTTCCCTGCGTGGAGCCTGCTTCTCCCTCTGCCTGTGTCTCTGCCTCTCTCTCTCTCTGTGTGTCTTTCATGAATAAATAAATAAAATCTTAAAAAAAATAATAAAATAAAATACCCATTTGTTGTTACACATCATTACTAAAATGAATGTTTTAACCTAGTCACATAGGGTTATCTTAATTGACTAGATGTTTAAATTTTATTTTCTTTGTCTTTTGAAATAACTTTAATAAATATTTTCTTGCATTTTCAGTTGCCTTGCAGCTGCTTCCCTAGTTTGGTTCAAACCATCTCAGATATCATTTTTTTAGAATTACTTCTACCTCTACTGTATGAGGTTATGGAGAGTCTTTAATTTAGAATATTTTCATTTTTTCCTTAGTAAAAGAGTGAATTTGTAACATATAAACAAATTGGACGTTTTCTTCTAGTATTTTACAGTAAGAATGGAGTACAAAAAGAAAATAATTTATATACTTTTATTCCAGGAAAAACTGTTTTGATGAAAATCTTGAATGGTTCTTAGCAGAGACATATTTTATACTTCCTAAGCCTTATTATTTATTATTACTTATATTATTTATGTCCCTTCATATCTTTCAAATAAATTTCTTTTTTTAATCTAGGTATTCAGATTTGGTTTACAAATTCCATAGACATTGAAATTTGGTAATGTGAAACCTTTTTTTTATGCAAAAAATTTCAAGTATCACTTGTTTTGATAAAGAGAAGTTGGATGTTGAAGTATATTCACAAAAAATATTCCAAGAATAACAATATTTTACAAAGTCACTGTGTAAGAGAACTAGTAACTAAGCCAATCTTGGTAACTGGGTTCATGTTAAAATATTGCTAGAGGGAAGTTATTATTGACACAACATAACAAGGTCAATTCCAGCTCACTTAAACTATCATTTATGAGAAAAACTGACAATAGCATAATATCTAAAGAAAAAAACTACCTAAAAAATCAAAAACATAAAAATCTATTTAACATTTTAGTATATATAGTAATAGTAAATTACTTGGTAATATAATTTTCATTATTATAGCTCTTTTACCCACACATGTAAATTCTGAATAGCATACTCCTTCAGTGCAGTGCTTCATATTAACAAATGTTCTTTATTAGTACATTTCAAAAAAAGAATAGCTCTGATAACTTCTATAGACTATTGAGGGCTAGTCCTTGAGCTATATACTCTATCAACAGGTATTCCAGAATACACTTTCCACAATTTTTTTAGTACAGTTGACATAAACTCTATCTGAATATCCTGCATATTCTTTTATACTAGAAATCCATTTCAGGAACCTTCATGATGTGAAGCCACCTTAATGCTCTTGTGGATCTTACTAAAGCATGTCCTTAATACTCTTACAACTTTCAAGTGCACACATATCTATCTCTGCTTTCAATTTTTATGTTATTTGCTTCAAAATAAAATGAATGCCTTCAGCATACAAATCCAGGTAACATCTGACTGGCAAAAAACTCTTCAGTATATAATAAAAGTATTTTTTTAATTACAAAGCTTATGCTTTGGGAAACATTCATCTCATCAATATTGTTAAACCTATTAGTATAGTATTATTTGCAATATTCCTTTACAATTTTTATTATTGGAAATAATATTTTTTTTTACACCTACAGGGTCTTCAATGATATCTCCTGGTTCATTTCTGATATAGTATTTTTTTGTCATTTCTTTTTTTGTCAGTGTTGATGAAGGTTTGCCAATTCTATTAGTATTTACAAAGAAATGGCTCTTTTGTTGATCTCCTCTATTGTTTTTGTTTTTAAACTCCTTGATTTCTGCTCTTGATTAGGTCTTTATCCTTTCATTGGCTTATTTGCTTTTTTTTTTCCAAGGTCTTGAGGTGGGAGCTCAGATTATTCATTTTAGAAGTTTCATCTTTTCTAATATATGGATTCAGTGCTATACATTTCTCTCAGCACTACCTTAGTTACGTCCCACAAGTTTCCATTGAGATGTCTTTAACCCAAAAATTACCCAAAGGGTTATTTAATAGTTTGTTGTTTAGCTTTCAAATATTTGGTGGTTTTCCACTTACCTTCATGTTACTGAATTCTAGTATGACTCTATTGGATTTAAAGAACACACTATTTTTTATTGCAGTTTTCTAGATTTTCTAGTATTTGTTCTATGATCAGGATATGATCTGCATTGGCATATGTTCCCTGAATGCTTTAAAAAAAATCATGTATTGTCCTGCTACTGAATTGTGTATTCTAAAAATGTTGGTTAGATTCTATCAATTGAGGGTGTTTTAAGTTCTGATTCTTGCTGATTTTCTATCTAGTTGTTCTGTCAGTTATCTGGAGAGGGTATTAAAATCTCCAATTATAAATGTGATTTTGTCTATTCTCCTTTCAATTCTATTAGTTTTTATTTCACACATTTTGCAGCTCTTTCATACACAAATTATATTGCTAGGTCTTCTTGATGTATTTACCCTTTTATATATCATGTTATTCTGTGACTCTGGTAATTGTCTATGCTAAGTCAATGATATCTTTTGTTAATACAGCGATGCCTGCTTTCTTTGGTTGATGTTTACATAATATAAATTTTAATATTCCTATACTTTTAACCCGCCTATATTATATTTAAAATGTCTTCAACATAAAAATCCTAGAAGATAGCACAGGCAGTAACATCTCCAACATCAGCTGTAGCAAAATTCTTTCTAGATATTCCTACCAAGGCAAGGGAAATAAAAACAAAAATAAACTACTAGGACTACTTCAAAATAAAAAGCTTCTGCACAGTGAAGGAAACAATCAACAAAACTAAAAGGCAATCTACTGCATGAGAGAAGATATTTGCAAATGACATATCTGGTAAAATGTTAGTATCCAAAATATATAAAGAACTCATATAACACCCCCAAAATGAATTAATCCCATTAAAAAATGGGCAGAAGAAATGTACAGACGTTTCTCCAAAGAATACATACAAATAACTAACAGACACATGAAAAGATGTATAATGTCATTCACCATTAGGGAAGGGCACATCAAAACCACAATGAGCCATCACCTCACAATTGTCAGAATGGCTAAAATCAAAAGCACAGAACAAATGTTGGTGAGGATGTAGAGAAAAAAGAACCCTTCTGTACTGTTGGTGGGAATGCAAACTGGTACACCCATTCTAGAAGACAATATGGAGGTTCCTCAAAAAAAAAAAAAAATAGAACTACTCTATAACCCAGTAATTGCACTACTGGGTATTTACCCCAAAGATACAAAAACACTAATTCAAAGGGATACGTGTTCCTCTATGTTTATTGTAGCATTATTTACAATAGCCAAAACATAGAAGCAACCCAGTGTTCATTGGTGGATGAGTAGATAAAGAAGTGTTTACACACATACACACACACACACACATGCACACATACTGGAATATTATTCATAAGCAAGAATGAAATCTTGCCATTTCCAATGACACAGATGGAGGTAGAGTATAATTCTAAGCAAAATAAGTCAGAGAAAAACAGATACCATATGATTTCTCTAAATGTGGAATTTAAGAAACAAAACAAATGAGCAAAAGAAAGATGACAGAGAAAGAGAAATCAAGAAACAGACTCTTAACTATAAAGAAGAAACTGATGGTTATTGGAGGTGAGCTGGACAGGGGGATGGGTGAAGGAGATTAACGTGTGCACTTGTGTAATGAGCACTGGCTGATGTATGGAATTGTCGAATCACTATATTGTACACCTAAAACTAAATATAACACTTTACATTAAACACAATGGAATTAAAACAAGACAACATAAATAAAAATAAAATGAACTTCCACAGACAGCATATACTTGAGTTCATGTTTTTGATTTCATTATGCTACTCTCCCTCATTTAATTGGTATACTTAGGCAAGTTACATTTATTAGAATTATCAATATGGTAAGGTTTAAGTTTTACTGTTTTTTAAGGTTGTAGTTATATTTGTTCTGTCATTTCTATGTAATGTATCCTTTCTCTTGCCTTCAGGGGTTACTGGAACATATTTTAGATTTTATCTATAATATTTTTTAGTATATCTCTTTGAATATCTTTAGTAGTCATTTCCTCTAAGAATTTTATTATATATACATAACATCACATTCTTTTAATACTAGCATTTCACCCATTTGAGTAAAATATAGAAACATTACTTCCCTTCTCTACTATATTTTCATATTTACTGACTCCTTCCTATGTGCCCTCCATTCTGCTGTCTCACTTTTTTATTTTGGTAATTTTATTTTAAATTCTAAAATTTCCATTCGATTTATATATATATATATATATATATATATATATATATATATATATATATATATATATTGCTGAGAGTTAAAAAATCTTTTTGTTTCACAGGTCTATGTAATGGTTTGTTGAACTCTTTTTCTGAAGACTACTTTTAAAGCCTTTTCAGATAATTTTAATATCTTTCATATCGGTGCTGGCATCTATTGATTGTCTTTTTCATTCAGTTTAAGTTCTTCATGGTTCTTGGTACAAGTGATTTTCATTTAAACCTGGAGAGTGTCTTGTTAAGAATTTAAGTTTCATCTGACTGATGACTAATAAGATTGAGTATCTCTTCATGTATTTGCTGAAATTTGGATATTCACCTTTGAGAAGTATTTATGCAAGTTTCCCCGCTAAGGATTTTTTACCATGACGGATGTTGAGAATCTTCAAAATCCTTTTTCAGTATCTACTAAAATTACCCAACCCTTGTTTTTCTTCTTTATTCTGTAATGGAGTCATTTAGATTGACTTATTTTCAACAATTAATAATTACTGCATTCCTTTCAATAAAATACTTATTTGTAATCAATTTTTCTTTAATAGATGGCTGTATTTAATTAGCTAACATTTTCAGTAGGATTACTGCCATTTTCTTTCATTGCAATGTCCTTTGTAATTATCTGTGTTGTTAGCTTTGGATATCAAAAGTATTCTGGGAAGATTTGTCTTCTATTTCATGACTATGTTTACGTTTGGAAACATTACTTTGATTATGTTTGGGAGAATCAAATAAGAAGCCATCTAGATTTGATGTTTTTTATGTGAGATTTTTATTTATGGTTTCTTCAATTCATAAAGAGATACTTTGATTTCCAATTTTGTGTGTGCCATTCCCTCTAATGTTTTCATCAAAACTTTTCAAATATAAAGAAAAGTCAAAAGTCTTGTACAGTGAGTACCTACATAACCACCACTTAGACTATAGGAAATATTTTGTTCTGTGTGCTTCCTAGCATATTATTCCATGCATTCAGCTTGCATGCATCCCTCAATCTATCTTATTCTTTTATTCATTTCAATTAAGTTGCATATTTCCACAGACTTCAGCCTTAAAAATGTCAACAAATACCACTGCCATCTACTCTGATACTTGT
The DNA here is from genome assembly GCF_048418805.1 of Vulpes vulpes. Classification (NCBI taxonomy): domain Eukaryota; kingdom Metazoa; phylum Chordata; class Mammalia; order Carnivora; family Canidae; genus Vulpes; species Vulpes vulpes. The sequence continues at coordinate 53,148,047 of NC_132793.1, forward strand.
TTATGATTTTTAAGTAAAAGTCACATAGATTGAAAAGTACAGGTCTTAAGTGTACATGTAATAACTTGATATATACCTGTAGCAAACCTCTTTCAAAATATGTAACATTTTGGCCATCCTAGAGAGGTTTTGTTGTTTTTTTTTTAAAGATTTTCTTTATTTATTCATGAGAGACACTCAGGGAGAGGCAGAAACACAGGTAGAGGGAGAAGCAGGCTCCCTGCAGAGAGCCCAGTGTGGGACTCCATCCCAGGACCCCGGGATCACAACCTGAGCCAAAGGCAGACGCTCAACCACTGAGCCACCCAGGTGTCCCCATTTTAGAAAGTTCTCATGCCAGTCTACACACCAGAGGAAAAGAGTTCCCTGATTTTTTTACTTTCCTATATTTGTTCTGTATCTTCTGAAATGTCACATAAATGTAGTTACACAGGTTGTGCTCATTTGTGTGGTGCTTTTGTTTTATTAACATGTTTTTGAGATTCATCCATGGCTTTGCATGCAATAATAAATAATAGTGCATTGCTTTTTATCAGCAAGTGGTTTCCCATCCTACGAACATGTCACAGTTTGTTATATATTGTTGGTTAAAAAATAAACTAGTTTTTTTTTTTCCACCTTTGGTTACTATAAACAAAACTGACTTGATTGATTTTTATCTTGTAGTCTACTTTATCTGTAATTAAGTCACTGTAATCATCTTAAGCTTAAAGTATGTCCAGGCATAGAAACCTTTCCAGATTCTGCCTATCCTTAGTTTCTCTCCAATGGATTCCTGTAGTTGACGTTTACATTTTATCCAAAGTTTATATGTGTTAGCTGCAGAATTGTTCCGAAAGGAAGAATTAGTAAACAGTTCTCTGTCCAAACTACTCAAATCTGTCACTGTTGTACAAAAACAGCCACAGAAAATAGATAAAGGAATGGTCATAGCTGTGCTCTAATAAATGTCTGCATAAAAAAAAGCTAACATTGATTTGGGCCCACAAGACACATGATAAATCCTTTCTGGGGGTCTGCAGATAGATGAAACATAATCTTTTAATAGCATCTTTTTGTATTGGGTACTTGGTCAGTTTTAGTAAGGGTATAGCTAGACCAACTGAGATCTTTAAAATATAATTCTCTTCTATCTCTCCCACTTCTGAATGGAATTGTCCTGAGGCTAGCAGGGACAGGGTCAAGGGTTAACACTGTTGGAGATAAATCAAGTAGTGGGTTGTCAATGTGCACAACCATTTGGTTGGCAATGTGCACAAGCATTAATTATAGACCAGGTATTATTATCCTGAGAGTTCCAAAAAGAAGCTGCCTCATCCATACTTTAATAATGGTATCAAATTTACAAAACCGGTCCTGGACAGATTCTTGGAGTGAAATCAATAACTGGTAAGTTTAGTGAGAGGATCCAGAGAGTGCCTTAGCAAATAAGAAGTGGTTGAGGCAAACGTACAGTTGGAGAGGTATCTGAAATTCCAACAACTGAATTTCTATTCTTACCCTAAGGAAGGAGATGGAATGGTAATAGGGTTAACGACAGAATCAAATAAAAAAAGAACATTGTTTTGGCAATTATGTGGACACATCCATCCTGCTTATGTTGAGGACAATAATGATAGAGAAATACCATTTTGTCACACAGGAACTGTCATTTGTCCCTTTGAATTCTATTTTTTTGTGCTTAAACAACATTTTTTTTTTTTTTTTTTGTAAAATACAGACAAGTGTTTTTGTTTACACTAGTATAGAGAAGACTTATTATTTATGGGTTTTTCCAACTGCTTACCCTAGAAGCTATGAATTTGGTCTGCATTTTTTTTTTTTTTTCTGAGCAAAGTTTGTAAAGTGTTCAGTAAGTTCTTATAATTCTGAGAGGGTCCTGCTTGCTTTCTAATCTTTGGTTTTCTAACTAAATCTATGACTTCAGGATTAATACTTTAATAAAAAATGTTAGTAAGACAATTAGGACAGTTGTGATGTCCTCTCCTTGAGAGACAACAGAATTTCCTCTTAAGATAGTAATAATATCATCTAAAAAGTTAAGATGATTTTTTCTACTTATAAAACTGGGTTTTTTAAAAATATGTATTGTATTTATATTTTAGAACACTTTCATATTTGAAAAAATTAATATACTACAGTTCCCATATATTTTGCACCCATTTCCACATTAAGAACATCTGACATATACTATTAATTAACAAACCAATATTGATACATTGTGGATTAAATAAATTTTGTACTGTATTTAGATTTTAATTTTTACTTAATGTATTCTTCTGTTGTAGAATCTCATCCAGGGTCCCCCATGTCTCTTTAGCCTCCTTTCTGTTATTTTTTGGACTTTCCTTGTTTTTTTATGAACTTGGCAGTTTTGACGTTTATTGGTCATTTTGTAAAATGCCTCTTTACCGGAATTTCCTAATTTTTTTCCCTCAGGAACAAACTGGAGTTACGGGTTTTAGTTTTGGGGGAGGACCACCACAGGAAAAGTATGATTTTTTACCACATCTTTTAAGGACACATACCATCAACATGGTTTTTCACTTTTGATGTTGACCTTAACTCCCTAGCTGAGGTCATGTTTGTCATGTTTCTCCACCATAAAGTTACTCTTTCCCTCTTTCCAAACTATACTCTTTGGAAGGAAGTCATTTTGTGCAGCCTACATTTGAGGAATGAGTAGTTATATTCCTCTTTATAAAGATCAAGTATCTATATAAATTATTTAGAAGTCTTCTGTATAAGAGATTTTTCTCTCTTCCCAAATTTATTTATTTATTCAATCAGTTATTTATATAAGTACAGACACATGGATCTTTATTTTATACTTTGAGTTATAATGCAATACTACTTTATTTTCTTGCTCAAATTATTCCAGTTTTGGCCACTGGGAATCTTTTAGTTCCCCATCATCATCATACCTCATCAAAGTGTATATATATGTGTGTGTTTTTAGTTATCTTCTATTCTTTGGCAATACAAAATGATTCAGGCTCATCTTGTATATGTTCTATTCCAATCCTTAAGTCAGCCACTTGTCCAGGGAGTTCTGCTTTTTGTTTTCATTTTAAATTAGAGATTGGTAAGACATTAAGATCTAAGAGCCAGAACTGGATTATTTGCTAACCATTTCTGAAGATTTTATTTATTTTTTTAAGAGAGAAAAGCAGAGATAGGGAGCAAGAGCATAAGTGAGGAGGAGAGGGAGAAGCAGGCTTCCCACTGAGCAGGGACCCTCCCCCATACACCTCCCCACCCCACCCCACCCCACCCGCCCCAGTGCAGGACTCCATCCCAGGACCCTGGGTTCATGACCTGAGCTGAAGGCCTACCTGGGAACCCTTAACTAATCATTTTTTAGGAAAGCCCTTGGGAAAATTATTAGTCCACTGAAAGTTATCCAAAATAACCACTAAAGTCATTAATTGTCCTCAGTAAAGTCCCACCAGAGTTTCAAATATTTAGTTATATTCATATTACAGCATTTGTACACACAAGGTGGACAACAAATCAGAGTTTCATTGAGTGAGAAATCCATATACAAATGATAATAAACAATGAAAAATAATAGATAAGAATCCCAGCACTACACCCTACCTTACTGAGTGCCTTGGGCAAACAGATTCTAATCAAGAGGCTAAGTCAAGGTCAGAAAAGATAGACAGTAAAAGCATAGACAGCACTAAAAGAATAGGCATGTTCATCATAAGTACAAACTACTCAACCTTCCAGGCTCTGGGATTCCAGAAAGGCAGACATTACGAGGTCCTGTTGTATCCTACCCAGGAAGTGACCAGGACTGAGTGTGATCTGAGTGGCAATACCAAAAATGGCAGAAGACTATAACCTCAGCACCATTATAGACAGCCTTTATTTGAAAATGCTAAAGCAGGGTATTTTTTGTTAAGAAAAAGGGCAGGGGTGCCTGGATGGCTCAGGGAATGGTCCCAGGGTCCTGAGATCAAGCCCCACATGGGACTCTCTGCTCAATGGGAAGCCTGCTTCTCCCTCTCCCTCTGCCCACTGCTCTGCCTACTTGTGCTAGCTCTCTTTCTCTGTCAAATAAATAAATAAATAACAAACAAATAAATAAATTTTTTAAAAAAGAAAAAGGGTAGGGTTTTGTAGTGCTTTGAAGAGTAATAAAATGAAGTAAGTTTAGGAAAGGAAACTTAGTTATAAGCATTTCTTGGAACAGGGAGAGACTGTTCTTGCAGTTTATCAGCTGATGGCTAGGCAATTTTGATTCAGCTGAAATGACACAATGAAGGTTATGTGCTAATGATGTCACATAGGTCTACCATGATGTTTGGGAGGAACAGTTTTGGAAGCTGAGAACATAGTGGGAAATTTTTAGTCCAAGTTTCTCATGCATGATTATAATAAACAATGTGCCCTTCAACTTCAAGGAAATGTAAGTATTATACCCTCTCACATGTATTATTTTTATTAATTTTAATGTTTTAAATAAATATAGCAAGAAAACTGCATGACAGGATTATGTACTTTTACTATATACCTTTCAGAATGCCTCCTTGAACGTATGAGGGCCTGAGTTAATATTTTGAGAGAAAACGCTGATGCTGAGCACTAATAACTAAATATTAGTAGGTAAAATATCTTTAGGTATAATGGCTGTCTACCTACTTGCTAATTCAGTGTGATTTTCTGATCCCACGTTTAGTTTTACCGAGAGTTTCTACCTTGGAACTTAGTCAAGGAGTATAATACATTCTTCATTCAAATATAATACGGTAGAGGAAAGTGAAAGGAAAATTTGTCAGCCTTTCTGCAGAGACAGTTGGAGGATTATGTAGAAAAGTATGCTTCATTCAGACTGCATGACCCTTCTCTCAATGAGCTGTACTCTAGACATGGAATTGTTGCTCTTCTAAATGGATGATAAACTCTAGCCTCAAAAGTTTATATAATTTTCTTATGCCTCTGCAGGCACTAAGCCATAATTCCTGATTTCATACCATGCATACAACCATCAGTCTCTGTGTTTACAGGCACACACAGAGGGCTTATTTGTTTATTTTTAGATGTAGTGCCCCTTTGAGTATGAATGTGTATAAACATGAATCAGAAAAAAAAGAGTGTAGCAGAATACTAGAGGGCAATATTTAATTTTGCTTTAAAAATGAGCTCTCACCTATTTCTCATGTGTTGAAAATGAAGCTTGTAATTTCCCAAAGGTGTGCAGTGGGAAATAGATAATATTTGGAAATTCATCAGTGGGCTTTTTCTTATAATGAAAAATGTGGACATGAAAAGATTGTTCCTGATAGCCATGGCAACATTTAGGAAAATATGGAAAGAGATCTTAATAGTAAACTGAACATAAACAAATATACCATTAAAAATTCAATAAGTTCATTTCTCTCTCAGCTTCCAGTGTGACAGAAACATGGAAATACATATATAATAAGTGAATCAAAGGGACAGTGGCTGCATTTTCCCCCTCAGCTCCTAGCACTGTGGGCTCAGTTTTACTTCTTAAGTAAAGAAAAGGGCATCAAAAGACAAGAATGAAAAAAATAAAGGCAAACAACAGTGGCTTTTGAAGAACTCTAATCAGATATGTTCTCCTTTGTGAATGTCTTTATTTATTTAGTAGGAGACTTCTGTCTGGACACTAGGACATTTATTATTTACCATTATTTTCCACTGTGCCTTATAACTTCAGTTGGAAGTGGCATCCAAAAAAATTAGAAAATAAATTTGTTGAAATGATTAAAAATAGTAAGCAAGTATAGACAATTTCACTTTGAAAATTTAACAAGAAACCTATTTCTATTTTATTTAGGCTACTATGTAGCTACTTGCCAATATCTTTTATGTACTTATTTATCAAGAGTAATTTGCCTCATTACCTTATCTTTTTAATATCCCTTTTTGTAGAGATTTTGGAATTCTTTTTATCTTTACAAATTTGAAATTGCTAACAATAACACATAATACTTAATTATGTATAAAATACTCTGTATTTTCATAGGTTATGCATATATGTTTTATTTACTGTTCTTGCAGTGATTCTGTGTTGCTATTTAAAATGAAAAAAATTACATAGCAACATCAAAAGTAGAACAGACTCAAGATATTCTAACATTTAATTGATTTTTCTTTTTCTCCTGAAAATAAATCTGTCACATGGCTAAATTATGGCTCAAGTAGTAGATGAGTCATTCCACATATAAAGATTAGACAGTTTTAGTGAACTGAGAATTCAGAGAAGGAAGAGAGACAAAGCACAGACTGGAAGCTTGATGAACTAGACTGTAGTAGGTAAAGACATGGTGAAAGATGATTCGAATAAACACCCTTACTGCAGATGACTGGGATCTAGAATTCTAGCAAAATTAGATCAAACACACTGTGAAGCTATAGACTGCTATTTTTAAATAACTCTTGAAGACTGGAACATGGTTAAGGGTCAGAAAGAAAACTCTAGGCTTAGCTTATCAATTTGGGAATTTGGAAGGAAAACATCATTGGATAATTTTACATTGTCTTAAGAGTGAAGTACTCTTAATAACTACCATAACTTTACGAGGTGTAAGACCTACTTTTACCACTTATATTCAGGACAGGGAAACTTCTTAAAATCAAAAATAAGACTAGACGTTCATCTTGATCTCATTGTATCTTTAGATTTCCTCCCTTATGGCATGATAACGACTTTATAATATACAAAACAGACCACACAGCTATCCAGAATGCATACAGTAGCTTAATAATAATATAAGAATCACAATGTTGGTAAATTAACTTTATTTTCCTCCTGGAATTAAGAATTCATCTATGTAACTTAGTGACTCCAAATCCTTGATGGTCGCTTTAAGGCACAGGAATGGTATTTAATTAAAAGTGAGTTCCTAAAAGGAATGTAAATTCTTCTTACCTCATATTCAAATCTTTTTGACTCATTCCATAATTGGCTTAAATTTGGTAAGAGAAAAAAAGAAGATTTAAACTACTCTGACCGCTGCTGTTGCTGGTATTGATGCCAATAGTTACACATGGCAGCTACCAGGCAAAAGCCAAAAGTTCAGGGCTATTGTCTCTAGCACTCAGCAAGCTGCACTCAGCAAGCTGCACAGGTCATATGCATAGCTCAGGGAGTGATCACCATAGGCTTTTCTCCTTACTAATTATCCACACTAGAACCCTTGACTCACCCAAACATTAGTTAACAAAGCTGTATATGAGAATATTGGAGATGTCAGACGGATTCAGTGGTTGAATCATCAAAAACACAACAAAAAGCTATCAAAAGTTCAACCTGAGGTAAAACACAGATCAAAACCACAATGAGATACCACCTCACACCAGTGAAAATGGCTAAAATGGCTAAAATTAACAAGTCAAGAAACAACAAATGTTACCAAGGATGTGAAGAAAGGGGAACCCTCTTACACTGTTGGTGGGAATGCAAGCTGGTACAGCCACTCTGGAAAACAGAAGACAGGTTCCTCAAAACATTAAAAATAGGGCTACCCTAGGATCCAGCAACTGCACTTCTAGTTATTTACCCAAAGGATACAAACATAGTGATATGAAGAGGCACCTGCATCCCAATGTTTATAGCAGCAATGTTCACAATAGCTAAACTATGGAAACAGCCCAGATGTCCATTGACAGATGAATGGATAAAGAAGATGTGGTATATACATACAATGAAGATTACTCAGCAATAAAAAAAAAAATGAAATCTTACCATTTCCAATGATGTGGATGTAACTGGGAGTATTATGCTAAGTGAAATCAGGGAAAGATAATTATCCTCTGATTTCACTCATCTGCGGAATTTTAAGAAACAAAGCAGGATCACAGACAGGGGAAGGGAAGGAAAAACATAAGATAAGATATGAAATCAGAGAGGAAACAAACCATATAAGACTCTTAACTTATAGGAAACAAACTAAGGGTTGATGGAGGGGAGGTGGGCGGAGGGATGGGGTAACTGGTAATGAACACTAAGGAGGGCACGTGATATAATGAGCACTGGGTGTTATATGCAACTGATGGATCACTCAACTCTACCTCTGAAACTAATAATATACTATATATGAATAAAATTAAAAAAAATTTTTTGAAAGTTCAAACTGATATAAATGAACTCAATACACCCATATAAAGAACAGGGATAAACATGAAATAACTTTCTAGTTTTGTTAGGAAATTTATAATTTAAATAAACTTTTTCATAAATTTTGGTAACTTAAATAGCTGGTTTTAGAAACAGTCTTCACATGCAATGGTTGAAAGGGTTTTTTCCAAAGCTATTTTCTTTCTATGGGATATTTTGATATAGTAAAGAATACCTGAATTCCATCAAGGATAGTAAGTTGAGGAAGGATGGTTTCAGTAAATAATGAGCCCCTTCCTAAATCCAAAATGGAGTTTAAGACCATTCAACTTAACTATTTCTGAAGTAGTTTCATTTTCTGCCTAACAAAGATGGCGCTGGGACTCATTCTGCTATTTTTGACAGTGTATTTTTGTGTCATAATATTTCAAATCACTTGGATATACTAACACAGACCAGATAAAACTTGTGAGTGAAGATATATTTGCTGCTACTTTATAAAAATGTCTTCTCTCTACATATCAAAACAAGAGTAGTATAGAGGCAATATAGCTCTTATATACTTCAGATATTTTTAAAGATTTATATTATAAAAGAAGATACTCATGTTAAAAGAGTACAAAAGGAAATACATTTAAAATATGAGTCTCTAAGGAGTTATACTTTCCATAGGTATAAATATGCTTTCCATATGTATATATGTGTGTATATATAAAAAATTAGAAAATGCCTATTAAATTTGGTAATAGAATTTAGCAAGAATATAGGGAAGCAGAAACTTGCATATGCAATTACAAGTGTCAATAATTTGGAACTCTCGGTTACCATTTTAGATACATGCAATTTAACCACCTTTGTTTTATTTTTCTTATTGGCTTGCAAATGACATTTACATAAAATAATCATCTTATTGTGGATTTCTGGGTGTCAGTTTTTTCCAGTTTATGATTTATCTTTTGACTATGCCAATATTGATTTTGTATATAAAGTTCAAATTTGTAGCGCTTTATGCCACCAGAATAAATAGTTCTTATGGTCTTCTTAGTCTTTGCCTTACTTTAAAAGTTTTTCTCACACAATTCGTAAAAAAGAAAAGTATATTCTTGTTCCTGTTCTTCTTGATGAATGTACATGTGATTTTGAGCATTCATTTAAAGTTTTTATTACCAAATATTGATCATACAGTTAATTAGAGACTTATATAATAGTTTTACACATAATTTTACAAATACTAATGTTTTGTTTGCTCTGTTGGCTTAATTTTTTCTTTGGTTAAATATTGTAAACAAGTTAAATAATCGTAACATTTCAGCTATCTATTTTACCCCAAAACTGCAGCATGCATAGGTAGAAAAAATTTACACAGTTACTGATCTATAAGAATTTCAACCTTTTGGGTACAAATTATTTGTTAAATTAAATATTGAAACCGGTTCTGGTAAGGTTTCTACAAGAAAAATTAAGAGATCAACCCCTCCCACTTTTAACAAAGTATTCTGAAGATGTATTCTTAAAATCAAAGCCATCAACCCATCACATACTATTATTTTCTAAGCTAGTTTAACAATAATCACTGTACTATGTATTTTGAGAGAATCATGATTTTAAAGGTTAATTGTTTAGAGATATTAACCTTTTTACAATGTTCAGATCCAAACTGGTTAAAGATTTTGTATGATAAAAGAAAAACTTCTATAGACATCCTAACTACACTTGTCTCTTTTCCATTAAGTATATATAAATGCCAGCAACTTAAAAGTTTTTGACATATATCATCGGAAGTATTATCATAAAAAAGAAGTATTATCATAAGCAGCCAAATTCATAATCAATAGAAGTTATTAAAATTATTTCATTAATCAAAATAGCATTACTCAACTATGAAATTGAAAGAACACACTGTCCAACTTGCAATGCAGTATTGATAAAGAAATTTTTTAGATTTCTGAAAAAGTTATTGTACTCATTGCTTTTACTCAAATGCTTTATCTTCTCCTTTCTCTTTGTCTCAATAATCTTTTAATCCAACCTCTATTCAGAATTGAAAGCTCTGTATATATTTTAAAATTATTTTTCCATGGAGCTTCTAAAGTTTCACTTTTCTACTATAAAAACACAACCTTCAATGTATAACTAATTTTTAATCTTTGATCATTTTCTTATACTCACTTTTTTTGTATTCACAAATGTATTTTTACCAAAGAAAGAGGTGAAAGATAAAATTGTAAGGTGGAACAAAAATATATATGAAACACATAAAACAGAAAGTAAATTATTCACATATCACAGGCTAAAAAAGAGACAAATCATTTTAGGCCTAAAGCAAAACGATGATGTCTCTCCATGACAGGGATTTTATACCTAATTCAAAAGAAATGGGAAGAAAGACCATTGACTGATAATAGTAAATATCATAAAAAGAGAGATTTTGATGTCATTTTACCTTTCATTCATTGAAAAGATACATACATTGTGATGTCAAAGAATGACAAGATAGAAAAATGAAAATAATAACTGAACAATATCTTATTCTTAAAAGATGTCAATTATGCCACTTATATGCTGTCTAAATATTCTGACTTTTTTTACTTTATAGTATTTTAAAATTGCGTTTACTTCAAATACAAAAATACTGAGATATTATTGTCAATGTGATTTCAGCAAACTCTCTCTCTCTCTCTCATTCGTAAATATCTGACTAACTTGGACTTAAAATCTCTCCTGAAATCTATCAATTTGGTATAAAAAATAATTTACCTTAGAGTATTTCATTAACTTTTGACAAAAAATGTACATTAAAACTAGAACGTAATACCTAGTTATAATATTTCATATGTTAGTATAAAGCTCCTAAACACATATGCACTCTTTTTTCTGGATTTAGGAGCAGGAAATAGTTGAAATCTAAGTGAGCTTTTTAAAAAAATATTTTACTACATTAATAGTGCTTCTCAAAATATATTGTGAGAGTATCAATTCTATGATATTAGAAACTATTATACTACTATCCAGAAGAATATAATGTAAAAAATATCTGGGGGATAATTTAAACTGATATCCTTATTGTAAAACTTCTCAGAATTCTTAATATTATATAATACCTATTTTGAATTTGTCAAAAGAGTGGTGTAGTATAACACATCCCAAACATTTTGACCACATGTGTTTAAGAATCTTGCAGAAATAATATTTTACAACACAAATTTTGGCAGACACTGAAATATTTTGTTGGAAGTTTTTTGGGGAAATATAAGGTAATTTTTTATTTTTTTAAGGTAATTTTTTAAAATAAAAAATGGCTATTCCAATACGTTTGAAATTCACAAGTGTATACAGATAGAGCCCTACAAAGAGTGCCAAGCATAAGTGCGTACTCAATAGGAGGCAGATTTATTTTTCTAATTTTCATCTTATTATTATATATATAGGTTTTTAGTGAGTAAATTTAAACCATTCTTAAATGCTTTAAATATGCAAAATAACTGGCTGGCAATAAATATACAACTTAAGAAAATAAATGAGAGATGGTGTATAAAATCAAACCCAGGGACGCCCAGGTGGCTCAGTGGTTGAGCATCTGCCTTCAGCTTAGGGTGTGATCCCGGAGTCCGGGGATTGAGTCCTACATTGGGCTCCCTGCATGGAGCCTGCTTCACCCTCTGCTTGTGTCTCTGCCTCTCTCTCAGTGCCTCTCATGAATAAATTTTAAAAAACCTTTAAAATGAAATTAAAAAAATAGAATGAAATCAAACCCGTGTCTTTGGTTTAATGCCCATCCGGCAGGTCAGTGATTCTCAAATTTGAATGCAAATAATGATCCCCTGCGGTCATTTTAAGAACACAGCTTCCTAAGCCACACCTTCCGCAGAGATTCTGATTGGGTAGGTCTGAGATCAGACCAATAACTGTTTTTTTCCATATGACCTAGACCATTCTAAAACTTCTGTCCAGGGACCATACTTTGCCAGGTACTAACTAGGTTAGGAGGGTCTCACAGACTTGCCTGACCACTTTCTTCTTCCTCTGCAATGGCTACATTCTTAGTTTACTTGCTTTTTATGGGTGTTGCTATTACTACTATCTTACAAGGCAGATTCATCAAAGAGAAAAGGGTAGCACAAATTTTCTAGAAGTAGAAAACAGCTTAGTTATTAGAGATTAAAAAGAAATACAATATTTCATAAATGTGTCTTATGAATTACTGATGACCAATATACTGAGACATTAAGGACAAAAGAAACCAATACTCTTTTCCCCTTAAACTATGTTTCTCAAGAAAACAGAACTTTGAAGGGTTAGGTTGTATTCCTGAAAACTCAAAGTACAATCTACTTTCTATTTATTCCTCCTTAAACATTTATTCCATAGGTATTAGCCATCAGGCACTTGCTTCATGTGGATAAGACACCTCCACCTTCAAGGTACTTCCTATGTTCAGGTACTCTGAGATCTGGTGAGCAATGATATTTCTCTTTGCCTAACAGACATTTAAGTAAATGAGTCTATATTTGCCAGTATAGCCATTTCAATTTCTATGCTTTTAATAAATAAACTACTTAGGTTTTTATCTTTACGGAAATATTAGTGATGTTTTAAGATTGTTCTTTACCTTACAGCTTTTCCACATTATTGACCATTTTAGTTCTCCTCCATGATGTGTGGAAACCTGCCTTAAAGACATTAAAGGGCTCTTTTCTCTAACTAAGCAATAAAGGCAAACCTTGATTTCACCAGGTAATTATGTCATATCACCTGCCCTTCACTAAGGCAGTGTAGGTCTGTTTTGAATTAAAAAACTGGTATTTAAAAGAGAACTATTAACTTCCAAGGAATAGGAAATTCCATGGATAATAGAATGTTGCAACCATTACAATCTCACTTTGTCAGCTGTACAAATTAAATTCCCATATCTTAACATTTTATATATTCATTGCTATTTATAGGAAGATGGACATAAAGGGCAAGAAAGACACAATATAATAGAAGCTACTTTAATATTGCCAGCACATTTTGCACAATGATTCAACAATAAGCTTGCATTATTTGTGGAGATTTTTCTCTCACCTTCATAGGTATAGCCTGAAGCAAAGTTTTATGCAATTATGAATTACAACTTTGAATTAATAAATTAAAGCTTTTAAAAACTCATATATATACAAATATGTATATGTATACACTCAAATACATCTACACACATATACACACATACATGTGTATATGTATGTATATTTGTAAACTCTTAGAATTCATTCATATAAGATGGTTTTCCTCATCCATTAACCACTCATCACAGTCTCCTTATTTACTTTACTAAAAGAAATGTACAAGAGAAATGGAAGCAATGAGAAATATCACTTACTTGATTAGAGTCATTGAATTCTTTTTCAGGGATGCATTGCAAATAACTAAACCAACCATACAAGATTTCTAATCTGTGTGTTTCAAAAAGGTTTTATGAGTTTCCTAATTTACTATCCAATAACATACAGAGTTTCTATAGCAACTGTGTAAGAAAACACAGCACTTGTGTTATAGCACTTGAAAAAGGAGGAATGCTCCACAGGCACTCAAATACATTTTAAAAATGAGATAATAACCTGTCTCAGTGAGTAGCATACTATGTTGTATGTACAAACAGAACTTCATATTGTCTTTCCTGGAGAATGATTATATCTACATTTTTACCTATACCTTTCTCTGTATCTATATAGAAGTCCATTTTCAAAGAAGTTAGCTAGATACAGAATTTGTACTTTATGGTAAATTGTATTCATTACCGAATAAATGACTGTTATTCTTCGTCAAAACTCTCATTGTTTATTTTTGTTTACAAGGCAAGATTATTTTATTCATTCGTTTGTTTTTTAAAGAAATATTTTTCGAGGAGTTTTAGGTTTACAACAGAATTGAGAAGAACATACAGTGTTCCCAGGTACCTTGCCACCTGCCGCCTGAATAGACTCCCCTATTATTGACATTCCCCTCAACAGAATGGCATTTTTATTTTTTACCAAGGATGAAACTGAAACTTCACTGACACATCATAACCACCTCAAATCCATAATTTACATTACAATCTGCCCTAGGTGTTGTCCATTCTGTGGGTTTAGACAAATGTGTAATGGTGTATATCCATCATGATAGTACCAAACAACATTTTCACTGTCTTAAAAATTCTCTGTGGTCAGTCTAATACACCCCTTCCATCAATCCTGGAAACAACTGATATATTTTTACTATATAGAGATAGTTTTGCCTTTCCAGAATGTCACATAGTTGAATCATACATGTAGCATTTTCATGTTGGGTCATTTCACTTAGTAACATGTATTTAAGTTCCCTCCATGTCTTCTCATGGACCATTAGCTCATATATTCTTAATTCTAAAAAATATTTCAGGGCAGCCCGGGTGGGTTTAGCGCTGCCTTCAGCGCTGGGCCTGATCCTGGAGACCCGAGATCGAGTCCCACGTCAGGCTCTCTGCATGGAGCCTGCTTCTCCCTCTGCCTGTGTCTCTGCCTTTCTCTCTCTCTCTCTCTCATGAATACATAAAATCTTTAAAAAAATATTTCATTTTCTGAATGCACCATAGTTTATTTATCCATTCACCTAGTGAAGGACAACTTGGTTGTCTCCAAGCTTTGGTGATTATGAATGAAAGTGCTGTAAGTAAGTACCTTTGTTCAGGTTTTTGTGTGCACATAAGTTTTCAGCTCCTTTGAGTAAATATCAAGGAGTACAACTGCTGAATCCTATGGTAAGAGTATGCTTAATTTTGTAAGAAACTGACAAAAAAAATGTTTTGCAGAATTGCTGTTATCAGCACTAAATGAGAGTTCTAGTTGCTCCACACATTCATCAACATTTGGAACTGTCAGTGTTCTGTATCTTGGTCACTCTAATAGGTCCACAGTGGCATTGTACTGTTGCTTGATTTTGCATTTCCCTGATAACCTGTGATGTGGAGCATCTTTCCCTATGCTTATTTGCCATCTGTAATCCTCCTTGGTGAGGTGTAGTTAAAGTCTTTGTCTTACTTATTAAGCTGGGTTGTTTTGTTTTGGTTTGTTTTTTTCACTGTTGAGTTTTAAGAGTCCTTTGTGTATTTTGGATAACAGTCCTTTATCAGATGTATCTTTTAATAATATGTTTTCCCAGTCTGTTATTTTTCTTCTCCATCTTATCAATTATTTATTTCATGGATTGTATCTAGAAAGTGATCACCATACCTAAGGTCATTTAAGTTTTCTCCTATGTTAGCTTCTAGATGTTTTATAGTTTTGCCTTTTAACTTTAGATCTGTAATCCATGTTCAGTTAATTTTTGGTATAATTTCTTTTTATTTTACTTTACAAAAGTATTGGTATGAAAACACTGAAAATTTACAAAAATATATCCTCTCATGCTAGATAGTTTGAAAGCACTACCACTTGGCCTTATCTGCTTTTCCTCTTATTTCTATGCAATGTCATGTTAGTTTAGTCCTCTGGGAGATTTCATAAATTCCTTTATTCATTGCAATCACCATCACTGTGTCTCATTGCCTGTTTTATGTCTATTGATGCCTCTACATGGTCTCACAATGTCATCACTACACATTCTAACATCTTCTGGTTGAGAAATGGAGATGAGATCTCTCTGTTTTGATGACTAAAAGATAAAATTGTATTGTGCTCTCAAATGTTTCTCACAGGAATATCATCTGTCAACTATTCTTACAGTTCTTTCTGTTCTCTTCTCTTGTACTCGGATCGGTATGCATGAATGGATAAGCTATTTACTGAAGTGTTGTCCTTGTGTTGCACATGCTATTTTTGCTCCCAAACTCCTTTCTCTTCAATGTCCTGTACTGTCCCTGATTAATTCAATTTTATAAACATGGTAGTGAATATTTTTGCTACAAATACAATTTCAATCATTATAAATATCTTATATCTCATTGAAGATTAATGGCATTATATATTGAATATTGCTTTGAAAACTGAAAGCTATATTTCTCAGAAATCTATGTCTATTTTTTAAAATATGAAGCTTCTTAAAGCTTCAATTTATACTAAATGTGAATACAAATGTAAAGGCAACTCAATGTTTTTATCTAATTTTTTAAATTTTAAATAATTAAACCAAGTAAAACAACAACCAACTAAAACAACAACTACCACATGATTGCAGCCTGAAGAGTATACACATCTACTGACTTCCTATTTTGCACATCAGATTGAACACTAAGGAACTGTATGTTTCTGAATACTCACTAATAAGGTAAAGGAGAAAAAGAAGTCTATCACTCGTTAATATTTCAGAAGTGTGACAGACACAGAGATTTATTTATGTCAGATTTTAATTACAAAATTCCCCTCAAATACATTAATTTGCATCTTGCAATAACTATTTTATAAAAAGTTAAAACCTGAAAGCAAAATATAGATCCTAAGTGATTCCTATGTCAATGGAACGACTTTCTAAGCAAAGGCATGTGGGTCACCAAGGAGTCTAGGATAAAGAACTGGAAACCTCCAGGCTGTAAGGCTGATAGAATTGTTATCATTGCCAGCCATCATTTCAATATATTCAATGCCTTAATGACTCCTTGACACTACTGAATTTCTGAGCCACACTTATACACACACAGATAATATAGTTTTTCATGATCTCACCTTAAAAATAAACAATGATAGTCTATAGTTGATAATATTATTAGAAGTTGCTTTGGAAGTCAACAAAAATTATTCAGAATTTCAGTGAGTTTTCCTGATGGGTGTCTGCCTAAGCAGTCTATTTTGGCAGTAGTTCCCCTTCTTTTACTGAAGAGTTGCTATCTAAGTCTTACTGAGTAGTACTATTAGGTTTCTGCACCTGGACATCTCTCTTTTCAGTCTCACTACCCATCTTTAGGGACATGGAAATGTTCTTTGTGCCAAGAGCAAAAACCATTTCTAAAAATTTGATCCTGTGTTACTGTGAGAAAAATTCTTGCTTCCTGATTATATCACATAGAACATATTCCATTCATCCTATAAACTAATAAAATGAACTGAAACTGAACTACCTAAACCAACTTTGAATTAATACAAGTTATCAATTTTTGATCAGCATAAGTCACAGTGGGAGGAAAGTCAAATCACTTGTCAAGTAATAGCCCTAAAACCCCAGTAAGTGCCTCATAAATTCTCATCCAGCTCTATTTTTGGATTATATGCAGAACACTGTAAATATTTACACCTGGGTTGAAAAATTCCCTCTTATGTTATTTTCATTCACTCAATAGGTAATTTTAAATTCTTTTTCAAACTTTGAGAAACATTTGTTTTTCCTGATAAAGAGCAGAAAACCTTTCTTCTCCTTGGATCTATTCTTCCTTTATTCCATGGCTTCAACATTCTCCTTAAGTAACTGAGCTTTTAACAGTTAACATGTAACTTTAACGTTACATGGTTTTTCACAAAACACTTGTAATGTAGAGACCATCCAAGTAAAATTGATCAGATTCTATCTCCTCTCCTGATCTTTGTTTTTGCCCACTGAGATTTCTTTGCGGCAATTCACCTCCCAAAGGTGAATAGTTTTTTTAGTTTTCAGTAAATTTACTCATCATATCAGTTATAGCTTTCACAAATAAGTATAAATACAGGGACTCCTGGGGGGCTCAGTGGTTAAGCGCATCCCTCAGCCCAGGGCGTGACCCCGGGGTCCCAGGATCAAGTCCCACATCGGGCTCCCTGCATGGAGCCTGCTTCTCTCCTGCCTATGTCTCTGCTTCTCTCTCCCTCTCTCTCTTTATGTGTGTGTGTGTCTCTCATGAATTAAAGAAAAAAAAATCTTAATAAAAAAAGCATAAATACATTTAGTCATGAGAACTGTGTGACAGCACAATCTTGTCTTTATTCCTTTGTACATGTTACCAGCATTTTTAAAAAAATCTCACTTAAGAACTTTTCAATAATTTTCCTACTAGTTAATTCTAATATCTTCATTTCTCAAATTCGTCCATGAATCAAAATTCAAATGATTCTATAAACTTATTTTCAACATTAGACAGTAAGATGCATGCGACAGATTAGCAGGCAAATCTTTTTTTTTTAAATTTTTTTAAAATTTTTATTTACTTATGATAGTCACACAGAGAGAGAGACAGGCAGAGACATAGGCAGAGGGAGAAGCAGGCTCCATGCACCGGGAGCCCGACGTGGGATTCAATCCCGGGTCTCCAGGATCGCACCCTGGGCCAAAGGAAGGCGCCAAACCCTGCGCCACCCAGGGATCCCAGCAGGCAAATCTTTAATCCAAAAGTGACAATACTTCAGTTCAGGACAGCTCCGGGCAAACCTCCAACACAAAAACCTCCAATGAGAAGAAATAAAGTTGAACTTTTAATTACCTTAATAAAGGTGAAAACATTTGCATCCAAAAAGTTTATAAAAGATCAAATCTGACCTACTTGCCCTTATAATGATCCACATTAAAACATTTTAAGAAAGCAATATGATAACATATGTTGAACAAATACAAATACAATGAACATCTTCATCTTAATGAAAATTTCTGATTATACTTTGGAATGTAAGCAAATTTTCAATTATTTTTCAGCCAGATGCCTATTGACTGAGATCTTATAGCTCAATAAAAATTTTTAAGTTAAAATATTTCTTTAGTTTGCATTTTTGAAGAAAATAATTAAGTTTGTCTGCAAAAATAAACTGTAGGCCAAAGAGAGTTTTGTTACAAAGTGATGATGGTACAAGGAGGCAGATGAATAACACCATCCATCACCATGACACTGAGTAAGAGCAGAGGTCATGCAATCCTCCTGAAGGGTTTTATTTACATATACCTGCTGAGGTTCTTTATGTCCAACTTAGGAGAGCAGAATGGGTTTCAAGTAGAATATTTGTTTCTTAAAGTTAAATTTTCTAAATGCATGGAGGAACACATACCGATTTTAGAATTCTATTGACAGTTTCATTGTTTATTTGTAAATTAATTTATTAGAAAAGATTTTCTTCTGAAGAAAGAGTTTACAAATTTCAGTCTGTGAACTAAAACCCTTTTTAGAAATTTTACATATAACTTGTTTTTCCTTCATAAAAGTATTTTCTAGTAGTGTCTTACTGTTGCAAGAGATTGATATTTTCCTGTCAGTTGATCATTTTGGCTCTTAGCCACTCTCACTTTTGTCAGTTGTTTCCCCTAGAAACCAATAAAAAAATTGACATAAGTCCTATTCAAACAATTAAAAACATTCCCACCATAGCAACTCTCTAGCCAAACTGGTATTTATTTTTTTCCTCCTAATAATGCAATACGCTCTCCATATAAGCTTACAAAATTTCTATCTGAAGTGCAGTATTTGAAATAGCAACTCCCACTCTGTTCTAACTAGTTAAATATTAAGTCAGATTTTCACACTAGTAGCAATGGCAGACTTAAAACTCTGGGAGTGTTTGAGACTCTTTTTTGTCCTGCCCAGTTGTGCATGTGTGTGTCTAAAGTTACCACTTGTTAGTATTTAAAAATCTGGACATTTAATACAAAGTTGAGATTTTCTTATTCTCATAAAAATTGGGATATCTGACAACTCTGGGTCAAATCCTGCAGAATCCACCCAAGCTGAGTGGCTATTTCCCTGTTAGGACTTGACCTCCTCTAGGATGTGGCTTCCACTTGAGTCATGGGTTGACTCCAAAGGGTACTTCAGTTTATAAAATTGGATCTGAAACCTATCTTCCCTCCATTGGGTCCCAGTCTAAAACTCAAATTCCTAAAAACATTTTGAGCCTGGTAATCATTTCTGTTTCAATCCCACTAGCTCTATTTTTATTTAAAAAGTTAATTTGGAACTTAGCATAAACATGACATGGTTTCACTAAATCATCAGTCTCCCAAGTGGATTATAAATCCATTAAGCATACACACTATATTTTGCATCAATATTGTATACCCTGATTTTTTAGTATAATACCCTGAACACATAATGATTTTTATGAGAGTATTTTATTCTACTTATGGCTAGTATCTAAGGAAGTGCTTATATTTTTTTTAATAGAAATTAATTTAAATGAATATGTTTAACACACATCTGGGCACTCTCCAACACGCATGTCACTGTCTCAGAAATCTCACAAGAAAACACTTGGTTTAATTTAGGCAATCATGTTCAGGTAATTAGTTTTGGTTCTAGTCACTTGACTTAAATATTTGCAAGTTACGTGCAGAATGGGAATCCTGGAAATAAATGTAGAAAATTAACACAGGCATAGTTTTTGATAACAAGAATTTGCCTCTGCCTGAGTCATGTTTCATATACTATGAAAATACAACTTAAAATTCAGAGGGTACATAATACTCCATGAAAATCATAGTTTCATTATGTAGTAAATGGAATATGTAAGATATAAAAAATCAGGAATGGGAAAATCAAACAACGTAGATCATAGAATCAAAGCTCTTAATTAGAGTTTAAATTGTGACTTCAGATTCTTCAAATGCAGTTGAGGTACTTTCTAAATCATAAGGAATAGATTATACGTATGCAAATTAGAGCTTGTTTGATTGACAGAATGAAACATACTTTAGGAAAATATTTTAGTTATAGGTATCCCCTGCTTTAGGGAAGTTAACATTATGACACTTCACTTACAAAAGACCTAATATTGTACCTGTTTTCACTAAGAAAGAAATCTGAAGAGGATTTTCACTTTTAGGAATAAAGGCAAAAAGAAAAAAAATAGTGTTCAGGGTTTGTTTTGTAGGAAGCCTCTATAAAGGCAGCACGCACCCCAAGCAGTGAGAGTGGCATACCCAAGCTCCTCCCCTGGAAACTACACGCAACGTCTCCCCATCAAGCTGCCATTGTTTTGAGCTATGTCTGTGAGCATCTATGTTTCACCTCAACTTATTTTGTGGATCTGTTATCAAGATGTGTCCTAATGTATCAGAAAAAACTAAAAGAGGTTATACTGGGGGCCTGAAAATGCTCAAAAAATTTTTCCATATGAAGTAATGATAATGGTTTCTTCCCTTTATGCTATTTTGGCTTACAGAAGGCTTCATAGGAATGCTCAACTCCTGGAATGGGGTAGGGGGAAGCTGGACCTCAGATGTACTCTAGACTTTCTACAGAATTCTTAGTTAACAGTTTGACTCTTATACTCTCACACAAACATATAGCTTTATAACTAGCATTCTTTCTATTATATACACAGGAGTTAAAAAAAAAAAACTGAAAAAAAAAAAACTGTCATGGAGCCAACAGAAATAACTTTGAAGCTTCTACCATGAGGACTAGAGTTGAACTTATTAGGCTGCTTATCTCCAGTCAGTCATATCAGTGTAACATTTCAACCCCAATTTGTGTTGTATATTTATGGTACTAATTTAGTTTTGGAAATCAAATCAATTTTTAATACATATTTCTTGATTTAGATAATAATTACATTGTTCGCTCATTAATTATGCACATTATTGGTAAATATTTGAATTGTTAGAATGACTGGTAAAATAAAGTTTGTAATTATTTCTATCATTACCCTGGCAATTTCACATTTTAAAACAAATTATTTTAATTTTGATTTATCTTGAAGTAAACTGTCCCTTTTAATATCCCAGAAAAACTGAACTATAAAGATAAAATATGATGAATTTCAAACATACAGTAAATAATTTTCAAATAAAGGAAAAACCATCATAAGCCAGAAAGGAAGAGGGAAATCCAAGTAAGAGGAACACATCTGAGCTAACTCTTGAGCAACACACTAGAGATAACACTCCTAAAATTTGACCCAGGAGGTAAGTGATTCCTGTTTTAGGAAGAGGAACGTGCAGAACTGCTAAAACTCCAAGTGATGGTTCACAGATTCTTTTTTCTTTTTAAGATTTATTTATTTATTTGAAAGAGAGAAAGGAGGGAGGGAGTCTTTCAAGCAGGCTCCCCGCTGAGCACAGATTCCCACAACCCATGAGATCATGACCTGAGCCAAAACCAAGAGTTGGAAGCTTAACTGACTGAGCCACCCAAGTGCCCCAATGGCTGACAGATTCTTGACCAAACTTTAGTCAGGTTCTCCTGAGCCCTCTTCTTGACTAGGACTCAACCTTTATTTATTAAAAATGATTGGAGAAAAGCAGCACATATGATTTTATCTAGCTCGCCAACTCTCCTTGACACACACACACTCATAGACACAAAATAAGAGTCCTGAAAAATAGCTTCTAGCAGCTCCAGGCCACATCCCTAGGATGACTCCAGCTCCCTTTACAAAGCCTGCCTGAGACAGAGTGAGGCTGCCAAAAGAACTTAGTATTTGTTCCAGTCATCACTGGAACACAGGGACCTGGTCTCCTGGTCTCTGTAAGAAGATAGGAGCCTAAGTTACTCAGCCAGTTAGCAAACTGGTCTAGTCACATGACCCAACCCTTCTTCCTAATTTTGTAAATTTCCACTTCCTTGAGTCCACTCAACCTCCATTAATTCCCTATCCTTATTCCTTCACTCTCCTTTTCAGATACCCAGTCACCTCTATACAAATGGAAGTCGAGGGGATCCCTGGGTGGCACAGCGGTTTGGCGCCTGCCTTTGGCCCAGGGCGCGATCCTGGAGACCCGGGATCGAATCCCACGTTGGGCTCCCGGTGCATGGAGCCTGCTTCTCCCTCTGCCTGTGTCTCTGCCTCTCTCTCTCTCTCTCTCTCTCTCTCTGTGACTATCATAAATAAATAAAAAAAATTAAAAAAAAAAACAAAAAACAAATGGAAGTCGAATTCTGTTCATGGGGGACCCTCACCAACTACAATAATTTATTATTGAATAAATAGTGTCTTTGCTTTGTCTGTCTTTGAAATGATTTATGCAAGAAATGGAGTATTAAAGACACACTGTTCACCACCCAGAAAAAGATAGAGATGACTGAGAGAGAAAAAAATAAACTATAAGAAATCAGTAACCCAAACCTCTAACCTGAATTAACTATAAGAAATTACTATTCTAAATTTCATAAATCATTTGTCACGTCTTTTTTATTAGCCACAATTTATTGAACTGGAAGGTAATTAACTCTGTGCAAAATGAGTACAAAATTAAAAATTGCAAAAAGAATAAAAGAGGGGTGAAAGTAAGAATGAAAAGAATCAAAAAAAAAAAAAAAGAAAAGAATCAAAGACCTTCTGAATGAAAAATGTTAAAATAATTTGAAAGAAACCATAAAATAAGTATATTTGAAAAGCAAAGAGAAAATTAAAATGAAAGAAAATATACAATTATATGTAAAAGAAGGAAAAACTGGAAAAAGAATCAGTTTTCTAAAATTGAAAACAGTGACTATACCATAACAATGTTCCTTTTCTTATCAGTACTATTCCCCATTTTTGCTTCAAACAGAAATTCTATTTTATTTTTTCAAATATTCTATATCTTCTACCTAATACCTCTGAAGATGCTATTCAAGACCAACTTCCAAAGACAGATCTGATTGGTACACAGAAAATTCCACTACATAGCTAATGATTCTAGAATGGGAATTTATGAGAATTTGACTCAAGGAAACAGGATGGAAAAATACCATTGTACTAAAAAAGAAAATGTTTAGCTTTTTCAATTGGACTCTGTTTTATAGGAATATTCTGCCTATATATCATATATATCACATTATACCTATATAATATAATGATATAATATCTCAACATAATATGAATGGTAAATTATATATTAGTATACATTAAATGTTATTATGGATTAGGTTATTTGTTGAATTGTAAAGATAAATAGAAAATGGCAAAGCAAAAATGTGGAAAAGAAATTTGATGCTAAAGACATAAACTAAACTGCATAACAGATCTATTCTGGAGGCTATACTACCTCTAGACTTCTTATACAAGTATTTTTTCTGGTTTTCTGTTACTTGCAAGCTACATCTTCACTGACACTGAAATATAAAAATCAGTGGACAGGTGAATACAAAGTAAGTTAGGTAAGTCTAAAGAAAGCATAAAAATGATATGAGGAAAAATATAAAAAGGGATTTTTATCACAAGTTAAAATACAGTAACTGGGAATTTAAAAATCTAACTGAAAGTTTTTTTGTTTCCACTTTTTAAAGATTTTATTCATTTATTCATGACAGAGAGGCAGAGACACAGGCAGAGGGAGAAGCAGGCTCCCTGAGGGGAGCCCAATGCAAGACTCAATCCCAGGATCCCAGGGTCCCAACCTGAGCCAAAGGCAGACACTCAACCACTGAGCCACCCAGGCGTCCCACTAAAAGGTTTTAGTAAGAGACAAAATACTGATCTATACTTGTACACTATATAAGTAACCTTACAATCCTTATTATTTAGATACTTTACTACCTATATCATCTTTACATAATATCCCTTCATATATTTTATACTCCTTCATATACAATGTATAAGAATATATACATTTATGAATATATACATAGACATGAATACATATACACACATATATATACGCAGGCACACATTTGTCATATACCAGAAGTGTCAAACGCATTCACAATAAAAATAAGAGGACTGAAAAAAAAATAAAAAGTAAGAGGACTGAATGATTGAGAAAGTCACAAAATGAAGTAGTAAATTTTCACTGCTGGATATATTATCAATATATACTTCTTTACAATCTGTTGTCAAATTTCAAATTTTAATACATATTTCTTGATTTAGATAATAATTACATTGTTCGCTCATTAATTATGCACATTATTGGTAAATATTTGAATTGTTAGAATGGTAAAATAAAAAAAATTGTATTTTTACAAAATTTATTTGTATTATACCTTGCTTTTCTCAATTAATTTAGGCTTCTCTAAGAATGCCTCACAACTCAATAACAGTACATACCACTTACTCTATCATTTAAAATAAATTTTATTTGAAAATGGAATAATTTCCAAATGATTAGAAATTTACTTCATGTATTTAAACTGCTATGTGGTATTCCATTGTATTAATAGATCCATTCCCATTATGGTGAATTAAATATCTATAACCTAATTTATGTTAAAACTTAAATGAGAAGAGTTACATAGGTTCAGTATGCAATCATTAAATAAAATAAACATATTATATATAATATTTTTTAGCTTCAGGCATATATTTGATATTTTAAACATGGGTGGTAATGTTACACATTAAAGGACATAATGTGAGAATAGAGTTGAGGAGGAAAGCACAAAGGCATCTGTAATTATTTTACATATAAATATATGCATAAAGCAAAGAATGAAATATATAACATTTAAATATTCTGAGTAATGGATATATGGGTATTCACAACTTCATTTTCTGTTCTTCAACATAAAATTGTCAAAACACAAATATATAAACATAAGTTATAATTCTGCTATATTATAAAAATAAATTCTGAGGGCTCATTGTATCTATGTGTACTGGATAGCAGAATTGCATGGTTGATAATTTACAAATAACTAGATGTGGAGAGAAGCTGAGTGGATGACCTTGGACAAGTAATTTGACTATTCTGAATCTCTGAAGCCTTATCAATAACTAAAAGCAAAACAATAACATTGCTTGCCTTGTATAGTTGTTTTGAAACTTAAATTAGACAACATATATAAAGTTCCTGAAATATAGAAGGGAATAAGCAAATGTTCATTCTTCTCTCATCAATAAATATCCAGTTTCTTTTGTAATTCATGACAGAGGACAAGAAGTTTCAGTTGCCTTCATTCTTAACCACCTGCTTAATCAATTATTCTAAGAATATTTTACGATATTCTGATGCTCTCAAGGCAAGCATTATTACATTTTAGAATTTTCAAAAAGCCAGATTAACCAGAATTCTAGAGAAACAATATTTAAAACATTTGCGATATTGTACATGACTAGCTGACAGGTTTTAGGTATATCAAATTTTTTTTTCATTTTATTGGTGTTTGAATATTACCTCATTATTTGCTCAGAATCATTCTAGAAATCTTACTTTTATTTAAATTATATATAGGGGATCCCTGGGTGGCTCAGCGGTTTGGCACCTTCCTTTGGCCCAGGGCGCGATCCTGGAGACCCGGGATCGAATCCCACATCGGGCTCCCGGTGCATGGAGCCTGCTTCTCCCTCCTCCTGTGTCTCTGCCTCTCTCTCCCTCTATCATGAATAAATAAACAAAACTTTTTAAAAAATTATATTTAAATTGTCAATATATTTGTACTATAAATGGTATACTTTCTCTTGAAACTAATAATAATTGAAATAATAAATAAAAGTTTTGAAAATGGGCAGGTTTGTTTTGCCAGCCTCTTTTCTTGTGCATAGTATTGGAGTTAGGGCATTACTGAATGCCAGTAGGATTAAATAAGGCAAAGTGGCTTTGAAAATACCTTTAACTTTGAGATTTGTCCTTTTCTCAGCCTGATATTCTTTGACTAATATTTAAGAATATGTTACCTTAGTAGGAGATAAGAGGTAGAAAGCATTCTAAAAAGTGCAATCCAGTATTGCATAATAAGGTATTCTCATTTTTACAAACCGATTTTTATTTATGGTTTGATACATAAGTGTCACATCATCTATCTTTCAAAAGAGGTAATATTTTGACAAGGCAGGAAACTGTACACCAAAATATATTTTATCCACATACACACACAGGTGCACATAAATACATATTCTCTCTTTCCTGAATTTGAAAACTTACTACGTATAGAAGAATACTTACTTTTCAAATATTTCTATTAAATGTCATCTAATGAACAGAAATTTAAATACAAAATTTAGACTGTATTTGGGAAATTTAGGATTGTAAATCCACTTCCTAATGTTGTAACACTCACGGTAGTCTGTATCCCATGGCTTTCTAATAATTGTAATCTGCTTTGCCCCCTGTGTTAGAGATATAATTATGTTAACAGCTTTCCTACACAGGCACCATACATTGCCATTATGAGGCTAACTTCATTTAATTAGCATCATGTAGTAAATTAGCAGTTATAAGGACTGCTGGGTACAAGGGGATCTCCATTTTCTCACCATTTACTTAATCCTCAGTCAATGTTAAGATTACTGCTCAATGAATTTCCCTAGCAAAATCACCCTCTTCAGATGTTGTGATTCAGCATTTGTATGGATTTAGAGCAAACAGTTTTCTCTAGATGCCCACAAATTAGGATTATTAAAATCCCATCCTGTTCCTTGTTGGAAAGACACAGGAATACAGAGGGACAATGCCCATGTGAATACATTCTTTTTCTTTCAAAACAACTATTTTTTTAAATGACTTGATGAAAAGGAGTGTTAGCTAGAAAGTAAATGGAAAGGCAGAATGAATCCTTTTAAAAGGAAGTTCCCAGATTTTATTTGTATTTTCTTAAGCAGATCTTTTTATGCCTAATGCTTGGTGGAAACACACAAAAATAAGAGTAGGTTACATTATTATTTATCCCATTATTGGACCTATAGTGTGCTGTGAAGATGACTAACTTCTGTGTTTGTGTGTATATGCTTGGTGATTCGTTTTTAACCCTGTTAAGAATTATTTTCAGAGTAGTACAAACTACCAGTTTTAGGAGAAATTATCAAAATCTTAGGCCACCAGAAAAAATCTATTATTGCTTAATATATAAGAAACTTGATACATACTTAAAATGTCATCTTATCTTGGGGTGCCTGGGTGGCTCAGTCAGTTAAGCATCCGACTCTTGATTTTGGTTCAGGTAATGATCTCAGGGTGGTGAGATTGAGCCCAAGACAGGCTCCGTGCTGGGTGTGCAGCCTGCTTAAGATTCTCTCTCTCTCTCCCCCACTCCCCCCACCCCGCCCCTTGAGCATGCATGCACTCTCTGTAAAAAAAAATCATCTTAGTATTTCAATATAAGTTAATTCTTTTGCTGCATATACACACATGAGTGAGCACGCATATGCACATGTACACACTCCATAAGTAACTTCCAATTTGTGATTTTATGATCAGAATCTCTAACAATTCAGACTCCAGAAATACTGAAGACCTTCCCAAAGCATTGCAAAAAGTAGTCTAAAAAGTTCTGTTGTCTAATTTCCCTCTCACCCACATGTGCCCTGCCAAATAATATATAATCACTAAATATCACACATGTGTAGAAAGCATTTCATATATGTTAAAAGTGAAAACATCAGTAAATTTTTACTGGTTATCAAACAAACAGGAAGTGTTTGGATTTTTAGATTACAGACAGTCCTTGACTTACAATGATTTGACTTGTAATTTTTTGACCTTATGATGGTACAAAAACAATAGGAATTCAATAGAAAACATACTTCAAATTTTGATCTTTTCCAGGTTAGTAATAATCAGTAAGATACTCTCATGATGCTGGGCAGGAGTCAGCCCTAGGGGATCACAAGGGTAAACAATTGATACATTTACAGCCATTCTGTACCCATATGGCCATTCTATTTTTCACTTTCAGTACAGAATTCAATAAATTACATAAGATATTTAACACTTTGTTATAAAATAGGCTTTGTGTTAGATGAACTTGCCCATCTGTAGACTAATGAAATTGCCCAGCTATTAGATGAATTTGTCCAAATGTTCTAGGCACACTGAGGTAGGCTAGGCTAAGCTATGATGTCTGGCAGGTTAGGTGCATTAAATGCACTTTCAGCTTATGATATTTTCAGCTTATAATGGCTTTATTGGGTCATAACCTAATCCTGAGTTAAGGAAGATCTGTACTTGTTTGGGGGTCCCCTCACCTAACAGGAATTTAAAATATCTGGATCCAAAATATTTGCCACATGGATCTGTCAGTCATGATTCTCTACTAAATACTATGCCTTTTCTTGAGAAAGATTACCTAGTACCAGAAGCATTTCTGTAGGCCCAAGGAGGGGTTTCTGTCATTAATAAAAGCAGGCCCCTGAAGTACTGTATCTACTTCTCAGAGAAGCCAGGCTTTTTTGACTTTCAGCCTAGTTGGCTTAGCCGGCCCACTGCAGTAATTACTCTCAGAGACATAAACCCAGTAGTAATCTGTTTCATGTCTTGTTCAAGGCCATTTGACCTCCTTCCCTGGTTAGTCTGTTTCCATGGGGCCAGGAGAGCACAAAGGGTCTGCTGGAGCTCACACAAGTGAAATAGCTTACTACGCCTGGCAAGGAGGATTGTCAGTTCACACTCACTCCTTGGCTTACCTTGCATCTTGTGGATTATACTTGAGTGCTGTCATTGCTGACTTAAAATCTGGTGTCTCTGGCAACCACTCTGAGTGGACAGACAGCACAACCAACATATGTAGGGGAACTGATCTCTATGAGGTAATGTTGACCAATGGAACATGGAAGCTAATGAGTACATTTTTCTCCCATCATTTTCCTGGAGAGATTCTCTTGAGACATATTTGTCCATAGGGTCTCTATGTAGATATAACTTCCTAGCCTAGCCTAACCCAATTTCCCTTTCCTCTAAATCTTGATTTCTTTGGAATTTAGACCCCATAAAGTGTTAGCATATAAGGCATTAGGCTCAATTGCCTGGGCAAATAAATCAGCTATCTTTCCATCTGAAGAGAATGTCTAAGTCACTAGCCAGCTAGGTAAAAATCAGAGTAAATACATTAACTCATGTCTTTTACTCATGAGGAAACTACTTTTAATCAGATCCTAGTACTCTTACTTACAACTTAGATATGCTTCATTATTTTGTTTTGAAGCACATGATATTGGGAAGTAGCAAACTTGAAAAGATTATGAAGGATTTGTACATTGTTGTCTTTAGGAGAGAAAGGTGACAGTAAGGTAGTAAGGACACATACTGAAAATAGAATACATGTTACTAACATTGTTCCAAGAGCCTTAAACACTTTAATATGTCTTGGAGCCATTACTGCTATAAAATACAACACCCAAAGTAATTTTATAATAATTTCTAGGATTATTAGGAAAAACTCAAATTATATTTACTATGTTCTATGTAAAGAAGGCAGGCAAGTTCCTTGGAGAACTCTCAAGTAAACAATTAAAAAATGTCTTGATGTTTACACTGGAGCTAGACATTCTGACAATCTAGCCATATAGAACACTTTATTCTCTAAGGTTCCAGATCATGATTTTATCTTTTTTAAGAAGCTAAATATTTCATATGGCAATTTGAAAATACATAGAAACATACTCACCGTAGTAAGGAAAGATCAGACAGTGGCAAACCACAACTATTTCTTCAGTTCTGGCTTGAATGAGATTAATATTCCTAAATATAAACCAGAGGCAGGTGGGAAGAGATAGAAAATCTGAAAGGACCCAAAACTAGTAAGAAGAATAAATTAGTAATAAAGAAAAAAATCTGACAAGAAAAGCCCCAGACCTGATGGCTTCACTGCTGAAATCTCAGAAACATTCAAGGAACTAACATCAATCCTGCTCAAGCTTTTCCAAAAAATTGAAGCAGATGAAAAACTCTGATGAATTCTAAGAAGCCAGCATTATCCTGATAGCAAAGCCAAATACACTACAGAAAAGCTACAGACCAATTACTTTTATGAATAATGATGCAGAAATCCTCAATAAAATAATACCCGACCAAATTCAATAGCATATTAAAAGAATTATATACCATAATCAAGTGGGATTTTTTTCTTGGAATGGAAGTTTCCTTCAACATAAGAAAATAATTCAATATAAGATATTAGATTAACAGAATGAAGGATAAAAACTATGTAAAAACTATTATTTAAATTGATACACAAGAAGCTTTGACATATACAGCAAAAATCATACTCAATAATAAGAGACTGAAAGCTTTTCCACAATATCAGGAAGAAAATGCCCACTTTCACTACTTCTATTAAATTTCTTTCCAATATGAAATTGGAAATCCTATCTAGAGCAATTGGGCAAGGAAAATAAGTCATCCAAGTCATAAAGAAAGATGTAAAGTCATCTCTATTTAACAGAGGATATAATCTCATCTGTCAAAAACTCTAGAGATTCTACAAAAAAAAAATACTAGAATTAATAAACAAATTTAGCAAAGCAGCAGGATTCAAAGAAAGCAGCAAACAAAACTCAACTGTACTAAACAATTTAAAAGGAAATTAAAAAAATTCCACTTAATAATAAATATTTAGGAAATAACTTATCTAGTAAGTTGAAAGATTTGTACAATAAAAACTATAAAAACATTTCTGAAAGAAATTAAAGAAGACGTAAATGAAAAGAAAGACATCGTATGTTCATGGATTGGAAAAATTCATATTGTTGAGATCTCAATACTATACAAAGTGATGTACAGAATTAATGCAACCTTTGTGAAAATCCTAATGATTTATTTGTAGAAATAGAAAAATCCCCACTAAAATTCATATACAATCTAAAGGCACCTTCAATAACCAAAACAATTTTGATAAAGACATCAGGAGTCACTTTCTGACGTCAAAGTTCAATATAAAGCTACAGTAATGGTACTAGCAAAAAGACATACACATGCACCAATAGAATAGAGTTCAGAAATAAACCCTTGCATATATTGGTTAGATGTTTTTCAACAATGAGATACCACCTCAGATTCATTAAGGTGATTATAAGAAAAGAAAGAAAGAAAGAAAAAAGAAAGAAAGAAAGAAAGAAAGAAAGAAAGAAAGAAAGAAAGAAAGAGAAAGAAAGAAAGAAAGAAAGAAAGAAAGAAAGAAAGAAAGAAAGAAAGAAAAAGAAATGGCAAGGATGTGGAGAAATTTTAACTCTTAAGCATTATTATTGACAACATTTAATAGTATAGCTGCCATGGAAAACATTACAGTGGTTTCTCAAAAAAATAAAAAGAGAAATACCATATGACCTAGCAATTCTACTTCTAGGTTTATACTTAAAAAATGCAAACAGGTTCCCAAAGAGATATTTATATACCCATATTCATAGCAGCATTTTTACAATAAATAGAAGCAACTCAAATGTCTATCAACAGGTAAACAGATATGTAACATGTACTATACACATACAATGGAATATTATTCAGCCTTATAAAGGAAGAACATTCTGACATATACTACAACATGGGTGAACCTCAAGGACAAAATACTAAGTGAAACAGGCGAGTCACATAAGACAAATGCTGTATGATTCTACTTTTATGAAGCAGATTAGTCCAAATCATAGAGATATAAGGTAGATCGGTGGATGTCTGGGGGGGAGGAGAGGAGGAAATGACAAGGAGTTACTGCTTAATGGATATAGAGTTTCAGTTTTGCAAGATGGAAATGAGTTCTGGAGATGGTTGGTGGTGTTGGTTGCACAAGAATATAAATGTACTTAATACCCATTAACTGTACAGTTGAAAATGGTTATAATAATTTTTAAAATAATTTAGTAATTTTTAATTAAAAATTAAACAATTAAAAAATGGAAAACATATGCAAGACATATATAAGGCAGAAATTGTTAAAATTGTTATAAGAACCTCACAACTGATTTCACTGAAGAAAAATTTAAGGTAGGTGTTAGAATTCTTAACTGATAGGAAAAGTGGCACAACATCTGCAAGTTCACAGAGCTAGTATGTGAGAAAGCTGGACCTGAACACAAGCAGTGGTAACAGTGTCTGTATTTCTGCACTCTTAACAATCAAATTACTATCTATTCTTGACAATGTAGGTAAAGACAAAAATGTCCTTGTGTGAAAGTTTCATTTTTTATTTTTGATAAGGGGAAGTAGAACAGTTCTTAGATCTATTATCAAAATGCCCTATTATGCCCCAAAAGAGATTTTAGCCTCAGTTCTCAAAGCCGTTAAAAATGATCAGGAAAGTGAATATTGAAAAGGATAAACAGAGGCGATCCTGGATGGCTCAGATGGTTGAACATCTGACTCTTGGTTTCCACTCATGTCATGATATCAAGGGTTTTTGATTGAGCCTCATGTTGGGCTCTGTGCTCAGCAGGGTCTGCTTGAAGATTCTTTCCCTCTGCGCCTCCCCCAGGTCATGTGCACTCGTATGCTCTCTAAAATAAATAAATAAAAGTCTTTAAAAAAATACAAAAAGAATGAAGAAAATGGTAAGAAATAAAGGAGCAATGCTGAGTAGCAAGAACTGTGACTGTGGAATGAACTGGTCCTGTGCTTTTAGATGGAGTAAGGGCACACTGGGAATCTGAGATTCATGACTGAATTCCTTTCTGAGGCCAGGATCTATTTTGTGCCAGCCTTGGTGCTCAGAGTTTCATAAATGTGCCTTAACTTCATCTCTCACAGTGATTCTGCTATAGGGAAACCATTATCAATTTTTTTCCATAACACTGTTTTATATTATGAAGAATATTCTAATTTGAAAACCACTTTTCTCCAAACCATTTTTAACTTTGTATATTATTAGGTAATGACAAAGCATTGTCAGTTTTCTTGGACTTCAACAAATTTGGGTAAGATATTTTTCTTGTTTTGTTTGATTTAAATCAATTCATTAGAGAGTTTATCTTTTAAATTAATTCCCTTTATCACCAAATCACATTCTGATTTCCATCTCCCCTTAATGAGTTTATACATTTTTAAATTTAATTATGTTCTTATAATATGTGCACTATTTTTTTCTGTGCATGCATTTTTCCTTCTGGAAACTATCTATTTTCCCTATAGTTATGGGAAACAAATATGCTCATTACAGCAGTAAGAGAACTGGGCATGGTTTATGGCAAGTCAGTTATATCGTGGTGCCTCAGTCTATTGTGTTCTTTCTATAACAAATAAAGTGTGCCATTTTTGCATTGATGGGCCACCTGGATCTTATTATTTTGGTCAACCCAGTACTTTTGTGTTAGCCTGCCATTCTTACCAAGTGTCTGTCAGTGTGTGTCTTGTATGTGTGAAGCTTATTTTTTTCCCACAGATGCCAGTAATGTGCTTGCTCTTATTCACCAAGTCAAAATAAAACAATAATTGTTGATACATTTAAATTTGAAATTTCCATCAATCTGTGTAAATGCTTGCCTATCATTTGTCATGATCAACCTTCATGGGAGATCGAGGGAAAATAGTTCAATCATCACAATACATACTATTAACCACTGTCATATTTGAGTCTATAGTGTGCTGACTCTTGAAAAAAAAAAAAAACCTGTAAAATATATGCCAGAAAAAAGAAGAGCACATTACTAGAGGATGCATGCTGACCTTTTACCTCAGAGTAAAATGGGCTTATGATTTATTTCTATACCAATTAGCTAGAGCTTATGAGAAATTGCTAGCCAATTAGGATAACACAGAAAAGTGACCTTAAAGGCTATTCTTGTGCTTTAAATATAATTCAAAATATTGTTGATACTCTATAAAACTCTGTTTTATGATGTAGTTAATTTAGGTTTCAAGGTGAAGTATGGAACAGAAATAACCAGCTGAACTATTCAGACATAATGCCTTACTTTTAAATACCTTTGCATATTGATTTTTTTTCCGATTGAATTAGACTTTGTAGTAAACATATATTTTATATCCATGAACTTTAAAAATTCAGTAATAATTTATATGGTAAATTATTCGCAAGTAACACAGTTTTGTAACACTATATTGATACAAGCACATTAACATCGTTACCAATCAAGTATTCAAGTTAGTACTAGATTTAAACTTTTAAGTTAAAAAAAAAATCACAATTTTTTTAATTAAGTAAGTAAAGATACCACTACAAAACTGAATAAAGAAAATGTTTCTGGAGTGTCTAGTGGCTCAGCTGATTAGGAATCCAACTCTTGATTTCTGCTTGGGAACCAGCTTAAGATTCTCTCTCTCCCTTCGCCTCCTCCCAATCCCACCCCGGCTTGCCCACGTGCCCTCTTCCAACACCGACCCCCAGTCTCTCTCTCTCTCTCTCAAAAAAAAAAAAAAAAAAAAGAGTATACTTCCTATTGGAAACAAATTTAGAAGAAGTAAAAATTATAGTGCATTTTTTTCTCTTTAGATTTCTAACTCAACCTAACAAGTGTTGTTGACAATACAGTTCATGAGATTATCTGCATCAGGACAGGCTTATCTAAATCACAAATAAAGTGTCAAAAGGTAGGTTCTGTCATCAGCTAAAAAAGTGATAAAAATACCTAGGGCACAAGAGGTTTAGAATCTTTGCTTACATAAGAAAACTTTGATTTAGTTTTTTAACACATCCTTTCTAATTATACTAGGGGTCAGGGAGACAAAATATTTAAAATTTTACATAAAGTGTTAATCCTGGAAATAGAATTACTACATTCATTTCCTCGTGGTTAAGAACTGAACATTCTGAAAAGAATATGTGATAACCAAATTACTGATTTGGAGTTAGGGCTTGGTTATCTATACCAACAATGGGACACCACTAGAATCTCCTCAGTCTCATTCTGTTAGCAGCAGTAGGATACTTAATGCCCCAAACCTACTATTTGGTCACTTCCTACGTTATTCTTCTTTTCTCTTCCCTTCCTTCCACTATCATCCCCTCCTCTTTTGCTGTCTTCCTCCTCTGGCCTGCCCTCCTTCCTCTTTCCTCCTTCTCTTTCTCTTTCTCTTCAGCTGGGACTTTCTACCTGGTATTTCTCCTAATTCAAATCTTAAGAGGCTAACATTCGGTATACATCACTGAACTTCTCATGGCTTAAGTGCTGCCTTCTCTGTAAAGCTTTAAATAGACACAAAAATATTTTCTCTGTCAATAGATTTTCCCTAACTCTGGCATAATAATCAGCATTGCATCATGCTCAATGTTTTGTGTGTGTATGTGTGTGTCTTTTCCTATCCCTCTCCCTACCCCCCTTGAAGGCAGGGATAATGTTCTCCTTATCATTGTATCATTAGCCTTAATACAATTTGTGAAACACAGATTTGTATTGAGTGTTTATTTTATAGATGAATACTTGTATTTTTAGATTAATTTCCCCAATGGCTCAAGTAAGTTAATTTTGTTCTCTTTGGAGACTTTCAAAGGGGATAGAATAGCATAAATGCATTTTCCACTCTCAAGGTGCCAAGTTCATGTGGAAGAATAATATATCTAGGAGATGCTTTCCAACAATATTCTACAAATTTATGCATCCAAACCAAGAATCTGAAAATTCCAACATTAGTTTTTCCAACCTTAGAACTTGGGAATCTCTTAAATGCTACAGTTGAATCAGGGAAGTATTGAATTATGATTACTTTTTTCTACATATCTTTGGACTTGGATGGAATGCCACTGAAGTATTTTGATCGAGAAGTCAGAACATAAAATGTTAAAACATGTAGTAGTAACAGTAACTACAGCAACTAAGATAGCAACAAAAACAGCAAAACAATAATAAAATTTACTGATAGTCTTCCATGTCTAAATCGCTGACAGAAATTAGGCATTTCTGGGGATTATAATTTACTTTGTATGGGTATGTAATCCTATATTAAAGAAAAACTTTTGACAACTTCACATAAATACCAACCTTTACATGGT
Source organism: Vulpes vulpes (assembly GCF_048418805.1). Classification (NCBI taxonomy): domain Eukaryota; kingdom Metazoa; phylum Chordata; class Mammalia; order Carnivora; family Canidae; genus Vulpes; species Vulpes vulpes. The sequence goes on from NC_132793.1 coordinate 53,184,526, forward strand.
TAACTTATATGAAATACTACAGAGTATCCAATTGATCTTACTTGAGAAACTTGGGCAATAGACAATAAATATATTGCTAAAGTTCACATTCCAAAGGTAAAATAATTTTGGTCATCATTATCAATGGATATTAGGAAGTGAAAGTAGGTTTTAAAGGAACACTGGAAGGAGAAATAGCCACGAGATTCTATTTATAAATAATGTGCTGCCTGCCAGTGTACTAACTTTTAAACATTTCTCACTTTATACTCAATGACAAAATGCTATTATTATGCCGGTTTTATACAATAGGAAATAGGTAAGAAAGGGTAGGTACCATCTACATTGCAACTCAAAAAGTAAACGTCTGGATTAAATTCAAACCCAGTTCTGTCTGCCTGACTTAAAAGGCTATGCTATTAATTACTAACACCTTCACTTTTCATAGAAAGATGCCTTCTCACTACTATGCCAGATACATTTGCTCTGCACTTTCCCCCTCACAGGGAATTGGCTGTTCTTCTAGATTTATTAGTTCTTTGCTTAAAGAGGAAGGTAGAGAAAAGTTTGAAAGGTTATTGCAGTTTTGTGAGAGGGCAGAGGAATATTTCTGTTGGAAAAAGGGTAAAATAGTCTGAAGACCTTTTTCCTTTCTTATTTATTAAGAATTGCATTCTTTAAACTTTATTTAAAAATCTAGAAATAGGGATGCCTGGGTCGCTCAGTGGTTGAGCATCTGACTTTGGCTCAGGGTGTGATCCCAGGATCTGGGATCGAGTCTCATATCAGGCTCCCTGCATGGAGCCTGCTTCTCCCTCTGCCTGTGTCTCTACCTCTCTCTCTCTCTGTGTCTCTCATGAATAAATAAATAAATAAATCTTTAAAAAAATGTTTTAAATAAAAATCTAGAAATAAAAACAACTACCATATTGAGCACTCAGTGTGTGCCAATCACTGTATTAAATATTTTACATATACTATCGCTAATTGTTAAAACACTGCCTCAAAACAAATGTCAGTTTCTTGTTTTAAAAATGAGGGAAATGAGGCTCAGAGAGATTAAATGATCTGCCCAATAACTGCAGATCTAGGACTAGCAGCTGTCATATAAATGCCTATAAAGAATGAAATGTCCATGTACTCTCTACTCTAGCAAAGTAAAGGAAAAAAGACTGACAATATTGAGGGATGGCATAATCTTACATAAAAGTAAAAACCATCAGTAGAATGAGATGATGCTGTAGAAAGACATGTTTTCCTTCTTGGATTATGAATTTGAAGTTTCTACAGATTAACTAGTGACCCATTATAAAGGCTAATACTAATATACCAATTGATAGTGTATTCATCATTTAATGAACATTTAGTATTCTTTACAATATAATCTCCATTTTTACAAAAACCTTGTGAGGTATCTGACATATATACTTCTAATTCCAGATTATAGATGAAGTAACAGAGACTTTTCAAAGTTTCAACATTTTGTCCAAAGTTATACAATTAATTGGTATATAGAGTAAGGATTCAAATGCATCACTGATTAGTACCTTGTCCTATGCTCTTACCTAAAGAAAACATCCTATTAATAATTGTGTTAATGATATCTTTTTAAATAACAATCTCTGAGTTAACTGTAAGTTACATCCAAAGTAACATGTCTGGCCAGAAAAATAGAGATTTTTTTTTTTAAACTCGATAAAGAGTAGCTAAGCCCCAGTTCACAGACTTTAGCCCCATTCAAGACTTTCACAGACACTAAGGCCCAGTACCCAAATCAAAAGCCATTATCAGTAGGAAATCAGTAGTAGAGTTGAGGAGGAATAGCTAATGACTTTGTGACCACCAAGAATGCTGCTTATCTCTTCAGCACACGTATCAGAGATAACTATTTCTGGACCATCCCTTAGTTCTGACAATGATTCCCAGTATACTGTGATACCAGAATTTCTTTTGCTTTGGAGCTGACCTTATAAACCAAGGGCTATTGTCAGTTGCAACTGGTTGGGGCTGGGATACACAGAAATTTAACTATATATTTCTGAATGGGTTATTGTACTCAGGGGAACATAAAAATAATCAAGAAATCAGTACATTATTGACAGTTTGTCAGGATTTTTTAGTATTATGGGACAATGTAGATTGGGTATTGGAATAATTAAGGAAGATTTGTGATTGGATATGCAAATATAACTTTAAAATCTTGATTAGGACCAATCAAGGACCAATTGGCATTGGACCAATGTCAATAACAGGAGATCTCTAAAGGAAAAGTACAATAATTTACAATATTTTTTATCAGTGACTTGGATCATGACTTAGAAGCCACCCTTTTCGTATTTGTGGATGACAGATTTAGGAGGATTATGTAATATATTTCATGACAGTGGAGGATTTAAAAAATCTTGATAGGCTTGAATGACGGACTAAAACCAATAAAGAAAAATTTGACAAATAAATATAAGATTCCCCATTTAGATTAAAAGCAAGTTACATAGGCATAGATTCAGAGAGTCCTATCTCAAAAGCAGCTTGGTGAAAAAGACTAGATATTTAAGTTGGTGCCAGAAGCCAATAATGAGACATAAATAATAAATTCTAGGCTGCTTTAATAGCCTTGCAAGAGTATGTAATGCCTATATGGCACTATTTTTTAAAGTAGATTCTAAAGAATATCCAGTATTGAATCTTGAATCAATTAGCAAGTCCTAAAGAACAGCTTATTTTATTTTTATAATCAGAAAGAAGAGACTAGGACAGAATAAGATTGATGGAATAAAAAATAGAAAATTGCATTGTTCATACAAAGGAATAATTGCGTGGTGAGGGGGCTCTAGGTATAGAGACAGGCAGATTGGATCATCACCTATATGGGGGCCAGAAGTTTTGACTACTTCAATTACTTCTGAATTCCCAGTCCATAAGCAAGAAGAGAGCATGGCACATGAAATACACTCAATAAATGTTATGCAAGGAATTATGACAAAAATATATTTTTTTACTATGGCTCATGTGAAAAAGTTTAAGAGCCACAGCTTTCTGTCACGCTGCATCATCAAGACACTGGGGCACCTGAAAATTTTGTTAGGTATATTAACAGAGGTTCCAGATGAAGTTTATCAGGATGGAGCTATCTGATTTAACTCCCATACTATTGTAAAAACTATAGGAATAGTGATATTCAACCCAAAAATATTTTAGGACTACAAAGAGGCACACTTTATTTTTATGAGAGAGGGAGAGAGAAAGAGCCTCTGAACAGGGTGGAAAGGCAAAGGAAAAGAGAGAGAGAATCTTAAACAGGCTCCATGGTCAGCTCAGAACCCTAGATGGGCCTCAATCTCACCATCCGGAGATCATGACCTGAGCCGGAATCAAGAGTTGGATGCTTAACCAAGTGAGCCACCCAGATACCCCTGGGAGTCATACTTAAAAAAAAAAAAATTCTTTTTTTAATATTTCTAGTATGGAGGTTGCTTCCCACACTTTTCTTGCTGTGATGTCTTGATACTGATACTTTTAAAGCAGATAAATTCCTTAATTTACCAGGAGGACAGATACTGTAAATTCTTTCCTGAATGTACTTAATTATTAGTTCAGTATCTTTTGGTGTAAAGCTTATTTCCATATTTTAAAAAATAATTAAAATAATTAGTTGATTAGTTGGTTGGGCGTGCTAAGAACAGTATAACTGGTACTGCAAAGGAATCCAGAAAGCAACTGCATTATAGTAATATTAATTATATTAATGTAACCACTTCCATTGTTTCTGAGAAAGAGAAAAATAGACCAAAAAAACTTATTTATAATGCCCACTTTTATCATGGAATATCACCTATTTTCTTTTAAACAGAATCAATTATTCCTCATGTGATGGCTTAGATTATATTGAATTAGATATTCTTTTTAAACCAAACCCAAATTCTAATTAGATGGTCACTTGAAATAGCATAGCTAATTCTTCATAGAACCTAAGGAATCTACTAAATTGAATGGCATTATTGGGATTACTAATAGATTAAGAATTCAACAATTTCAACTACAATGGTGATATATTTACAATATGAGGAATTAATTTTTTTCTTGGAATCAGATTGCCATTTTATCATTTATTATATAATCTATATTTCATTATATTTTTAAAACCCAAATTAACACTTTTCAAATTTTTTAGAATTTAGGGTTTTTTCTGATTTTAAAGAAAATATGAAATTTTTGTAGATAATTTAAAAATAGAAAAAGGACAAAAATACTTATTAGTGCTCAAAGCAAACTCATTGTTAACTTTCCAGTGTATATTTTCAGTTATTTTTCACACATGTATTTTTATTTTTTTAACATTTTATTTATTCATGATAGATACAGAAAGGTAGAGACAGAGGCAGAAGGAGAAGCAGGCTCCCTGCAGGAAAACCATTGTGGGACTCGACCCCAGGACCCCATGGTCATGCCCTGAGCCAAAGGCAGATGCTCAACCACTGAGCCACCTAGGCATCTCTCACAAGTGTATTTTGATAATTTGATGTTAAATTAGGGTTAGTTTGTAAGCTATGTATTTTGTTACAATGACCTTTTAGATGATTCTTATGCCATATTTTAAAAATAATATTTTTCTAACTATAAAATATAGAATTATTTTTTGACAGGAAATATTCTACATTGTTACTGTTTTTTCCTAAATAGTCCAGTTTTCTTTCTTTCCATGAATATTGTATATCTCTCATATATATGTGTATATATTCCTGAAATATGATATATATATATATATAAATATCTGCTTTTCAAAAAGACATATACGTCCAATAGAATCTCTTGTTGCATTTCTTAATCAGTAAATTTCTCTACAAAATATGACAAGATCATGTATTATTAATATTTTACTTTCCCCAGGAGGGGGGAAAGCAGCAAAGAGAGAACAATTAAAGTATTTCCTAAGGGAAATAGTTAGAATCTGAATATTTTAAGGAATACGCAGCAATTTGGGGTTAAATAAAACCCTTCAGAAATCTATCAGTTTGTAAAATGGAAATTATAAAAGAGGATATAAACTCATCATAGTCTGAAAACCAACTTGAGATATAGAGAGCTTTTATTTATAACTTTTATTCCTATATGATCATCCAAATTCTTTATTATTATTACTATTATTATTATTGTTTTAATTGCTAAAGTAACCTTTATTGTGAAGCAACATTTTTTTGGTTGAACATTGTATATCAAACATAACTGAATATTGGCAATGTTATATTATTTAACATAAGGAGGTAGTATTATTTAACATAAGTGGTCTCACTGTTCTCAAATTTCAAATGTTAAGTTAGAATTTCAAGTAACCTCGAAAGAGAAAACACTGTTTAAAAAACAAACAAACAAACTCATTACAGATCTGAAAAAATAAAGTGATTAAAATTATCCATAAACTAATTCTAGTACAGTCCAGGACTTTGAAAATGAAAAGCTACCTTATTGAATTTGAAAAGAACTGAGAATCAGATATTGTTCTTTTTTTTTTTTTTTTTTCAGATATTGTTCTTAAGTAGTATTGCTTCCAAATAAAATTAGCATATAGGACAAGATTATTGAATTGAAGGAATATAGCTTGTTTAAAAAGTTATCCATGAATAACTCTCTATATGTCCTAAAATACTGTCTGTTGTGAGTTTAATAGAACAACATATTAGTTGTCAACATCTCGAAACAGGTTTAAATGACTCAAAATGAAGGAATGAGCAACAAAGAACAATATATAACTGCAATTTCAAGAGAACAATGGTAGAATATGCTTGGCATTATTCAGTAGGACAACATCTCATAATGGAGGTGAGAAAGAGCTGAGGAAATGGTCTTGACTTACAAATGTGCTCAGAAACCTCAGCCTAAAATGAATGAATGGAGAATTATGGAAATCAATAATCCCAACTGGATGATATCTCAGTGGTGAGGAGAATCAGATATACCATCTCTACAGTAGTATATACAACACTAATGAAAAGCAATTAAAGGAAATATGCAGGAATCTCAGGGACTGAACTATGAGGAAATGTTTCCTTAATATATTTTCTGTGCCAAGCACTGTTTTAAGAACTGGGGGATATAATAATAAGTGTGATTACTCCATAGGTCCCTTTTCTTAAGGTAGGCATGGGGCTGTGGATTTTGGAGTGGAGAATGTAGCTAATAAACTACTAAATTACTACTATAAAAAAACAAACAAAAAGGAGCAAGATAACTTTAGATAGTAGTAAGTGGTGAAAGAAAATAAAATGGGATGAGAATAAGAGCAATTTGTTCTGGAATTCAAACAATGTTTTAGGAAAGAGGATATTATAATTGATTTTGTAAGCACAGTCTAGCGTAACTTTAGGTACGTAAATAATTGGGGACTATGCTCTAGGAGTAATTTAAGGTGGTGAAAATGAATAGCAAACTGAGTCATAAGAATATAAGCTGAGTTTTCTCAGGTAGGTATCAAATATATTATATATTCTAGTTCCTACTCATTCTTTATAAAGAATGTATTATCCAGGGGCAGGGCAATATGGAATGAGAGTCACTATAAACTTTGTGGAATTTAGTAGTAAATGTTAAAATACTGGACTTAAAATATTAATGATCAATGGCTTTATTTGGCATATTCTAGTTTTAATAATACAACTTAATAAATTTTCTTCAATTTTTCCATATTTTAATCTAAGCACTATACTAAGATTCAAAAACACAATGTGAAAGCTCTTAAGGAATTTATTAATCAGTATCAATGAATGATTACTAATATTAGAACAAAGAAATTAGCATGGGGAAACACGTAGTATATTTATATGAATAGTGTTATATTTAAGGGAATTGTGATAAAGAGAAACTGACATGTTTCATACTCATAAAGATTGAAATATGACTTCTAAAATATTTCTGAAGTGTGTTCTATACAAATAGGAAACATGCTAACATTTAAGTATGGGCAGTTCAAAGACTCATAAAAATCAGTCACAAATGATTTATTCTGACACGGGAACATGCACATGGGATAAAGTATGTCTTAAATGTTTGGAATATGTGATCAAATATGCGGTTTATTCTTTTTCTTATATGAAGAATTGATTGCCTAAGAGTGATTTACTTACCAAATGGATTTTAAATTTTTTGTTCAAAATATTTGATTAGTAACTTTATCGTTATAATATTTATAATTAAGAGTAAGAATAGGAATGTAAAATCTAATATTTCTCCAAGGACTATTCTATAACATGTTCGTGAATATATTGCAAGATCCAATATTACATTAATAAGTTCTTTCTGAGGGTCATCCTCATAAAATAAAAAATTTGTTCTCCTGTGACAGAATCTGAAAAATAGTTTTTAAGACTAATTAACTGATTAATGTGCTCTTTCTTTTCAGTTTTTGACCATCAAAGTAGTGTCCAGAACTTAAACCTCTATATATTTATAATAATGATTTCTCAAGTTATATTTTTACCAAAATAACACATAAACATAGACATTGTGGATGTCAACAATATATCCTTTTACTTGATTAAATGTCCTATCTACGCAATTTAACGTACAATACTGACACTCAATAGATAATTAGAATATGTGACTAGAACTTGCTACTATATAATAAAAAACCTTAATGTATTTTAGGCAGAAAAAAAGGAAATAATCATCCAAGCTTTGCTTTAAGTATTTTAAAAAGGGATAATGGGGCAGCCCTGGTGGCACAATGGTTTAGCGCCGCCTGCAGCCCAGGGTGTGATCCTGGAGACCCTGTATGGAGTCTCAGATCAGGCTCTCTGCATGGTGCCTGCTTCTCCCTCTGCCTGTGTCTCTGCCTCTCTCTCTCTCTCTTTCTGCATCTCTATGAATAAATAAATAAAATCTTTAAAAATAAATAAAAATAAAAAGGGATAATGGTATCTTAAGAAGAGATCAAATAGTATGGTACAAATAAAGGTAATATTTTCCAAGGAATCTGGAACCAGTTTCTGTGAATACTCTCTCATAAAATACAAAAAGTAACTATACCTTCCATTGTATACAACATAGGAATTCTGGCATTGTCTGTAATATTATCTCAGGAAGATTATCAAAGACTGACTTTGAAAACATTATAAAAATTGTTATGGATAAGAAACCCAAAGTCAGTAAAGCTGATAGTAGTGACATGAGTTAATTAAGAGCTTTAGTTACCAATGTATCTACTTTTTCCTACTAGTTAAATCTCTGGAAAGCAGAAGTTAAGGCAATTTTTATACAACACTGAACAATGTTAATGATGATGGAGGAAGTTCCTGAAAGGTGGTCCCAAAAAATCTATACAACTATTATCAACTCCAGCTGAAATCATTACGTGAATGTTGATGATGAACTTTATAACAGATTATCTTGAACTTATAATAAGATTCTTAAAATCATTAAAACTGAGATAATCACATACCCATGTATTACCTAGCGTAGTACAATATGAATTATACACACTGTAATAATATGTTCTTGGGGAAAAAAAAAAAAAAAAAAAACCTCTGAAACTATCAGTTTACATACAATATGGAGGTTAAGGTTCATGTTAAACTACATTTTGAAGTTGTAATCAGCCAAACTCAAGAGTTTGGAAAATTCTGGAGTACATAATTAAGCCGCACCAACTACTAAATGACATGAAAAAAAAAATACAAAAGGGGAACGATTCTAAAGTAAAGGAGATTTAAGAAACATAAACACCAAACAAAACATGGGAAACTCATTTTTATCCCAATTCTATTATCAATTATAGAAGATATTTTTGAGATAATCAGAAAACATGAGAAACAGACCAGGTATTAGATGATATTATAGAATTCTTGTTTATTTTGTGAGGTGTTAAACAAAATGCCCTTATCCATTGAGATACACATAAGAAATATTTATTAGTAGAGTGATGGAAAGTCTAAGATTTGCTTAAAAAGAAAACTGGACACGCACATAAAGTAAAAGTTTGTGTACGTATGTTATGGGGGAAAGGGGATAAATGAAATAATGGCAGAAAATTAATAATCGTAATACCTAAAAGAGGCAGGAAAAGGACACCCCCAAAGATGTCTAGGTCTCAATTTTGAAACCTATGAATATTTTGTTATATGTCAAGGGATAATTAATGTTATAGATACGAGTTTGCTTATCAACTGCCCATGAAATAGATAAATTTTCCTGAAGATCCTACAGTGCAGAGCAGAGTGAATCAATGCAATAATGAAGGTTCTTATAAGTGGAATAAGAAGGCAGAAGGGGTAGAACCAGGAGTTGCCAACGTGAAAAAGATTTGGCCTGATGTTGCTGGCTTTGAAGATGGGGGAATGACACCACAAGGCTTCAGGCAGCTGCTAGAAGCCAGAAAGACAAGAAAACAGATTCTCCCCTAGAGTCCAGAAAGGAAATCTGTCCCCATTTTTCACACAGTGAGATGCATTTTTGACTTCTGACCTCTAGGACTCTAGAATAATAAATCTCTGTTTTAAGCTACCAAGTTTATGTATTTTTGTTTTACAGCAGCAATAAGAAAATAATGAACTAGGCTTACGGTATGTGGGTTTCATTATTCTCTTTAAAGATTTTTTTAAAGATTTCATTTATTTATTCATGAGAATACACAGAGAGGAGAGAGGAGAGAGAGAGAGAGAGAGAGAGAGAGAGAGAGAGAGGCAGAGACACAGGTAGAGGGAGAAGCAGGCTCCATGTAGGGAGCCCAACGCGGGACTCGATCCCGGGTCTCCAGGATCATGCCCAGGGCTGCAGGCGGCACTAAACCGCTGAGCCACCAGGGTTGCCCTATTCTCTTTACTTTTATATCAAGTTTAAACTTTCCATACTAAAACCTTTAAAAATACATTAAGATTCTTAAAAGAATTGTCCATGATTAAAGTCCAAGAGCAAAAAGCTTAATTTAAGGATATATGAAATCTAACTTAAATAACAGGACTAGTTGTGAAGATGTTCTTCATAGATAATCAAAGATATTATAATTTAGTTATTTGAGCCATATGGTACTATTAAAAAAAGAAAAAAGTGGGCAACATCTTCATAACATTTGAGATGTCACATTTGTAAAGACAAACTATATTGAAAACCACATGATGACATCATCAATTACTAGATCAGGGAAGATGGTAGGTACTCTTCATGACCTTTTGTGTTAAGCATCCCGTTAAATTTTGAATTCTGTAAGTGAGGCATAGTTGTAACAATGAATCCCTCTATAAACACTACATTTTTAGACCCAAAAGTCAAGGTGATAACCTACTATTTTCTTAAAATGCAATTTAAAATTATATTTTATTCAGTAGAATTATATTCACATGAATATTTTTATCTGTCATAAGGGGAGATGGCAACTTTTTCGAGGATGGGGATTTTTTTTCTATCATCTAAAAAGAATTCCCTATAACTTCAAAGGAAATTAACTTTGTTTCAATACTTAAGAAAAAAGTAATGAAACTTTCCCTTTAAAAATCATTTTAAGGTAATAATAATAATAAGGGGTACCCAGTTTTGGTACAGCATTCAGCTCTTGATTTCTGTGTCTTGTGTTTAAGTCCCACATTGGGCATAGAGATTAATTTTTTTAATAAAAATAAAATAGTAATAATAAAAGGTGACATAGAAGCAAACGATTTCCAGTGTTTGGCCTGTATATGTGATTCTTGAGCAATGATGTAACACTATCACAGAGAGCACAGAGCAAAGGGCAAATGCTTCTCTCCTTATTCTATAAAACTTGCATGAGGCATATTTCTTTTAGATCAACTGCCCATTTCACTTATCACGTAAAAGAAAAGGGAAAAAACAAAGTCAAATTCAGTCACAAAAATTTGATATATGATTGATATGAATTGATTGATATGATATGATATGGTAAAACTGGAGGAAATAGGTGCATTTTTCATCAATAATGTGGGTATTGGTTTAGGACTATATTTGCTTTCATGGCAAAAACTAGAAAACGGTCAATAATTACTTTGAGAGGTAGGTTTTCCTCAACTATGAGCTAAAGAATCAAGTGGGTTATTTTCTATCTTCACAACCTGTATACACTCTGCCTACAGCAACAAGTGCAAGTGATGATTTCACCATTATTTCCAACATTCTTTGTAATTAAGGTTTGAGGGTAGAAATAAATATGTGAGTGTCTACCTCAGAAAGAATATTTAAAGCTTGTTTTTATGTCTGCACTAATCCTGTCCTGTACTTATCTTTTCTAGGGAATTGCTGGAGGAATTGAATTACTTTGCTTCTGAAATGAACCCTGAAGGGCTACACAATTCTTGGGCAAGACTGGCTGGTTGCTTATTAGCATAGAAAAAGATACCCACCAAAGAAACTTCAATTTGCAAATAAAACTCTAATGAAAGAAACAATAAAACGGTGAGAAAGACTACTTCTTATCCATGGGGAAATACAAAGGGCCAAGTGTGCTTAAGTTTTATGCTAATATAAAATTGGTTTCAACAAAGTACTCAGTTTATAACCTAACAAATTGGTGCCAACTTATTTACTTATTTAAAAAATCTAACAGCAGGCAAAAAAAAAAAAAAAAAAAAGAAAAGAAAAGATAAAAAGAAAGATCACCATTCAAGAAACATCTGTTTAGAAGAAAAGTCTAGAATCATTAAAAGTGTATTCATTTATAAGATGATTAGTAGGAATGAAGTCAATACTGACTTGCCTCAAATATATGATTTTAATACATGCAGCAATAAAGAGTGGTGTGAAGGAGGCTTGTCCTTATGATAAATTAATATTTGTATCATTTATTATTGAATGACACATGTGACAGAAGACTCTCATAAGCCAATTCAAGATTCAGGAAAGTATTTTATCATGTTATATATACAGTAAGAGGAAAAATAAAAGAAAGCGATAGAGAAAAGTTTAGACCTGTTAAAAGATAAACTGAGACACATTAAAATTTTTGAGATCTATTTGAGCAAAAATCTTATAGAATTGGGCAGCACCGAACCAGAAGTAGCTGGGAGTGTTTCAGGAGCTCTAGGAGAGACTTTTCTAGAGAAAAAGTAGAAGCAAAGTAAGGAAATAACTGATTGGCTTTAGTTTAAAAACTAGTTGGCTGTCAGTGATTATCTTTATCATTTTGATTTCATTACCTTCAGGCATTTATAGGTTTAGATTTTGGTTTGCTTGGATAGACCATTACTACAGCATCAGAACCACGTCAGTCTAATGATCTCCGTGTTTAAATAATTTAACCATTCCCTCATTTGGTCAACTTCTCATACGTGAGAGATTAACCAAAACTTTGGTATTAATGCCACTCTCCATCACCATCACAGGTAAATACTCGTCTCATTGTTAAACACATAGATTATGATGTTAGATTGAGAGGAGAATTGTTTATGCTGTTCATCTCATTGTTCATCTTGTTTCCGTTTCTCTAAGCACAGTGAGATCATCTGACGTACTGCTGGTATCTGTGAACATGCATTTAAGACCTGTGACAGAACATAATGTACCAGAGAGACTATAGTAGTAACTATTATTAGAAAAATACCAAAAAACTGACAGGCACTCCTTCAAAGAATGTAACTGAAGAAGCATCAAGAGGTTTTTTTAGCCAAGTAGCTTATTTTTTAGATTTGCTACAGCACCAAAGATGTTGATATAGGTACAGATGGAAACATTTGCTATGGCACAGACTCCTTGTTCAGCCAACAAGTACTCTAAAGCAAGTCTATTATCTAAAAGCACTTTGGGATGAAGGTCTAGGAACTTTTGTTCTCCTATGGCCTTAGCACTAGATTCAACACTAGTTGCCAAGGTTAAGGAGCACTGTCTTCCTTTTATTAACAAGAGAAAAAAACAAGGAACAAAAAGACAAAAGGAATAAAGTTTTAATACTGGTGATGAAAATCTTATCCTTAATCTTGGGAGACTTATCCATCACAAGATATTGTCTACTCCTAGGAGGAAACTCCCTAGTCTATTTTAATTCTAGATCTCCAGCTGGTTCCAAAAGTTGGGCACAGTCCTTTATAAATTGGGCATGTAGACCCAAGGTTCAAGTTCCTGAAGTTGGGTTACTATCTGGATAGTGAGGAGGACCTGGTATGGCCCTTCCAAAGAAATTCAAGGGCCATTTTTATTCTTAGTGATTTCAAATCACAGGAGTGGGAGAAAACTAGAAACATTAGTTTGGAGAGTTACAGCCAGGTATTTCATGAAACTAAAAGAATTAGGGATCCAGCATGGTTTGCAGAAACAATGAAGAGACCTAGAATCTGATACCCAGAAGACTGTGTTATAATTTTCTATTGAATCTAATTTTTTCCTCAATAATCACCCTCATGTCTAGCAAAGATAATCACAGTAAGACTAATTTGTTTGCAAAATAAGCCAAGTCTCATTAAACTTGGCCTGATTATTTACACAAGTGCATCAAGAATAGTGACTGACCACATATGCTCTTTTAAAGTCTGCTTTGCTGGAAATTTTCATAAGGAATCTTATTCTTTGTTTAAGTTTTTAATCTATTTAACTTTTCTTTCTTATTTTTAAGATTTTATTTATTTATTCAGGAGAGACACAGAGAGAGAGGCAGAGACACAGGCAGAGGGAGAAGAAGGCTCCCTCTGGAGAGGCCTGATGTGGGATGTGATCCCGGGACCCCGGGGTCATGACCTGAGCCAAAATCAGATGCTCAGCCACAGAGCCACCCAAGCATCCCTAGCTATTTATTTGAGAAATCTAGAATGAGTGAGAGAGAGTGAAAATACGAAGGGGGGGGGGGGGCAAGAGCAGAGGAAGAAGCAGACTCCCCACTGAGCAGGGAGCCCAATGACAGCTCAATCCCAAGACTCTAGAATCATGACCCAAGTGGAAGGCAGATGCTTAATCAACTGAGCCACGTAGGCGCCCCCAGAAGGAATCTTAGATTGGACTTTTAAAAGCCTCTCCAGTCTGAAGAGTCAAGCTCAGATGCCTCCAACACATTTCACCAGAAGTACCTATACACTTGGGCGACTTCCTCTCCTCTCGTGGTTCCCAAAATATCTTAAGGTTACTGGGCCTGCCAGGGAGTCACCTTCTTATTCACCTGGTAAGGCTCCCAGGAACCTTGTACATAAGGCACCAAAACAGTTTCTCAAAAGATCTTTTATTGGCTCTAGTAAGTCAACCTTAGTTTCTTAAAACTATCTGGTCACATCTGATTTTTATGCATAGTCTCAGATAATGACATCCCAGTCAAGCCTTAGTAATCTAACCAGCATTTCCAATTGTGTGTATGGTTTGGGGAAGTTATTAAAATGTCAAAGGTTTGAATATTTTGTTAAATAGGATCCCAAGTCACTATGAGATAATACTTATTTAACTAAAGTGACTATGGAAAATTTAAACAGCAAAAATAGTAGGTTATACAGTTGTGAGAAAAATTTAGTTCTTTTAATATTGAGAAGACCGGGTTTTCATAAGTAATCAAAGACCTCAAAAAGACAATGTGAAGTACAGTAAGGTATTCTGGTAAGACATAAAATCTTTGCTTTCCAGGTAGATTGTCCAAAAGGTGAGAAGACAGAAACAGAACATATGTAGGGCAGCCCGGGTGGCCCAGCGGTTTAGCGCCACCTTCAGCCCAGGGCCTGATCCTGAAGTCCCAGGATAGAGTCCCCCATCTGGCTCCCTGCATGGAGCTTGCTTCTCCCTCTGCCTGTGTCTCTGCCTCTTTCGATGTCTCTCATGAATAAATAAATAAAAATCTAAAAAAAAAAAAAAAAGAAAGAATAAAATAAAAATAAAAAAAGAACCACAATCTCTTATAAAATTCCACAATCTCTTATAAAGAGCAGACCAATGGTGCAAGAAACTTTTTTTTTTTTTTTTTTTTTTGAGAGGGAAAGAGAGAGAGGTGGTTGTGGGGAGGAGGGAAGAGAGGAAGAGGGAGAAGATCTTAAGAAGGCTGTATGCCACTACTCAACCGAATACAGGACTCCACCCATCAACTCTGAGATCACGACCTGAGCCAAAATGAAGAGTCAAACACTTAATCAACTGAGCCACCGAGGGGCCCAAGAAAACCCTCCTTCCAACAAAGAGAGAGAGAAGCAAATTCTAGTTTTGTGGCATGGTACTTTTAGTACTGAAGCTTATTCTTTAAACACATAAATTAATCTATTCCAAGATTACTCAGTTTGACCACACATAAAATCCCTTTTCCAAGATTCCTTTTCTACAAACTGAAACTTTTTCAATATCCATTCAAGTCTCCTTTCATCCTTATTATTTCTAAGCGGTTGTACTTGCATGTATTGATTAGAATTCTGAATGCTAAGAATCATTAATTTCTAGTGGAAACTAAGAAACAAGCAATTGTGGAACATCTGCATCCCCAATTAGCAGACTTATAAGTACGTTTCACAATTTTCTAGAAGTACATTTTTCCTCATGGATTTTTCAACGTGACACAAAACATGTTCACTAATAGACCCAAATATCTTTAGCTCCTCTGTAAGAAAAACCCAAAACTGAATAAACCTGTGTCTAGTAGCTAATACTTGAGTATTTTATCTTATTTGGAAATGATCTTGTTTTTCAGTGAAACCTCAGTGGAACACAAGTATTTAATGCTGAGAACTCCAAAAACATGCCTGTTTTCATTAAACCAACTCGTACTAGGTTTTATTTCCTGAACGTTAACCTAGATCCCATTTGGATTAGTTTCTATATTAGGGTTAGTTTCCATATATCTGAGAGCATATTGGAATTGTATAAACGATTATTTACCTTCTAGCCAATTAAATAGAGCTCTTTTACAAATTAATTTTGGCCGCCAACACATTACAATGCCATGCCACACATTACAATTTGCCTAGACAGACCTACATCCTGTCTATTTTACAACATCTGCAAGTCTTATTGGGAGAATAGGGGACAGTTTCCGATTTGGTATAAAGGATACATGGGTTTTAAATGGTTTCTAGAGGGGCATCTGGGTGGCTCAGCGGTTGAGGGTCTGCCTTCGGCTCAGGTCATGACCCTGGGGTCCTGGGATCCAGTCCCAAGTCGGGCTCCCTACAGGGAGCCTGCTTCTCCCTCTGCCTGTGTCTCTGCCTCTCTCTGTCTCTCATGAATAAATAAATAAAATATTAAAAAAAAAAAAAAAGAGAGAGAGATGATGCACATACAAACCTGCCATAAAAAACGTTACTCATGGGCAGCCCTAGTGGCTCAGCGGTTTAGCGCCACCTTCAGCCTAGGTTGTGACCCCAGGGACCCCCGGATCGAGTCCCGCGTCGGGCTCCCTGCAAGGAGCCTGCTTCTCCCTCCGCCTGCGTCTCTGCCTCTCTCTGTGTCTCTCAAGAATTAATAAAGTTTTTAAAAATAAAAAAATAACAAAATAGTTTCTAAAGCAACATTTATGTTCTTGTAAAGACTCCATTTCTAAGACAAAAACAGTTTTTTGTTGTTTTTTTTAAATTCCCCAGAGAATCAGATTGCAAAGAAGCTGATTCAGCCATCCAACTACATCACCCTCGATTTGCTTCTTTATACCAGGGAAATCTTCAACTTTGATGGAAATCAAAGAGATTCCTATGTTGTAGATTTCGATTTCGAGTTGCATTTATTTGCAATGTTTTCGTGGATCCTTCCACGGTGGCTTCGGAATGGTCTTCTTCCCTTTCTGGGACACAGTTTCACTTTTTAAGCTTCGGAGAAGGAGGCCTATCAGGTCCTGAATATCAGCTTCCAACCTGGCCAACTTCCCACCTAGAGCTACTTTACGAGGGAGGGGAAAAACAACAACAACAACAACAACAACAAAACCAAAAAACCCCAAAAACCCTTCCGAATATCTTGCTGATTTCAGCCACGACATGAACTCCCAGAGTTAGTAATAAGCAAAAGCAAGACTTGCACAACTTCCCCGCGAGGTGACAAAGAGGGGGAACCCCCCCTCCTGCAAGCGAGGCGCCACCCACGTTGGTGTCTGGCCCTGTTTGGGGGGACCCTCTGCAGACGGGCACCGCGCCTCGTCCTCAGAGCACAGGAGGAGGCAAACGGTGCGCAGTCGCCGTTTGCGGGGGAGGACGCGCCATGACTGAGGTGGTTTGGTTTGGTTTCCCCGCCCACCTGAATCTGGGAGAGAAGAGACGTGACAGCTCACCTACCTGTCTCGCTGAGGCCCCGCGGACACCCGGGAGCGCCGGTCTTCCTACGAATTCCTAATTTCCAGAGCGCCCAGGTAGCTCAGCGGTCGGCTTCCGCCCAGGTCGTGACCCCGGGGTCCCGGTATCGAGTCCCGCACTGGGCTCCCCGCAGGGAGCCTGCTTGTCCTTCTGCCCGTGGTGTCTTTCGTGAATAAACACAATCTTTAAAAAAATAAATAAAAATAAAAATAAAAATAAAAATAATAATAATAATAATAATAAAAGCGTTCTTCCCTTCGCCAGTTTCTGTCAGCTTCGCCAGATTCCCATCCGCAGGCCTCGCAGCCAGACCGCCGCCCTCAGCGCACTGTGCGCCGTCAGAGACACCGCGGGCGAGGCCCGCTTAAATAGGCCCGGCTGACCTCGGAAGCAGTCTCGTGTGCGGGCGGGAGCCGGTCTGACCCCGGAACCAGTTCCCGGAACCAATCAGAGCCGCCCACGCCTGTGCCCCGGGTGGTCCTCAGGTCAGGCGCGGTGGGGCTGTGTGTGCTGGGGGTCGGGACCCGGTCTGGAGGGAGCGGCGCCCTGGGTGTGGGAGCTCGTCAGGGACCGACGCCTGGAAGCCGCAGCGCCCCTGGGGTGGGGGGGGAGGCTTCGCAGGCGCCCACGGGGATTCTCCAGCCCTGGCTCGTAGCCTGGCTCCCGAGGTTCCCTGTGCTGATTGCGGAGCTGTGAGGAGAGAAACCGAGGCACAGCAGAACTTTCAAGGGCGTACTTGAGCAAAAGCCAGGTAGAGTTGGGTAGCCCCCACCGGTGGGGGTGGGGGTGGGGGGCTTGCGTCAGTGGAGGCACTCTGTAGGGGGAGGGGGGGCCTTTGTGGCAGACCGGGGGTGCCCTGTGAGGGGAAGGGGGCACTGTGTGGGGGGAGGGGCTCCTCTGGGGGAGAGGGGGCGCCCGGGGGGGGAGGGGGACCTCTGGAGGGTGGAGGAGAGGCCCTCTGTGGGGAGAGGGGGCCTCTGGGGGGTGGAGGAGAGGCCCTCTGTGGGGGGAGGGGGCCTCTGGGGGTGGAGGAGAGGCCCTCTGTGGGGGGAAGGGGGCCCCTGTGGGGGGAGGGGAGGCACAAACAATGCAAGGAGATCCTGGGTTGGCCATCTCCTAAAGCCTGCTTAGCTGTTGGGGTTTGTCCTCAGCCTTGGGGTTTGGTGGGCGAGAGGCATTTTACAGGCTTAGCATTCGGTTACCTCCACAGGCCCCCACGGCATTGCAGCAACATGCATCCAACGAACGGCCACCTTGCTTGATTCGTTTAACAGCTGAAACCCAAAACCTTCGGAGTTTCGCATCCATCGATTCCAGCCTGAATAACTGTATGGCAAGCGGTAAAGGTAGAAATACTTTGAACTCCTGAATAAAGGTGAGTATGGTAGCCCTGTTTTATTTGTTGTTATTGTTTCCTGAATTTGGTCCTCCTTCAAGAAAGAAGAAAGGTCAACACACACCAAAATGGTTTATCTGTGGGGTTTTTTACGGTTTTTTTACGGTTTTTTTTTTTTTTTTTTTTTTAGATTTTACTTATTCATAGAGACAGAGAGAGAGAGAGCGCGAGGCAGAGACACAGGCAGAGGGAGAAGCAGGTTCCATGCAGGAAGCCTGACGTGGGACTCGATCCCGGGTTTCCAGGATCAGGCCCTGGGCTGAAGGCAGGGCCAAACCGCGGAGCCACCCGGGCTGCCCAGTTTTGTTTTGTTTTGTTTTTTAATTATTATTATTCTAATCGCCTCTGTGCATGTGTCATAACTTTGGACTCTTTGTGAGTGAAATTTAAACAAATTATTTGGAATCGTACTCCAGTGTATTCAACAGGAATAGAAGTGTCCTCAAATTAATAGAGGTCAGAGCATGAGAAAGTTTTTTTAAAAGTGCTAATGTTAAAAAAATATATAAAACTGCTAATATTAATGTATCAGTGATTCAACTTTTATTTAGAGATCCCATATGTAGGCTTTATATAGTAGTCGTCAAAATGATTCTACTGAAGCCACGTCAAAAAATATAACTAACCCCTATGCAAATGGGTTATCATCTTTAGATTTATGGTTATGTTTCTGTAATAAAGCAGTATTTTACTATCCACATTGAAGGGCCGCCTTTCACTGTTGAGGGTACGTTTGATTCATATTCATACTCAAAAGTCTTCTAAAGTCAGGTCTCCATTCAGTACAAACAAGCTACGGTTGTAGTGTTGGCTCCTTGATGGAGAGAAATGAGATTGTTGTTCCTCTTTCAAACTAGAGAAAAACTGGGAAAATAATTCACAGGTAAAAACTCATTAACTTTTCTTTGCCTTTTTTAAAAAATGTTATTTGTTTATATATGAGAGACACACAGAGAGAGATATGCAGAGACACACAGAGGGAGAAGCAGGCTCCATGCAGGGAGCCTGATGTGGGACTTGATCCTGGGTCTCCAGGATCACGCCCTGGGCTGAAGGCCACGCTAAACCGCTGAGCCACCCAGGGACCCCCTCCTTGCCTTCTTAAAATCGATCACTTGAGATCCAACATTTTTTCACCAAAATAGATAGCTTCCTAATAAAAAATGACTCATTCTCCTCTATGTTCATTAAAAAAAGAATTGTTTTCATGTTCTTATGGTGAACGTTCTATGAATTCATTTGGACACTACCTTTTTGATTAGCAATACATTTTATACATTATATATTCATTAATATTTTGGGTGTTTTTTCTACTATTTTTTTTTTTTACTGGTTTTTAGTCTATATATACCGAAATTGCTCCATTAATCCCTAGTGGTAGAGACTAGGATGCCTGCAACTTTTCACAGACTAGGACTATAATTTTTTATGTATTTGTCGATGATATATGTAAGGTATTACGTACTAATAATAGTGACATAAAATATATATGACAAATGTCTAAAAATTTATGCAAAGTATGTATAAAAAAGTATACGATTGTTGCTTTAAGAAAAATTCTTCGACATGCATTATTCAGTCAAAAACATTAAACATTTTAAGTTTTTTCTTTTTCTTTCCTTTTTTTTTTTTTAATGTGTAGTCAACATTCTTTTGGGGTTTTGTCTCATATTTTCACCATACAAATCTTTTTGAAACTATGAATAAATATTCATCTAAGCTATCCATAATGAGATGTGTCAAAAGAGAGGTTCAGATTGATGATACATAAGTGTTGGTGCCCTTAGCATATTGTTCGTGATCAAAAGTATTAGGGTGGATAATGTCATCTGAGTAGAAAGATTAATCGGAGGGAAAAAGATGATTTGAAGTAAAGTTCTAACAAATTTAACTAGGTATAGTAAGATATAAGGGGAGGAGACTTTAAGGAGTTGGAGAAGGAAAACCCATAGGTGTAGGAGAAAAATCAGGAAATTATGGTGTCACAAACCAAGAAAGAACCCAAGAAAGACGAAATGGCAACCAATATCAGCCACAATTTATCCAACATTATAGAAGTTAATGTCAACTACCTGGAAGTTTGTACAAAACTGAAGATAGCAAGGGTTGCAATCTAGTGGCCAGAATAAATACTAAAATAAGGAAATTATGTTTGAGAAATTGATACATAAAAAGTAGGATGCTATTAAAATTATTACAGAGTATAAATTTGTATAAAGATTACATTTAATAAGATGGAGTGTTCAAGTAAGATATGGATTGAAAGCATTCCTAGGGTTTGGTGACATGATATTAACTGATTATAGACATGAGAACAGTTTTAGTAAAATGATAGGATTTAAGTTTCACAGAAAGGATGTTGTGGAATAAGAGAGAATAAGTAGGAGATGAGTATGTATTTTTAAAATATGGCTGTGAAGGGATGGAAAGAATTTTTTAAAATGTATCAGCAGCGGTCAGAAGTTCCTAATAAGCTTGTAACACATGTAGCAAGGATAATAGATTGATTAAAAGATTGTGGTACTAAAAAAAAAAAAAAAGATTGTGGTACTTAGATGTCAGAATTATTGAAGGGGTGGTCCTCAGAGACATGGAGATGGTGGGCTTGTGAATTGGTTATGGAATTGGTTATTTTTGTGGAATACAAAATTATAGAAGAATGATGTAGGATCTTGGATAGAAACTGCAAGCAAGTGCCAAAGAATGAAGCAATTGTGTGTGGGTGTGTGTGTTGGGGGGGATGGTAGGCTACCCTGGATCTGTATTATATTTAGCCTTCCTAAAGACAAGTGCATAATATTCCATTTTCTGCATAAATAAAAAGAACTGCAAAGAGATAACACCCATTATAGAGCAAATGGTAAAGATTATCTCTGATCTTTACATTTTTTTTAAAGATTTTATTTATTCATGAGAGGGGGAAGGGGGCAGAGACACAGGCA
The DNA here is from genome assembly GCF_048418805.1 of Vulpes vulpes. Lineage (NCBI taxonomy): Eukaryota > Metazoa > Chordata > Mammalia > Carnivora > Canidae > Vulpes > Vulpes vulpes. The sequence continues at coordinate 53,206,008 of NC_132793.1, forward strand.
GAGGGAGAAGCAAGCTCCATGCAAGGAGCCATATGTGAGACTCGATCCCAGGTCTCCAGGATCACACCCTGGACTGAAGGCAGTGCTAAACTGCTGGGCCACGCTGGCTGCCCTATCTCTGATCTTTGTATAAATAGTAGATACTCTGTCAAATTGAACATTGGATGAACCCACAGTTAAGAGTAAAATTTTAGTTCAAAATATGTTGCTTGCAAAGAAACATCCCTCATTTTATTTTCATCTCTATTTAAACAATATTAGAATAAGCAACAGTTATTAAAAACATCACCATGGTGTTCCCGTTTTATCTCAAAATCATCCCAATTATGGGTCAGATGTTGACAGAACTCAGTTGCCATCATCACTACAATCTGTTTGACAGCAGTGAGACTGCAGAAGACAGATAAAAAGCTTGTAGTCCTGTTACTAGACACACTGAAGGGTTTATTGTAACATAAATTTTGTCATTTATGATTTTTAAAATATCCTTTTTCTTCCTAAATTGATAACCATTAATGAATTTTTAATGAAAAAGCATGCTCTACTGTTTTGCATTATCATTAATTTCTAAAACAAAATGCCAAAGACTGTTATACACTACCACGGTTTACAAACCAGCTTCAGATATAAAGCACACAACATATTGAAGCTCCTTTGATACTCCCTATGCCGTTTCCTTTCCACATTATTCATCCCTACACAGAAGAACCTATTATCATTAATTTTACATTTCCACACGTGTTCTCGAACTTTTAATACATATGTATGTATCCACATTTTATATTTTTGTATTATAGATTTAAAGATTTTATTTATTTAGGGAAAGAAAACAAGGGCAAGCAGGGTGAAAGGTGAAGGGGGAGGGAGAAGGAAGAGGAAAGAATCCCATAGATTCCACGCTGAGCATGGAGCCCAGCGTGGAACTTGATATCATCACTCTGAGATCATCTGAGTTAAACCAAGAGTCAGACGCTTCACCAGCTGAGCCACCCAGGCACCCCTGTATTACTGACTTAAGATTAAAAACATTAGAATAGTTTAGTATAATTTTTAATTGATTCGTTTATGACAGTTATCTCTGTTGACCATGTAACTCAAGTTTAAAATTTTCATTAACTACTAGCATTTTTTAATACTATTATACCACATTTCCATTATAAATTCCTCCAGCAATGAATATCTGGTTTGTTTCCAATTTTTTCAGTTTTATAAATGATGTCATAATTGTTATACATGTCTACTTTACAGTAGACATGCTTAAAAGATATAAGCATATGCTTTATATAACTTTAATAATATAATTATAAATATATCATAATATTATTATAATTAATATCTGTAGATATAAAACATTAAGTTATAATAAAGTATAAACATAAAAAGTAAAAATTTTATTAAATAAAAATAACAATATAATAATAATGTGGTTTGTAAAGGAGGTATTCTGAATACCAAAACTTTTCATGTATGTAGCAGTATTTCCTAATTTTTTACTTCTTTCTGCTTTTTTTTTTTTTAGCTATAGGAGGACAGATGTTTTTCATTTCAACATAGTTATAATTATCAGTCTTTTCCTATGTATTTTTGAGTGTAATTTAAAAATCCATTCAAACCAAAATTTTAAAAATTATACATAAGTTTTAAATTTTGCCTTATAAATTTCAGCCTTGAATTTACCTGCAACCAATTTTGATTTGTCTAAGGAATTTTTTTATGTGCCTGTATAGTAAGCTAAGCACGCTTATCAAAATTTTTAAACTTTGTTCCAATCCTGATTACTCGAAAGCATTTTTGCTACATAGCAAACATTCATACATCTTTGAGCCAAATTCCAAGCTTTATGGTCTGATCAGTTAGCAGTTTATTTATCCCAGGTAATACAACACTTTTCAGTAACTCAAATTCAGTAATATTTTGACATTGACTAATAATTATGAACAAGACTATGTAACCAAAAGTCCAGGTTTAACTTCAGTCTTTACCATTGTGTGAAAATGGATAAATTCTCTGTCCTCTGCATGACTGTTTCCTCATCTACAAGACGGAGTTTTATTACTTATATAATTGTGGAGATTAATATTTTTTTTAATTTTTTTAAAATTTTTATTTATTTATGATAGTCACAGAGAGAGAGAGAGAGAGACACAGGTAGAGGGAGAAGCAGGCTCCATGCACCGGGAGCCTGACGTGGGATTCGATCCCGGGTCTCCAGGATCGCGCCCTGGGCCAAAGGCAGGCGCCAAACCACTGCGCCACCCAGGGATCCCGAGATTAATATTTTAAATGTAAACATTTTAAAAATAATGTTGGCATCTACAAAGTGTTATATAAATGTAAGCATCATCATTATTATTCTTGATACAGCAAATCCCTCCATTATTGTCTCTTAAAACTTTGGTTCTTGTCCATTCCACATATATTTTAGCATGAGCTTTTCAAGTTTCATGAGTATAACCAGTTGGTATTATAATTGGAATTACACTAATTTTATAGGTGAATTTGGAGGGAAATAGTATGTGTATGGTAATGTTCCCAGCCATTATGTGGTACACACTCCTTCCCTGACTCCTTCCTCCTCTCCCTCCTGGTTTTCTGTAATGTCTTTCCATAAAACATATATTCTCCAAAATTATTTTAAATAGCTTTGTTAAATATAGGTTATCAACAACCTAATATTTTTCTTTTTAAAAAATGTGATTTTTCTTTAGTCACCTTGTTTTGCTTCTGTTAAATAGACAAAATAATAGAAAAATAATTCATTTTGTATAATTAAGTTATAACTTGCTGTGTATTGACCTAATAAACTCAAATAATTGTCTAGAGTCTATTCAATTTTCTAAGAATAAAAATATCTGTAAGTAATGGGACTTTTTTCTTTCAATAGCTTATAATTTTTATTTTTTCTTATAATTTGCATTATTTAAGCCCTCAAATAAAATTTTGAAAAGCAGTAATGAAACCACTCAACCTTGTTTTATTTCTGATTTTAAAATATTTTGATTGTTTATTTGTCACTATTTGCTGATGGATTTTCAGAGGATATAGTTTATTCAGTTTGGAAATCTCAGGTCTATTCTTTGTCTACTAATAGTTTCTTCTTTTTCATGAAAATAAAATAGGTGCTGAATTTCTTAATTACATTACGGTTTCTATTTGAGGCATAATTAGATGCTCTTAATTTTTAACTTTTCATAGTAATCTTGTTCTATATGTTTAACTTAATGGTATTTTGATCACAAAGTGTGGTCTGTCCTTGATAATTGCTGTCTTGTTTTAAGGCTTAGATAGTGACCGGTTTTCTTTTTTCTTTTTTTTTTCTTTTTTTTAATTTTTTTTTGTGACCAGTTTTCTATATGAATAGGTTTGATGGCTAATTTGTTGATACCTTACTGAATTCTGTTCATTTTTCCATATATTTTGAGACTATAACATTTGTTATTTATATTTATCGAAAGATCAAGGGAGAGGATGCTAAAATATGCACTAAATACCCCAAATTATATTTTATTAGAACTTGATGACATTCTACTTGAAAATGTATTTGGTCAAATAGTAACCTGATTGTACTATTTGTTTTCATTGTTACTTGATTAGTATCACTGCCTTTTGTCTTTTTAGCTCCAATCATTCTTTGACTTTGTAATTTATGTTTATAAATGGTACAAAGTTGGTTTCTGTTTCCTTTTACTCATATAAAATCTGTATTAATGGAAAATTAATAGCATTTATAGGTATCACAATTATAGATGCTTTTGACTTCTTGCTAAAATCTTATTTTGTGATATTTTTATTTCTTTTGTTGCCTTCTTTGGATTTAATAGATTTTTTCTTTTCCTTCTAATGGTTTTAAAAAATATACACTCTGTATTTATGTATAACATGTATATATTAATATATAATATAATATATGTACACACACATACAAATTGAGCACTTGGGTTCCACTATCCTTCAGAACTATATGAGGCCATTAGAACTTTAGAACTTCTCAAAACTAAAAATCATTTTCTGTCATACATGTTATTGCTATCTAATATTTTACTTATATGCTATATTCCACACTCAACATATATTGGATATTTTTAGCATCTTGTATATAATATACTTAGATTACATACACACTTACCAGTTCCTTTGCTCATTATTCCTTCTTATATGTTTCTACACTTCTTTTTTTATTAGTTTATAATTCTTGAAGTAAATTTTTTAAACCTTTATTCATAAGGGTTAATAAGCACTAAACTCTATCAATGAACATTTGTCTAAATTCTCTTTAACTTTTCTTTTCTAAATAAAAAATAAGTAGGTGTAAAATTAAGGATGGTTATGTTCTCAGCTTTTGTAAGAGCTTTTTTCTCAGCTTTTCCTGTCCTTATTACAATCTATTATTGTGATCGATAGTTTGCTAATTGTAATAATTTCTACTTAAAATGCCTTTCCTTTATGGCAGATTTAAAACCTTTTGAGGGGTGCTTGGGTGGCTCAGTTTGTTAAGCGTCTGCCTTTGGTCCAGATCATGATCCCAGGGCCATGAGGTTGAGCCCAGTGTTGGGCTTCTTGCACAGCAGGGAGTCTGCTTCTCCCTCTCCTTCTGGCTCTCCTCCTTGTGCTTACTTGCACGCTCTCTCTCTCTCTCTCTCTCTCTCTCTCTCCCCCCGACATAAATAAAATCATAAAAAAAATAAAAACTTTTGAGAGAGGAAATTTGAATTAAAAAAAATATATTAAGTAATCTCTATGCCCAATATGGGGCTCAAACTCACCACTCCGAGATCAAGAGTCATGTGCTCTACTAACTGAACCAGCCAGGTGCAAAGAAGAATTTTTGGAAGACAGTAACATAGGAGGTTCCTGAGCTCCCCTTTTCTCAAGAACACACTACATAGGGAAATTATCTCTGAAATAAACCCATATGTTTGAGTGTCTACTACACATTGTTTGAATAAGAGAATACATTGAAGAATACATACAGGTAGGAAAGCCTCAATTTTCCATTTCAGTAAAACCTGAAAGAGTTCATCACCATTAGACTAGCCTTATGAGAAGTATAAGGGATTTCTTTAAGATGAAATGAAAGAGTACTAATTAGTAAAAGGGAAACATAAAAAGAGGATATAGTTAAATTCAGAATAAATTGTTAAATATGTAGTTAAAAGTAAGTATATAGTTACAATACTGTAATGGTGCCAGGTATATCACTTATAAATCTAATGAATTTAAAAGATGAAAGTAGCAAAAATAACTATAACCCTGTGAATGAATACAAGGTAAAAAAAAGATATAAATTGTGACCCCAAAAAGATAAAATGAGTGTGTGTGGCAGGGATAAAAATACAGAGGTTTTGTATGTGTCCAGCTTAAAGTTATCAGCTTAAAGGAGACTGTTGTAAGTAGTTTTATATAAGCCTAATAGTAACCACAAAGCAAAAACTTCTAGCAGATACACAGAAGATAAAGAGAAAAGAATCCTACCATATCGCTATAGGAAATCATTGAATCACAAAGGAAAGAGTTTAGAGGAGAAAACGGCAGCTTTATAAAACAGCTAGAAAACAAGTTATGAAATAGCAATAGTTTATATATATATATCAATAAACATTTTATGTAAATGTACACAATTTTCTGATCAAAAGACATAGAACCTACATCAAGAAACAAAAATCTCAAATAGACAAATTAACTTCATACCTTAAGGAATTAGAAAAAGAACAAAATCCAAGTTAGTAGAAGGAAGGAAAAAATAGATCAGAGTGGAAATAGACTAAAAAGACAGTGGAAAAGATGAATGAAACTAGAGCTGGTTCAAAATTAAGAAGGTAGACTGAGTAAGGAAAAATAAAGAGGATTCAAAATAATGAAAGAGGAACTGTTACAACTAATATCCCAGAAATAAAAATGAATTATACAGGACTATGAATACAACAAATTGGACGACTTAAAAGAAATGGAAAAATTCCAAGAAATTATCTGTCAAGACTAAATCATAAATAGAAAATCTGAACAGACCACTTACTAGTAAAGAGATTTAGTGTAATCAAAAATCTCCCAACAAAGAAAAGCCCAATACCAGATGGCTTCGCTGGTGAATTCTATGAAATATTTAAAGAATCAATTCTAATTTTTCTCAAATTCTTCCAAACATGAGACAGGAAGAAATACTCCATGCTTATTTTATAAAGCCAGCATTTCATTGATGTGGCCACTATGGAAAACAGCAAGGAATTCCCTTAAAAATTTAAATTAGAAATACCACATGATAGAGTTATTCCAGTTCTGGATATATAACCGAAGTAAAAAAAAAAAACAAAAACAGGATCTTCAAGAGATAACTGCCTGCACGTTCACGTTCACTGCATCATTTACACTAGTCAAGATATGTAGACAACCTAATTTTCTGTCAAAAGATGAATAGACAAGATCCGGTATATATATCCAATAGAATATTATTACTCAGCCATGAGAAAGAGGCAAACCTGCCATCTGCAACAACATGGAAGACCTTGTGGGAATTATGCTAAGTCAGGCAGAGAAAGACATTATATACCTATACATAGAATATAGAATGTAGAACTCATAGAAACAGAGGCCAGCATCACCATGGTGATGGGACTTCAGGGTGGGTGAATTAGGGGCATGTTGCTCAAAGTGTACAAACTTCCATGATTAAGTTCTGGGGATTTAATATACAGCATAGTCATTATAGTTAATAATACTAAATTTTACATTTGAAAGTTGACAATATTTTTACCCTTGGTGCCTTCAGGTTTTATTACCATGTATATAAATATTCATTACAAATTCTTTGTTCTTTTTACATATTTTTAAAAATTTTTTATTCATAAGATATATAGAGAGAGGCAGAGACACAGGCAGAGGGAGAAGCAGGCTCCCTGCAGGGAGCCCAATGCGGAGATTTAATCCCAGGACCCCGGGGTCACGCCCTGAGCCAAAGGCAGAAGTTCAACCACTGAGCCACCTAGGGTCCCATGTGCTTTTCATATCTTAATTATATCTTTCATTGATTCTAGAAAACCATCGCCTATCATTTTTTTGAATACTGTCTCCATTTTCTTGTCCTTTTCTCTAGAACTACTATTAGCATCCTTAAATCTTTTCTGTTTCTTCTGTGTGTACGTTTTTTAAAAGATTTTATTTATTCATGAGACAGAGAGTCAGAGAAATAGGCAGAGGGAGAAGCAGGCTCCCTGGGGAGCCTGATGTGAGATTCAGTCCTAGGACCCCCAGGATCACAACCTCAACCAAAGTCAGATGATCAACCACTGAGCCACCCAGGTGCTCCTTTTCTGTGTGTGTGTGTTTTTTTTTTTTTTTTTTTTTTTTTTTTTTACCAATCTCCTCTCTGTGTCAGTCTAGGTAATTTCTTCTATCTTATTTTTAAGCTAACGAGTTTTTAGCTTTATCTAAGCTGTTTATCCAATACATTGAACATATGATTTTAATAATTATATTTGTAATTTTAAGATGTTGTACTTGATAATTTAAATAATGTACTTAGTCACTTTAGGGGTTTATTTCTGTTTTTGTCTTCATTCCCACATTTTAAAAGATTGTATTTATTTATTCATGAGAGACAGTGAGAGAGGCAGAGACATAGGCAGAGGGAGAAGTAGGCTCCCTGTGGGGAGCACGATGCAGGACTGGATCCCCCCAGGATCACGACCTGAGCCAAAGTTAGTTAGATGCTCAACCACTGAGCCACCCAAGCATCCCTCCTTCTCATTTTTATTTTCATTTTTATCTACTAAATTTTGAAATGTGTATTTCCTGCTCTCTAATCCAAAATCCTATTATCTGAAGATTCTTGGAGTCTAAGTTTTCTAATTTTTTTGTTGTAGCACATTCATTTTTGTGCAGATTTTATATTGTGTATTAGTATTTGTTAAGCTTTATATGGAGGAATTTTGTGCAGTCATGGTTGAGGGTCATTGTACAAATAAGTTGTCTTGGTCTTGCTTGGCAAGGATCTTCAAAACTATAAACTCATGAAACAGCAGATCTTTAGTCTCAGTTTCATGGGTAGATATTTTCCACCTGGAGCTCAGGATAGGCACATGATTTCTCTTGTTATATTCCACTACTGGTCATAGATGCTTCTCTGCTGGCATTATTCTGGCATTTTAGTTCTGCCTTCTCATTTTCATGGATCCCTAAGGCCTCAACTTCTGTTTTCACTCAGCTATGAAGATCCAAATTCTTGAACACAAAGGTTAAAGGAGATTTTCAGGTTGGCCACAGATTTACTTTCAATTAACTACTTTGGTTTTGACTTCCTCTTAATTTTTGGCATCTGGGGTTTTGTTTACTTTGTGAACTCATTCATATAATAGAGGAGATATTTATATTTTTCACCCAAGTGTCTTTTCCTAAGTCCTAGAGACAGCATTCCTAAATGTCTTTTAGGGGGAGGTTATTAGGAGTATTTATCCTACTGTATTGTTAAATAATTTTTCTCTGTTTATATATATGTGTGTGTGTGTGTGTGTGTGTGAACATTTTTCCTAATCAATAGAACCAGCATTGGTTTAACTTATGGAAAAAAAGTCCCCACAGCCCATACATGCTACTACTCATTATTGGCTGAGAGCATACATAGGAAATTAAAAACAATACATAGAAAATGTGTTATATGTGCTACATACAAGGTTTATTTTTTTATTTTATTTTTTAAGATTTTATTTATTTATTCATGACAGACACGGAGAGAGAGAGGCAGAGACACAGGCAGAGGGAGAAGCGGGCTCCATGCAGGGAGCTCGACGTGGGACTCGATCCCGGGTCCCCAGGATCACAACCCGGGGCTGAAGGTGGCGCTAAATCACTGAGCCACCCGGGCTGCCCACAAGATTTATTTTTTTTCAGTTTATGCTCTGCAAAGGGCATGTAAGTATAATGCCTTCTTCCTTTAGAAATGGTTACATAGTAGGAAATTTATAGCTTCTAGTGGCTAAAGTAGGTGAAAAAAGGCAAATGGGCTTAAAATGTCATTTTGAATTTTACTTAAAGATTGTGTTTTAATTTAGGAATAAACTCCTCATGGATTCTTAAGGCTTTGGGAGGTAAGCACTGACTATATATGGAACAACATCTATAAAACTAAGATAAGGAGAAGATTACGTATACTTTAAGCTCTATAAAAGCCTTTTATGGTTAGTACATAAATGAGTATTTGAATTCTTCTACAATGTCTAAATTCAGTTTTTAAAATGGGGAGCATAATCTAACAGAGAAAAAATAATATGGCAAAGATCAATATCTTACAATGACTACACAAAATTTCCCCAAGTGCTCCTTTATTTCTTTTCCATTTTCTCTTATTTTATTTCCATTTGCTCTTAAATCACTAATCACCTAATTTCCAAAAGCCACAGTCAATTCTGAAGTCATTTACTAGCCTGATACTCCACGTATCATATGCCACATTACATAACTATATATGCCAATATAATCAAAATCTTAATGAAACCCAATTAAGTTGTCTGTGCTGTAGCTCTTCAGGTATCTTGTCTCTTTATTATAGAAGTCAATTTCATTTGTTAAGCCGTTTATAAATTTGAAGCATGCCAAGGAATATTTAGCTAATAGATGTTTCATTGAGATCCTGGGAAAATAAACCAATAAATTTCTCTATATTCATAATTATTTTTCTACTCCCTTCTGCCCTTTTTGTTGTTGTTCTATCCCACATTATATACAATTCAAGTTGGTTGATTTTTACTATTGTGAGAAATACTATAGATATAGAAATACATAGATTTTTATGTATTTTTGTGTTCAATTTATGTAAGTATTAAGGAATATCCATATAACTATCACATTGTTCAAAAAAGAGCATTTCTAACATGTGAAGCATCTGGGTGCCCTTCTCCCAAATTATTTCTTCCTACAAAAATGATCACTCTCCTGATCTTTTTATTTTACTATATATTTATCAGTTAACATATTGTTTTAGCTTGCCTGGTCTTAAAATTTACTTTTTCTGGTCTTGAACTTTATATAAATTAACCCACACTATATAAAACTGCATGCTTTGCTTCCTACACAAAATATTGCCAGCCGATTTTATATTGTTATATACTGCCTGTATTAGGGTTCTCCAGGGAAACAAAAACAGGTGGATCTCTTTTCTGTCTGTATACATACACACACATTGTTTCTGTTTTCTGGAGAATTTTAATATAGACAGTATGCAACAATAATGAAATGAAAGAGATAAGGAATAAGAGATACATTTTACAAGGAATTGGCACACACTATCATGAAGGCTGAGGGGTCCCACAATCTGCAGCCTGTGAGCTGGAGAACCAGAAAAGCAGGTGGTGTAATTCAGTCCTAGTCCAAAGGCCTGAGACCAGGGCAGCCAATAGTATAAGTCCTCGTTTGAATCCAAAGGCCCTAGAACTAAGAATGCTGGCTTCTGAGAGCAAACATAGATGTTCCAGCACAACCAGCCAGAAAATTCACCCTTCCTCTGCTGTTTGTTGTGTTCAGGCCCTCAAAAGATTAGATGATGCCACTAGCATTAACATTAACTTTTTAATATACCCTGTATTATAGGAGTTCAGAGAAATGATCTATTTGTGGACAATCAATATGAAATGATAGGTGTCCTTGTCTTTAAAGATGGGTAAGTTGTAGACTGTAAAGAGAATCTCAACATGGGTAAATAGTATGGAAGAATAAAAATGCAGCAGGAAGGATTTTAGCAGAGGAGAAACATTCACTGAACATTCCTTCAGAGCAAACACTGAATTTGATACTCATGGCATATACGTGAGCCCTAGTTCTTCATGTATTTTAAATGCTCATAATTTTACTTGGAGACGTATTGGTGTTAGCTTAATGCTGGTCTTTATGTGGGGTATGATAATGCTGTAATTGGAATATTATCTCTAATGTTTTAAAATTAAATGTCTACTTTTTCATGCTTCAGACAAATTTTTCTTTATTTCCTTATATGCGTGCAATCCATTGTAAAGGAAAAATTGGTAATTATTTAGTTTTTTCACTGAATGTAAAGTAGCAAAATCTTGGGGGCTAAAATTACATGGTGTTTCCTCATTTTTTAAAAGTGGCATTGTCACTATTTAATCAAAAATTATGACCCGGTAACCAGGGACTCTCAATTTTCAGTGACATTGACTACACAATTGCTTTGTGTTTCTTATTTTGTATTTTCTGTTTGTTTTCTCATGCCAAAACACACCCCAGTCAACAGAGGAACTCCATTCTTTGGAACTTCAGAGTGACAAGTGAACCCTGGCTGAAGGGGCAAACACAGATTCAACTATTGTTGGTCAGACTGCGAGAGGAAAAACCAAGGTCTGGAGATTTTTACAACCAGTTAAATAGTGACCAAGAAGTGTTAGAGATCATTTGCAAGCCTATTTATTGGCCAGAACTTCTCAATTAGAGCCATGCATGATGAGGGTCAAGGAAGTGTACTATGTGTCTGAAGGGTCAGGAGTCAGAAACATTTCATGAACAACACTAAATTTTCCCATTTTAATTGCTACCTCTCTTTATTTCATATAACTTAGATAAAATCTTTATTAATAGATGAACTTTTTGATTATTCTCTTTTATTTATTGAAATTGAATAAGCAAATAAACTTTTTCTGGTTATTTTTTCTTTAGGACTTGATCAAAATATAATAAATAATATTATAATAAAATATAATTTTATTTTTATTTATTTATAAAAGATTCTATTTATTTGAGAGAAAGTGAGGGAGCACGAGCAGAGGTAGGGACAGCAGGAGAGGGGAAAGCAGATTCCTCACTGAGCAGGGAGCCCAACACAGCCTTGGATCCCAGAGTCTTGGGATCACACCCTGAGCTGAAGGAGGACACTTAACCAACTGAGCTTTTTTTTTTTTTTTTTTTTTTTTTTTTTTAATCAAGAATTTGGGAGATTTTAACTTAGGATTCTTAATTCAGTGTCAATACAAGTAGTAACATCATTTACCAAAATAATGGTACTTCTTTTGATGGCACAATAGCAACACCAGGATTACATGTAATTGCTTCAAAGGCTAATTTTTAAACTGACCAAATATCAATTTGATGATCATCTATGATTTGCTAATTTCCATATTTGGACTTTTTCTTTAAATATAGTTGAATTTTTCTTTAAATATAGTTCACTGATTTTATTCCAATTAAATATATCACTACCTAGCTCTTTCCTACCTAAATAAAATATTTAATCCTTTGATCATGAGAAGTATAAATGTTAATAAAGGCATTCAACTTGCTTAACAACATTGGAGTCATCCAGGTACCTGGTAGGACTCTTTTGAACCATCGAGAAATAAAGAAAAATAATAACTTAGAGATGATGATTCAGCATTTTTCTTAATGAGCATGTGCCTCTGAGCAGAAACACAATAAGATCTTGTTATCAGCCCATATTTTAGTATCTCTGAAAGGAGAGTGGAGATTCTCCAAAGAGTTTCCAGATCATTGAGAAAGAAATGAATAACACTGTGCAAGTGGTTAGGAGTTGGAAAATTAAGTGGAAGGGTTATATTTATTAGGAAAGGGACTATGGAAAAATGTTGACTATGAAGGATTTACAAGAACTGATATAATTCTCTATAATGAATGTTGTATACATAAGACAATATGTCCCATATTTTGTGGTTGTTTAACAGACTGTCAAGAATAATTTTGACAAAGTGTTCCCCTTACCATTTGATTACAGCTTAGCTCAGAAGGTGTAAATCCACAGTACCAAATATTTCATAGTATAAAATGCATGTGGAAGTCCTGTTAATAATCAATATACTATTTGTCAGGAATACATGTGAGACAGTTTTGCCTGTTTTCAGTATTACATTTTTATTGATTTGCTGTCTTAAGAAAAAAAATTTAAATAAACTTAAAACATTTTTAGAATACTATTAGGTTTACAGAAAATTTGCAAAGATCCTATACAAAATTCTTTAATACCCCTCACCCAGTTAACATCTGATATCACCATAGTACGTTTGTCAAAACTAATTACCAACATTTGTGATATTGCCATTAACTAAACCCCGCCCTTTATTTGGATTTTCCTAGTTTCTTGCTAACACCCTTTTTCTATCCCAGGTTTCTCTCCAGGATATACTGCATTACATTTAATCATTATGTTTGTTTAGCTTCCTCTCTAGAGTGACAGTTTCTCAAACTGCCTTGGTTATGATGGTGTGGATGTATTTGAGTACTGGTCAGGTGTTTTGTAGACTAGATCTTAGTTTGAGTTTTTCTGATTTTTTTGTTTTGTTTTTCTATGTTTACATTGGGGCTACAAGGCTTTAGGGAGAAGACTATGAAGGTGAAGTGCCATTCTTCTCACATATATCAAAGATATGAAAAACCAAAATAATTTTTCACTGAAGGTATTAACCTTGATCACCCCTCTGTCTCCAGTGTAGTTCACTTTTCTACCTTTTCCAGACTCTTCACTTTGGAAAAATCGTGGGGATTTAAAACATATTTCCTTCAAAGATTTAGGGGAAAAAAAAGCATAATGTAAGCCCTTACAAGCACAGAATAAAGCAATGAAGTCACAAATATGAAGGTCAAATTCTTACCTAAAGCAGACTGTTGGATCTTCAGCCTGGAAAAGAAGTAAAGTCCGTTTATCTTCAAATGGAAAGTTGTCTTTCTTTCGTGAAATGCTGATCATTGGTGTTAAGATTTATATTGTTATTCCTTAATGAAGCTTAATTGTTACACTTAAAGGGCATTTAAAATTTTGCTGTAAGTGTTCTGGAAACAGTCACTGGAAATTGTTGAGGAAGAGATGAAAAGAAATTAAGAAGAGCCAAAACAATAGAAAGTAAATGAAAGTACTCTAAAAGAACAGAAGTCATTTGAAGATTAAAGAACTACAGAGGTTACTATTTTAGTGTATGAGTAGAGAGATGAATTATATTACTAGAATCAAGTGTGCTTGAACAAATAAATAGAAGCCAGCTAAGAATCATAATTATTTGGTGCTCCTATAAAGCTTTTTATAATTTCTTCATCCCAGGTAATCAGAATATTTATAACAGACTTGAAAGGCAAAGACTGATGGGTGTGCCAGGATAAAGACAGACAGATCAGTTAAGCAACTCTAGAAACTGATAAGATTTCTTTCATGAGATAATAACATTTTTTAATTCATTTATTCCTATTCTGATTAATTAGGAGAATATTTTGAGTGGATTCTGGCAGATTTATTGCTAATTAGTTTGGCTCAGTAAAACTTGCTGCCTGGTACAGGATATAGTGACAGCCCTTATGTGGAGTAATATTTATTAGGAGAGTAAGATCACTGGATTAGGTCCCTGCTTAAATAGATAATTTTCAGTACATTTTTCTCCATCTTGTTTTGTGTCCTTTTCAATAGGAATAGCGATATGAATTAAAAGTGGTAACTCTCTGCTTGGTGGGTTAATACTTTACATAAAACATTCAAAACATTTGTCCATTTTCCTCATAGAAATTTAAAAAGCTATGTATTTGTATCAATTTTGCTCTATTAAAATAAAATGTACATTTGATTATGGCATATGATGAGTAAAAGTAACATTATTAAAACTTTAGTTTTTGGGGTTTTTTTCAGAGTTATGGTAGAAGCACAAAGCTATATTAACGTTTGTAGTGAAATTGGGAGAAATAATTCCTTTATTGAAAAAAATGCCTAAAATATCTCAAAAAAATGATTTTTGAAAAAAAACGACCAAGGTCTTATTTCAGACCTGTGAGTGTTTGTATCATTTATAATAGTTTCATCTCTCTGCTATCAGTATCACCCTATGCCAATTCATTTCCCAGTCCTTTTTTTTTTTTTTTTAAGATTTTATTTATTTATTCATGGGAGACACACACAGAGAGAGAGAGAGAGAGGCAGAGACACAGGCAGAGGAAGAAGCAGGCTCCACGCAGGGAGCCCGACGTGGGACTCGATCCCCGGTCCCCAATATTAGGCCCTGGGCCGAAGGCAGGAGCTAAACCGCTGGGCTACTGGGGCTGCCCTCATTTCCCAATCCTATCGGGTTTATTGTTTTAAGTCCCTCATCTGATCATACAACACCTAGGAAAATAAAAACTGTGTGTGAGAGACAGAAGACCATTTTTAATTTCCTAGTATATTTAATAGGCCTGACCAGTCCAGGATTCAGGTCTCTCCAGGTGAAAGTAGGACTTCAGGTATGCAAACGTGTTTTCAATGTCCTTATTTTCTCATGCTAATTATGTTTGCATTGGTGTCTTCACTCACGGTATCTTTTCATTTTTTAAGACTCTTGGGAGGGGACACCTAGATAGCTCAGTGGGTTAAGTCTGACTCTTGATTTCAGGTCAGGTCATGATCTCAAGTTCCTGAGACCCAGCCCCAGGTCAGGCTCCATGCTGAGCTGGAGCCTGCTTAATGGTCTCTCTTCCTCTCTCTCTACCCCTTACCCCACTCCTTAAAAAAAAAAAAAAAGTACCTCCTCTGTGAATTTTTCCCATATTCCTTAGAAGTGCCTTCTTGCCTCTTCATTCTTAGGTTACTCTAGATTGCATAAGGAATTTCGCATTTCTCATCTTAAGTGAATAGCACAGTTGTTGTCAAAGAGTAAACCAGTCAATAAATATTGATAGAGAATGGAGAAGGAAATGTATAGTGATTTTAATTTCAGTAGGAAAAATGAATGCCATGAAAAACTACCTAAATAATTTTATCTTGTTTATGATGCAGGAATGATTTTTTCTCTCTCAATAGTTTAATATGATAGATACTGATATACAACATTATCCTCTTAGGGCTCAGTGGTTGAGCTTCTACCTTTGGCTCAGGCGTGATCCTGGAGTCCTAGGATCAAGTCCTACATCAGGCTCCCTGCATGGAGCCTGCTTCTACCTCTGCCTATGTCTCTGCCTCTGTGTCTATCATGAATAAGTAAAATCTTAAAAAGAATTTCTTCTTGGGAAAGAATATTTGCTAGCCAAAATATTACAAGAGAAAATTCCTTAACTATGGATGTATTTCCTCTTTTTCTCATTTTTGAGGAATTCATTAACAAATGGTGCCTAAATTTACACATTTAATGCAGTCTCTATCAAAATACCATGGACTTTCTTCAGAGAGTTGGAACAAATCATCCTAAGATTTGTGTGGAATCAGAAAAGATCCCCAATAGCCAGGGGAATATTAAAAAAGAAAACCATAGCTGGGGGCATCACAATGCCAGATTTCAGGTACTACAAAGCTGTGGTCATCACGACAGTGTGGTACTGGCACAAAAACAGACACATAGATCAATGGAACAGACTAGAGAATCCAGAAGTGGACCCTCAACTCTATGGTCAACTAACATTCAACAAAGCAGGAAAGACTATCCACTGGAAAAAGGACAGTCTCTTCAATAAATGGTGCTGGGAAAATTGGACATCCACATGCAGAAGAATGAAACTAGACTATTCTCTTACACCAGACACAAAGATAAACTCAAAATGGATGAAAGATCTAAAT
The DNA here is from genome assembly GCF_048418805.1 of Vulpes vulpes. Taxonomy (NCBI): domain Eukaryota; kingdom Metazoa; phylum Chordata; class Mammalia; order Carnivora; family Canidae; genus Vulpes; species Vulpes vulpes. The sequence continues at coordinate 53,222,518 of NC_132793.1, forward strand.
GTGAGACAAGATTCCATCAAAATCCTAGAGGAGAACACAGGCAACCCTTTTTGAACTTGGCCACAGCAGCTTCTTGCAAGATACATCCATGAAGGCAAGAGAAACAAAAGCAAAAATGAACTATTGGGACTTCATCAAGATAAAATGCTTCTGCACAGTGAGGGAAACAGTCAACAAAACTAAAAGACAACCTACAGAATGGGAGAAGATATTTGCAAATGACGTATCAGATAAAGGGCTAGTATCCAAGATCTATACAGAACTTATCAAACTCAACAGCAAAGAAACAATCCAGTCATGAGGTGGGCAAAAGACATGAACAGAAATTTCACCAAGGAAGACGTAGATATGGCCAACAAGCACATGAGAAAGTGTTCCGCATCACTGGTATCAGGGAAATACAAATCAAAACCACAATGAGATCCCACCTCACACCAGTGAGAATGGGGAAAATTAACATGACAGGAAACAGGAAACAACAAATGTTGGAGAGGATGTGGAGAAAGGGGAACCTTCCTGCACTGTTGGTGGGAATGTGACCTGGTGCAGCCACTCTGGAAAACTGTGTGGAGTTTCCTCAAAGAGTTAAAAATAGATCTGCCCTACCACCCAGCTATTCCACTGCTGGGGATTTACCCCAAAGATACAGATGCAGTGAAACGCCAGGACATCTGCACCCCGATATTTATAGCAGCAATGTCCACAATAGCCAAACTGTGGAAGGAGCCTCAGTGTCCATAGAAAGATGAATGGATAAAGAAGACGTGATCTATGTATACAATGGAATATTCCTCAGCCATTAGAAATGACAAATGGCCACCTTTTGCTTCAATGTGGATGGACCTGGAGGGTATTATGCCGAGTGAAATAAGTCAGTCGGAAAAGGACAAACATTATATGGTCTCATTCATTTGGGGAATATAAAAAATAATGAAAGGGAATAAAGGGAAAGGAGAGAAAATGAGTGAAAATATCAGAGAGGGTGACACAACATGAGAGACTCCTAACTCTGTGAAATGAACAAGGGGTAGTGGTAGGGGAGGTGGCCGGGGGGTGGGGGTGACTGGGTGATGGGCACTGAGGGGGTACTTGATGGGATGAGCACTGGGTGTTATGCTATATGTTGGTAAATTGAACTCCAATAAAAAAGGTGTGAAGATGTCTGTCTATTCATTCATCATTGAGTTTCTCTTTTGAGAGAAAAGCCCCGTTATCAGTTTGTCTCCAGTGACTCTATTAGTCCTCAGATGACTGACTTCAGCAATCATTTCTTTGAGAGGATTAGAATTTCTTCTGATGAAAAATCAACATTGTTAATGAAGTATAGGTGTTGATTAGCCAGTACATACGTCTGAATGGATAAGAATTCATATCAATGCAAAATAACTAATATCTCTTATAAATCAGTAAGGCAAAAATCAATAGTTTTGTAGAAAAAATGGGAATGGGGAGATTAAAATATCTTAAATGAAAGTTGCATACAAATGAAAATAAAAACAAGACATCATTTCTTAAATACTAACAAATTTAACATGAATTGTGATAATTCACTGCATTGGCAATCATTTGAGTAAATAAGAGGAGTAATATATCTTGCTGATAGAACTTTTCAAGATGATAGTTTGGCAGTGTCCATCAAAATTTTAAAGACAGGGAATCCCTGGGTGGCTCAGCGGTTTAGCACCTGCCTTCAGCCCAGGGTGTGATCCTGGAGTCCCGGGATCAAGTTCTGCATCAGGCTCCCTGCATGCATCCTGCATCTCCCTCTGCCTGTGTCTCTGCCTCTCTCTGTGTCTCTCATGAATAAATAAATAAAATCTTTAAAAAAATTTAAAAACACATAGCTTTTAACTCAACAGTTCTAACTTCAACAATTTATTATACAGATATACTTACATCTAAGCCAATGGACTTACACATATTTAAGGATGTTTAATATTGTTTATAAGAGTAAAGGAATGGAAATAACCTAAATGTCAACAGGGGAAATAATGATGTATCTAAATAGATGCTATAAAGGATTAGTGACATTATGTGTAATCATCTGGAAATATATCCAAAGTATACTATAATGGGGAAAAAAGGAATATGAAGAGTAGTGTGCACTACCGCCATACAGGTCAAATTAAAATATATATTCACCTAAGTATTTGTGATGCACAGATTAGGGCAACCATATATTTCATTTTGGCCAGTTACTTCTAATTTTCACCCATTAGCATAATTAATACTTGCACACCCTTTTAAGAGTATCTCAGTTTGGTCAATAAATTCTTAGTATACTTTATATTTTGGTGCATATGCCTGGACTATTTCTCAAAGTTTGCACAAGAACTACAGTGATGGCTGCCACTAGGACAGTTGTGGGTCTGGGTTGGAAAGAACACTTAGTTTGCTTTATACATCTTTTATGTAGCGTGTGTTATAACCTGGTACAGGGATTCCCAATTCATAAGTTAGCATTAAACATTTGGAACTAATTGCTCAAGTTTATCTCCATAAGATTTTTATATAACGTGAAAATATTGGGAAATACAAGAATTATGATTAAAATAATATGAAGTTATACTGTGTAATGTGAAAAGAAAAGCAAATGGAATCATTATTAGAGAATGTTTAAGGGTACAGTGATCTAGAATTGTAATCTGCTGCTAAAGTGCCAAATTGTGGCCCTAAAGAGTATAATTTTCTCTTTGACCTCTTGATGTTTTGCCAAAATAAGATGTGTGAGATAATTATAATGCCTTATAGTACTTATATAAACTCTTATTTTGTAAATAAGTCTTGTGTATTTTCAGCTCTCACCAGGATATATTATCTATTTGAACACCAGTGCAAAACTCAGAGGACTTTTCTTAAAATCCAATTTTTTTTTTTTTTTAAGGCTAGAATGCTATCAAAAAATCAAGTATTTTGGGACAAACCTCATTAATTATTTGTTACAATGTAAACTGCTGATATGGAGCAGCTTTTCTTGGCTGGTTCCCTGTGATAACCCATTAGCTATAATAGAGCCTGGCATATTGTGAGTATGCAATAAATATTTCTCGAATAATGAATTAATGAAGGAAAGATCTCAGTTTGACAGGTAGTCTTACACTCTAATACTGCTGTGTAAATTGGCATAAACTTTTTCAAGGTGAATCATTTTAACTCTGCCACCAAACCTAAAATGTACTTTTCGAATCAGCAATTTTATTTCTGGAAATTTATCCTGTGAAGATAGCTCATTCAATTCACGAAAATTCACACACTAATGCAACATGTATGTTTAATGGGATATTACTGCAAATAGTAAAAGTCTCATAAATATCTATTTATCCATCTTTAGGAAAATAATTAAAGTCATAACTTGAGATCCATAAATGGAATATAATGAAGACACTGAAAATAATAAAGTTGGTGTTTGTGTTCTGAGTTGAATTAATTTATAGGAAAGAAAAGAAAAACAGAAGGAGGAAGGAAGAAGGGGAATGAGAAACCTATCAGCAAAGAATCCCTAGATTGTCACAATCAAATATGAAAACTTATAGTCAGCAATGAAATAATTTAAGTTAGAGACACCTGGGGGGCTCAGCAGTTGAGGTCTGCCTTCGTCTGGGGTCATGATCCCAGGATCCTGGGATCGAGTCCCGCATCGGGCTCCCTGCAGGGAGCTTGCTTCTCCCTCTGCCTATGTCTCTACCTCTGTATCTCTCTGTGTCTCTCATGAATAAATAAATAAAATCTTTTTTAAAAAAGAAATAATTTAATATCTTTTATATATAGGATTTAAAAATTATAAACTTGTACAAAAAGTTCTAAAATGAATATGAACACAGTATATGTTTATTTGATTATGGTTGTGTTTTATTACAAAGCTCCATAAAAGCTGGTATCCTGATTTTTTTATGCACTTCTTTGCCACTTGTTCCAATGCATAGTAGACACTTTATTATGTGATTTTTGGATGATGTATCTGAAACTAAGGTACCAAGATATAATCTAAGAAATAAAGTGAAAACATCAGGTATGGAGTTATTTATATTCCTTGTTGTGCGAACTGGAGAGATTTAAAATAAGAAGGTTGGGCAAATTTCTCCCAATAGGTCTACACATTTAAACATTTTACCATGTCTTATATTTGGGAAGAGGCCCATGGCTCAGTATTTTGTTGACATTACTTGGAACTTCTGCTACTTTATTGTATACATACAAAAAGGCACAGGTAGGCTCCAGCTTCTTTCCTACTCTTGTCTTCCTGTGACGATCTAAGCAGCATAGCTATCTTCATGCTCTTTTATTAGGTACTGCTATTAACTAAGATCATCTTACAGATGTGTGAGTCTGCAAAAATCAGTACCTAACAAGCATCACCTGTTCCCCACCCCCTGCTTCAGGAACATAAAATGACTTATTTGGCTGGACAATGCAACTTCTATTTGTGCACATTGTGTGTAATTCTATTTATTTGTCTCCTGATCTGCATTTTGGTTAAATAGAACAAATTGACTTCAAACTGCTAGTCCTCTGTTCTATTATGTATGTAAGGCATGAGTTCATCTTTGATTTTCAAACTGTCATAACCCTAAACTCGTTAAAGATTGTGACTTTATAGCAGATTTTTTAAAATAGTGTTTCTATAAAAAACTAATCCCTGCTATGCCTTTTGATGATTATAAGTTAAGGTCTTGAAGTAGTCTTAGAAATAAAATGTTGGGTGCTTTTATACAGGATTATTTGTGGGACTGAATTTCACTTTACTAATATTTATATAAATGTTATGTCCCAGTGTTCTGCTGTTAGAATACACAGAAGTGAGAATGAGCCAAAGAACCAGAAGCCAACCAGAAAAACAAGAGCTGTGACTTCTGCGCCAACACCTCCAGAAGGGCCTTGGTGAGTTGACAGATGATAAAGTTATGATTAGGTAAAAAGTAACCCAAATGACATTTTTCTATTATTTTTAAAGTCTAAGAAGACCTACGTAATTGAAATATTCATTTAAAACACTTTGAACTCTGAGTAAGAAGGAAACCTAGACTATAATTTAAATATTCCTTGACCTATTGCTTTCAAACAGGTTAAAGCACACCAATTTTAAGGAAAATATCTATTTCCAAATAATTACAGTCCTTGGGCTTGTGAGAGGGTAATATCTTGAAAGGCATTAACTATAATAGATGTATGATAACTGCCATTTGACTGACACTTAGGTACTACTTGAAGGACTTCTCCAAGGACAGAAGATTCTTTCTATCTCATAAAAAAGCTGGATACCCCGATGGACGAAAGAGTAAGTGTTCTTGAGAAGATTTTTATTTGCATATGTTTTCAGCAGAGAATTACAAGAGAAATCATTATACTATTAAAATTAAATCCATAAAATGAAAATAATACTTATAGAGCTTTTACAGTTTGTCAGGCATTTTATACATAGAAGATCTCTTCTAATTCTCAAAAAACCATATGATGTAATTTTATAAATAAAGTGACTAGGGCTTAGAAAGGTTAAAAATTCCCAAAGGTTCTACCTCTAGTAAATGGTAAGGCTCAGATTCAGATATAGGCAATTGGACTGAATGTAGTAAGCTATAAAAACTAAGAATAAGTTTCTACTGAAAGTGTTTTTATTTTAAAATTTAGAAAGTCTAAGTGAAATATGAGAATGTTCAGTTCTTATCTTGCCTATTTTTTAAATGTTTACTCAATTATAAGAGGTGTTTATCTTGATTGTTAGGTATTATGTCATATGATAAAAACCATTCTAAATTATGTACTTTGCCTCTTAAGAGATATGCAGTCATTAATACTGAAGTATAGGAAAGTGATTGATAAGCAGATGTCTCTACTTGTAATGTTTTATGTACATTTTCTAATTCATCCCAGTGGTTCATTAAAAAAAAGCAAACATTAGATGTAAGAAAAGCAGATGTTTATGTTTTATATTTAACAAAAACTAATTACTTAAGAAATGCATTCTGATATAAACATACTTGCTACATAGAATTTGGTTAATACATGTTTATTTTTTCATATATGAATTAAATCTTGAGATTGTATAGATATAAAAAATAGCTTTTGGACATTATACAAAGGTTGAACATTAATCCTGATGTCTTTCTTATGCAGTAATCATGTTCTAGAATTTTTACTCTACATATTTTAAGTTTAGTTTATGACTTACTCTTATTTTGCATGTTGATTTATTTCACATTAACAATTATTTGTGACATGAAAATATCTTTGGGCTAAAAAAAGCAGAAAGAGTTGGATACAATCAAATGATTATCAACAAATGAAAAAAATTACAGCTCAAGGCATAGTGCTCACCTTTGCTAATCTGAAGAAAATATTAGAATGTATATCCTAATGGAAGCTATTTGGGGAGAAATAGAAGTATACATAAAAAAATGAAATTTTTCAAAGGTCTATGGGAACTATTAATAATTGGTGATGTGTTGTAGGGAGAGACAGTGAAGTCTGAAGCAACAGTATTTTGGTTCTGAAGGAATCCATTCTGTTAAAGGGTGATAGTAAAGAAAAAAAAAAGAAAAAAAGCATATTAAAATGACAGTTGATATGTGAAAGGTAAGTACCTTCTGTGGTGGGATAAATGATGGCTGGGTAGAGCTAGAAGACCTGTGGAAAGCAAAGCATCAAAAGATGGTGAGGTAGGACTTAGTTGCTGGTATAGTCTTCCATACCTTTTTTTTTTTTTTTTTTTATGATAGGCACACAGTGAGAGAGAGAGAAGCAGAGAAATAGGCAGAGGGAGAAGCAGGCTCCATGCACCGGGAGCCCGACGTGGGATTCGATCCCGGGTTTCCAGGATCGCACCCCAGGCCAAAGGCAGGCACCAAACCGCTGCGCCACCCAGGGATCCCTTCCATACCTTTTTTGAATGCATATCCTACTACATAAGTTTTCAAGCACAATTATGAAAGAAAAAAAATGTGAATATTTAACTTTAATTGAGGGATTTTTAATAAGCCTTGAAAACGGTGCTTAATTCCACCCTATACTTTACTGTATCCTCCTCTAAGAGCACAGATTCTCAGTCACAGCAGTGTTTTAAAGACTCAGTGTATTATGTAATGGATTATAAGGCTATAAATAATGTCATAAATAAAACCAATGTAATTATATCACAACAGAGGCTAAGAATCCATCCGTAAACTACCAAACGATCCAGCTGAAGGGACATATGTTTTCCTTAAGATAATGAAGTATAGAATGTGTGAAATTTATTTTGCGAGCTTTTATGTATGTCAAACTTCAGGGAAGCTATATGTTTTCCATGAAAGATATAAAGGATTTCTTTTTTGAAAAAAATTAGAAGCAGAAAAAAATTTAACTTATTTCAGTCATGAGTATGCCATAGCTAAATTAAAATCCACAGTTTTATATCTGGTATTCAAGAAGAGTGTTTCAAATTGAAGAACTTTCAGCTATTTGTTTAAACATGGATCTTAAATCACTCCGAGATTTTCTTGGATAGCAAAACATAGTGGAATTTACAGATGTTAGCCTGAAAATTAGTAACTATGTCTCTCCTACTAGTGATGGGAAAAACTTGATGACCTGGATTCCTTTCAAATGGAAAAAAGAGAGGAACAATGACAACTAGATTCACCTCTTGCCTGCACTTTATATAAATAGGATTACACTACCCAGAGCTTCAAACTCACTCACAAAGGGGAAACTAGGATATGAAGCTATCTTGTAAGCAATCACACACAGGTAGCAGGGCTAAGTCTAGAAGTACTACTCTGTGTATTTCCCTCCGTATCTTCAAGCATTTCCTTGGGACTTTAAGCTTCTTTCATCCTGTCTCTCACCATACATAAGCAGCAAAGAATAAGTACTTAGAGAAAATGTCACCTTAATAAAATGAAAGATTCTAACCTGTACTTGGAGAGCAAAGATAATTTTAGAACTGAGGTAAATGGGGGGAAGGAGAAACCGGTAGCATAGGGGAGATGTAGTATGAAAGGCAGGAGTGGAGAAACCATTGACATAAAAAAGGATACAGGTTCTAAAACATTACTGCTTCTGCATCACTATCTACTCATGGCCTCTGATACGCTTGCCATCAGTTAGAATCCTTAAGCTCACCTGAATATGAGCTTAAGGATGTCCTGGGCATTCTGTATGGCATTAGGATATGGAACAAAAAATTCTCAATCCCATTTTATGGAGGAATTGAATAAAACTAGTTTGGAATTTTCCTGTAAGCCAGGTCATTGTTGTACTCTATGCTATTTGATAATTACCATTTAAATGACCTGTTAGTTCCAAACATGTGAGGACTTCTATTGATGAAAATATTTACATATATTTTAAAAAATTATTTATTTTTAAACACAGTGTGCTGCCATAGCACAGTCCCATAGAGGTTCTCCTCAAGCCAAAGAAAGAGAGTGAATTAGCTTCTTAAAAAAAAAAATAAACACATAAACAAAAAACCTTACATACTTTTCTGTGAACAAAAAATCATCAAGGAGATCTTACTTAATATATTTATTACATTCACTGTTGGTTTGTGACTTTCAGAATGTGAACTATCAGCTTGTAAAGATCACATGAGAATGTCTACTACAAAAGAGGAGTTATTTTTCAGGTTATTGAAGTTCAAAATGGCAGTGTACTTATGTATATTCATATCCTCTTCAGAGTGATGATACTTATCCTTCAGGGAAGTTAAGAAGGAGCATTTGTAAGTTTTATGATTGACTCTAAATTTTACTTTTAGAAGACTTTTACACTTACATCACAGAATGCAAGTTTGGGGTATAATTGTAGCAGCAAGATATCAATGAAACTTACTAATTCATAGCAAATGCAGAGAGGAGGGAAAAATGATTTGAGGCAGAGTTTAGGTAGTAGGAAATGAAAGATAGATTTAAACAATTAAATATCATAAAGAATTTAGTTTGTGGTTGTTATCCCAAGGTAATTTCAGTATACGAAAATAACTTTCCCAAGTCTTTCTCTATACAGGAAATCTGGTGTGGGGCACCTGAGTAGCTCAGTTGGTTGAGCCTGACTCTTGATATCAGCTCAGGTCATGATGGGGTAGTGGGGTGGTGAGATTTGGCCCTGGGAAGGGCTCTGTGCTCAGCACAGAGTCTGCTTGTTCCTCTCCCACTTCTCCTTCCCCCATTTCTCCCTTTCCCTCTCAAATAAGTAAATAAATAAATACAATTAAAAAAAAGTCTGGTCTTGCTTATTGGTAAGATTTTCTGAAAACAATATGGTGCGTGACTGCAAATCAAAATATATAATCACAATCTCTGGGTAACCTCACTTGTAGAAATTTGATTTAAGGAAGGAATTATCTAAAGTAAAAGTAGAATGCTATAAGCTTAGCAAAGTTTAAAATTTTACCTATAAAATCATAAAATTGAAAATTTGTCTAAGGAAATGTTTAAAGGTTATGATACATCAGCTAAAGGAATGTCTATAGATACTAAAAATGAAAAATATGAAGGAGAAAAAATGTTCGTGCAAAAAGCATAGAACTATATCTTTTAAAGCTGGTATATATAACTTGTTATATAAAGTTAAAGTTATGTAGAAAGACAAAATACTTATTTGATTAGAGCTGCTAAAATTATATTTAATGTGAATTGTATTGAATTGTATTGAATATATACGATTAAGGGCTAAAACAAATTCATATCCAACTCAGCCCTTGAGGAAGTCTGGCAATAATGGTAGACTCAAACTATCATTGGCATCATGTTTTCAAAATTATTTTAATATTTTCACATTCTTATCGAAAATATTATTTTATTTTTACATGACAAGAAATTGTAAATTAAGTATTGTGATATTCAACCACTGCCTTTTCTTCTGTCCATTTAAGAAAGAAAAATCACAGTTTTATACATCTGGCTCAAATCTTTTTTCCTTAATGAGGCTAGGCATACAGTAGGAAACTGATAAAGATCTTGTTGACAAATGGAAATTGCTAGGAATTAAAATTAGCCTGCTTATACTAATCAATACTTAGAAGACATTGAGGCATATACATTCATTAGAAAATCATTACTGCACATAAAAGATGTATTTGAAGCCACAGTAATGTAAAACTTTAAAAGATGTGTTTATTGCACATCTTAATAGGTGAAGAGTGATAAGGAAGCAGTCATTAGTGCGGTGTTTGTAAAGTGTGGTAAATGGACCATTGCAGTTCTCTGCGGTCTATCACGTTCTCTGTAGATGGAGCTGCTGCTGTTTGGGGTGAGCGAGAGAAGAAAAGAAACAATTTCTTTATCTGTGTTTCCCAAATCTGAAATGTGGAAAGTATAATCCATTCAGATTTTGATTTAATATTATTCTTAATAATCTGTACATTTGAAAAGTTTACCCATGAACTAAAGAATCCCATTGTTGAGTTGGTCTTGGTTACCATTCATTAAACAAGGCTCAGTAATTTTTGTCAAGTTGTTTCACATCATTTACTTTTTATTGTTTATGTTTAATAATTTATCATATATCACATTTTGCTCTGATAGTGTAAGATAGGAATCAGTGACTCAAAAATGATTTAAAAGTTATGAGATGGACTAAGTAAAATATGAAAAAAATGTGAAAAGGGATGCCTGGGTGGCTCAGTGGTTGAGCGGCTGCGTTCCGCCCCAGGTGTGACCCTGGAGTCCTGGGATCCAGTTCCGCATCGGGCTCCCTGCATATAGCCTGCTTCTCCCTCTGCCTGTGTCTCTGCCTCTCTCTCTAAGTGTCTCTCATGAATAAGCAGATAAAATCTAAAAAAATAAAATAAAAAAAAAATGTGAAAAATGCATTCAGAATAATATATGTAGGAACTTAGTGCACATAAAGAATGTGCAAACCACGTGCTTAGAGAATTCTAATTTCACAGAAGCAGCCATCAAAGATAATTTTTTAAAATGGGGGGTTCAATACTGAATATTCTAAAACTGGATTTTGTTGGAGAATTTCACTGTGTCTTAAATGTTTCTCAAAGAGTAACATAAAACCACTAGAAAGTTTTCGTCATTTTCCATCAAAGCCAAGTGAATTCTCCGAAATATAGTTGATATTTATACAATGAACATAAATTTTTGTAGTATAGAGCAGCATATTGTATGTTTGTAAGGAAGTCTTCTATATACATTTATAGTATTATTCCAAACTACGTTATTGATATTAATTTTGTGATCATGCTTCTTACTGAACAAATGATTAGTCATTAAATGTGAGGAAGAGAACAAAATAACAGAGGCTTCATGAACATTTTTACTCCTTAGAAGGAAAAGGGGCTAAACATCCAATTTTCTGCAGAGAAATATATAAAACCAATTCTGAACTTAGTTGTATATACACTTGGAAAAACAGAAGTAGCTATTGGAAAACATTCTTCTCATAAATGCAATGTTGACAGTGATATTAAATCAATGATGCATGATGTGAAAAAACATTTACTATTATAAAAACATCTATTTGCTTTTTTTAGATGATTGATATCACTAAAATACATAGTGTGTTTATGTGTGTATGTGCATGCACACAAAGCATACCTGCATAGCTTATATATATATATATATATATATATATATATATACACACACACACACACACCTATAGGCAGTACTGAAGTGTATATTTGAAGGAGAAATGTCCTTCTTGTTAATGAAATTATACACATGATAAAGAAGTTTTTCATTTTATAATCTATGCAGTAAATTTTAAGCGGATCAAAGATGATAGAGTTGTATAAGTAGCAGGGAAGTGTTCAAGTGTATAGGTAAGGCTTTTTATTTTCAGTATCCTCAGTGTCTTTCCTTTAGTAAAGTATATAAACCTCGGCACTATATCATCTAATAGCTATTGCCCTACCAGTCAATTATTTGCCAATTCATTGCTAAACTTCTCTAAGGAGATTAGGATATTCATTCTCTTTGTTTTGTTACCTGATACTGATTTCTCTACCATTCCAATTTGTCTTTAAGCACAATATTGCCTCACACAATTCTGGATAAGGAATCCATTAGAATCAATTTTCTCTAAACCCATCAAGAATTTTCCAGTACTTTGAGTTCTCAGTAGCATTTGAAAATAACCATTTTTTAACATCCTTACATAATATTTGCTCCCCTCCAGAAATCTTTTTGCCTCCTAATTTCTGGCTGCATTGTCAAATTTAATGTTTCTTTTTTTTTTTTTTTAACTTAGTCATTTTATTTCTTTGTAGACGGACTATCAACAAATGTGCTATTCCATAAGACACAGGTCTCACTGTTATTCACATGTAGTTAATCACTACATCCTTTTTGAAAATTACTTTCTTCAAAATTGACTTCCATGATACATCATTATACTCATTTTCTATTTTTATCTTTTGGTGTGTATTGGCTTTTTTTTTTTTTGTTCACAAATGCATCATTCTCTATTCAGCTATTATATTTTTTAGCTCATCGTGATTCATCTTAATTATCTTTCCTTTTATTCCATATAGTCCAAGATATTTCATCTAAGCTTGTAGCCTCAGTTGTTACATATATACTGAGGGCTTGAAAGGTTTTAAGCTCAGACTTCACTTCCTGCTCCAGAGCTGTTTATCTAATAGCCTCTTGCATTTTCAGGTAATAAATGCAGCATCTCAAAATGAACCCATGCACTCCCAATCCTCCAAGACACCCTTTTCCTTTATTCCTATAACAGCAATAAGAACTACTATCTGTGTTGATAGTAAATAATCTAGGAAGTACCCTGTGTGTTTCTTCTTCTATACTCCAATATCTAATTTATTACTGTTCTGTAATTTACCACTTAAATAGCTCTTACATCTCTGTTTTCCTCATCTGTTTCCTGCCTCACAGTTTATGCTATGAAATTCTCTTGCCTGAGATAGTACAGTACCTTTTTAACTCTGCTCTCATGAATACTTTTGCCTTGCCAAAAAATATTCTCCACATTATAGAGTAATAATTTCCAAGCAAATTTGTTTATGTTACTATTTTCTGTGTTACTATTTTCCTGCTAATCTAATACCTATTAGATAAATACCTCTCTTTATCTAATAGGTATTTATTGAGTACCAGGTATATGTCAGGCATTGCCCTAGGTACAAAGAACACACTGGCAAGCAAGTAGAAAAAAAAAAAATTCTTAGATTAATAGAGCTAACATTCTTAAAAAAGACATAGATCATCAAATAAACATAAATATAAAATGAAATTTCAAGGAACAATATATGTTTTGAAGAAAAATGAAGCAAGATATAGAGGAAAATAAGAAGGTATGCTATTTTTATTTCTCTGGGTTTCTCTGTTAAGGCAATATTTAAGAAGATAGACGCAAAAGCAAGAAGGAAACAAGAAGGTATGTCTCAGGGTGTAGGGATAGTGAATGCAAGGTCCTAAGTGGAGGCATCCTCGGCAGAAAATAAATAAACAACAAAAACAAGAGAGAGCCAACCAGTATGACTGGAGTAAGAAGAAATATGGTAGGAGATCAGGTTTTAGAACAAGGGATGGGAGAGGATGGGACAGATCATGTAGGATTTTCCAAGAAGAGTATTTTAAGCTAAGTAAAGCATGAACCCACTTTTAACAGTTAAGATTAGGGAAAAGCCAGTTCTTGCTGATGATTTTTAAGCACTTTGACCCTTTATAGATAAACAATTACAGGAGTGTAAGAAGAACAAAAGCAGTGAAACAAGTTAGGAGGCTATGCAGTAATCTAGATGGAGAAAATACAGACCTGGCATAGGTTACAGGTATGGAGGAGGTAAAAAGTTGGCTGTATTCAGGATATATTATGATAGCAAATACAAAGGACTTACTAATGTATTAGGCGTGTGCTGTGAAAGAAAGGAGGCAAGGATGACTATAAAACTTTTCCCAGAGTCATCAGGTAAATTGTACAATTGCTCAAGATGGTGATAAAAACAGCTGGAGAAAGTTTCAGTAGTTTTGTAATGGAAATGCTAAGTTTGGGGTACCCAGTAGACATGCAAGGTGAATTGTTGAATATGCAGTAATGCATATGGATATAGAACTCAAGAATGAGGCTGAAATTAGATATCTAAATTTGGCAGTAAATAGCAAAGAGTGTTTCAAGCCATGGGACTAGGTGTGATCACACAAAGTGCAGACAAGATAGTGAAGAAAATGCGAGAAGACTGATTCAGCAGTAGCAGCCAGGGAGGTAGGAGGACAAAACACCTGTTTAATGAACTCCGATTACTGATTGAATGAATACATAAATATATTAGTTTGCTTATAAATTGCAATCCACAGTGAGGTTTGTTAAAGAGAATAAATCTTGTTTCTCGTTTTTTGTTCCTTTTTATTAAAAAAAAAATAACACCACTAGTGATCCAATTAGCAAACCAGAAACTTTGGACAATCCTTTGACATCACTCTCTTTGATAAAGTGCTGAAAGTTTTCCTTAAGGAGAAATGTCTCCACAATAGTCTTGTCCAAATATATATGTATTTAGAGACACACACACACAACACACACACACACACACACACACACACACATATATATATATATATATATATATATATATATATATATGATTCAGACAGTGAATATGTGTATTTATTTCATAAGACATATAATTATGTCAGGATTTTGTAAGACAAAGTACTTGGGTATGCAAACTTCCCTACATTTATAGCTATTTATCATTAAATGAAGACTGGAAGCATTCATTTAAGAAGCACACGTTATCATCATTACTGATGGGAAATTATTAACAATTTTATGACATTCTGCATTCTTTTGCAATAAATCACTTTTTCTTAGTTAACCTTAATGTTATGATCCATGTGAGTTCCAAATGTCTATTCAATGATATGCAGATGTCAAGAGTTTGAGAAATACTGCATTAATGAGTAGTCTGAACGATAAAACAGCCATTTCAAATTTATCCCAGTAGTTGGTACCTAAAATATTATTTACCTGTTTTCTTGGTTCTTGGAAAAAGCAAAATATATGATGACTGAGAAAGATAGAAATCTCTTTTTCAGGGCCCCAAAGCCGTATGTATTTCTACCTAATAGTAGATATATTTAATTGAAAATTAACAGTAGGTCACATCTGAGTCATAGGGAGTAGAGTAATATTATATTCTTGTTCTATTAAAGCATAATTTGCACATAAATATTTTTAACAACTATTCTGAGAAGCGTCAAAGTCTCTTATAATATTTTAATGTATGGGTAGCCCGGGTGGCTCAGTGGTTTAGCACTGCCTTCAGTCCAGGGTGTGATCCTGGAGTCCGGGATCCAAGTCCCATGTCGGGTTCCCTGCATGGAGCCTGCTTCTCCCTCTGCCTGTGTCTCTGCCTCTCTCTCTCTGTGTCTCTCATGAATAAATAAATAAAATCTTAAAAAAAAAATTTAATGTAGTAATTCCTACCCCCCCTCTGTGAGAAAGAAGTTTCCTTTGTTCTTTAATAGGTAAAGCCATAGACTTCTTTCTTTAACATTAAAAACGAAAACAAGAAGTCAAATAAAATATTTATGTTTATTTGGAACCAGAGTCTCTTCCTTCCTTCAAGACCTTCACAAAAATGACCATGGAAAATTTACACCTGAGCTTCCTTGACAGCACACTATAATGTGTTGAAGTCATACTCATTTTTAAACTTCTAGACTGTTTCTGATTAAGTGGTTAGGCTTGAAATTCTTGAAATAAAACATGTCTTCAAATCTTTCTATTCTTAAAGCTAAGAAGTAAAATTGGCAGTAACTGGAGGGGACCTTGCAGCCCTATAAACCACTTAATACTTTATGGGATTTCTGTGTGTTTAAAAAAAAATGGTAAGCATGTTTAGCAAACAGAAAGAAGCTGCATCAGATTTTCTGTTTAATTTAGTGATGAGCCTGTTTCGGAAAATAGTATGAAAGGGAATCTCTCCGTGTATATATTAATTTATGAATTTATGCATAATTTATGATTTAACATCTCCCCCCAAATGCTTCATAAAGACAGAGTCTTTTGCTTTCATTTTGGTGCCTTCCTGACTTTGCCAGGCCTGCTTTTGATTAGGTATTCAAAGATAAAAGCATATTACCTTAATTGTCAGACACAAATGAAGAATGAAAGCAGGGATTCAGTTTCTTGTATTTTTCTTTCTAGAAGATTCAGGCAGCTGCTAATCATATTCTTTCAAGTACAGAAAAAGGAAAAAGAAAGAAAGAAGAAAAGAAAAGAAAAAGTAAAAAGAAGGAAAAAACCATAGGGCCAGTTTTGTTTCATTATGACTATCTCTTGATTTGAGTCTCAGAGTTAATATAGATGTCAGGTAAAATCTATTGGGCTTCTTATATCTATTATATTATTAACTATTCTTCCTCTATTGGTTAATTTAAAATTTTACTGAAGTATCTACAAATGAGGCTATATATCTTGATTATAATAATTCTAAATTGCATTAGGCACCTAATTTGCTTACTATCACTTCTTGGTATAATACTAATTTTTAAAAGTGACTTTAATTTCAGAAATGCTCTGTGGATTCTAAAATTTTAAAAGCAATGGCTACTAATGCAAAATGGCTTTTAGATAAATGGATAATTATAATCTTTCTAGGAACTAAATTAATTAGCTGCCTCCCTTTCCTAAGGAGAAAGCTTTGTACTTTGCACATTTCTTTAGATATTTATTTGACAGAAGGGCCATGACTAAGCAAGTTAGGCTACTTGGGATCACTTAACATGGTGTAATAAAATGCAGTGATATACTGAATTCCTTGTGTTAAAACTACACAGAATTCTCACACTACCAGAGGAACAGAGTTTGAAAAGACTCTGCTTAAAACTCTCTTGGGTTCATCTTACCTCATTTGGTGGAGAAAATAATTTTATAATTCATTCAAAATAATATCAAAATTCAGTTGTAAATAGGTAAAGATGAAGCAGCACTGACATTCTGAAAAACAAAGAGGCTAATATAAGTGAAACTTTCTCTGTGGCAGTCGTATTTCTTGGGCTTTCAAAGTAAGTAAAGTAAGGATTGGGTGGGGGGGCTTTTATAACACCTTGTAACCATGCTTTGAGTACCCATGTGATACACATTTGGCAAATACGTATTTCTTTGAAATAATTTGACTTAGAGTTTCAGGATGAAATAGTTCTCTTAAAATATAATCATGGGATTATAGAGCTGCTTCATTTTAGGACAGTAATTCTAGACTCAGGGAGGCTAAGTGACAGGAAGGGTCCCTAAAGACTTCAAGAGAAGTGAAAAGATTGGACTCCTCCTAAGTTTCATGACATTAGATCACGAATGTGACTTTTTGTAGAGTATCCAGTTTGACTTGACTCAATCACTTAACAGTTTATGTGTCCTTGAGCAATTTACGGTGCTTTGGTATTCTCTTTTGTAAACAGAAATAATCATGGTATTAATTTAATAATGTAAGAACTAAATAAATTAATTCATGGGGCTGGCCTAGAATCAAGCTTCATGCAGGGAAAGCACTTAAATATGTAATATACTATTGTACTATGATACTATCCTGTTTGCAATAGGTGGTGTGTGTGTGTGTGTGTGTGTGTGTGTGTGTGTGTGTGTGTGTATAAAGTAGTTTCTAATGTATTTGGGAGCAAATCTGACACTGGTGTCCTTTTTTTCTATTTCCTTTAGTCTGTTTCTTGTCTAAGAAAGTATCATTTATCTTTAAAAAAACAATAACACACACAAATTTTTTTTTTCAAAAATGTTTCAGTGCAAATGATGGAAGAATGTGAACAAGTATCTAGTATTCAATATTTTGATATTGAAGTGCCAAGAGCCTATAGATATTCCATTTTCTCTTATTGGATTAGGTCCCTTAGAAATAAGACTCACTTGCTGAAACTTTACTTCTTGTATTGATTCACTCTAAGTTTTTTCTCCATTTTCTTTCTTAAGCACACCTTTTACGTAGCTATAGCTAATCAGACTCATTTGTAAACAGCATTCCGGCAATTTTCTACTTTCCATTTGAATTCCAAAAAAAACTTCCTTACATGTTCATCAACTGTAAGTCTGGAAAATAAGACTCATATTACATTTTTAAATTGCTCTTCTGAATGTGTTTTTCTTCATTAAAATGTTTTCTTTCTAATGTTGGCCTCAGGAGATGCGACATAATTTGCTCATCCAGATCCAAGGGAAAAAATAAGCAATCTGCTGCATGTCACTTATACTAACTTTTGTAACTTAACCTGAAAGGTCTTCACTGAAACCACTGCTGTTATTCAGTTGGTTCACACATTTTAAAAAAATGAATCTAATGTTTAAATGATAAATTTTGTATATTTTATTACATTATCAAAATTAAGATAGTTGTAGAATTAAATTATCTAAAAAATCCTCAAATGGCTATTGCCATTTATAAAGTCAATTCATGGATAACACATGCACAATAATGAAATTATATTGTTTTAATTTTATCAAGAGTTGATAAATTGATACCATGTTATAGAACTATGATCTATTCAAGGAAAAATATATTTCTAGATTGGGAAGATAAAATTTTGGGAATTACTTTATAACTCATCTTGTTAAAAATGATTGATATAATATCCTGTTGGACAACCATATTTCCAAAAGCTCCTAATGACAATAATTGCTGCCTGTATACATTTTAGCACACTTCAAATCCTTTGTAGTGACAATATTTTGAAAACCATGTTCAATTTCCAAAGTAAATACAATACTAGCACTGTGCTGTTTTCAGTTTTTAAATCTTATTTATTTATTATGCTGTATGTAACTACTTCACTTAAGATAAAACTAAATAAGTTGAATTTTAAAAAGGCTAATCCATTTAGAAACCTTTGAAATAAGACAAAATTCAGCTGATATTAAAATGAATATAATGGAAAGGATGATGAAGGAATGGGAAGAAGAGAGGCAATTCATATAAAATCCGGTATAATAGTTAGAGTCTTTGGTCTTTATTCTAAGAGTAATAGGAAGTGAATGGAAATATTAAGCAATGAGTTGCCTTATTCAGAAATGTGTACTCTTGTATTGCAATGGTTGATTAGGAGGATAGAAGAAGATGCATAGGAATAATCTTTAGATCTTTCTACTCTTGAAACTGAGAAAAAAATTGGCAATAACTGAAGGGGAGCATTCTAAAATTAATGTATATTCAAAATATTTACTGAATACTTCTCAATACTAATCAAAACTACAATGAGATATCACCTCACACCTGTAAGAATGATGACAACAAACCATACAGGAAACCATGGATGTTGGTGAGGATGTGGAGAAAGTGGAACCCTCTTATACTGTTGGTGGGAATGCATACTCGTGTAGCCACTCTGGAAAACAGTTTGGAGGTTCCTCAAAAAGTTCAAAATAGAGCTTACCCTATGATCCAGCAATTTAACCTGAAGATATTTACCCAAAGGATATAGAAATACTGATTGAACGTGATACATACACCCTGATGTTTATATTTATAGCAGCATTATCAAAAAGCCAAACGATGGAAAGAACCCAAAAGTCCATAAACTGATGGTTAAAGAAGAAGTGGTATGTGTACACACACACACAGGAATATTATTCATCCATCAAAAATAATGAAATTTTGACATTTGCAATGACATGGATGGAACAATTATGCTAAGCAAAACAAGTCAGTCAGAGAAAGACAAGGATTACAGGATTTCATTCACATGTGGAATATAAGAAACAAAACAGAAGAACATAGGGAAAAAAGAGGAAATGAGAGGCAATCCAGAAAAGAGACTCTTAACTATAGAGAAGTACTGAGGGTTACTGGAGGTAGGTGGGCAGGGGGATGGATTAAATGGGTGATGGGGATTAAGGAGGGCACTCATTTTGAGGAGCATTGGGTGTTGTATTTAAATGATGAATCACTAAATTCTATACTTGAAACTAAAAATAAATACATACATAGTAAATGAGAATATATAACTCCTTCCTAAGTTTTGTAGCCCTTCAAAGTGCTTTGTCTTAAGCAAAATTCTGTGTATATAAAACTTAGATGTTTTCTCTTCATCTCATTATTTTAAAGACTCAAATATACTTTAGAATTCTAATTTTTATATAATTGGCAACATCATGACATCCTTTAGTAATTTGTGCATTTTTTGGTTCTTACCTTTTTGGTGCAATTGCTTGCATACGAGGTAAAAGAATAGAATATTACCCTGGAATAAATGAATAGATGAATAACTGAATGAATCTGAATTCATTATATATATCACTTAAAGATTCTAGGTAAAGTACAACTCCATTAGAAATTCTACTTGTGTGTTTTCTTCATAGAGACTTGTATTTTTTTAATTAAAGAGTATATATACTATTTAAAAAATAAACTGTGTAAACCTTTGGGGATTGCTTTTTTCCCCCAACTTAGCATAACTTCCCAGAGACTCATCTACATGGTTGTTGTGTATCAATAACCTGTTTCCTTTTTATGGTGAGTGGTAGTTAATAATCTGGATAAAACAGTTTAACCATTCACTTTTATTCACTATTATTTGAATATAATAATTTCATCAGCAAATAGTATTTTACTTTTATTTTATTATACTGATTATTTTCAGTGGTTAATACATTGGCCTGCACCTTTGGCATAATTTTAAGTAAAAAAGTTGAAAGCAAGTATTCTTGTGTTCTCAGAGGAAGAATTTCAGCAATTCGCCACTGAGTAGGATATTTGTGTAAATTTTTGGTGGTTACTATTTATTATAGTAAGGAAGTGCTTTTTGTTCCAAATATGCAAAGAGTTTTTATGTTTAATCATGACTGCATGTTAAGATTGATTTTATACTTCACTTTTCAGGAGGATTGTATTAAGTTTTCTTTCTTCGGTTAAGTTGTTAAATTATAGGGGATCCCTGGGTGGTGCAGCGGTTTAGCGCCTGCCTTTGGCCCAGGGCACGATCCTGGAGACCCGGGATCAAATCCCACATCGGGCTCCCGGTGCATGGAGCCTGCTTCTCCCTCAGCCTGTGTCTCTGCCTCTGCCTCTCTCTCTCTCTCTCTCTCTCTCTGTGTGTGACTATCATAAATAAATAAAAATTTAAAATATATATATATAAAAAAAAAGATGTTAAATTATATTGATTTTTCTATTATTGTAGCATTCCTGGAATAACTGTCACTTAGCCATTATATATACTTTTGATATTTCACTGATTTGCTATCTTGTTTTTAGAATTTTTACACTTTTATTCATAAAGGGTTTTTGTCATCTTGTAAAGTTCATGTTGTGGTTATTATCAAGGCATATGAAAGCTCATATTAAGAGTTGGAAAATATTATTCCTCTATTTTCTGGAGGACTTCATGTAAGATTGCTGGTATTTCTTCCTTCTATGTTTGGAAGATCTATCTCCAAAATTATTGAAGCCTGGAATTTTCTTTGTGAGGTTTTAATAATGGATTCAATCTTTAGAAAGATAAAATAATATTTATATCTCCTATTTTTCTTCATGCCTTAAATATTGCTGTACTTGTTAATTATACACATATTTAAAAATATAATGTACTATTTCTGGTATTTATAAGATATACACACATTTATTTATCACATTTTTACTCTTTTCATTGTCCATCATTTCTATTTATATTTTCAAGACTCATCATTATTGGCCTTTGGAGGTCAATATAAATTTCAGAATTGACTATGCTCTCTTCCTCTCAGAAAGATGTAACTGGATGGAATTTGTATTGGAATTGTGCTTATTCTATAGATCAGTTTGGGGGATAATTGATTTACTGTTCCATGAAATATTTATGCCTTTAATTATTCTCAGTAATTTTTCATTGTATATTTTTATACCATTTATAGATGTGTTATTATTCATGTTATGATATAGGGAAATATTTAAGAAATTTTATCTTCAGTATGTTTTTGCTACTGTACAGGTATGCAAAGTACTGCTTGTTAACCTTGTATAGTATGTTTACTTGATAAATTCCCTTATGAATTTCAATAATTTTTATATATATTTTTAAGTTTATGTAGATATATGCGGTCTATAATAGAAGCGGACAACTAACATTGTCTTTCAACATTGGGTCTCACAAGTCTCAGCTCAACAAGATCACAAACTGCATTTTTTTTCTTTCAGGTTATTATAGTTCACAGCTTTAGCAAGTATTTTGCCACTAAATAACAGTCGGTCACTGATTCCAGCATTTGATGACACTTTACTCACTGTGGAACACCCTGCCCTAGAGCCAGTGCTACATATTCGAGATTTTGATAATTTTCCACTAGATACCAATTTCTGTATCTTTCATCTCTTGTCACACTACAACTATATAGCACACACTACCAAAATCTCAGTGGCACACATAAATCAGGATTCCTTTAGGGCTTTAAGTTTTGTGGATTGACTGTACAATTGGCTAGGTTAGTTTGATATACTCAAAATCTATCAGTCTCAGGTGAGGGATATTGGCTCCCTCAAATCTGTTCTTTCTGGATCAGTATCAAAAACTTCCAACCGGCACAGTAGAAATTAACAGCATCTCTTACATGGTAGATTTGGAACTGTTCCACAGTCACTGTATGGTGAATTCCATACATCAAAAGCAAGTCATATGGTTAAGAACAACACCAAAGGGTTTTGAAGTATGTATTCTCATCCGCATAGCTTCAGGATTTGCAAAGGTCTTCGTAAGACTAGCTTTATGTTTGAGATGGGAAAGTTTCTAACTTCATTACTCAAGTCCTGCAAAAACATCAAAATCTTGGCTGTGTTTTTAGATCAGTAGTGGGACTCTTAATGGGAAAAACATGGATTTTTAGCCTCTGCCTATACAGTAGATAGCCCCAAAGAACAACCAGCTATAGAAAGTCTTCTCCACAGTTCGCCTGTCTGTAGAATCTTCTAGCTCTCATTGTTTTGATAGCTCACTGATATCTTTTAATAGTTTTTGTTTCTTAATCCACCTTTTCTGTTTGTTTTGCTCAATAGCTAAGCACTCCTTTCTGGAAGCTGGGCCTTTCCCTATTTTTTGAAATAAAACAGTAGTGTTATTTTTGAAAGCCTTTTAGGAATCCGGTATGTTTGTTTTTTTACTCCATAGATATCATCACTATTTTGAAGTTTATTGGGTCATTTCCATTCTAGCAGTTAAGAGAGCATTTCTCACAGTATCTCTATCTTATATAAACGTTTGTTACTATCTTTTCAAGAATGTTTCTATAATGAATAGGCTTAGAAGAAGGAATCTCCCACCAGGACATTTATTTGCTGACCGGTAATAGAAATCTTGCTTTCCAGGGGGAAAACATTGGTCAGGTTTACTAGTTTCCTAGGATCTGCATTGTGAACTGTGAGGGAAGTGCACTGTGTACATAGCATTCACCTCCATGGGATGTGTTGGGACAGAGGAACCAAGATGAACAGAAATTTCAAGCTACCTACTGTGCCATGAGTAACAAAATCTTTTGTCTTGGACTCTGGAATATTGTGTCTTATACTTGTGTCTAAGTACTTATACTTGTGTCTTCTACTAGAACCTGTGACACTTATCATAAGAGTAAAATCTCAGAGCCTTCATTGTTCTTACCTTTTTTTACTTAATGAATGTGTCCATTTGTTTTACATATCTTAATATTTAAATAAAGAATATCCTTCAATGACAATATTGTCAGTTTGATAGATGTCTAATTATATCTTTTTGTTGGTTAAACAGACACTACCCTGATTATAAATTAAACAACTTTTCATGTATTTGTTTTTATACATCTTCAAATGGCTTGTTTATGTATGTTGTCCATTATTTTCATTTTGATTTTCTTTTTTAAAATTTGTAGGAGTTAGTTTTTGTCTATACTACTGAAAACTGCAAACTATTTCTCTGTCAGTAATATGTTTTACAAATAACCTCTTCCAGCCAGTATCTTGCGATTAAGTCTCTTTATAGTTTTAAGAACTGTGTATTAGATTTGTCAATTGATTTATATATGTCTCATTATGAATTTATCAGTATCAATTATTTATCAATGTTTAATATGTGTCAACACACATCTGTTTTTGTGGTTTGTGTCTTTTGTATCTTATATAAGCCACTTGTGCTTAATATTTTATCCTATATTTTACTTTTAATATATTGAATATTTGGTTTTCAAACTAAGAATTTTAAAAAGGGAATTTGTTTTATATAATTTCTTTCCATATTGGCAGCAATTATGTAATTTCAAACTTTTATGCTCATATTTTGAAAAAAAACATGAAGATTAAACAATGGAATAGTCAATATTTTCCAAACCACTTCTATTATGTACTGAATTTCTTTACAGCAGTTTTAGGTTTACAGCAAAACTGAGAGGAACGTCCAGGTCCAGAGATTTCCCATATGCACTCTGCCCTTCGACACAGGTAAGTCTCCCCCATTCTCTGCACCCCTTACAAGAGTAGTGCATTAGTTATAATTGATAAACCAACATGGACACATCATCATTAATACTAAATTATGCTGGTTTCTTCCAGGGTTTTCTATTCACACAGTCTACCTGTGCCAGGGTATACAGACTCAGTTTCTATGACTGTAAAATATGGCTTAATATCTTATATATTTCTATAGGTTTCTTCTAGCTGTGAAGATATATTCTTTTATTAGGTATTTTAACAACTTATTTTTTATTAATTCTTAACAGTGGGGTGCCTGCATTACACAGTTAAGCGTCTGACTCTTGGTTTAGGCTCAGGTAGTGATCATGAGATCAAGAACAGCCTTGGGCTCCCAGCTCAGCGTGAAGTGTACTTGAGACTCTCTCTCTCTCCCTTTCCCTCCCCCCTCCCCCCACATGCCTTAATCTCTAAAATAAATAAACCTTAAAATAAAATTCTCAGTAGTGATTACCTTAAATTGTTGGCACACCATTGTTAATGGTTTGTTTTTTTAAGTATAGCACTGGTTTTTATATAATGCTTTAAAACTTACATATTATCTCATGCATTTTTTAATCTCAAAGAACATACACAAATATTTAACAGGGTTGAAAATGGCAGATAATGTGACAATATAAATTTTGTAGCACAAATCTATCATTTGAATCATTGGATCTTTTTACAGTGGGCATGTGGTATGTCTGCCTTTGGAAAAAATAAGATTAAAGAGAGAAAAAGTCCTTTCAATAAATTTAGTTTTTCCATAAAATTTTTATTTATCTTTTACTTAGTTCAGAACATATTTTAATTGTTACTGCCAACAGAATATTTTTAAGTTAATTTCTTTTTTTATGACTAGTATACAATTATACTTTAAATTTGGCATGCTGATTATACATTCAGAACAAAACTCTAATTTGTTCTAATACATAGATTAGAATTTTATATAGATTATCATATCACTGAAAATAAAGGAAAATTTATTCCTTCTATTTATTTATAATCATTGGCTAGGATTTCAAATATAATTTTTGTTCTAGCAAGCTTGAACATCTTTTTCTTCTCAATGTCACATGGAATGCCATGTACATCTTAAAAGAAATAGAATGTTTTCTGTAGGCCTTTTTTGTAAATAGAATTGACTGGAAAAGAAATCTAGTTTTTCTTATACTCACCTCTTTAATGTTTTCCATCGCTTTAATTCAAGGTTTGCATTCTGGGGTTCCCTTAAATCACCTTCCATATTTCAATCTTTCAAGAGCTTAATCTGCTATTTAGTGTGTCATATGAGTTATTAATCTGAATAGTTATGTTGATTTTTAGCAGTTCTATTTTTTTAAATATCCCCACTTATTTTATTCTTGTTTCCCAGGTTTCTAACTCAGCTCTTATGTATTTACTTATTTTAAACCTACTTTATTATTTTTCAGATAATTGTTCTCTTATCAGAGGTTCTTTGGGTTTATTGGATATATAGACTCTCATACAATTTTTCCCCTTATTTTATTATGTTATCTTCAGTGGGGATCCCTTTGTCTATGGTTATGAAAGTGGTCTTCCTTACAGAGGTCTTTCTGACAGTTCTTTGTGGAGTTTATGGATTTCTATGAAACTTTTCGATTTATACTTCTTTTGTGGTTTTACATTTTCTTACTTTTCCAATATTTAGACTTCACAACTCACAATGTAAAGTGGCCCAGATATGGGATTTCAAATTTTCAAAACTGGCTCCCTGCCCCCTTTTCCCATAAATTATCAAACATCCATATTGTTTTGATCTTTATGCAAGTTAATTCCAAGCTCCTTGTCATCCATCCAACAGATGTGTCTTCTCTCCTTTGTTTGTCATAACCCCACTCCCACCTATTAGGACATTTCTGAGACTAGAATATCAGTGGACTGCCCCCTATCAATTTGTAGTTAGTACTCTTTTAATTTTCTCATGACTTTTTTTTTTAAATCAGGACTTGACAATAAATAACAAACAACTTTATGGGTACTGTTGTAAAGTAATACAGGAGAAAAGAGAAACTCACTTCAGTTTAGTTTTCTATAGTGAAGAGCCTCCAAAGGCGATTTTTGTATGTGGATCTGGAAGTCTCTCATTTACATAGACAAAGCTCTTAAAAATGTTAGTGATTAAAATTTGGATATCCTAAATAATAGTCCACAAGAATAAAACACTGAGACAGAAACCAAGGCTCATTTAAATTTATATCCTAATTATATTTTAAACCCACGTATGACTAAACGGTATTCATTTTATTAAAATTTACATAAAATACATGTAGATTTGTATTCTGAAATAAAATTTCTCGGGGAAGGAATACAGATAAAGAAATTCCCTTAAATTCTTATAGAAATTTTTTCTTCTATCATAAGTTCCTACTTAATTAAAAGGACTTGAGATACTTTAAAATAAAAACATACTGTAAGTGACTATTTGCAAATGTTGAATATGCTTTTCTTCACTCTCTGTAATTGAGTAAAATCTTTAAGTTATTTAAGTTGGCAACGCCTCAAGTAAAACAGTGACTTGCAGTAAATCGGTAAAATTGTTCTGGCTACTAGAGAAATATGTTTCCATTTATTATAAAGACAAATTCTAACTGACCAATTTTAAAGTGATGAGTTTTAAGAAAATATTTAATTCCTTCGAAGTGATGCGAACTGTTGAGTATATAGTTTCAGGAAAGATCAAGGGAAATTGTGTTAATTGACATGCTTTTTATTCTATTTCTTACATATCCTATCAGGTAGATGCTCCTCGCCTGAATTGCAATCAATAATTCATAAGATACCAGTGGATTTCCTTAGGGCAGGTAACCATATAAAAAATAATTTCTCATTTTAAAAGAGTCTGACCTTTTATTAAATCTGTGAAGGAAAAAGGGAATTGAAAACTCTCTGGCACATTTCACAGGCCTCAATTAAGAAAGGCTGTGATTATTATTACAGAACAAACTGAGTCCATTAGGCTTCTAGAACTTGTACTGCACCGTCCTTAGCAGCCCTCTCAGCCTAGTGTTGAAGTCTTGAGCTAAGGTTCTCTATAATACTCTCAGCATTTGATTCAGTTTACAAAGAGAAATGAATTATAGCCGTCTCCTAGAGAGTGAAATTGCATTGTAACATGCTGAAGTAGTCTGTGACTAGAAGGAAAATGGGGAAAAAAAAAGAAAACCCTCAGACCTCTTAATATCTTCTACCATCATCACAAATGTACTGATGAAAAGAACTGAAGAGATTAAAAAAATCCTAATTATAAAAATGTAACTCTATTATCTGTGCTGGAAACCAAATCTCTGAAGAAAAAAATTACTGCCATGTATTTTATACAATTTGTGTTACATATTTGCCCATAACCCAAGCACACACATTTGAAAAAATAAAAAACTATATGGAAGAAGCTAGCTATGCTTTATGTATTTGAGTGAACATTATTATTTTTTTTCACACTGTATTAAAATCATGTGGTTGTTTTTATAGGCTCCACATGAAATCCAGTTTAAACTTCTCCATTTTTCTCAACTGGCATAATTTAATAGGTTGTGATCAACAATTTATTTCATGTTTTAATGTTTAACCTGGTGAAAAAATACTGCAAATTTTTACTACCGCTGGTAGCTATTTAGAAACAGCTGTCTTCAATCAAAGACCAGCTATTTATTAAAGCAGTGGTTCTCAGAAATTCGCATTACCTGGTGGGCTTGTTAAATCAGACATTGTGGGGCCCCAGCCCCAGTGTCTGATTCAGTAGATCTGGGTTGGAGCAAAAGAATTTGCATTCTTAACAAGTTCCCCTATGGTACTCTTGCTGCTGATCCTGGTATAACAATTAGAGAACCACTACTGTAAAAAATAATAATTGTTCTCCTACTTAAGTCTGAAGAAAACTACCTTAGAAAGCTGTGAAATATACAGGTCCCTGGTCTGCTATCTGACATCTAAATTCATCAGGATCCTGAATAGTTAGGTTTATACTTTAAGTCCTCCCAAGTACTGAAAAGCCAACCAGTATGTATATTCATTTAGTCATTTACTTAGCAAATATTCATCTAGTTTCAGCCCTATACCAAGGACCATCCAGGCCTCAGGGTTAATATAGTGAATAGGTAAGACATGATCCCTTATATTTTAACACATTAGAGTGAGATGGGCAAGGAGACAATCACGCATTACTCTAATGCAAGATGTTACTAATTCCACATGTGTCTAAAATATCCTTTTGTGATGAGGGTACTTGATGGGATGAGCACCGGGTGTTATACTATACATTGGCAAATTGAACTTAAATAAAAAGTGAAAAAATGAAGTAGAAAAAAATACTAAAAAAAAAAAAAAAAAGAATATTATGTAGCAGTAAAATGGTGTATCTACAGGCACTGATGTTGACAGATCAGGGCATATTGTTTTGTGGGCATATTGTCACTACAAAAATGATACAATATGTGTACAATCACAAAGTTAAAACTATGTATTTCTATGAATACACTTATATACATAAAAAGAATATGAGAAGCATCAAATTAACATTTGTCTGATTAAAGTTTATTTAAAAAATAGGGGCACCTGGGGGACTCAGTGGTTGAGTGTCTGCCTTGGGCTCAGGTCGTGATCCCGAGGTCCTGGGATCGAGTCCCACATTGGGCTCCCCGCATGGAGCCTGCCTCTCCTTCTGCCTGTGTCTCTGCCTCTCTCTTGGTCTCTCTCATGAATAAATAAGTAAAATCTTAAAAAAATAATACAACTTCTATAAAATACTAGTGGGAACCAGGATTAGCATACTGATTTTTTGTTTATTCATGTATTTGTATGAAATTTAAAATGTCACAAAATAGTAAGACAATAGAAAATTGGATCCAGTGTTCCTCACAAAAGAAAGAAACAGAATAAAGCAACTAAATCTCAACCACATTAGTCATCAAGGAAATGCATATTAAAATATCCACGAGACAACTCATTTCAAAATGCAACAAAGAAGAAAGTACAAGCTTCCTTTGCCTGGTTCGGAAATGACCACAGGAAATACCCGGCCAGGATTTGCAACCAGTTCTTGAACAGCCCTCTCTACTCACCACAGAAACCAACAGAAACCACTTCAACACAGTCACGTCGCCTTCGGAGTCTGCATCCTGCTTCCTAAAGCATATTCCAAGGGAGCCTTCCATAAACTTAGTCTCAAAACCCACCCTTTACAGTTTGCAGCACCTACTTCATTCTTTTGTCCATGACTTGCTCTCTGGTTCTCCCACCACCTAGCTTATCTACCACTTCAACTCGATGAGAAGCCCTTTCTAAATTCTAACACGTGGCTGTCACCAGCGGTTTGGACCCATTCCCTCCCTTCCAGGATGCTATCTCTGATCACTTGGGAAAGGATCCTCTGCTTGATGTAACAGGTTATATAAATAAAAACAAAGCAAAACAAACTCTGTAGTTCTGTCCAGGGGTTTTAAAATGGAGCCAGGAGGCTGTTAAAAAGTTGAGTCTTAAACATGTTCTCCTTGGGTGGCACCATAAACGTTTAAACTGGGCCAAACCCCAAACACTTCAAGGATTCTCTACGAACAGCTGCTGCATGCTGTAGTAACAAACCTTTGTTAGCGATAGCCTTAACCAATTACGTTCATTTTCTGCTGCCAATGCCAATCAAAAACCTTTGTGAACAACTTATATAAGTATCATTTATTTATTTATTTATTTATCCAACCGTCCATCCATTACAGGCCACTGACTTGCTCGCTGTGAAGACACACAGTTTGGGTTAACTCTCAGAATTTGTGCTCTCCTAATTACCATTCTGAGGCCCCCAAATAAGAGCCTTGGTTTCATTTCAATTCTGCCTCTTTTCTTGGCCAACAGTAACAGGACTTGTGGGAGGCAATAAATATAACTCCTCTTACCATTTCCTTTATAATGGAACCTATTTGTGATCAAGATACAGAGATGTAGAGAGGTTAAAGTACTGATAACCATAAGTTAGAAAATTTCAGATCTGTAGCTAAAGCTGCTTTAAATATTAAACCCCAACGTTAGATGTACACCCTGCCAGACACTACTGCAGCTGGAAAACTAAAGCAACAGAGTTTGCCACATTGAATTTATTGCATGGCCAGCCTTCTATGAATGAGCCAGCAACCAGAAAAATAAGTCCCAAGTAGCTGAGCCTAGCAGGCTCAGATTCTTCACTCAAAATCCCAATCTGCTAAGATATTCCTCCCCTACTGACGAGTGAATTAGGAAAGAGAATCTAAAAGAAATACCTCACAGTTCAGCGTGGTGGTTCTCAAACTTCAGGAAGCATCACATCATCTGGAAGGCCTGTTAAAATATAAATTGCTGGGCCCCAAAACCAGAGTTTCTTATTCAGCAGGTCCGGGGTGGAGCCTAAGAATGGGTGCTGCTGTTGCTGGTCTGGTGATCAAAGTGGAAGAACCATGGTGATAGTGCATAAACTCATCTGAGAGACCTTTTAGAAAATGCTAATGTTTTAGCTCCACCCAAACCAATTCTCCGTTTCTAAAGGTGAGGCTCCAATCCCTGGGATTTGATAAATGACTAACAGGTGGTTCTAATAGCCCCACATATTTAATCATTGCATCTAGTAGTAGTAGTCTTACATAGATGCCAGAGGCCAGGAAAATTTACATTTTCCCTTAATTTGTTTTTTTAAGTTCCAACTACTACAACTTAGCCACTGGAGGCATATATTTTTGGATACTCAGGAGGGAGAACACAAGTTTGTGGTCATCACCTCTTGGTACACAAATAAGAATGTCCTATACTTTGCGGGTATTGCCAAGTGCCAATAATAATTTTCCCTTAATTAAATAATATTTTCTCATCTTTATTTAGAAGAGAAGTTTACCTCTATAACAATGTTTGACTGCTCTTTTTTTTTCCTTTATAACTGAAAAATTGATGAGAAACCACATGAGGTATTGTGTTAGAGACATTTGTATAAAATGCATGTAAACAATTTCACCTTGGGGTGATCACTTTCATTCTGAAGTTTTTTTCCTATTTTATTATGAAATACACATGCAATATTAAGAGTAATAATAAATAATAAAAGCAGACTCCTGAACACCAATTGATCAGTTTAAGACTTTGGCCTTGCTTTTGAAACTTCAAGGGTGACGATCATTGAATCATCTGCGAGGTAACTAATAGCATCAGTTTTGTATTTATCATTCCCTTTGGTGTTTTCATGGTATTATTACACTGATAAATTGTTTTCCAAACTTTATGTACAAGCCAACATCCTGTCACAGTGTACAGCTGTCCTCTTTGCTTGACCTCCTAGCCTACCTTTGGCTTTGTGCAAGAAGTTGAAAATCCTTAAAAAGGCAAATGCTTACACAGTGTGCCGTGTAAGTCAACAGAGGAATGTAATTTTACTCAGAAATAAGCTCAATAATAAATTAAAGGACAACCGAGTAAATGCAAAGAAAATTGTTAACTAAAATGTTGGGAGATGGTTTATTTCAGCGGCCTTTGGATGCATCTGGTCTATTTGATCTGCTGTGGATATTTTCCCCTAGCATCCCAGCCCACCCCAAGACTCCAGTACAGATAGAAACGGATCAGGTGCTTGGAGTCAAATTGCCTACTCATAATTTAAAATGGTATCAGTCTGAAACAGACTATAAGATGTTAAACTAATACCTCCTTCTTATCCATCTGATCTACATATCCCGGTGTATGGGGTCATTTTCCTAAGTATGTTGGGGGTATTAGGATGCTTTATACCACTCGGAATAAAATTCAAAATTGGGGAGCATAATTACACTGTATCTTTATGAATGCATTCTCTATATTTCAGCCCCTTTCTTTCAATTTCTCAAACTAACCTTTTTTTTTGTTACTGCTTAAAATAGCAGATGCTGTTCTTTCTTTGTAAAGACACCCCACCTGCCCCCCGGAGTATAAATGAGTGAGTGAGAGGATAATGGAGAAACTTCATTGATATTACGCTACATTTGTAATGTTTTGGACTTTGCCACAGGGACCACATGTTCCAGGTTTCTCTTATCAATGTCAGAGCAGGATCCACAATGCCTTTTTAGCACATGTCATATCTAAATACTCCAAAGCAGCCTCTTGCAGATTTAATGCACTTTTTCTTGGCTTCTTTATGTTTATTAAAAAATCAATGTTTTCCTTTACATAGTTTTTCCCATAGTCTGGGCTTCATGTGTAGAGTTTTATACCTTCTTAAAGACGATGTTTAAAACCTTATAATTTATATAATTTACCAAATTTTATATGAACATATTTATATTTTACCTTCTTAAACTTTACAATCGTAGTAGATCTTATATTGTTAAATGCTTATAGTTTTATTTCAGGATTTGCATATTTCTACTTTTTTTTTTTTGCTTGGGTATGATAAATGATAAAACCCTCAAATGATTCTAATTCTTATTCAGTGCTAGCACTGAGATTGGCTCTATACGGAAATGATGCCATTTATTTCTCACAATAACGCTGTAAGCCAGAAATAGTTTTTCCCAATTAACACAGGAGGACATTGACTTCAAAGAGGTTAAGTAATCTGTTTAAGGTTGCACTGCTAATAAATAATCCTGGAGGGTCTGTTGAGTCTAAACCAAGCTCCTAGCCACCAAATTATGCATTTCAGTATTTTTAGAACAAATCCACTCCCACAAAATTTTATTGACACATTTAACTTATAGTTTTGCTTCTCTCTGATATTTTCTAGAGTCTCAATCTTTCTCTTTTCTTCTTTAATTGTGATATATCCAGCATAGAAATTAAAACAATATTCACTTTTTAAATTGTGTAAATCTAAATTTATGACATACACAGGAGAAAAAGTGATTTTTGGTCTGTTTGCCTTGTGATGCTGTGGTTTTCATAACTTTTTCATCGCTCAGATTTTGACTGAAAGAGTTTTTAAAATAAAGTAACAAGACACAACACTCTTAACTGCAGAGAACAAACTGATGGTTACCAGAGGGGACATAGGTGTGGGAAATGGGTTAGATAGGTGATAGGGCTTAAGGAGGGCACTTGCTGTGATGAGCACTGGGTACCGTATGGTAGTGTCGAATCACTGTATTTTACACCTGTAACTAATATTACCCTTTATGTTAACTAATTGGAATTTAAATTAAAAACTTAAAAAAAATAAACTGAGTAGATAGAAACAAAAGGGTTGTTAGGTCTTTGTCGTATCCTTGGTGGGGAGGGGGGGATACAAGAACCTATTATTCAGTGTTGGCCCAGTGAGTTAGCGACCACATATATAGCGCAGATTTTGGCATTTGGCATTTTTACAAGGAAGTGACTGCCATTTATCTTCCCACTCTAAGGCTAGTGTTTGGGTCCGGTTTTAATGTCCTGCGTCAGTTATGATGAAGATGGATCCAAGTTGGCCAGTCAGGAAGTATCTCAGGTTTTCTCTTCCTCCTCCCTGACTTTATTTTTCTGTTTCCATCCTCGATACCATGCACAGTGCCTACGGAAGGAGTTAAATACCTGGTTATCTAATCTGAAATCATATCGGTTATTTAGAAAGGGTTGTCTTCCCCTAATTTTGAAATTTAAGGGACTTTTTGTCTTTGTGTATAGGACATTGAATAACACAGTAGAATATATCTTCATATATAGTTTTATAGCAAATACACAAAACAAAACTCTTACATTAAATTCTGGGAAATGTGATCATCTACGCATTATCCTTTTATCAGGCTTCTCCCTAACTGGGGAGGTAAATCTGCAAAAGAAAAAGGAGAAAGGGCTTCTTGTTCAGGCTCTCCTATATGCAGGGGGAATGTTTAAACTAAATGGTATATTCTTATTATACTTGAGAGCATTTAGCCTTTGTTATTCACGTGAAATCAGTGCTTGTAAAAAAGCACTAAGCAAGCTTTAAGATGAGCACCATGGTGTGACAGTTAACTAAGTTTTCCTATACTGTGGGGCCATTCACACTTATAATTGAATAATATATAAATTTATTTCTGAAAACTATACCAGTATATGCTTACCAGTAGTGGTAAGTACTGAGCACTCTCACGGACCTTCATTTCCTTGTGAAATAAATCTTAGTCTAGCAAAGAACAAGAAACTTAAAAGCTCTTAGGCTCTTAGGTTTTCTCACTGGATTCCTTATATTAGCTCTAGGCTTAATAGAGTTTGGGCTTCTAATGTTGACTTTAGGATTGGCTTCTTTGTTACAATTGATATGTACAATAAAAATAATTAGAGAATATTATCTGGAGAAGACATTATAGATTGACTCCACTTAGTACCCATTCCCTATTCTTTCTCTCTTGCCAGATTTTACCCTAGTAGAGAAACAGAAGTCTTCATCTTCTCTGGCCCCCTTAAAGCTAGAGTGGCCAACCTGATGTACTAAATTCTAGTGCCACATCCCATTCTACCTACCTCCTCTTTCTGCTCTGGATGCTGGAAAGATGACTGGAGCTATAAAATTATTAAACTCACTGGTAATCAAGGGCACAGGGCATCGCAGATGTCCTGGCTCTTAGTCCACTGAAAACCTGACCAAGTTCTTACCCACCTACCTTCTGCTACACATTATGTGGGGACTAAAACATTAAGCATACTTTTAAAACCACTATAGTCAGTGTTCTGTGGTTAAAATCACCTCTAAATAAACTGTAATCAAACTATGAACTATGGATGAGTTGTACTGCTAACCTCACTAAATAATGAAAAGCCAGATCTCTAACCATGTAAGAAAATTTAAGGTAACAGTGGGAAAATTTTCTATAACCCAATTTTGAGGTAAGAAAGAAAATTTGGGCTCTCTTCCAAAAACTCAGAAAAGTTATTATAAGCAACAATTTTTCTATAAAAAGTATCCATTTGCAATAATATATTGGACGTTCGCTGGTTAGCCTCTTCTATTTATTTATCTTTCTCAGGAGTACCTGGAATTTCCCACCTGTAATGTTTATGAGGGATGGGTTATTCCAACTCTGTTTCTAGTGAGTGCACTAAGGTTGGATAAATCCAGTTAACATGACCTACCTTTTTGGACAAGATAATTTTTCCAGATTAGCACATATGAAGATATTAGGGCAAGCAGAGCTTATGGGTCTCAATTAAATGTCTTTTATTTGGCCGTTAGGAAGTCAAAATTTCTCGTTGCCTATGATGATGGGAGCATTTCGTAGAAGATGCTAACATACAATCTGCGAATACAAAGGCAGAGTCCATCACACAATGGGTGCAATTTTAGGAAAAGGAGCTGAGAGCGATGTGTATCCTGGTTATACAGCTGGAACCCAAGATATCAGCGTATCTTTAAACTATAATAACTCACACATTGCACAGTGAAGTGACTTCAAAATTCCCTTTGTTTTAAAATTTTGAATTTTCTATTACTTGAAATATAAAGATTTTTGATATAAACAGAATCTACTTGCTTGTAAATGATAGTATAAAAATAGAGGATTATAATATTTGAAAATATTTTGTCACTATTATAGTATTGCATTCTTTCTCTCTTTTACTACATATGACCGAATGAAGATTTATTACATTTTCTGAAGTAATTTATAGTGCTGTGTGGAGAGACAAGCAATAACATTAGAACTATAATATCATGCTATAAATTCACTGTCCTATATCCATGTTTTTAAATCTTTTGGCCAGGAAATGTAGGATGGTGTCTGGGTGGCTCGGTCAGTTAGACATCTGACTCTTGATTTCATCTCAAGTCATGATCTCTGGGCTTTGAGTTTGAGCCCCACATTGAGTTCTGCACTGAGTGTGGAGCCTGCTTAAGATTCTCTCGTCCCTCAAAAAAAATGTAGAGAGAAAAAAATTCGGTTCAGTTTTACACTCAAACTTTGAATCAAGCATAGATTGAAATTACTTCAACCCTTGAACCATTCAATAAGTCACCTAATACATTCACTTTATTTTAAAACTTCAAATGACAGTCCAAGTAG
This sequence comes from Vulpes vulpes, assembly GCF_048418805.1. NCBI lineage: Eukaryota > Metazoa > Chordata > Mammalia > Carnivora > Canidae > Vulpes > Vulpes vulpes. Next base: position 53,258,818 of record NC_132793.1, read on the forward strand.
ATGGTTTCCAAGGTCCTGAAATTAAGGCCCTACACACTCCTCCTTCCTAAGCACAGGCTTTTTATACAAGATGTTTTACATGGTTCATGATCCAAAAAAGTATTTGAGAACATTTCTCTGCTTTGAAGGTCAAGTGTAGTATTTGTCTTATTGTCATAAGTCCAATATACACTGTGGCTAGGACTAGTCTAATAGTATGAGCAGCCTTGCATAAACTCACTGGACACCAGAGATAGCTGTACATGGCCAGGTTTTTCTTTTATGGATTTTTTAAAAAATTCCAGTATATTAACCTATTGTGTTATATTAGTTTCAGGTGAACAATATAGTGATTCAGCAATTCCTTACACCACCCAGTGCTTATCACAACAAGTGCACTCTTCAAATCCCATCACCTCCTTCACTCATCCTCCCACCTACCTCCGGATAAAAGTAAAGAGTTTGTTCTCTTAAGAATCTGTTTGTTATCACTTTTTTTCCTTTGTTCATTTGTTTCTTTTATTCCACATATGAGTGCAATCGTATTTTATTTTATTCATCTCTGACTGACTTTGCTTAATATTGTACTTTCTAGCTCCATCCATGTTGTTGCAAATGGCAAGATTTCATTTTTTCGACTGAATAATATTCCATTGTGTGTGTGTACATATATATATATATGTACACACACACAGGAAATATACATATATATATACATAAGATATATATGTGTGTGTATATATACATCTTCTCTTTTTTATCCATTCATCTATTGATAGATACTTGGGCTGCTTCCATAATTTGACTATTGTAAATAATGTCACAATAAACATAGGGGTGCATATATCCCTTTGAATTTAGTGTTTTTGTATTTTGGGGATAAATCCCAGTAGCGTGATTACTGGATCCTAAGGTAGTTCTATTTTTAACTTTTTGAGGAGTTAGCCAAGGAATTTATGAATATCAAATTCTTAACTGGAAGGAACAGTGGTGGAAGAAAGAAAGCAATGGAAACATTATTATAACATAAACTGAGACAAAAAGAAATAGAGTAGCATGCCAGATAATAATGTAGCTGGAGGGCCATTGGACATGGACTGCAGAAAATGGGGTGCCATTTAAAGTTAAGGTGATACAGCATTCTCAACTTTAATAGCCTCAAACTAAAAGTGAATCATCAATTTCAGGACATTCAGAACAGTATTTTCGTGTGAAATGAAAGAGAAGGACAGAGAGGGTGAGTTTGGTGTAAATGTTCTCAGTTATACCAACATAAGTGATAAACTCTTGCCTATAGTGTCATCTCTAAAATTGAAAGATGCTATTTTTCATTTTTCCTGTAATATTCACTGCTCAGCTTTTTAAATGCTGTGTTCTGACATTACTTTATTCATTTATTAAATATTATAATGCAGTTCACTAGACTCTGTCCTATATAGAGGAGATTTAAAAAAAAAAAAGATACAAACCTTTATAAAGAATGCTATATGTTGATATGTGGAAGATCATTTAAAGGGCAGCCCAGGTGGCTTAGCGGTTTAGCACCGTGTTCAGCCCAGGGTGGGATCCTGGAGACCCGGGATGGAGTCCCGGGTTGGGCTCCCTGCGTGGAGCCTGCTTCTCCCTCTGCCTGTGTCTCTGCCTCTCTCTCTGCATCTATCATGAATAAATAATTTTTTTAAAAGAAGACCATTTAAAATAATGATAATAGAGGTAGATGTATAAAGTAGTAGCACAGAAGAAGGAAAGAAACTATAAGAGTTGAAGAGATAGGAAGGCAACAAACAGACTTTGTAGAAGACCTCTCAAATGATATCTATGATTTACTGAAATAGATATGAAAGCCAATTAGGAACAGAACAGAAAACTGAAGGCCAGTATCTCTGATAAATACAGAAGCAAAAATTCTCAACAAAATTTTGACAAATGAAATGCAACAGAACTGTAAAAGAAACAAATATCACGATCAAATGGGGTTTATTCCTAGGATGCAAGGATGGATCAACAAATGTAAATTGATTAATGTGACACATTACATTATAAGAGTGAAAGATTTAATTCATATGATTATCTCAATAGATGTAGATGAGCTTTTAACAAAATTTAACGTCCTTTCATGATAAAAACTCTCAACAAATTTGATAGGGAAGGAATATATAGCTCAACATAACATCTAAAATCAGAAAGGAAGAAGTAACATTTTCTTTTTTGCAGATATGATCTATATATAGAAAATCTTTAAAGACTCCACCAAAAGCTGTTAAAGCTAATAAATTAATTCACTGAGTTTGTAGGATACAAAAATCAACATAAATCAGTTGTGTTTATATATGCTAACATTGAAATATTTGAAAAAGAAAACAATACAAATTACACTAGGATTAAAAGCAACAAAATGCTTCAGAATAAATTTAACCAAAGTGGTGAAATATCTGTATACTGAAAATAATAAGACTTTGATGAAAGAAAGTGAATAAGACACAAATAAATGGCAAGTTATTTGTGTTCATGGATTTAAAGAATTAATATTTTTCAGTGTTTATACTACTTAAAGTCATCTGCAGATTCAATGTAATCCCTATGAAAATTTCAATGACATTTCCTCACAGAAATAGAAAAAAATATCCTAAGGTATATATGGAATCTCAAAACCTATATGGAACTGAATACACAAAGCCATTCTGAAAAACAAGAACAAAGCTGAAGGCATCACACTTCCTTATTTCAAACTATATGATAAAGCTATATTAATCAAGACAGTATGGTACTGAAATAAAAGTAGACACATAGAGCAATGGAACAGAATTTAGAACCCAGAAATAAACTCTTACATATATAGTCAACTAATATTTGGCAAGGGAACCAAGGGTATTCAGTGAGGAAAAGATAGTCTCTTCAATAAATGGGTGGGGGAAATCGGATAATCATACACAAAAGAATAAAATTGGACCACTATCTTATATCACTCACAAAAATTAACTTGAAATAAAGACTTAAAAGCATAAGGCTCAAAACAGCAAAATTCCTAGAAGGATATATAGCATTGATCTTGGCACTGATTTGGGGGATATGATACCAAAAACACTAGTACCAAAAGAAAAAATAAATGTGAGAATAAATCAAACAAAAAAACAAAAGAAACAATCAACAAATGAAAAGGCAATCTACAGATATTTGCAAATTATCTTTTAAAGGGCTAATATCCAAAATGTAAGAAACCCATACAACTCAATACCAAAAAGACAAATAATCAGACTAGGAAATGGTCTGATGACCCAAACAGACATTTTTCCAAAGAAGACATACCAATTGCTAACAGGTATGTGAAAAGTCATTCAACACCACTAATCATTAGAAAAATGCAACTCAAAACCACAAGAGACCACTTTGCATGTCTTAAAATGGCTATCATCAAAAAGACGAGATCGCAAGTGATGTAGAGAAAACAGAATCCTTATGCACTGTTGTGGGGTTGTAAACTGGTCCAGCTACCATGGAGAAATACAGAGGTTCCTCAAAGAACTAAAAATAGAATTATCATATGAGCCAGCAATCCCACTTCTGGGTATATATGTAAAGGAAATGAAATCAAGGACTTTGAGGGCATTATACTAAATGAAATGAAGTCAGCTAGAGAAAGATAAATACCATATAATCTCACTTGTATGGAGAATCTCAAAAGCTAAATTCATAGAAACAGAGCATATAGAATAATGGCTGACCATTGGACAGAACAGAAATTAGAACTGGTGGTGACCAAAGGATGCAGACTTTCAGTTTGCATGAATAAGTTCTGAAGCTTAGAAACGATAGTTAACAATACTATGTTATATACTTGAAAGTTGCCAAGAGAATAGATCTAAATGTTCTCACCACATACACACACAAAAGGTAATTATGTGAGGTATTGGAGGTGCTAAGTGACTCTATTGTGGTTATCGTTTCACAACATGTATGTCTGTCAAATCATCCTGTTGTACCTTAAATTCACACAAAGGTATATGTCAATAATACCTCAATGAAGCTGGAAAAAAGAAAATATATTGTATATAAACATTTACTTGAAGGATGCCTGGGTGGTTCAGTCAGTTAAGCACTTGACTCTTGGTTTCAGCCCAGGTCATGATCTCAGGGTTGTGAGATAGAGCCCTGCATGGCAGGGAGAGTCTGCTCAAGATCCTCTCTGCTTCCCCCTTCTGCCCCTACACCCTGCTCGCTCACTCACTCTCTTTCTCAAATAAATATTTTTAAAAAACATTTAACTTGGTGCTTTTATGTATATAGTTCATCTGCACACTGTAGAAGATACTTGTAAAAATAAGTCTACTCTCCAAACGTTGCCATGATATTAATCCGTCTTTTTTATAGTCCTCAGGAATCCTTTGTTCTTTTGCTATGACATTTTTCTCTCATATGCTCAGTTTACTTTTTTTTAAACACAATTTTTTTTTAATTTCAAAAATCGTGATTAGGAAAGAAAAACCAACACATAGCCCCTTCCAGTAGCAGGTACACATCACTTCAGTGATTTTATTTATTTATTTATTTTAATTTCAGGGTAGAATGTAGAGATCCATCATTATATGATCACATATAATACCCAGTGCCATATAATACCCAATACCATAATACCATTATGTCAAAACCACAGTGAAATACTACCTCACACCTGTCAGAATGGCTAAAATTAACAACTTAGGACACAAGGTGTTGTCGAGAATGCAGAGTAAGAGGTACCCTCTTACACTGTCGGTGGGAATGCAAACTGGTTCATCCACTCTGAAAAAGAGTATGGAGGTTCCTTGTTCTCAGTTTACTTTCTTTAATTACACGGATATTCCATGTTTTTGTTTTGTTTTGTTTTGTTTTTAGATAATATCCCCTATAGCCCCACTTTTTGAAGCAAATGTATCTTTTTTTCTTTCAATATTCACATGAATATTTTTGATATTTAAATGAAATTTATTTTACCCTAGAAAAACATATAGGTAGAACCTATTTTTAATTATGCACAAATTATTAGGTATTTCTATCAACATCTCTCAAACTCAGGATATATTTTAATCAGTAATTTAGAAGTTTTATATCCATTTCCAGAATTGATTTTGTAGTCTTTTTATATATGTACACATAAAAAGTTAGGATGCATAAACAAATGGCAAACTGGGTCAGAATTATACATCATATACATTTACAGAGGGCAGTTTTCTTATCATCTAAAATTCCCTTAAAGTTAACTTTGTTTTGATCCCAAGTCACGTCAGTATTAGAATAAAACTCTAAATGTAAATCTGAAAAATTTACAATTGATGGTTACTAAAAAATGACTTAAATGTCTAACCGAATATTTGTATTCAAAGACCTGAAAACTTATGTAATTTAAGTACTGAACTTTGGAAAACATACTGACATGTAAGAAAATAAGGAACAACTCATTTCTCAGTATCAGTTTTTTATAATCACTATTTTCCTGCTTCTTTAATAAACATCCAGAGATTTTTCAGTTTTTGTACAAATAAAAGCAATACCTCTTACAGACGAATGCAAAAGAAATGAGAAATTTTAGTATTCAACTAGTATAAAAATGCCAAGAATACATAGATGATTACCTCTTAACTATGTTTAAAACTAAAAAATTGCCTTTTGTCTCATAAAAACGTGGCAAATTTGCCTTGATAGTTAAGAAATAGTCAATTAGTGAAGAAATCTTATTTCTTATGTTTCAAATATCCTAGATATATTCTGCTCTACTTCTGTTTTCTAAAGGTAGTCCGAAAGGTTGAGTATTTTAATTATGATATAAGGCATTTCTGCAGACTCCATTCTTCATGCACATTCTGCTATTGTCAGGTGGTTATTTAAACAAAAAGGGCATAGTTCCTACAGCAAATGAAATTCTGGAAGGACAATTAACACATTTTAGAGCTTATGTAAGATATTAATATATTTTGAACACCATTTCCAACCATTCCTCAAAATAGACCCAAATGAGGATTTTGCTGATATTTTATGCCAGTGTTCATTAAAAGATCAAGAAGTCTTATTTCAATCATCAATTTAATTGAAGATAAATCTTAATCTACTCTTTTCACAAAAATGAGATGGGGAGGTATATATTCAAAAATTGAGTGCTAATGAATTAATACAGTTTTGTTCCAAAAACATCTCAATATTACTGAGATGTAGTTTCCTTTTATTAATTTCTTTGGAAAGAAGCTCTGACCCTTTCTTAATAGAAAAGTGAAAGCAAAACAAAAAAACAGAATCATCTAAAACATAGGTTGTATCAAACACATTTTAGACAAATTATGATTTGGGGGCAGACTGCCTAGACAAGCTAATTTCAAGTAACTTTAGACCAAACAAAACAATTATATGTGACACAAATGTGCCAACAGCATTTTAATTACTTTCCATAGTTAGAGAATTTCAGGCTATTTATGTACTCAAACTATCACTGATCTTCATTTTCTCCTTAAAATAACCTCATATCTTGACTATATCCTCATTTGAAAAAAAAAATGGCTTGATCTCAATGTTCAAGATAATGGAGGAAAAAAATTTCCTTTAATTTAATTTAATTTCACTTGTACTTGTGTTTACCTAGATGATATAATTTAATAATTTAATTACTAAGGAAAGTTTGGGCAACAGGTCATTAAATACGTCTAATTTAACAATGCATTTGGATATAAGAATGAAGGTTGCTCTGGTGGAGGAGGTCTCAGAACATCTGTTATTTAATGTGACAGAAATCCACTCATATCAAGTTTAGCCACATTTCTGAATCATTTCAAAGGCAATATTGATGGAATCCTGTTCCATTTTTCTCTTCATGTTTTTCTTGGATCTTAATCAGACAGTATCTCAATTCAAAGTGGATATATGACGCCAATACAAATAGGATCCTCTTTTCCTTTCCCCGTGCTGCATTACATCCCTGTAATATGTGATGTGCAGTGTTGGATAGACTGACGTAGTTAATGAGAGGTGACAGAGGCAATAAGATACCAAGTTCTACAAATGCTGGATGTGAAATGAAAATCTATATAAGTTGAATTCCAACAAGGCATTTTCTTTTCAGCTTTTGTTTATCAACTAGAAGAGATATAACCATATAGGTCAATAAATTTTCCCATTAAGTCTTTAAAAATACATATAAAAATAATAGTATTTGAAAAACTAATCTTCATCTGATAACTTTTAGAAGTCACCAAATTAATCCTTAGCCAATAGATTTAGATTATTCTTTATAGTATTCTTATGGCAGAAAGTAAGTTTCATTGGTCCACTAAATCCATCTATTTCAATATTCTTGATGCATTAAATAAACACTATCTTACTTGACAGTATATCAAATTTATAAATTGGTCTCATTAACTAGATAATGAATATTGAAATAAGAAGATATTATTTAGATTAAGTCTGGTCTAAAGTATAACTACACATATCAGAAAATTTTAAAAGTGGTTATTACAGTAGTCACTCGAACAACATAAGGGTTAAAGATGCTAACGTGCCTGCACAGTCAAAAATCCACAGATAATTTTTGACTCCCTTAAAACTTTATTTTATTTTTATTTTAATAAATTTATTTTTTATTGGTGTTCAATTTGCCAACATATAGAATAATACCCAGTGCTCATCCTGTCAAGTGCCCACCTCAGTGCCCATCACCCAGTCACCCCCACCCCCCGCCCACCTCCCCTTCCACCACCCCTAGTTCATTTCCCAGAGTTAGGAGTCTTTCATGTTCTGTCTCCCTTTCTGATATTTCCCACTCATTTTTTTCTCCTTTCCCCTTTACCAATAGCCTACTGTTGACTAGAAGCCTTACTGATAACATAAATAGTTGGTTAGTACATGTTTTGCATTTTATTTGTATTATATGCTATAATATTCTTGCAATAAACTAAGCCAGAGAAAAAAGAGTATTATAAGAAAATTCTGAGGAAGAGAAGTACATTTTCAGTACTGTACTGTATTTATTGAAAAAAAAAATCTGTGTATAAGTGGGCCTGAATAGTTCCAACCTGTGCTGTTCAAGGGTCAACTGTAACTGGTTCAGAGAAATAACTAGCCACTTGTCAAAGCATTAAGTTAGTACTCACAAATATAAATAGTGAGATAAATAGACATTGAGTCAGCATTTAGTATTAAAAACAGTAATTGGTGCAGGATTGAGATTTCAGGGGGAAAAAGATGGTTTAATTTACTAATAGTATTTTTTTTTCTTTTGGACCTTTGAAAGATACCAATGGTAAGTAACTAGAACCTTGGATGTGGTTAACTCATGATGTTCATTTAACCTAATTAATGGCCCAATGTAGTATTTATAGGAGTATGACTCCCTGCAGATCCTCTGTAAAAAGTGGTTCATTTACCCCTTAAGTTAGGAAATAAAGGAGAGCAGAACATGTCAACTGCAATTCTTAATCATAAATACTTTCTCTGTTGTTTATAATAAGATTGTGAAGACAACAATAATTCTGTTTCTATATTTCCTCCTTAACACTACTTGATATACTTTATAAAATGAGATTTTGAGAAATAGCCAATTTTGCTTTGATTTGGTTGATAGTTTCTTTTAGTTAAGATTTCATTGGATTTATAGATGAATTTTGGGAAGGGTTAATATCATAATAAGGTTTATATCATCTCATTCATAATTATTGTATATGTGTCATACTTTTTTCATTAAAATCAATTCATTGTTTCTAATTCTAAAGATAAGTTTCATTTACCTGTTCAGTTTTGGGGGCATCTTTATAAGTTTTGGTGAATTTTTATGGCACAGTTTTTCTTCATGACAGAGATTTACATTGGTTATAGCTATTCTATTTTTTTGTAAATTAAGGGAAGGGAATTTAGGCATAAAATAAATTAATGTGAATTTTTGGAACATTAGAGCATAACTAATTAAATTATATGTTAAGCTTGCAATTCCAATATCAGGAATTTATCCTAGAAAATATAAGGAATGAGAATTTTCATTTTAATATTGTTCATATTAGTCAGAAAATAAGTACCTGAAGATCACCATAAGAGAATAGTTAAATACATTACAATATATCTGTACACCAGAACATTATGTAGTTGATAAGATGTGAATGTACTGACGGATCATATTATAGAGAAAATATTAATTTGCAAAATGGTATGAATTTTGTGATCTTCTAAAAACTGCAGGTATAGGTCTATACATATTCTCAAAATTGTTAATCTATTTTTTTAAAGATTTATTTATTTTAGAGAGAGAAAGAATGTGTGAGGAGAGGCAGAGGGAGACGTAGAGAATCTCCAGCAGACTCCCCACTGAGTGTAGAGTCCCACATGGAACTCCATCTCATGACCCTGAGATCATGACCTGAGCGGAAATCAAGAGTTGGACACTGAGCCACCCAGGTGCCCCTCAAAACTGTTAATCACCTCCTAAAGTATGGTATCTCAAGAAATATTTTATTCTGTAACTTGTACACTTTAAGCTATTTTTGTTTTTTGCCCATTGTTCATGTAATATTTGGAAATATTTTTATTGAAAAATATGCAGAAATTAATGGAAAAATTTTGGAATTAATGGAAAACTTTTGGAATTAATGGAAAACTAATGGAATCTTTTTGGAAAACTTACGATTAAATAAGCTGTCACTGAGGGAAAAAACTCAAACAGTGGTTAAGTACATCGCTAAAAGAATATTTTATTACTTGATATAATATAATGCAAACAATGTTCATTTTTCTATTTCTTTAGTAAAGTTAACTGATTTTAAAAATTGGATATGAAAATTCTTTCCTGAATGTAAGCATTCTCAAATTTTGTGATAAATAAGGTATTTGAAAATCTGTTAAGAACAACAAAAGATTTAAAACTTAACCCTATTTATTTATAGAGATTTTATGTATTGGGTATGGTGTGGGAGAGAGCACAAGCAGGGGGAGGGGCAGAGAGAGAAGCAGACTCCCCACCGAGCAGGGAGCCTGATGCAAGGCTCCATCCCAAGACTCATGATGTGAGCTAAAGGCAAAGGCTTAGCTGACTGAGCCACCCAGGTGCCCAGGTGCCCCTAATTTTACCCTATTTATAAGCTAAATGATTAGCCTGCCACAGTTTTTTCAGTGTGCTCTCAGAAGTTGCCTGCAAAACTTCTGAGAGCAAAGGACTGTTTCTCACATAAAAGCAAGGAGTGTGAACATCATATTTGCATTGGTTCCTCTTGCACTTCAAGTCCTAATCAGCCATCCAGGGATACCCTAATATGTGCTTGCACTCAAGTTACATCATAGGAGAGAAGCCCTGAGCTTAGAAAATCCAAATAATTTACAATGAGCAGAAAGCCTGCCTGTTTGCTCTGAAAGAAGATGCACTCTCTGCATTCGAAGATTGTTTGCTCTACAAGCATCTTCATACATGCTTCTATTTGTTACATGTATTGAAATGTAAGAGATCTTTTGAGAAATGTCTTCCAACAATATCCTTCACTTGTTTCTGTACTATTCTGGGATTCGAATTTTTTTTTTTTTTTAATGACTAAAACACTTTATCAGGCACTCTAATTAACCTAATGGTCAGAGACTGGGATCAAATCCATTCAGTTGTTTCATTCAGCAATTTAATTAAATCTACACCAGTGGGACTTCAAGCTACATGATGGGACCAACCTGCTTTATTATGTTTCCACCATGCCTTTAAGGGTCCCAGATTGAAACACTCAGGAAATTCCATAAACTATCAGGGTCTAACTTAAGATACTAGGCGGCTTTCTCCATCTAATTGGCACTTCTTTATTGGCCTTTCCTCTTGGCTAAAGTATTCAGCCAGGAACAGCAAGATGTATCAGTAAATGTACAGACTTGTTTCACAGAGGGGACACCTAAGGTAAATCTGTCATCCACAACTGTCCTGGTCAGTGAGCTGAGTCTGCATTGAATAGCTCCCGTGGCTGAAGCTATTGATCTTTTTAGCTAAAGTTATGGACCCATTTCATAACACCCTTTCTAATTGTATAATTCCCACTGTAGAGACCATTGCCCGCACTGTGTATATGATAACAAGTGAGTATCTCCCTCCCCTACAAATTATTCTGTGACCAAGAGCTACGTAATTTAGGAGAGAACTTCTCAGTGTCTGAGGGCTACGAGATCTACAGGTGGTGTCTCCTTAAGCAATTACAAGTCTGTTATGACTGCCATTAAAGGGCACATCACTATTTTGGAAAGGGAGGCAAGTTAATGCCTCCCTTACACAAAAGAAATACAGTCCCAAGGATGAACATTTTGCCCTGAAAAGTAATTGTAGTTTAGAACTGTTGGGAGTCCTCCAATCGGGGCCTACATTAGCAGAGGTCACAGTGGCCTCCAACGCCTCCGTTGTTGATGTTGCATCTCGCTGCTGGTAAGTATTTGAAGTCCCAGTTCAGTATGGGTAACTGAACCCAGTCTGTGTTCTGGAGGTATTGTCTAAGGGAAGTTAGATCAACTTGCCCTCTGTCTATTCCAACAATCAAGTGGTGTTTGCCCTGCGATGTGATGATATTGGATGGGATGACTATTACTATTACTATGACTATTACTATTCTGTGGTAGCATAACAAATAACCCAAAGCTTAGCATCTCAACCAACACACAGTTATTATATCCTTGTTTCTGTACATGAACATTGTGGGCACAGCATATCTGGGTTCCCTGCTTCAGGGCTTGTTACGTGGTAATTTATGTGCTGTCTAGGTCTGTGTTCACATCAGAGGCTTCACTGTGGGACGACTCACTTTCAATCCCATTGCTATTGCTGGTAGAATTTGTTTATTGTGGCTGTATAACTCTGTCTAACTAAAGTCGTCTTCTTTTTTATTATTTATGAGCGTTGGCTAGGAGCAGGTCTCTCTATGGGCCATCTCACTTAGCAGATTGCTTCTTTAAGCCAACAAAGGGATTTCCTCTGATCGTGCTACTCAGAGTCTTAATAGATCTGTTAATACAATTACAGGAATCATACATAGCCCATTACCACTGCCATATCATGTAACCTAATCAAGTCAGAGACATCTCATCACTTTGCCATATACTATTGTTTAAAAGCTGATTTAGAAACAACCCCACTCAAGGAGAAGGGAAGTCAATGATAACACTAGTAGGGGAAAGGGACACCTGGGTGGCTGAGTGGTTGAGTGCCTGCCTTTGACTCAAGGCATGATCCCGGGGTCCTCGGATTGAATCCTGCATCAGGCTCCCCACACAGGGAGCCTGCTTCTCCCTCTGCCTGTGTATCTCTCATGAATAAATAAAAAAAGAAAAAAACACTAGTAGGGGAGGGCATAGAGTAAAAGCCAACTTATAATTCTGCCTACCACAGAGGGCTGCAGGAATGGGGGTGGGGAAAAAAATCCAGAGTGTATTTTACTTCATGAGAAGGACTATAGAGATGGCTCTGAAAAAATAAAAAGTTATTTCCCCTATACCTTCAAGGACTTAAGGTATTCCCTGTAAAAGTGATGGGGTAATTTTTTCCACAGCCTCTACAAAATTGTTGTTTTCAGGAGCTATACTATAACTTTTATACTAATCATACCTTCCTTGCACTCAAGCTTTCATCCAGAAAAATCGGGAGAAGAGAGACAAGGGAACATCCATACAACTAATGGAGACCTATGATGTACTTTATATAAGTATTCATGGGGGATTTGGTAAGAAATGGACTCAATCTGTTACTTCTTTCACTGCCCTCTGATCATTGCTAGGAATAGAGGAGATGAACCCTTTCTGGGGACAGCTGCCTTTATATGACTAAAATGTGTTATTCATACCAGGAGATAATGGACATAAAGTCAGAAACCTTTCTGAGTGATATTTGAGGAGACTATTCCAGTACTCAACAACACCAGGTGCTTATGTATCTTAGGTATATGCAAGTTCCAGGGAAGGACACTCAGCCCATTGTTGAATGGTTTTTGCAATGAAATTCATACCCTTTCAGACTGAGAGTGATCCAGAAGGTCAAACGTTCTGCAGATTAATGTTAAAGGCCACAGTGGTATGGACGGCACCAGAGGATTAGACTGTAACATCGGTCCTATAACCTGGAAAATTGTAGGCATACCGTTCCCGTCAATGATGATGGGTGTATTGCAACATCTGGAATGATGATAGATCTAAGTAGCCAGCAGTGGTTAGTGCAGTCTGGTTAGTGCAGGTTCAGCCAGCAGTTTAGTTTCAGTCATTCTCATCAGAGCAGGCCCTTATTATGGGAAGCGAATAGTGAGTAGTTTTCTAGAGCTGCTTTAATAAATTACTGCAACCTGATGCAGTAATTTATTAGAGTAATAAACTAAAGAGTAAGTAAAACTTACTTCCTCACAGATCTAGAAGCCAGAGTCCAAAGTCAAGATGTCAGTAAGATCGGTTCCTTATAAAGGCTGTGAGGAAAAGTCTATCCCATGCCTCAATCCTAGCTTCTGGTGGCTGCAGATAATCCTTGGTGTCCTTTGACTTGTAAATGTATCATTTCAGTCTCTTCCTGAGTACTTCTCATGGTCTTCCTCTTTGGGTGTCTTCTGGGTTGGTGTGTCTCAAATCCTTCTCTCCTCTCTCACATAAAGACACAAATTATTGGATTTAGCCACACAAAATCCAGGATGATCTCATCCCCAAATTCTTGTCACATCTACAAAGGAACTATTTCCAAATAAAATAACATTCATTCATAGATACCAGGGGTTAGTGATTGGGCATATCTTTTTAGGACCACTATTCAACCTACTATAGTGACCCAGGTGGCTTGGTGAGCTATGATTTATTTCCATAGTTTGTGGCTCCAAATTCAAGCCACAAGTATATTCAAGTATATTCAAGATATACTTGAATCTGCCAGTGTACTTTTCAGCTGGCGTTAGGATAGGGAGGAAGGAAACAGAATACAAGGGAGAGAATGACTAAGCAAGTCTTTGCATTTGCTTTCATTTTTATGCCACATTGTTCATGGCTCAACCAAAATGTTTTTTTAACATTTTCTGTTCCCCCAAAGCTCCACGTTGAATTGCAAGTTCCTTTTTCCAGACAATATTTGTTTTAGCTTTGGGATACCTTAGTTTACTTGCCATGGAGCCATGGTCTTGTAGATGGGGCCATGGTGCTTGCTTCTTCATTACATAATGATATCCTTCCCTCATTGCTCACTCTCACCTCAGAGGAGTGTGAACAACAAACAAGCACTATATGAACAGCTTGTTTAATGCTATCTTTCACTGCTCAGCCTCTACATACTAATTCTTCTGTTCCCGCTCACTAGAACATTGGGATATACTCCCTCCTAGTTGCTCACTACCTGGGCAAGGACATGCATTATCAGATCCCGGGGAGTCATCTTGATTCCTTGTCCCAGCCCAGGAGGCCCCCATCCTTTCTCTTTCGGAAAACCATTTCTAGCAACATCATATTCTTAATGCAACCTGTCAGGAACTGTGAAAGGACTGAGATTGTATCCTACTTGCAAGCTAACAAGTTAGCCTGCCGCAGTGTCATGGATGCTGACCAAGGCCTCTGGGCAGAAAGGATTTTATTACTCACATCGCAACAAGCATCATGAGCATTAGTGTATTGTGGGTAGGGTCCACTTGACCCTGAGTCCCATGGGGTGCTACAGATGTGTTCCCACTGATGTCTGCATGTGTAATGGTTTCCATCACAAGGGGCATCCATGAGTGCGGGGAAACCTTTCTTAACGTGAACTAATCATGTCTGCCCTTTGCTCCAGAGAAATACACGATCTCTGCGTTCCAAGGATGTTTGTACAGCAAAGATAGTTGAACAGATTGTTGAGAAAAAGAAGCAGTTAATACCTCTACAAGATATGTGGAAGCAGGAGACATCAATGTAGCATTGTTTTTCAACAAAATCTAGTGCATTGAATTCAAGGTCATCTTTTATGCCATGTAATTTATGAGAATGTCATTTTTATTGTTACATAATATCTTGAATTTAAATGTTTTCAATAAAATTAAATATTCAGTGCTAGTTCAAGTCATTGAACTGTCATGACAGTTCCATAACCGATGGCCATATTTTGTAGACTTTTAAAAAAAAGTGACTTTATTAAGATCCCTCACATGATATTGCTCCAGAGGGAAAAATAATTTTGATTTTTAAAATAATGCTTATGAGATATACTATAAAAATATTAACACAAATACTGCAGCTTTTTAATTTATAATGGCTATGAATTTTGCTACATCAAGTTAAGAGCTTATAAATGAAAAACATTTTCAATAAAAGTGAAAAGCCAAACAAAATGAAGAACATATATTTGATAAAGTGCTAATTACACACTCAATGCCTCTTTCCCAAATAATATTTTTAGTCTCAATAAAAATAGGAAACAAACTGATACTCAACTGTAATGCTATCTCTTTGGCAAATACTTAGTTTGGTAATAGAGCACATATTTCCTAAGAACAAATTTCTCAATGAAAACAGATTAACTAGGAAAACCTGCAGTAATGTTTACCCACTGGAAGTATGCAAGAAGAAGCTCTTGAACACGTTGAGACCTATATTAAAAGAGAATACTTAGGCCAGGTAAGGACTGGAATAAGTAATCTCTTACTATGTATCTGTGCATAGTGTCAATTCTTTCTTGATTTTACAATTCTAGCAGAAACCTTTAATATCTGTTTTATTGGTAAACTACTAGCTAAAGATTCAATGGTGTCTAATTTGGAGACTCACCCCTTATAGTTGTTAGCTTGGAATATATGAGACTCCAAGAACATGGGGAACATCTTTCCAAAGTTTAAGTTTTAAGAGATTAAAGAAAATAATAGAATTATATGATTTAGGGAAAATGTAGTTAATATGCTAATAATTATTAAATATTTTTTGGAAATTCAATAGGTTAATTAACATGAAACTGGGAGACTTTTTTTCAATCAGTCTAAAATATCTCCATAGAGAATTTGTCTTGGTGTTCTTCCTTAAATTTTCTCCTTCGTTTTGCATTTATCCCTCATCTTCACAATGATGAGTTTATGTTACTCTTAGATAAGATATTGGTAATTTAACTAATATATGTACTGTTTTATTATTTCAATTAAGGTATGCATTTTTAGTACTGACTTAAAGGTTGCATGCTCAGAGAAGGCACTTGTGAAGTGTGTGTGCACACATGCATGCACCTCACTCATATTGCTTTTGGCAGCATTACGAACACATAGATGGACTAGAAATAATTGAAGTTAATGGCAACAATTGTATTTACCATCATGGCCTGTCTTTCAGTTTTCAGAAAAGTTATTTTAACTGAAGATTATTCATTCTTTTGTAATAGGATACTCTTTATTTATTTAAGAAAAAAAAATCCTTTTTCAGTACAATATTATTTTTCCAAGGTGCAGTAGATGTGATGTTCTATAGTCCTTTAGTTCTTTTGGTTTTGTGTTGGATTTTTCTCTTTCCACAAAATGGTAAAGCATAGGTTTGTGGACCTTTTGTGGATATCATTTTTTTTTGTTTTGTTTTATGAAATAATGTAATCTTTTTAGATGTCAAACAAACAAGTTTCATGAACTTGGAGCACAGTAAGCCATTTAGGAAAAAAAATAGACCTCTCTAGAAGTATCTATGATGGTGTCCATTTTTATCTTAGAGACTTTTATTCCCCCATTACTATGTGATGTCATGATTACATGAACAACTGTTCTTTCAAGTTTCTCACTCAAATGGTATAAAGTAGGCAGTGCGTTAAAATGTAGACTACAATATCTGTGCTATGAATATTTATGTATTTTGACATTTAGGAAGAATATGCCTTTCCATACTAACCCTTAGCAGTGTTTTAGTTGATATATTTCTAAAAATGGAGCAATTTATTTATACTGTGTCACTTTGGACTTAAGGGACACATAACCTACATTTTCTTGGGCATAAAATTCAGTTGTCTTATTTCTACTGCATGAATTATGCTTAGAAGCTGTGGAGTCACAAATGCTTTAATGCTTTCTGTTTCTACATTTATTTATCCCTAGGTAGCCACATTCACAGAATTGAAAGGTACATCAAGAAATTGCAGAATGTGTATGTAGACTGATACCTGGACTATGTGAAATAATTCTTTCTTTGTAGAGCCTCCAGAAAAAAGATAATCACCAAGTTATTTTGGGAATTTGTTTGGGTAACACCAAATATAGTGTCAGAAAATTCTTTTTCTGAGCTCATGTAAATGTTTTCTCTGTAGTTTAAATTTTTTCTCAAATCTTTTGTGAAAAATGAGGTCCTTGTTCCTTTCTTATAATCTATCCAAGAAAGACCAACAATATTTACCCATAGATCTTCTCTTCATTTCTGATGATCAATGTTGTCCTTAGTCATTTTCTGATTCTTTCAGTTATAAGGTTTGAATCTTGATAAGTATCAGAAATATTCCAAGAAAAATAAATGGGTTACATAATGATCTTAAAATCTGTCAGATATTACTGTAAAGTTTGTGGGTCTTAATTTAACTGTTATATGTTCATGCTTTTGAGGTCTTTAGAGTTCAAGACTGTATTGCCAGGGATTTTATTGTTTTATTAAGGTAATAATTATATAATGTTAAATACATGCATCCTAATGCACATATAATGGATTTTGAGAAATCAGTATGCCTGTGTAACCAGCATTCCAGCGAAAATATCAAACATTGCCATTATTACGAAAAGTTCCACTATATCCATTTTCTGTCAACAATTACCCCTGTAGATGACCACTATTCTGATTTTAAACACCACAGATTAGTTTCCCTGGTTCTGAAGATCCTATAAATGGAATCATATTATATGTCTTTTTTTCAGTACAAACTGCTTTAGAGACTCTTTCATGTTATTTTATATGTCATTAGTTCATTCTTTTTATTGCTGAGTAGTATTCCATTGTGTAAATATACCAATCAATCCATTTTCCTGCTGAAAGGAAAGTTTAAGTTCTATTTCAATTCTAACTACTCCATATCCTCACCAATATGTGGTGATGTTGATTTTTGTAAATTTAGACATTCCAAGGGTAAGGAGCAGTATATATTATGAATTACGTTTTCATTAAACTAATGAATGATTTTTAACATATTTTATAGCATTGCCTGTTCAACTCTTTTGTCCATTATTTCAGTGGACTGTCTTTTTTTTAAATTGTTCAATATTGTAATTGTTTATACATTAGGGACACATTCTTTATTAGATATATTGCTGATAATATTTTATTTTTTAAAGAGTTTATTCATTCATTTGACAGAGAGAGAGAGAACACAAACAGGGGGAGCAGCAGGTAGAGGGAGAGGGAAAAGCAGGCTTCCCACTGAGCAGAGATCTCAACATGGGGCTCCCGTCCCAGGACTCTGGATCATGACCTAAATCGAAGGCAGACGCTTAACCGACTGAGCCACCCAGAAACCTGATAGTATTTTCTTCAAGTATGGCTCACCTATTTATTCACTTGATATTTCTGAGAAGCAGGTTTATAATTGTGTTGAAATTTATCATTTTTTAAATGATTAGTGCTTTTTGTGTCCAAAAAGACAAAGATTTGTCCACCTCAAGATCATAACTTTCATTTTCAAAATTTCTATGTTCATTCAATTACTTTACACTTTATAAAAACTGAATCAGCTTGTCAATTTTAATCCAAAAAAAATCCTGGGAGAATTTTTTATTAAGATTGGTGAAAATCTATAGACCTATAGACCTAATGGACTATTAAAATATTATAGTTTTTTTTTTTGATGAGTGTGAAGGAGTATTTTTTTAAATTTCATTTTCAGACTTTTGTTAGCTTATAAAATATAATTGATTTTTAATCTAATCTTATGTCCTGGACATTGCTAAATTCACTTTTTAAAAATTTTGCATGTTTTATAAGAATTTTGTCGGTGGATAGCAATGTCATCTTTCAGTAATTACAGTTATATTTTGTTTTTTCTAATATTTTAAAATTTTATTTTTCTAGCTTTATTAAATGGATTAGAATTCTAATACAAGGTTGAGTAGTTCTTTTTTTAAATCATGAGTGGATGTTGATTTTGGTAAAATGGTTTTTAGACATTTATTGAATATGTCGTATATATTTTTTCTCTCATTCTGCCAGTAGACCAATTTACATTAACAGACTAATAAATGTTAATCTGATATTACAATTCTTGAAAAAGATCCACTGGATCATATGGTTATAATAATTTTTACATATTGCTGAAGACAATTTGATAGGATTTTGTTAAGAATTTTTGTGTCTGTGTTCATGAGGAATATTAGTCATTAATTGTCTTCTCTTATAAAGTACTTGTGAGATTTGTGTTCAAGTTTTGAAAAGACTCATAAGACAAATTTGGAGAGTTCTCTCCTCTGTCCGTTTCGGAGAGAAGTTGGATAAGAACAATATTATTCACCTGTGAATATTTAATAGAATTCACTAAAACTATTTGTGCCTGAATTTACTTTTAGAGTAAATTTTGTGTTATACTTTAGTGTTTAAATTGGAATAATGCTATGCTGAGTCTGTCTTTATTTCTGTTTAAATTTGGTTTATCATGGGGCACCTGGATGGCTCAGTGGTGAGCGACAGCCTTTGGCTCAGGGGTGATCCAGGGGTCCTGGTATCGAGTCCTGCATCAGGCTCTCCACAGGGAGCCTGCTTCTTCCTCTACCTGTGTCTCTGTCTCTCTCTGTGCATCTTGTATGAATAAATGGATAAAATATTTTTTAAAAATTGGTATTTGTGTTTTTTTAAGTAATTTGTCCATTTATTCTAAGTTGTATTAATTAGCTTAACTAGGATTTTGTTAGTAGGATTGACAATAATGTCTCCTTCTACTTCCAATATCAGTAAATTGTACTTTTTTTCTCTGTTTTCTTATTCACTATTTGTAAGAGTTTATCACTTTTATGAATATTTTCAAAGATTCAACTTTGGCTTTGTTAGTTTTCTATATTATTTGTTCTTTATTTCATTTATTTCTGCAATTATGATTTTCTTTATTCTACTTACATTGTTTTAGTTGATTACCCAGCTTAGGGAGGATGGCTATTAAAGTGTATAGCATGGTGCCTATCATTAATAACACTCCATTATATACTCAGAATTTGATCTTATGTGTTCTTACCAAATGCAAAAAGGTGATATGATAAAGATATCTGAAATGATGAATGTATTGATTTACTTGATTGTCGTAATCATTTCATAATGCATATATATTATATCATATGTATATATACAATAGCATAGTATATATATACAATGTAATGATTATATATATGTATAATATATATATTAACGTTTCTTCTACTCTAGTATAAACATTTAAGCTTCACAATTGTTTCAAATCTTGCTTTCACTGCGTTCCAAAAACTGATTTCCCTATTGTTTTTCATGTGAAAATATTGCTAGTCTCTCTTCTGATTTCTTCTTCAAAGCGTGGATGATTTTGAAGTGTTTTGTTTAATTTCCAAATATTTGGCATTTTCCTAGACATTTCCTGATCAATCCCTCGTTTATGTATGCTGAGTCAGAGATATGCTCTGTAATATTTTAGAATGTTGAAATTTATTTTATGATGCAGCATAGTCAGAATGTGTATCCTGTAGTTGTTAGTGCAATATTCTATTAATGACAGTTGGATAAAGTGGGTTGATGATGTTCACATTTCTATTCCCTCTCTCCTGTGTGCTGGTATTGTCATACACTTTATTTGAAGTATACCTCCAAGTAAAATGTATTGTTTTTTCTATAAAGAGCTTTATTTTAAAGAATCTAAGATGGCAGATTTTAGGTCTCTCATATTTTCTTTTCATCATACTCTATTTCTTCCTGTGGGACCAAGTTTTCATGCATGATAACTATCGTATGGTATACATAGGTAAACTAGTATGAAATTCTCTTACCTTTTCTTATCTGAAAATATTTTATTTTAACCTCTCATATACATTAAATTTTTAAAAAATCTTATGTGGTTTCTTTGACTTTTTTTATCTAGTTGGATTTTGATTTGTAAAATTTTGTGATAATTATCAAATATTAGAATTATTTGCTTATATGTGTATTGCATTTCCCAAAATGAACAATAATGAAAAATTCAATAAAAACATTATTTTGATATTTTAAATTTCAACTAATAGACACTTTTAACTTTGACTAGTAGCCAGTTGCAAATATTCTGTGTCCATTTAGAATAATAATGCAACATTCTCAAACATTTGGAAGAGCTCTTAAATCTATTCAGTTACAACTAAGCTAATTTAGGACACAAATTCATTCACCCTATGCAGGTACAGAATTTTTCAGAAGTCTATTGTATTTTAAACATACACTATAAACATAAATATTTTGCTGTGATCTCCACCCAAGTTCATGCAGCATTTTAGGAGAATCATTCTATACATGATTCCCTCTTGCTTATGGAACATAGGAATTGAACACAGAATATCTTTGTTATGAGATATCTGTCTTCTCATGAAACTCTGAGGGGTGTGATTTCTTACAAGTCACTTAACTCCCGGCATGACACACAAGAGCACAATATCTACCAAATGTGTTGACTAACAATTATTAAACTCACTGGCAAAAACAAAACAAAAACAAAAACAAAAAAAACCCCACTGGCAACGCCAAATTCTCTGTTTACTTCTAACATCTCCTTTGATTTAGCCTAATGCTTACGTCAATTCCTTCCATATGCTTAGATAATGTACCTTAGAATGTTGATAGAGTAGTGGAGAATTGTTCCTAAATAAGCTGCCTCCAGTAAAACTTTCTCTTCCACTTGGACTCAAAGACATTTGCTTTGCAAGGATGATATTTTATTGCATTACCTCAAGTAATGAATGTTATCTGCCTCATATTTCATTCTAGATACTTTGTGAGTCATCTTCTCTGTACTCTTTGTCTTACATAGTCTGACCTTTCAGAACATTAGTTCTGTTCTAGACTTAAATTTTTGTATTTCCACAGAATTCATATGTTGAAATCCAAACCCAAATCTAATGGTATTTGGGGGTGGTCTTTGTAGGGTGATGACATATAACAATGCCATATCACAATGACATATCACCTCATGCCTGTTAGAATGACTGTCATCAAAAAATGAGAGATAACAAGTGTTGGTAAAGATGTGAGGAAAGGGAACCCTCGTGCACTGTTGGTAGGGATGTAAAAGTGGAGCCTTCAGAAATGGAATTAGTTCCCTTATAAAAGACGCCCCTCAGAGCTCTTTTTCCCTTCCATCATTTGTGTCATATGAGGACACAGTGAGAAAATGCCTACCTATGAAGCAGGAAGTAAACTCTCACCAGACAGCAACTCTGCAGGTGCTTTGATCTTGGACTTCACCGCCTCCAGAACCTTAGGGAATAAACAGTTGTCATTTAAGACACCCAGTCTATGGTAATTTGTTATAGCAGCCTAAACAGCCTCAGACAGGGCCATTTTTCAGCTACTTAACTATGCTTACATGTTTCATCCTCAGATTTAATGATCAAAGGAATGCACATTTTTGTCATAATCTCATAAAATTTTACCATAGGTAACTAAATTTGTTAAAGAGAATTTGTGGTGATGTGTCACAGTAGACAGAAAATTCAGTTCACAGTCTCTCTTCTGGGAGATCTAGGTCTGGCCAGGCAACAATAAAGGCAGCCACTTGCATAAAACTATGTAATGTTAGAGAAATAACAACAACAACAACACTACGTTATACAAATTTTTGGTTCCTTCTCTATCTATAAAAATAACTTTTGAAAAATGGCTACCAATAGATATGTTCATGCAAATTAATTATTGATCTTTGATAGTCATTGGTCACTGACTTTGTAAAGATTAGTGCATTTGGGTTTATGTCTGATTTAACATCAACTGTTATTGAACTTAAAGATATCATCCTAAATCAAGGAGATGATTAATTATATAGTTTGCCCAGTATTATGAAAAGGGGACGTACATCACCATCTTAATCCTCGAACTCAGGATATAATTATTAACTCTGACTAATATACTGCCAAACTTCTTATTCACATTTTACACTATTTTCTGTTCCAGAGCTAGAGATCTCTAATTCTTAGTGGAAGAGCAAATGCTGGAGATATGAAGAATAATAATAACAATTCAAGATTAATATTAGCAATGATCCCAAATAACTTACTTTTTGAAGTGAGGGTATTATTTTTACATATAACGTTTAGTTTCTAACACATTATTAAAGTATAGTTTTCTAATTAAAATATTAATTGCGTTCTACTTGAAAACTTAATTTTTTTTTCTTTTCACAAAATTGCACCTTGGTATATATTTCCTGTCATCACACACTCACTATTTGTGAAGATGTCTTTATAGTCATGTTCTGTCTTTAGCAGCACACTTCACAATATAAGCAAGAGACATGGTAGGAAGTATTGTTCTTTTACAAGCATTCTCTAGCCCATTAACTATGTAGATCTATATATCATTCATGAAATCTACAAAACATCTGATGGGAGAAAACTTTCAAATCATGTATCTGATAAGGAGTTGATATCCACAATATATGAAGAATTCATACAATTCAATCTGCAAAACCAAACAATCCAATTAAAAAATGGGCAGAGAAACTGAATAGACATTTTTCAAAAGAAGACATACAGATGACTAACAGACACAGGAAAAGGGGCTTAACGTTACTAATCAACAGGGAAATAAAAATGAAAATCACAATGACACACCACCTTATACCTGTTAGATTGACTGTCATGAAAAAGAGGAGAGGTAACAAGTGTTGAAGATATAAGAAAGGAATCCTTGTTTACTGTGGGTAGAATGTAAATTAGTTCAGCCACCATGGAAAACAATAAGGAGTTTACTAAAAACTACTAAAAATTGAACTACCATGTGATCCAACAATCGCACTTTCAGATATATAGCCAAAGGAAACAAAATCACTGTCTTAAAGAGATATTTGCATCTCCGTACTCATTGCTGCATTATTTGCCAAGACATGGAAGCAACTTAAATGTCCATAGACAAATGGATAAAGAAAATATGATGTGTGTATATATATGTTTGTATATTAAAATATTATTAGCCATAAAAAAAGGAAATCCTGTCATTTGGGACATCATGGATGGGCTTTGAGGGCATTACGCCAAATGAAATAAGTCACTTGGAGAAAGACATATACTGTGTGATCTTGAGTATATGTGGAATCTTAAAAAAAAAAAATTCATAGAAACAGATCAGTGGTTGCCTAAGGTGAGGGATAAAGGGTGGAGAAATAGGTAAAACTAGTCTAAAGGGAAAAAAAAGTAGTCAAAAGGTACAAGCTTCCAGTTAGAAAATAAATAAGTCCTGAGGATATAATGTACAGCATGGTGACTGTATAGTCATAGTTACAATACAGTAATTACCAATCCTGTATTGTATATTTATAAGTTTCTAAGACAGTAAATCTTTATAGTTCTCATCATAAAAATATTGTAACTATATAAAGTGAAGATGTTAACTAAACTTATAATCATTTTGCAATATATACATAACTCATGTTGTGCACCTTAAACTAATGCAATATGTCAATGATATCTCAATAAAACTGGAAAAAAGTGGAAAATTCCTGTAACACTAGAAGAGCATTTTCAAATAGACATTTTGCAACGTGTACTTTTAATTAATCTATTAATTTTATACTATTTTAATTGGAATGGGGGTTATTTTTAAGACCTTTATTCTTTTTTTAAATTTATGATAGTCACAGAGAGAGAGAGAGAGAGAGGCAGAGACACAGGCAGAGGGAGAAGCAGGCTCCATGCACCGGGAGCCCAATGTGGGATTTGATCCCGGGTCTCCAGGATTGCGCCCTGGGCCAAAGGCAGGCGCCAAACCGCTGCACCACCCAGGGATCCCAAGAGCTTTATTCTTAAAGACGCGTCTATACTATATGTATACTTTCAGATTGCACTGTGAATCTGAATTCCAGTGAAAAACATTGATTATCCTACAACAAGCTGATTAGCCTTAGAACAAAGTGGTTAGCAATAATTTAAAACTGTCATTTCTATAAGATTAATCTTGAATAATCTTCCATAGTTTCATTTGAAAAAATCATATATGTAACTCTTGCAGGTATTTGACAGAAAGCAAGTGACCAGATCTTGGAATAAAGTTCTGTGAATAATCATTCTATGTACTTCTTCGTTTTCTTTTTTTATTCTTTGGGCCTCCGACCCTCTTCTCTTGCCAATATGTTCAATTATGTTATGTTGTGACAGGTGGCTACTCCTCCTTCCTGTGTTCCATCTGATTTGAAATAAGTGGCCCTGAGGTGCTTGGTGGCTCATCAACTCCCATATATCTTGGTTGTCAGCTTGAAATGTAGGATTCTTAAATGACAATCACTTTAGAGAGACCTAACCAACTGATCCAGTGACCCTAATGGATTACAATTTCAGTCTCAACTAAAGCAGCTTATCATTGTCAGCTTACACTTGAGCAGCTTAATTTTTATTACTCAAAAATGTTAGCCCACTCTAAATAGCTGCAGAATTGGTTTCATGGTAATTAGTAGTTCTTTTCAGATACCGTGTTTATTAAATATGTTGTGATCAGTCCATTAATAATTTAACATATGTGAAATGTTTCTGAACTGGTTAGATTTTACTAAAAACAACAATAAAGTCTACTTCTCGGGAATATATGGGCACAATGTGGTTGCAAGGCATAGGGTAAAACGTTTTTCAAATTTTCTCTTATAATTTTTTTTGCTGTGATATCAGATTCTCAATAATACAGTATTATTGAAAATTTTATTTGTGATCTTATTACTTGGTATCTTAGAACTATAATTTGTAAAGCGTACCCAAGGAATGATTAGATATCATCTGAGAACATTAACTTTGAAAATAAAAACACACCATGTAAAAGTTATGAATAATTCTTTAACATTTTTCACTCGGAAAATAACTATCCCCACAACTAGTAGCAAGTTCCTTCATCACTTCTTAAGTAACTGATTTCCTTTCAAAAAAGGACCATGTCATAAAAGTTGGAGTAGTAGAAATTTATCAAAATATCTCAATTCTCAGATATGATAAAATTTCTTAATAAAATTTATAGTAATATTGAGTTTGCATTTCTTATGAGCCGATCTAAAATTTCATCTGAGATGCTGACTAGGAAGTAAAAAATGAATTGAACTAAGAAATATAATCATCACTATATTCATCTAAGGCTCAGTCCTAGGGGAAGGATATCTTTGATAATAATAAAATATTTGGGAAGTCACTGCAAAGAATATACAAATAATTTCCATACATAGATTTTCCTCATTTTATGTATACATGAAAATGCCTGATATAAATGAGAAATTTTATATAGCACAGAGAAGTGATTAAAAATTTGTATTAAATCATGCTTATAGTGGATTACTTTAAAATATAAATATCACTGGGGCACCTGGGTGTCTCAGTTAGTTAAGCATCTGCCTTTGACTCAGGTCATGATTTCAGGTCCTGGGATTGAGCCCCACATTGGGCTCCCCACTTAGTAGGGAGTCTGCTTCTCCCTCTCCCTCTGTCACTCCCCCGCTTATGCTCTCTCACAGGGGTGTGCTCTCTCTTTCTCAAATAAATAAATAAAAATATTTAATAAAAATACGAATATCAATTTTAAGAAACCAGCCTTATTTGTTTATGGATTTGGTAAACTAGTTTAAATTTAAAATCTAAAGGTATTTCTATTGGAAGTACTAGTAAGATCAGTTTGAATATGTTGAATGATTATGTTTTAATTCCACAATTGAGAAGAAAATACCATTAATTCAGGCACAGGGAAAATTTCATTTAGTAAAATAAAATTCAAAATCCAAGTGATTTTTTTCTTACCTTGTAAAGAACAAATTAATAGGAAATTTGTTTTTTTTTTAATTAATAGGAAATTTGAATGAATTTTCTTGGAATCATCAGGACAGCCCTTCTCCCAAGTAAAGAGTAGGTAGTTTTCCAAGCAAAATTGACTTTTTTCCCCCCAAATGGTTGTTTCCTGCTGATTGATTTTTTCCATTAGTTTTTACTGGGATTCTAAAAATCATGCATTATATTACTTTTTTAACAAAGTCATGTGGTTGTTATGTTGTGATTGTTATGATTGCTGTGATTGTTAACTACTTAGAGTTTAGATTGTGGTAACTATTTCTTTCAAGGTTGGTATGAGTATTCCAAATTTTGTAGTTACCAGGTGAAAAACTTTAACTTTTGCAACTTCAACTTTTGTAAGAAATACAACTAGTGATTTGACTACAATCGTAGTCATACCTCTCTGGCCATACCACTTTTTCCCCATTAGACTACAATCACTTTCCCTGTGAGAAAAACCAAATTTATGTTCCTTGATCTTTTCACCAACCCTTAAGTTCTAAGATAGTGAAATGCAAAGCTGCACATGTTAACACCTGAGCAAGTGAGTTCATTTCCTATCTGTTGAAATCACTGAGTTAGATTTGGTGCTGTCATGAAAGCACACTTACAGCAATTTCCTAACATGGAAGCATTGTTAAAAATCTGAATCAAATAAAATACTGAGATAAAACAAAATTCTGAAGTTGTAATTTAGTATGATGTCCATTTAAAAAAAGAAAACTGCTTTAAGTTGAAAGATCTGTTCACTTTTATTTTCACTAAATTAGTGTCATTTTCATTTTTGAAACTAATGTTCACTTGCAGTTTATTCCAGAAGTTTGGATTATCATGAACATTTGACAATTTGTAATTGAATGCTTACAGGCTAAAAAGGTTTTGCTCTTTCATTTGATGGATTGTGTCATGCTGGAGCCTGGCAGTGCATTTTATTTGACCTTTCTCCTTAACTCCATTCATCTTAAACTCCTTGTCACATGAGTGACGAGGCATCATGATGTGATGGAAGACAAAACTTCAAAAAGATGTATCACCTTGTCAGATAAATGCAGATCAGAAATCTTTTTTTTTTTTTAAATGTTGAGTGAGTTAGAGGACAACTTAGGCTAAATTAGGTTGTAATATTGAAGGAGAAGAATACACTATGGAAATCAAAGATTACTGTTGGAATAACTAATAAAATTTATAAAGGAAAAATCAATGATTTTTATGATATGATAAAAAATCATTCTGATTTTTCCTATAAAATGAGAAATGTGGCAAGACACAAAGTTTGCCTGAAAAGGTGTTAGTGAAGGAAAACAGTTTAACTAGGGGTGTGTACACAACACACACACACACACACACACACACACACACCGAGTTAAACTCTGGGCATCTATTTAAAGAATCTTTTTTTTA
Source organism: Vulpes vulpes (assembly GCF_048418805.1). Taxonomy (NCBI): domain Eukaryota; kingdom Metazoa; phylum Chordata; class Mammalia; order Carnivora; family Canidae; genus Vulpes; species Vulpes vulpes. The sequence continues at coordinate 53,287,077 of NC_132793.1, forward strand.
TAGGGACATATACAAATCTTAATTCATTCAGGGCCCCTGATACTGCTAAGAATTTTGATGCAACTGAAGATGGGTAGTTTTATATCCCTTGAGCAGAAATCAACTCTCTACTCACAGAACAGACATTAGTGAGGTGAAGAAAGGGGTAGATTTCCTCATCTTTTGTAGGTCATTCATCTCACATCCAAGACTTTTTATTACAAAGTCCTGAAAGATTCTCTGCTTTGTGTGTTTATACTAACAGACAGAGGCCATTCATATTGTAAATCAATGAACTAGTTTCTTGTTTTGGCAGGATCAGAAGTGATTTAGTGGTGGAATATGAGCACAGAGTAAAGACATTGACCTGACACATTTTTATCCCATCCCATGTGAATAAATTTCTTCTATCCATGGAAGAACGGTGAAATATGAGACACAAAATAATCACAACATAGAAATACTATTGCACTGGAACAGAAATGGAGAAAAGTAAAGAGACCTACATCTTTGCTACAACACTGGAATCTGATAAAATTATGAAAAATAAGACTGTACCACTCTACACATATATAGGCACATACATATGTATTTTCTTTGTTCATTCATATAGTTAAATCATTCTAAGTCATGTGCTTTTTTAAATAAAGCAATCATAAAAGACAACTAAAAATAGACTATCTACAAAATTTTACATATATGAATTTAAAATAACATATATTCTGGGGGTGCCTGAGTGGCTCAGTCCAACTCTTTATTTCAGCTGAGGTCATGATCTCAAGGTCTTGAGGTTGAGCCTGCATTGGACTCCATGCTCAATGTGGATTCCGCTTGGGATTCTCTCTCTCCCTCTGCCTCTGCCCTTCCCAACCTGCCTTTGCCTCAGGTCGTGGTCCCAGGGTTCTAGTGAGCCCCACATTGGGCTCCCAGCTCATTGGGGAGCCTACTTCTCCCTCTTCCCACTCATGTTCTCTCTCGCTATCTCTGTCACTATCTCTATGTCTCTCTCAAATAAATAAAATTTTAAAAAATAAAATATAAATATATCTTTAAAATAAATAAATAAAAATTTATATACCCTGAAACAACTAATGTATTTATATTTCCTCTCTTTGGTTGCATCATCTATTCAATTTAGATCATAAATCTTGCCCAATTCTTTCTTCTTCATAAGAATATAAAATCACTTTTAATCTGAAGTAAATTAGTACAGCCATTAGAAAATAGTATGGAGGTTCCTCAATAAGTCAAACATAGAACTATCGTATGGTTCAGCAATTCCATCCCTGGCTATATATCTGAAGGAAATGAAATCACAGTCTTGAAGAGATGTCTGCATCACATGTTCTATTCAACATTATTCATAATAGCCAAGACATGGAAATATATTAAGTGTCTGTCAATAAATGAATAAAGAAAATGTGATCTACATACACAATGGAGTATTTTCAACTGTAAAAATGAAGGAAACTTTTGCTATTTGTGATAACATGGATACACCTGGAGGATATTATGCTTAGTGAAATAAGCTAGATACAAAAAGACATGTACTCTATGATTTCATTTATATGTGGAATCTATAAAAGTCAAACTCATAGAAACAAAGAGTGGAACATTAGCTCAGGGGTTAGGGGGTGAGGAAATAGGAAGATACTGATCAAAAGGTACAACTTTTATTTATGAGATGAGTAAATTCTGGGATCTAATGTACTTATGATGATTATAGGTATTAATACTTTATAATTAAAATTAGCTAAGATAGTAGATTTTAAGCATTGTTAACAGAAAAAAAGAAAAATATGAGATGTATTTTGTGAGATGATACATGTATTAATTGATTGTGTGTATTTCATTGTACGCCTTAAAAATCGTACCATACAACCTAAATATAAGTAATTTTTGTTGGTTACATCTCAAAAAAAGCTGGAAAAAATCCAAAGTGGTATATAAGAATGTTTTTTGGCAGTTCGTATTGGGACAATTTTGCCTTGTTTTTGTAATTTCCCTTTCCTTTGCTATTAACTGTTCTTTTTCAAACAATGTTTCTTGGCATAAGTGAATTCCAGCGAGAAATGACATTTTTATTCTGTTATTATTGTAGAATGTGTGCATCACCTGCAAAATCTGTTATATAGTATTGTTCTCTTTCTATTGCCTTTCCAACTTAAGTACAATCATGTAAATATTATGTATATTTAACTGGAAATTATTTTTGCTCTAAATTCCTAAAGCTAAAGCTATCTCAACAAGTACTTTCTTTCTATAAGCATGTTTTTGCAATACTACAGTAGATTTGGAAGAGAGTAGCTTTCAAAATGCAAACTATTACCTCTAAGAATATACCAGAAAAAAAAAGTGGTAATAATGAAGTAAAGAAAGATATTGACAAGCAGGTTTGTGGGAAATGAAAAAATTATTTTTATGGCTGATTTTTTGCATCAATAAAATGATGATGGTGTGTCACCCATGTTTACAAAATCCGTCTTAACTATAAATCTTTTTATGACCATCCTATGGCTCTGCTCCTATTTATAGCCAAACTTATTCAGAGTCACCACTTAAAATTCCAGTAATTCTGCTTTGTGCATATGTTGTTTTTAGCATTAGCACATAGACTAATGCATTAATATGCAGACAAATGCATATAAATAAATAAATGTGCAATTTAAAGGATAATTCTGAAGTGAATCCTTGAACAAATAAGTTTGTTTTCTTTTTGGTTTTTTTGACCAAATAAGTTTTTTGACTTGGTTAAGAAATAGAAAATTTGCCAGTGTCCCCAAGCCTTATATAGAGAGTATAACCACTTCCATCAACCATCAACCCTATCGGTAACCACTCTCCTGCTTTAATGTGATTATTTAATTGCTTTTGCTTTTTTAAAAAATCACTGTGTAAATTATTTAAAGTAATTTTAGTTTGACAGTTTTAGTAAAGTATATCAAAAAATTGAACAATATTCAATTGTGTCTTCCTCACTTCAATTTCAATTCAAACAATATTCTATTTAATAAAAAATTCGATTCAAACAAAATTCAATTTAATAAAAATTTAATGAATTTAATAAAGAATTCAAACAATATTCAATTGCTTGTGTCTTCCTCTTTCCTAAATACCGTGTTTGTGTTTCTTATGCATTTTGCATATAATCACAATTAATCCATTTTTGTTGCTGTAAAGTGCTTATCATAACTTATTTATTGATTTTAGTGTTGGGACCTTTGGGTTGTTTTCAACACTTGCTCATGCAAGGCTGACATGAACAATCTTGTGTGTGTCTCTTCGTTAACATATGCACCAATTTTCCTGAGGGAATCACTCTAGGAGTGGAGTTGCTAGTCATAATGTATCTTTAACTTTTATGATACTATCTACCTATTTTCCCACATCAATATGTAAATTAAAATGCTACCAGAAGTTCTTGTTCCTGCTTATTCACCAACATTTTGTATTGACAGACTTCCCTCATCCTGCTCAAATTTGGTGAGTTTATAGCAGTATTTCTCAATGGCTTTAATTACAATTTTTCTGTTTCTAATTAGATGTTATTTAATGTTTTTATTTGTTGGCCATTTGTATTTTCTCTTTTGTAAACACCTCATTCAAGTTGTTTGCCCATCTTGACAGTAGGTCTTAGTTTTTGCCTCGTGGATCCTTACAAGCACTTAAAATATTCTGGATTATATGATACTAGGTTAAATTTATGGCAAATATATTTTTCCACTATAGGGCTACTATTTCAACTTGCCTTTTAGTTTATTTTGATGATAGATATATTTTAATGTTATTCTGATTAATCTTTTTGGGGGAGGTTAGTGCTTTTTTGTCTTTGTTTTAGAAGTTTCAACATACCCAGGAAACATGAAGACAAGGGGTATTATATTATTTTCTAAATCCTTACAGTCTTTCTCTATAGTAATTCATTGGAAAATCCTGTTCTTTTCCACCAATATGCAGTTACACTCACATAAAATATCAAGTATCCATGTATGCACGAGTTTAAGATTTGTATTTTCTCCTTAGTTGACATTGACTTATCATTTTTTCACTGTAACAGTGTTTTTATTAGTAAGATTTATAATACATTTATTATCAGGTAAGTCAAGTCCTGTTAAACCATCCCGTCCTTCTTCACAATTTTCTTGGACAATGTTGGTGCATACATTTTAAAATTCGTATTTATAGCTTTAAAATATGTTAATTTTTATGGAGATGGCTTTGAATTCATAGATATTTTAGAGAAAACTTGACATCATTAAAATATTGAATTTTGGATCTTTCTATTTATTTACAATTTTATAAATGCCTCTCAATAAAACTTTAGAAGATTTTAGACATTCGTTAAATCTATTTTGATATGGCTTTGGTTCCCATTTCTCTACTAAAACTTTCTTTCCAGGATCACCATCAGTAGCTAAAATAGGGATCTGTTTTCAGTTTTCATCTTCTTTTATCTCTTGGCAATATTGACAGAGTTGACCACTCCTTCCTGGATCCCTCTTTCCTTACCTTCTATGACATGCACAATCCTAATTTTCCTTCTAGATATGAGTGATTATCACATATGAGCTACTGTCAAGAAATGAATTGATCTGAGATGTAATACAGTCACTGCTTAGCATTAAGAAAAACATCTTCAATTACTTTCTAATCTTTTTTATAATGTATTCTTTTAAAAAGATTGCTATTAACACAAGTCCTCATGTACAAAATTATGCATATTAATTCCAACTATGATCCTAAGGTCATTGGAGTAAAATATTTTTGTAAGCATATAAATGCTACATTTTTTTAATTTATTAATTCATCACATAGCTAAGAGAGGCAGACTTTTAATGATGTACTTATATACCCAAATTGAACCTCATAATTATAGATCTTACTGAACCTCTCAATAGATTGTATGCGTAGTGTATTTACATTTTATATAGCAGTTAGACTATAAAATTAATAGGAAAAAGGTTATACCTAAGAGCATGAGTCTAGGGTTTTATTCTATGATGGAGTCTGAAATCCAGATAACATAATTCAGTGGCTGGTATTAGACATTATCCCCACAGCAAATTTTTTGTCCTCGACCTTCCTTTTATCTTCGAGCTTCTTTTTGTTTTGTTTTGTTTTGTTTTTTGTTTTTTGTTTTTTTGTTTTTTGTTTTTTTTTTTTTTTTTAACTTCGAGCTTCTTTAGATCATCATTTTACAACTCTTGGTAGCTTTTGCATCGATGTTAACTATTCTCAGGTTACTTATATACAACCATTCCTTTTGCACTTAAAATTGACTAATTCCACAAAACAAAGGACGACAATCCATCTTCATAACACTAAGATGATTGCCATTTAAAGGAACTATCAAATGTATTTTTTCAAAGATTTTATTTATTCATTCATGAGAGACACAGAGAAAGAGAGAGAGAGGCAGAGACACAGGCAGAGGGAGAAGCAGGCTCCATACAGGGAGCCCGACGTGGGACTCGATCCCGGGTCTCCAGGATCAGGCCCTGGGCTGAAGGCGGCGCTAAACCACTGAGCCACTGGTATTGCCCCCAAATGTATTTTTTAAAAGCAGAATTATGAAATGTTCAGACTAACTGAAGGATTCAGGAATGTACATTCCGATGCCTTGATTTTAAAAATAAATTATTTTTAGGTTTATACATTTTTTTTAGGTTTATACATTTTAATATGCTCAATATTTGAAATTTCAAGTTTTACTTGCAATTTTGTTTCCACATTCTGTAGGTTCAGGAAGGATTTAAGAAGGATAAATTTTAAAAACACTTTCAATGAAGTCCACATTTAAATTATTTCTGTGCCCACTGAATATCCTCAGAGATCTTATTGGATTAAATGATAAAGCCATGTGTACCAATAAAACAGTGGATTCATCTAGTAGAGCTGCCATAACAAAATATCACAGATGGAGTGACTTAAACAGTAGAGCTGTATTTTCTCACACGCTGGCGACTTTGGGTTCCAGTGAGTATTTTCTTCTTGGTGTGCAGATGGTGACCTTCTCACTGTGTCCTCACATGGTTTTTCTTTGGGAATTTACTCATGATGTTTCTTCTTCAGGTCCTATTTGTGTCCCTTGTGACCTTATTTAACCTTAATTGGCCCGTAAAGAGCCTATCTCCAAATATAGTCACAGTGGGGTTAAGACTTCAACATATGGATTTTGGGGGAACACAATTCAGTCCATAACACCAGGTATTCAAGATATTGACAAACTCATTTTTCATTATTATTAAAAATAATAAATAACTGGTAATTCGTATTATGTAGACAAGAAGGAATTTTTTCCTGTATTTTTTAATGAAAACTAAAGCTGATTATGTAATACCACTGTAACTAATTGAGATAGACAATGTGTAATTCCCTCTCTCTCTCTCTCTCTCACACACGCACGCGCGCACCCACACACACACACATATCCTGCATACATATTTGGAAAACAAAACATTTGCAGTTCAGATTCAGTTTTCCCTAGGTTAATGTTGGATCCAGAAATTTTCTACAGGTAGAGGTAAATGAAAGGATTCTGGCCTAGAGGATCTATGTGGTTAATGTGTATGAGAATGTGTATCTCTATGTGTTTTGTCCTTACTGAAGAAGTTGTCTGGGGAACTCAAATTAAAGCTGATTTCAAAGTGCTAAAAGTAAAACAGAAATTCAGAGACAAAAATAAATTATTTCTTTGTGTGCCTTTTAAAATTATATATATATCTTTTCATAAGAATTTGTATTTTTCCCCACCCCAGGTCATCATAATAATTTTATTTATTGGAGTTTACTTCCTTTTCCAATGTTTGATGTATCTGTATTTAATGAAACTAAAATATGGTGCTTTTAGTTAATCCTGTCACGAAAGGTATAGTAAAATTATTATGTCTCTTCTCAAATATCTTATTAACCATAAAAGTTAATCTTTCTTATTATTCTTTTAAGTTACCGTCCTCCTTTGAAATTCTGTTATCATAGTGGTTCACATTGGATCAAACCATTTGGAGAAGTGAGAATGGTTAGTTATTTAACATGACCTTTTGAACTGGATGACACTCTTTTTAAGTTGGATGCTATATTGAAGAATCTCAATTTTTTTTTCATTATTAAAATAGCTATAAGCACATTAACCATTGTCTTGGAGGAAATCAGCTTATGTAAAGCAAATAAAAATGCAATACATGTTAAACAATATTGCTTTAAAAGCATACCAATATATTTGTTTTCAAAAAAATTGCATGCTACATATAAATATTTCATGATTTTTAAGAAAACCCAAATCTGGAGTAAAGACAGATTATTTTATTTGTTCTTGAAATTCGAGAAGTATCAGAACATTAACTCTGAATATTTTGTGTATCAGATTAAAATGTAACTTGTAAACCTTTTTGTTATGTTAGTATGACTTGGTTTGGTGGGGATGGGTGAAGTGGGGAAAAGGAGCAAGTAAAAAAATAATACAGATTTTTAATAAAATGGTGCTGTTTTGCAATGGTGGCAATGCAACTACATAATTTGTTTTCTTTAAGTGGCTCAAATAGTTCCATTACCACTGTGAATAAACCATTCACCATTGTGGTTAGAAAAGTTTATTTTAGCAATTTCCATGCTTAAGGCCTCTCACTAAACAATGATTCTGTGGTGGTGACTTTTTGGTGTGCCTAATTGTCCACAAAACTAAGCTTGAAACTGGCATTTCATGTCATTTAGAGACAAATATTCAAAGTAGAATAACAATAAAAGATTTATAAAGCTGGCCATTTCTGAAAAATAGGGATATTTCAAATGTCAAAGAAGTTTATATCTATACATACATACATATTAAAATATTGTGGTTAAAAATACAAAAAATAGAATAAAAATGACTACAAACATATCGATTGAAGATGACATTTGCTGTCACAGATTTCTTTTTTAATAATCAGTGTCCATCACATTTATTGTTTCAATATTCCTAATACAAACAAATGGCACTCGCAAAACTTTAAAAATTTGTCTAGTATTTTCTAAAATGTTTACATATTATCTACCATAGCCAAGAAGTAATTGCCCTGTGTCTGTATTTTGTAGATGTGCAACATTACCGAAGAACTCTGGCTTTTAAAACATGTATTTTTTCAAGGCAGAAAGAAGAAAGATTCTTATTGTAAGCCCATCTGGAAACTGGTGCGATTCTCAGGACAGCCTAAGTTTTAGCTGGCCTCTGAGGATATTTACAAAACCTAGTGAAATTTCATCATTACAGCTCTCAATGATTAAAGCCAACATATCCAATAAACCTCTATTGAACTTTGTACTGAGGTTATGAGCATGATGCAGAGATAATTTGGAGTAGGGTAGGAATATTTCGTGAGTACATAATGAGTTTTTGGGAAAAAGAAAATGCATGCTTGTAAAATAAAGGAACTGATTTTTCTTTCTGGTCTCATAAAACCAACAAACTGCTTATAAAATTAATAAAAGAGTTTCCAATATTTTAAGGATAGTCAACTTGATGAAATAAGTGTATATCTATTGTTGACAACGTGGAAATGAACAAAAACAATTGTCATTTTTGCTTTGGTAATTGGTCGGTTAACTTCAGTAACATATAGCCACACCTGGTACACAAAGGTATGCTAAAACTTACTGTCAGTACTATCTTAAAATTTTTATACCAATTATTTATATAAACACATTTAATATTATAGTATTCCACATGGAAAGGAATTGCTAATCATTTTCTGTTGATATGAGAGGGTAACTCAGTACAGTTGCATGTCCTTATGATCATTGGAACATGACAGAAAATATGATTTTCTTTTTCCAGCTAAATGCTTCTGCATAAGAGGATTTTTTTTACCAGTAACTATATTATATTTAATTGATTCTTTTAAGAATAATGAGGTTTATTATTAGTCTTCTCAGGGGAAACAAGCAAGTAGCTTTCAAGCAAATAAGTGAATTATCTGTACAATTGTCATTGACAAGGAACCTATATTTTTATGCATGTAAGTAATGAAGGAATAAAAATGGAAATTGAAAAAGGTCTCATATAAGATTCTTTAAGACACTTGTGCTTGGTCGTTGTCTACTATAAGGCCCTTATCATACAAACATAAATACTTAAATTGTTTTTGCATTAAATTCTTTTTTTCCTCATTTTTTGATTAAGTTAAGCTAGCTCCTTCTATTCTACTACACAGTGAGGCTTTTCTGGAAAACAGCTTCAGGACACACAAATCTTTTTGAACCTTGAGAAACAGAAGCCTTCTACATTTTTTTTTAATAAAAGCTGTTTATAAATGGTATTGGTACTTCATAACATTTGTTAGGGAAAATAATTCCCATGTCCAGCCTTCTAAATCAAATACATCTTACTCATTTCAAATTTCGGTCACATTTCATACTGACCATTCTGGAATTAATCTTTTCCTGACTTTCTGACATAGATTTGACCCTCAATAGGGTAATCAGTTTTAAGATCCCAATTTTGACTGCCTCTTATGTTATCAAGTACCATACTATTTTAAGGCCAGTTCTCCTTTACACCTTGTGAACTATGTGTTTAGTATTTTCAAATAACATTATTAGCACTTGACTAGAGAAACAGATTGAGGAAAGAAAGCAAACCATCACTTTGACAACAGAAAGCAGAGAAGACTCTGTGACACTCAATGGCATAGGAGATTCCCCCAGAAAAGCAAAATTTAAAGAAACAGAGGGAATCAGTGAAAATGAGTTAACATTTTCTGTGTACTTGGAAATTGCCAGAGAGAAAAGGTCTAGACACTTTTTAGGATTCAGAAATTTGAACTGGAATGTAATAAGATACAGCAAGGTGATGGAGTATTTGATAGCTAAGATTAAAAAAAAAAAAAAAACAAAAATAACACCAAAAAGCCCCCAAAAAACTGAAAGGAAAAATCTACACAAGTCTTAGGAGGAGGGAAAAAGATTTTATTGACCGATAATGATGGTAACATAGAGGTAACATACTCTAATCTGGACAGATTTCTACCATAAGGCACTGGTAATAAAATAACTAATGTTTATTGAGTTTCCTAAGCCATAGTTCTAAGAGTTTTGTTACCTCAATCCACTTAATAATTATAATAGATCTGTAAGTTAGGAGTTAGCAATTCCCCATTTCTATAGATGTTAAAACTGAGGCTAATAACATGTCCAAGGGCAACAAGTAGCACTCTAAATCATTATACTTCCATATTTTCCTTTAATCGAGTGAGGAAGGCAAATTGAGTAACCCAAAGATATCAATGAAGTATGGGAAAGCTATAGCTGAAGGCTGCAGTGTTCTGTGGCAACTCAAGGAAGATTATTTGCGTGATCCAAAAACTTACTTTTGAAATTAGGTAAACTTAAAATACCTGAAGAAAATAAGACAAGAGATAAAGACTAATTAAAATGAGGTTCTAGGCTTCTAAAGTTATCTTGAGAGTAATAAATGCAATAAAGTATATTAATAACATTAGTTTGTTTTAATACTAATGTTTTAATACATATTAGGACATAAAAATCATTATTGAAAGAAGACTTCAGCTACCTGCATTTTGACCTCAGTCTGTACTAATTGATTAAGTTCTTTCCAGCTTATCTCTTAACTCAGGCCAAATCTCTTAACTCAGTAGGCAAAGCTCCTTTGATGGGAACCAAAACTACCCCCTTAAGCAATAGAGACTGCCCTGATGCAGTTCTGTGTGAAATACCCCAAGACAATGAATGATCCACCTGACCTTACTGCACACCTGCGTGTACCCACCAACCTTTGATCCACATTTTTCTTTTGTGAACTTAGAAGTATTTTCAGCACTTTAAAGAACATCTTTGAGATGTTAGTCCACTGTCTTCCCAGTGTTGGCCCCACTGAAATAAATTCCTTTGTTGTTTCACACCCCCCCCCCCTAGTCTCTCTACCTTTGGATTTTATCAGCAGCAAGTGGCCTAACCTCATCTCTTTGGGACCCCTGCAGCCAGGTACTATTGTACCCCACAGTATCTGTGCAGTAATTACTTGAGAATCCATTACAAGAATCATAAAAAAATACAAAATATGTGTATAGTAACTTCAGAGGGTATCAAATGGTCAGTAAAGACCTAAAGATCTATTCAACTTCAGTAGTCCTAAGGAAATGCAATTATATTTGTGGATACATGTCCAACAATTTCTTTGTGTGCATGTGTGTTTCATCAAAAACACACTTATAAGTTTAGCAAAACTCTGTGAATACTCCAAGTGGAAATGACCTAACTATCCATCTATACTGGGGTGAATAGATAAATTGGTATAATAATACAATGAAATTTTATACAAAACTGAAAGTGAACAATGTATGACAAATGAATCTTACAAATATGTTAAATGAAAGAAGTTGGAACAAAAAGAGTATACCACACAATTCCATTTACATTCAGCTCAAATCAAGTAAAAATTAATCTATAGTGTTAGATGTCAGGGTAGTTATGCTGTGAGTGGAAACAGTGATGAGAAGAGCTTTATAAATAGACTCTGGGGTACTGTTAAGACTTGATCTGCTTGCTGGCTATCCAACTCTGTTCAATTTGTGAAGTCAGTAAGCTGTGTACTTGTAACTTTTATGTATGTGTTTTGTGGACATTTTATTTCAATTAAACATTTCCATAAAATTAAATTTCATAGATGGAATTAAATATAGTGGAATGTGTTCCCCAAGTGTGGCATAATATGAAATGATATTGAAAGGGACATTGCTCATTTTTAGTAACACTATCAATAAAGAGCACTCAATTATCCATACTAGTTATGTATATATGCATATGCACATATATATGCATATCTATCTTAATCATCAGTCATTTGTTTGATATAATTTAAGAATTAATATATTAGCATAGTGATTATGGGCCGGGAAAGAAAATCTTACTGCTAAAACTTTTGGAAATTATAGATAGAGTTTTGCATATTTTTTTAATGTTTCATCTCAAACATAGCATTCATCTAACTGATTGTGACAGAAAAAACATAGTTTTATCCTTAAATGTTCAAAGCAAATAGCACATGCTTCCTTCAAGTATTGGTGCTAAAATTAAAGAAATTTTCAATCTCATCTTCAGAGAACTGAGTCTCATAAAAAAAAGCCATCTTTCTTTAATAACATTTACATACTTTATTATCAGAATAAAAACTCAGATTTCATCCTTTTAGTAAAAATTCAATTTGGTAAGTAATGTTTTAAAATGATCCTTAAGCATTAATAGCTTGAAAAAAGTTGTTCTTAATATATATCCATTTGCTGTATGGAATAATTTTTTTTTAATGCAAAATAAAGAATCGTCATGGAATTTGGCATAGTTTCTAAATGCTTTATTGTGTATGTAATATATTTTAATTCAACAGTATTTTGAAAATCACCAAGGTTTTAGTTTTCTAAGAATCTTTGCTGTTGCCAGAAATTCTATGACAGTTCTTGGAAAATAAGGTGAATGAATTTGGAAAGCTTCATTCTATCGCCTGAGAATAAAAGATATGATATTGGTTAAAGGAAAGGATTGAACCATAGTTTCATAAACTCTCTGCCTTTCCCTTCTTTTGCTCCCCATGAGCTGTTACAAAAAGGAGACTGTAGACCACCTTCTTGATAGCATTGCCACCTAGAAATGTGAAATAAATGATATGTATATTTTATAATTATATATCATAATTGTTTTGTAGCAAGTAAATCATTAGAATCACAATCATAGGTGAAACAGTTCTTCCCAGGATAAAGAAAACACAATGTTAACTACTGCTGAAGGAAGCATAACAACGGCACCTCAGCGATGTCCCTGTCCTGATCCCCAGGACTTGTGAATATGTTCGATATATGGCAAGAGAACTCGAACTTTTGGATTGACTAACGGTTGCTAATTGCCAGGTAGGGTGATTATTTTGGATTATCTGGATGGGTCAAATGTAATCGTAAGAGTCCTTAAAACTGCGAAAGAGAGAAGATCAGAAAAAGAGATGTTAGGAGAAAAGAAATGTCCAAAGTGATGTCATATGAGAAGAACTTGAGTGGCAGTTGTTGGCTTTGAAGATGGAGAAAGAGTTAGAGACCAAGGAATGTGACTTGCTGAGAGCAGCTGGAAAAGTTAAGAGATTCTTTGGTAGAACCTCCAAAAGGGAACACAGCCTAACCAACACCTTAATTTTAACCGAGTAAGAACTGCATTAGACTTGTAACCTATAGAACTTAAGACAATCAGTTTTTGTTGTTTTAAGTCACTGTGTGGTGATTTGTTATGTTAGCAACAGAAAATTAATACAGCTCTTATGGAGCTATGTTTCCCAAGCAGCAAAACAAGTATGCTATTAGAAGTCAACTCCTCATACTGCATGGGGCATGGTCTGGGCAGGAGAACGAGGGTTCAGCAGTTTGTACAAAGGTGGGTGAGGAATCTCAGACTTCCTCCAGTTTATAAAATATAAAACATGCCTCCCCAAGCACATTGGTGTTGGAAAGCAAAAGAATATGCTTCGCTGTGCACTGTGGGGAAATTGGCAGAACAGAGATTGGTTCCAACCAGAGCTCCTAATGCCGTCACTGAGGCCTGAAAAGCACCTGCTTACACATCATCTGCTTTAGTACCTCTGTCTCTCGTTACTGGGCAATGTTTCAAATAGTACATTTTGTGCCAATTTGAAGCAGTTCTATCTGCATTCCCTGCGGACCAGGCTCTAGGAGCAGAAGGTCATTGTGGACTCTCAATAACTTAGCAGTATTTTAATGTGCGAGCCAAGAAAAAAGATTGAGCTGTGGAATATGGGTTGAGGTGCAATTAATTCTTGCTGATGCGAAGGTAAATGGAGACTCGCGTGAAAGAAAAAGTTAAATTCCCCTTTTGCTGTTGCCTGTAATTGTGTTCTCTCAGGATACAAATAAACAGAGGAAAAGAGTTGATCAGAGTCAAATATGTTGGAAAACTGCTTAAATTCAGTCCTGCCAAAGTTGGCATCAGATTGAGCTGTCTCTGGTATGCTTTGCCAGCAGCCAAAATGTAAGCCACAGAGAGAATAACTTCACACAGAGATCCTGAATCTGTAAAAATTGTTCATTCATAAATTGGCAAGAAATAGATGGAGGAGACAAAGTATATAGAATGAAATTCCAAGGTGGGAGTACATAATTGAAGAACTATAATTTTAATGAAAAAAAATGTATAGATTTGTTCCCAAGGTCTATATACAAAATACAAAAAGAAGAAGAAAAGGTTGGGTTCATTCATATGCAGTGTATGAATCACTTTCAAACAGGGTATTAATTTTGCTACTAGAAGCCAGAGTATGACATGGTCATTGGATTAATTGGATCCTTACAAAATAGATCAGATTGCAAAGCTTGCTTCAACAATTTTTTTCCCCTCCTCTTTTGCAGTCAAACTAGTGATGCTGGGGTAGACTGAGATAAAATGTCTGAGTAGAGTCTCTGTGAATCTAAAATTTTCCAGGTTCAAAACACTAGGGAAGTGAAAGTGACATTTATGTATTTTATAACTTATTTTCACTGTCTCTGATTATTTCAGATTGAATGGAGTTATGGAAATATGGGACCTTCTGACATCTCATGACTGATGAACTATAGCTCTGATTTTTATGATGATTGATTTTATTTTTCAATTGTTTTGATTTCTGAAAATTTAAACACCCTCTTAGTATGAGATTGATAATGGTTATTTGTCATGTAGAAAATCTGACTTAGATTTATGGAATTGTTTGACATATTTCAGACCTACTTATACATGTGAATCCCTATTATTTTGTTCATATATGAATTTGAAATAAAATAAGAATATCTGCTATTAGATTAGCATGAGAAGGGCAAGTTCTTATTACTGTTAGCACAAATTCTACTGGCAAAAATACTGTCATTTATTATACTACTCCCAGAAAAATATGTGTGTGTGTGCATTTCCCCTCAAAATAAGCCTTTCTAACAACATCAAATTAATTCAAGAATGATGACTCTGAGGGGATGAACCACTGTTAGATCCTCAAATAAATTTTTTTTTCAAATAAATTTTTAAACAGTCATTGTGTGTAATAAAAAGAAGAAGAGGAGGAGGAAGAGGAGGAGGAGGAGGAGGAGGAGGAGGAGTTCATTCTTGGCCCTAGCTGGATAGCAGGCATTTATTATCTATGATACTTATGCATGTCACTGCGAGTTGATCAAATCTAAAAGATTTTTCACTTTCGCTTGAAATAATCATAGAAATTTTGAGATGGAACTGACCTAAGACATAACCTTGCCTAACTACCCACCCAAAGTAGAAATTATCAACACCAGTACCGCTGACAAGTGGTCATTCATTGTAGATTTCGGATACTATAAGTGACAAGAAACTCAGTGCTCTTTGAGTCAGGTCACTTCATTGTTGAATAGATCAGTTTTCTAAAAATATTGTCTTGTTAATAAATAAATAAATAAATAAATAAATAAATAAATAAATAAATTTTTAAAAATGAAAGTATTGTCTTGTAAGGTGAATAATTGGCATCTTCTTAATACATATCCATTGGTTCTTTATCTGATCCCTGTAGCTCTAAGACTAATTTTAGCTACTCTCATCTTTCTGTCACCTTTGTCTCAACATTCTATTACCTTTAATTATATATTTGCTCTTTAGACATGTTCCCCATGTTGTTCACCATGTTTTGGATACATACTGATTTTTCACCATACTCCTAAAACTTAGACTTGGAAACAGTAGTGGGTTTTTCTCATATAGCCTTCAGGGTGAGATATTGGCTGTCAGTCTTTTTGAAGACTATTATTTCATTAAACATGATATTTTCATTATTATTTAAATAGTCTTGTTTTCTTGAGCCTCAACATAGACTTTTGTTTTATTTCAGTTTATTCTGTCCGAATCTATTCCACCACACAGCTCCCCAACTACCAAACTCTCTCCACTCTGTCCACTCACACACTATTTGCAATTATTTTTAACATGAATGCAGTACTTTCTATTTTCCAAATGCCAGGGCATATTATTACATTTTTAAAATTATTATCGTTTCGTGTAACGTAGTGGTAGTTATTCCTCTACCATAGTCTAATCTTTTCAAGCCTGGCTTCTGGGTCTTCTTCTAAGTCATGCACTAAGAAGAAAAAAATTTGATCAGAATGAGACCAAAGATTTTGTAGCATATTATGAGAAGCCTCTTTCCATTGATCATCCTTAATGTAGCATTTCTTTGAGATGACTTGTAAGTCCTCTTGACAGTTGAATGAAAGTTACCTGAAATAACCCATAATGTCATTAGAATTCCTAGGCATTTTTTCATTACATATATTCTGACTTGAGCTTCAGTTCCCTTTAATACGTGTTTGTTTTATCCATTTTAGATTGAAGGAAATTTTATGCTCCTTTTTATGTCAGCATCATGCTATTGTTCTTACCATTTCCTGCAACTATTATTTTTGATCACCATCATTTTTAAAATTCAACTTTGGATATGGATACTTCCTCCATCTTTTGCAAATGGTATTTTCAAATATTAACTTTCTGTCAGACATATTATTTCCACTCTGTCTCTTCAGAATAAATAATTACAAATCTTTAGAAATAGGGAAGTTATAATAAGTTATCATTTAAGAAGGTATAATAAGTTATATAATAAGTAAGTGACTCTATTTGGTGATTTATATTTTCAGACTCATTCTCCTTTCTTGAGTCATAGTTCCCTCAGAATGTCTCATCAAAGGCTTTTTTTCCCTTGATGACACTAAAAAGTATATTCCAAATATCTAAGTTATACATATTGCTCCCCAAGTTATCTCCTTCTATCATTAACATCTAATTATGAGCTATCAACTTCTCTTAAGGCTCCAAATTTCTTCTTTGCTTTGGCTCAGAAATAAATTCACAGCAGCAAGTCTCATTGCTTCTTATGGCTTTCAAAAAGTAAGATTTTAATAGATGACAATCTGGCAGATCTTCCACGTAAGGAAGCTCATTCTTCCACACAGATGTCTTCATCTTGACCCACTAGTTCTTGCATCATTGCCGATTTTACAGTCTATTTCAGAAGTTCACAACTAATACCAGCCACCTCATATAACCAGTTAGTATAGATGTACATGCATACTGGTGGTGCTTACTATATTATTTAATATGCAAACACAGTCATTGGTTTCTATTCTAAGTTTTCTGGATATTTATTCAAGTCTGTATGTTTCTCTTATCATCATTTTATGAATTCTGTTTGTAAATAATAATGTATATAATTTCTTGTTAGTAATATAATCAAAAGACCAGTTTATATAGAAGGACCAATAAGGTCAAGTAAAAGTCTAAACAAATAGATACAAGGACAAAACACAATAGAAAGATCAATGACTGCAGAAATGCTTGTGTTTAGCACTTTCAGATGACAGGGCACCTCCTGATTCTATGGGAATTTTTCCTCAGTGGGATTTGTCTTCCTCAAAAGTAAAACTTCTTAAAGTACATTTTGACAAGAAAAGGTTATATGTACTTAATATTTGACTTTTGCTAAACTCTGGAGAATACATTGATGCAAATATCGCTACTACTTCCTTCATGAGTCCTAAAGTCTACCTGGATACACATAGAAATGACAAAACAAGGCAGTGGAAGGGGGGTTCAATTCATGTATAGTGAGCACAATGCCGTGAGAGTTATGAGGAAGGAATATCATATTTGAATGCTATAAAGAAGTAATTTTTTTACGTAGGTGTTATGGACTAAATTGTGTCCTCCCCAAATTCACACCCTGAAGCCCTAGCTCCCAATGTGACTATACTTGGAGATGGTAGTAATTAATATTAAATAAAGTCATAAAGGTGAGGCGCTATCCAATAGGACTAATGTCATTCTAAAAAGAGGAAGAGATAACCGACACTTCTTTCTATACACGCAGAGAAAAGTCCACATAAGGACACAGTGAGAAGTCTCCCTTGTAAGTGCAGGGGAGAGTCTTAGCCAGTAACCAACCCTGGTGGAATCTTGATGTTGGACTTTCAGCCTCCAGAACTGTGAAAAAATAAATTTCTGTTGTTTAAGTCAACCAGTCTGTATTTGTTTTGTTACGGTAGCCTGAGCAGGCTAAAATGGTAGGCAAATATTTTAATACCAAAATACTGAAAGAAATCATCCAAACAATATGCATTTTCCTTTTTATTACTAGCATACCTGCAGTGTGCTAATCAGAATAATTGTAACTTAATATTCAACAATTAATTAGTCAATGTGTGCATGTCTTAATTTCTCTCTTCCTTTATAGAATGACATAAATTGATGGACATACTTTCTCATTCTCAGGTTCAGATCAAGTTGAGGGTTTGGAACTATAAAGACCTGAGTAAACTGAGGGATATTATAAATCGGTGACAAAGTTTAGCATTGCTCCGTAACACCAAATGCTCAGCCTTCAAAGATGCTACAACTGTTTTCTCTTTAATATTAACAGTTGCTGCAAGAATTGAAGACTCTATCAGAGATTTAATCAGAGGGAAAATATTGAAAAGTCAGTAATATTAAGGAAAATTCTAAAAATTAAAGAAAATGTTCCAGAAAAAATTCTTAAAAATGTATCTTATTTTAAGATCCAAGTGATTGAATAGTAGGAACTCCTTGATTTGGGGAGGCAAGTTGGGTTGCAAAATAAAATTTGTCTTAATATTAGGGAAGAATTTGGTAAAAAAAAAAAAAAACAAAGACCAAATCTGGGGTCTCTTTCATAAAAAAAGCCTTAAATAAAACATAGTAGAAGGAAAGCTATGCTTATAATAACATTAATGTGACAAACTTTTTCTTCCTCTTAATTATGTTGTATATATAATGATTAATATAAAAAGATGAAATATATGTTAATGAGAAATCTATTTTTGATAAGGGATTTTCTGTCATTATTAAAAATACAACATGATAATAGGCATGCAATAACTCCATAACTCTGAGCCTACGAGGACCTTCCATCACCACGTGTTGCAGCAGATGTAACTGATGAGCAGAACCATTACTACCTCATTACATCTCTGCTTCTGCTGACTCAATGCAGGGTGTTTGACTGCGGCACATGCTGTGACAGCACGCCTCTCCACCACACAAGTCAAATAAACTATTGGTTTTAATTCAAATGGTGTCAGATGATATTATTCCATTTAGAAAACACAATTTTTATACCTTCAGTGTTACATACATGTGAATCGATGTGTTCATTAGAATATATACACATCAGAATTGAACTGGTGAAAACATGGCACCTAAGAACTGAGATTCTTATGCCCAAAGACTCTGAAAAACATTTTACATGTATCATCATATTTTAATCCTCACAGTAATCCTATGAGGCAGAAACTAGGTTTTTGTCAAGTGTACCAAGTAGGAGCACTGAGGGAAAGAATGGTAGAAACTTGTTCGAAGTCCCACATGCAAGCCCCACCTTTAGATCTACCTTAGGTCCATGAACTTAACTATCATACCAGAGTGTATCAGAAAAAAGACAAATATTAAACATGATATATGCATACAACATGTTTAATTAAAATTACCCAGCCCTCCGTAGGAACTGCTTCTGCAGCCTAATAAACCCTAGCTTCCACTACCTTAGGTTAATGCGTAGGCCATCTGCGAGTACTTCACAGTTAGGTTGTGATATATGAATAAAGACTTAAGAGAGTGAGCAATAATCATGATGGGACATACTGGGACCTTTGGAGAAAAGTGACCTTAGTTTATGAATTCAATCAGTTGGATCAATATGTGGCATATGCAATATGCGTTTTTTTTCTCTATTAACAGCTAAAGATGTTCTCATTCAAGTATACCCTTCAGAAATATCTTACCAAGAACACAAATGAAAAGCACATGCTAAAAACAAGATAAAACAAAATCCTAGGATAACAAAGGAGATTTCCTGAGGATATTATCATTATTTTTGTCAAGTTTCTTTGTGGGTGTGCATGTGGTGGGAGTTATTTGTTTTAAGGACAAAACATTGTATTGGTGGGAAGTGAGTATACATTTAATTCAAGTCTCATTCTAATCCATGCATATAACAAAAACTGAAAACAGAATTTAGCTTTTATTCTCCTCTACAGAAACGAATTACAAAACTGAGACAAACAAGTTTGTAAGTGAATTGGAAAGAAATGAATAGTATACATTTATTAAATCCCCAGGCTTACATGTTAGAGCAGTTTTATGTTGGGTAAGATAGGTGTAAAAACATTATTATAATAAAATAAGAGAAGAACCAGAGTGTAAGTCTAGAGAGTAGACTGTAGCAAATACTGAAATAGATTGTATCTCAATTTTGGTTTCATGAGGTACAAAATGCCTGAGTGAGAGGACGGTTACTCACCTCCCCAAACCTCAAAAATCTGAGAAAACAGTGTTTGAAAACAAGAGTGGGAAACTGAAACCAGAATGCTGAGCAATATGAGCGGATGTTTGTTCCCCTTCATAACAATGACAGCAGAACTCTGGCAGGAGGGATCCCTGGGTGGCGCCGCGGTTTAGCGCCTGCCTTTAGCCCAGGGCATGATCCTGGAGACCCGAGATCGAATCCCACGTCAGGCTCCCGGTGCATGGGGCCTGCTTCTCCCTCTGCCTGTGTCTCTGCCTCTCTCTCTCTCTGTGTGTGACTATCATAAATAAATAAAAATTAAAAAAAAAAAAGAACTCTGGCAGGAGAGAAAAGTGGATTCTGAAATCTTGGGGAAAAAAAAATGAAGTCTCAGGATTCTACTCTTTACATGTGAGCTTGGGCTACTCTCCACCTTCCCACTATCTTCCAAGCTCTAATCCTTTTCCTGGCTCCCCTTTGTTGCGCCTTGCTCTTTCAATCCTCTACTCTCCTTTTCCTCATTAGTATTCTCCTAAGTTCCTGCCCAGGGACTTTGCCAGGTTTTTAAAATGTGTAGATGAATTAGATTCTTAAAGAACTCTGATTTTGGTGGAAATGAAAGGGTCATAGGAAGGGATCTCCTATTTATGGAGAAGGTACCTTACACACCTCACTTTGTTTCATCATCACAGTCAAGTTTGGTTCTGTTTAACACCTGCAGAAACTGGGACTCACGGTTTTTAAAAGTCCTCAGAGAACTAGAGATAAGTAATCAAGTTATCTTTCAACGCAGAAGATAAAGAAATCAGCAACTGTAATGGTGTAGAGATGTTATTAATGAAGTAGGGAAGACAAAGACCCAGTGAAACTTAGGTATGTCTGACAGGGCAAGGACAGAGTGGTCACAAAAGGTTGGTGGAGAAGGTGATCAGAACCTGGATTTGAAGGACATCATGTTAAATTGATGGATAATATGGCAAATGAAGATCTGTGCACAGCAAGCTGTATGTGCGAAGGCACAGCACCATGAGAAAACAGGGACCGCTTGGGGAGCGGTAAATTATGACAATTGCCTGCATCATAGGATAGTAGGAGTGGTAGCCATGGCGCATGAAGAGAATTCAGGAACAAGATGAAGAAAACTCTGGTAAAATATGGTACTGAATTTAAGCTTTAACAAAGGCAGTGGTGATCCACATACAGATTTTTTAGCATAGTAATTGCACAATCAGATTGCACTTCTAAAATTTACTCAGAAATAATGAGGAATGGAGAAAAATAGTTTAGGAGAGAAATGATGCTAAGTACTCAAGCATGGCAGTGTAAATGTTGGCAGCACTCGGAGAGATATTCTGGAGTAACTAATTTTGTGCCCAGCACAGCCCTTTTTAGAGTAATAGACAGACAGATGGCACTTATAAAATCTTGATGCATGGTGATTAGTCTCTCTCTTCTCTATAAATATATATATTTTAATGAGTAAGAGGGAATAGTTGGCATCTATATTTGATAGCAGCACGTTGCTTTTAGAATAACATACATTTTCAAAGATTCTACTAGTAATGCAAAGCAGATAATGCTTTACCTAAATGGATTGCCCATTGCGTGCGCACCATACTTCTGCTCTTGTCCCACCTACTTCTCCTGTGAATAGTGGTCTTTGTACCGCACGGGCAAAAACATTCTGCAAAATAGACTTTAAGGACCCTGATTGTACTTTCTTTGCATAGTAGCTCCCTGCTACAAATTGGTTTTTGTCATGATTAACCTCACTTAATTAAACAAACCTAAAATAAAAAATAGTTATAATTCATTTACTAGGGTATGTTTTGCTGTCATTTAAGTGGGAAATTAAAGAAAATTCATCTGTTTAACATTATTAAAATATATCCCCTGATCAAACACCATTCTCCATTTCTATTTTGGTTCCATGAAATTATGAGCTGTTAAAATAATTGCTTTGTTACACTGACCCAAATTTTATCAGTAGTTACCTAAAGATTTTTAGCCCCTGAATGGGATCCTGGCTATAAAGTCTGGTGGTTATTTTTATATCAATATACTTACTCACATTTCAAAGCGAAGTGGAGACTTGTAGGTGCTTTGGTTTCAGAATAAATTTCATCCTATTCGTATGTTTACTTCTCTCCTTGGTATCAGATTTTCCAAAATGCAAAAACATCTTTTTTTGCATCATTGTATTTATGCATATTTTCTTTAACTTGCTCAGTATTTGTTTATTTGTTTGCTTTTTTAAGTAGGCTCCATGCTGGGCCTCCACGTATAGAGCCGAACTCGGGGCTTGCACTCACAACCCTGAGCTCAAGACCTGAGCTGGATCAAGACTTAGACACTTAACCAATTGAGTCACCCAGGTGCCCTGCTCCATATATTTTTTTTTAACATCTTTCAAATATGATTGTTAAAACAAGAGTCTGCATTCATCTAAGCCCTGTATTCTTTGACCTACTTTCTAAGTTTTGTTTCCTCATTTTGTTTCTCTATACTAAAACATGCTCAAAACTACCTATCTGTTGTTCTCCTAGTACTTGAATCATTTTTTTTTTCTTTCTTTCCTTCTTTCTTTTTTTTTCTGGACATGTACTTTTAAGTTCTTGAATTTTCTTTCAATATCATTGCATCGCCTGCCTTTTGCCATTTTGGAATACACTATACAAAAGTTCCTTTCTTTTTTTTTTTTTCAAAAGTTCCTTTCTATTGTATTTTCCATCTATACTTCAAGCCGAGTGTGTTTTGTAATATAGCACGTTTCTCTTCCTTTAAAAAAAAAAATCCAAACCTATAAAAGAGGCCTTATTCTTATCCTCCGACACCAAGGCTATTGCAGTTTTCTATTCAAAGTTTTTGAAAAAGCACTAAGAAATACTGAGTCCAGGTATATAGGTCTTGGAATGCAATATACACAGATGCTCAGTAACTGTGTTTCTGTAGTTACACACCATAAAGAGTCAGGAGCTGAGAGGAATTGTGACTGGGATCCGTGAAGCATGAGCAGTGTGAATAGGTAACAATGCAGCGCTTCCTTCTCTCTTGTTCTGCCAAAGGATAAACTTACTGGGACAGAAAAATAACCGTGTACTTCATTATAGTAATCAATAAGAATTTTTGTTGAAAATGTATCATGTGCAGAGCACTGTTGTAGGTCCTTGGAGATATAAAGAGTTCTAAAACACAGACTGTGCTTTTTAAGTGTCTTTAATCTAGATGAAGAGTTAATATTTATATCCTATATAAAACATAGTTTTTGGATCCAGGAAAGAAGGCAGGACGAGATTTCACTTACTACAAAAACCAGGTTGATTGGAACTTAAACATTCTGATTTGTTCACATGATGTTTCCCCTTTTCTTTGCTCTGTTCAGTTTTCTACTCTTCTTCAGGGAAAAACTTCAGGCTTAGTCATCCCCAGACTTTGCTGTAATGTAGGGAAGGGGAATTCCCCTAAACGCACATGCATGGACACACACACAAGTGCAACTATGATATCGTTAAATAAACTTATACTAAATCATTTTCTCTGATCACCTGGGGATTTATGAACAATTTTATGAAATAGAATGAACAGCATTAAAACAGTTCTAATTATATAAGCATAGCATAAGTTAAGATTGTCCATCTCAATAGATCGTAGAATAAATAATCATGAACAAAATAAAGTTATATCTTTAAAACAATTTCATAAAACTATTTTAAAAGGGTTTAAAATAAAAATAAAGTATAAAATGGGTTAGAATTTGGTAAATATTTGTAAGAGAGTATTGCTAAATATTCAGAATGCTCTACTTGAAAAATATACGTAGTAACTTGTGATTTTCATATAAAAGTATTTACAAATAAATAAAAGAAATGAGCATGTTATAGCATTTAATGAAAGAATTAGGATCTCAACTCTGTAGTAAGATCTAGGTGGTTTTTTTCTCTCTAGTTACTATTTACCTACAACTGTAATTCAGCTGTCTATCCATCTGTCTATCTACATGTAAAGATTTGTCTTTATGGTAATCTGGGAAAGTATAACTTTGTGTAGTTTTGATTTTTTTCTCTATTTTTTCCTTTGTTTCCTAAACTTATTTAAAGATTTTGTTTATTTATGAGAGACACAGAGAGAGAGGCAGAGACACAGGCAGAAGGAGAAGCAGGCTCCCTGCAGGGAGCCCAATGCAGGACTCGATCCCGGGACCCTAGGATCATGCTCTGAGCCGTAGGCAGACGCTCAACTGCTGAGCCACTCAAGCATCCCTGTTTCCTAAATTTGTTTTTAAAAATATGTATTTATTTACTTATTTTAGACAGAGAAAGAGAGTATGTGAGCAAAGGGAGGGGGTCAAGGAAAGAGAGAGAAGCAGGCTCCTCCCTGAGCATGGAGCCTGACAGGAGGCTTGATCTCACGACCTTGAGATCATGACCTGAGCTGAAATTAAGAGTTGGGGGCTCAACTGACTGAGCCACCCAGGTGCCCCTGTTTTCTAAACTTTTACAAAACCTAGATATTGGTATCATTACAATAACCAGAAAAAGAGTGGCAGGTTTGTGCATAAATTTCCATTGTCTTCTAGAAAAATATTTGTGTCAAACTATTTTAAGAGATTTATAATAAAGTAATGCTCTATAGGCTTTTATTTACTTTTGTGACTCCATCCTAAGGAATCAGTCAGTCACATAATCAAAGATTATTCACGCAGGTAAATTACTATCAGAATTACTTATAAGCATTTGGAAAGAATCTAATTGCAAACAATTGGAAAATGTTTAAATATTGTTTGAAATAATCATGAGATAGCATTTTATGCAACCTGTTAAATATTTAATGATTTGTTCATAATATAGCATGAAAATAAATAAATACAAATACTACATACAATATAATATCAATATTGCCTCATACACAAGTACATATTTAGGCCCACAAAGGATTTATATTTTCAGAGAACAGCACCAGAAAGAAATACATTAATATAGGAGTACTTCCAGATTTTCTTTATGCCTTTTTATACTTCCACAATGAAATCCTATCACTTCTTTATAATCAGCTAAAAGGATAAATGGTTCAAAAGTTTAAGATAGGTGTCCATCTTTTTATTAGGTTTTATGGGAATGGATATAAAAAAAAAAAAGTGGTGGGCATTTTCTCATTCTTCCTGACATGTATTTATGAGAGGAAGACAGAAGAAGTAGGAAAATGGAAATATGTAGTTAGTTCCCTGTGGGTGTGTTAATTTCTTTACTACTAGAAAATACACACTAAGCAGACTTTTGTGGTTGGAAGATAGATTCATAATTTAAGAATGAGGATGTTGGAAGCTACTCAGCAGTCATTTGACTTCCAGCAGGACTACATGAACACTAGTATTGTATTGTCTTGTGGCTGAAAGAATAGCCTGGAGGAAGTTATCCTGAGTAATTTCCATGTGCTTTGTTTATGTTGTGGCCTGCCAGAGAGTTTTCTGTAAGTACCGTCATGAGTCTCGAGTGCCAGCAGGCTCCCTGGCCTGATGCATGTTCCAAGATGCTAGAGTCACAGATTAGACACACAGAGGTACATATCAAATTCTGATGAGCATCTTACTAATTACGCTCTCAACGTTATGTAACTACCCAGAGGTTCAAAAAAGAAAGAAAATAAGTCCTGTTTGTTTCCCCACATACATAACTTACACTGATACGTTCTTAAATAATTTCCTGGTTTCCATAGTATAATTTTGAGATTTAATAAAGATAAGTGGGCAGGAAAAGACAGGAAGCAAGGATCAGTACATTTTTCCCCCATTTTTCCCAAGTCACAAAACAGATTCGATCTGTCTCTAAGAGTATTATATTTGAATGAGAAACCACCACGTACTTTAAAAAGTCACTGACTAAAAAAATCCTCAAAAATATCTGAGATAAAATCCGGTTTTCTGATTTCTAGTTGGGTGACATTGTGAAGTTACATAACCTCTCAGTTGCAGTTTCCTTTTCTGTAAAACAAGAGTAATAAAATCTACTTTATAGGGCTGCATGGATTTTAAATGAGATTGTTAGATTGGAAGTGCAATACAAAACATTAAAAAC
Source organism: Vulpes vulpes (assembly GCF_048418805.1). Lineage (NCBI taxonomy): Eukaryota > Metazoa > Chordata > Mammalia > Carnivora > Canidae > Vulpes > Vulpes vulpes. The sequence goes on from NC_132793.1 coordinate 53,313,456, forward strand.
ATATAGCACAGTTAGTTCTCTACTGTCCTTTTTTAAAAAAGATTTTATTTATTTATTCATGAGAGAGAGAGAGGCAGAGACACAGGCAGAGGGAGAAGCAGGCCCCGTGCAGGGAGCCTGATGTAGGACTCGATCCTGGGTCTCCAGGATTACGCCCTGGGCCGAAGGCAGGTGCTAAACCACGGAGCCATCCAGGGATCCCCTCTACTGTCCTTTTTTTTAAAAAAAAAAAAAGATTTTATTTATTCTACTGCCCTTTCTTTTTTAATTAAGACCTGCGGTTAGTAATAGTATGGGACTTTGTATCAAATTTCATGCGTTCAAATCCTAGAACAGACATTTATTGACTGAGTTGAGACCTGGGTTTCAATTTTTTTCATCTATAAAATGGAATATTATCTATATAAAGTATAGGATGGATGGCTGAGAGTTTTGAATAGAATATGGTGAATTTTTAGACTCTTATCATTTATTTGCATATAATTATCACAACTGTTCCTAAAAAGCATGTACTAACAGAGAGTAAATTTCACAGGATCACACAAGTGTTAAGATGTAAAAGGCCATACTTAACTACGAGCCTTTCTAATATCAAAGTCTCTCCAATTTTTTCATGCCGCTACCTTAGGATTGTGGCAACTGGAAGCTACCCCAACTTATGCTTCTAGGTGGCTTCATTGCATTGGATAAATTGGATAAATTTATCTGGACTTCTGTGTCATCTGTGTTTCTGTAAAACAGAAAGCTGTATGAAGTTAATTCTTTGTGATTAGGATTCACTGGAGGTTATGGGTTCCTCCAATCTTCTCAGGAGCAACTTCATGGAAAATTGAGACAAATTAGAAGGTTCTATCTCTTCAGCTCCTTCAGAAAGAAAAACTTTTCTATTTTCTCTTTTTTCTCTCATTTATATGCTTCTGATTTCATTTGCACAAAATATTACATTGTTGAAAACAAGCTTGAGAACTGCTAGATTAGATATTCTCTATTTTTTTTTTTAATTTTAATTCTAGGGGTACCAGGGTGGCTCAGATGGTTAAGTGTCCAACTCTTGATTTCAGCTCAGGTCATGACCTTAAAGTTGTGAGATCAAGCCTCACCTTGGGCTCTATAAGGGCATGGAGCCTGCTTAAGATTCTCTCTCTCAAGATATAAAATAAAATAAAATGTTTGATTCTAATTAACTATCTTAAAGGGCCACAGATTCAGAATAAGTAATGGATAAGTAATCAAATGGATACTTAACCCTAGAAATGTTTACCTGGAAGATATGCTCAGTAAGAGTGGATGGGTGAGGCAAATTTGGGGACAGTTGCTTGTGCTGCTATTTCTGATAAAAATTAAGTACTTGGATCAAAAGAGCAAACATGAAGAAGATTAATTAAACTATTTGAGCATGTCTAAGAGAGTTGTAGACAGCTTAATAAGTAAGTATATTAATAAATACATAGCAACCAAAAGAAGAGTTGGAATCAACCAATTAAAAAGCAGATGTTCTGGGAGCACCTACAAACCAAGTGAAGTGCGATAAAGCATGAAGAAGCATAATCAAATATTCACCAAAGTCACTGATAAAACCTGTCCTGATCACTCATGGACAGATGATTGATGCAGCCGGAGGAGCAAGAAGGCACCTCCAGGGACCTTGAGGTTTACAGCTAGAATTTGAAGGCTGTAAACAAGGATATGAACATTTCATCCCATCTTGTGATTGATCCACTCATTCATCCAGTGATTCACTCAACATACATTTACGAAGAATGATATAGTCAATGAATAACTGATAGGAAAGTTATTGAATAGTCAAATTGACTTTCTGGGGCTATTACTTATGATATCAAAATCATGGGTTCTCAGGAAAGGGTAGAATTCATCTAAAAGAGATTAAATATAATGTTTGGGGAAAGATTCAATAATGTAACGAGTGAAATGTAAAACAACACTACCCCAGGGGCGGGGGGGGGGGGGGAGCTGTGCGCAGGGCAGGGCGGGTTGTGCCTAGTAAATCAATAAAACCAGATGCTGTGGGGAATAATCTGTTATTCTTGAGTCCTGTCCATCTTCCTTACTGCTACCCTAGCCATACTCTCTACCTTGGGATTCTAAAATCGCCCTTCTAACTGGTCTCTGCACTTCTTTCTGTTCAACCTCTGACTATTCCTTACATACAAAGAAGCAAACATACTCTTTTTAAAGCTAAAAAGATTGTATCCTGTCCCTCTGGTAAGACTCCAGTGGCACACTATCCTACAGAGATTCTCTCTATACAGGCCCTACTTCACTCTGATCTCAGTTTGTGCCACTGACCTCTGTCCACAAATACTGACCCATGCATGAACTTTGGTCTATTTCTCAAACCCTTCAAATCAATCCAGTCTTAAGGCTTTTGTACCACCTATTCCAGCTGAGTTAAAATTCTCTTTCCTGTCATCTTTCTATGGGAGAGTCCATTCAATGGAGAGCTAATTCTAACCTAAGCTTACATATAAATTTCTCAGAATGTTTTGCTGGACCATCAGATCTGAACTAGTTCCTCAGACACTTCCTATTTCATCACTCTGACTCTCTACTAGACCTGTGAAATTATCATTTGTATCTTCATTCAGCACTATATTCTCTAAATCTAGCCGTTATCTGATAGAGGCTTAATACCTATCTACTGAGGTGTATATATAAATGTATATATATCACAAAAAAGCCAAAGGTCAAGGTTATTTCCAATCCAAAATAGAACAGTGTCAGAAACAATATCCATTGCTTAAGATCATTATTATAGATGCTTGAAATATGTAAAATAAGCAATGCTTATCTAAAATTTTCACGGAGACAATGTTTTCTCACAATTGTTAACTGAGAGATTGTGAGATTGAGCTTTTGTCGAAGAAACGTTAGTGAAAGAATACTTCACATTAGAAAGAGATCTAAAAGAGAGGCATGGAAAGGAGGTTATGCAATACTCATATTCTATACTATTTCATTTAATCATAGAAATAACTCAGGAATATTTTTAAATATTTTTATCCCAGTTTATCAAATACTGGAACCGAGACCCAAAGAAAATGAGGACAATCCTAATGACATAGAACTAATGGTGAAGGTATTACTTAATTCATGTTCATCTAATTTAAAATAGTTTCCCATCAGGCCAGATATAAAACACCCTGGAAAATGTACTTTAAAAGCAACAAACCACTTCCTTAAAGTCAAGATCTTATGTGGAAGCCTAATATGTAAAACAAACAAGAAAAAAGTGAAAAACTCTTCTTTTTGTATGGATTTCATTGAGAGCTGAATTTTCCTTTCAGAGCATTTCACATGTTTCTTGTTTATATTTTCATATGTCCAGGCAAGTTTAGTCAAATATAAAAGGCTTAGATGTCAGTCTGTCTTTAAAAGTCACTTCACTGTTTTGTGCTCTGTACATTTCTTTGTTGATTTCATTGACTTTTCCAAAATTCATTTAGAGGAAGAGTGTAGGGACAAGGATATTGTTGAGAAGAAATTTTTTTTTTAATTTAAAAAGATTTAAGAGAAGATTCATTTTAAAGCCTTATTCAGTTTTACTTGGACTAGATGTTCATTTGGAATGCTTTTAAGTCGGTGAGTGGAAGTGGTGCTACAGGACTACTGATTCATTTATAGATAATTTCCAAATGACATTATCATTTTAAAGTTATTACAACCTCCCAATACGGATCAGTTAGAGATAAGGATAGATACATACATACATACATGGATACATACATGCAGAGGTGTTCTGATAGTCCATTCTTCTTTCTTCAGTTTATGTTCTCCAATCATTATCATAATTTTTATTTTGGGGGGATTCTTGATTATTGACTCAAATAGAAAATATGAGAGTGAGAAACATTTACCTCCTGAAACAACCAAGAAGAATGCTGGCTGCACAGTAGTACCTGGCATGGGCAGCTCAATTTTGATGCACAAAATTAGGATATAGTTGCCTCTTTTATGCTCTGAGAGGAAATTAAGACATTGGATCCCAGCAGGGACCTGCATGGTTGTACTGGTGGTGGAATGACGGCTTGTATGCTCAAGTGCCAAGCTGAGGTGAATGTTCCCACTATCATGGCCCTAAGCTTCGCCTTTCCATAGCTGTTGGTTGACCTTCCATTCCCACCTTGAATCCCACTTGGGATTCATCTCTAGCCCTGGAGCTCTATTTAAGAACTACCTTGGGAATCCACTATGTTGCAGGCAGAAATCCCAAAGATTTCCATTTTCTTTACCTCTATCCAGGGTTTTTTGTTTTTCCCAACAAATCCTCCAGTTCCCCTCAAGTGATTGGATTGTAACCCTTTCTCCAGCATGACACTGCCTGCATTGTTTTCTAATAATACTACAAGCATCTAGGAAGCTAAACACTTTTTTCTTAAATCTTAAAGTTAACTTATCTCTCAACTGTGATCAAGGGGAATTTCTGGCTTTTCACTTGAATATTGGGAAAAACATACTTTCTGGATAGGTATCACCCTGGTCTTTTAATACATTTTTTGTAGTGCCTGTAAGATTAGTTCTACTCTACGTCACACCCTATCCCTAAATCCTTTTACTTGGAAGCTCTTCAGGATTGTCGTGTTTCATCTGGAGCTTCATAGTTCTGCTTCAAGGATAAGTCACCAAAATGCTCACCTCACATACAGAACAGCATTTCAATAATTGTCCATGCCATTTTCTCCCAGGCACTTCAGAATACATGGGATGAGATTCATACCTAGCAATTTTTTCTTCTCTACTTTTTGATCTGACAGTAAATTGGTATCATTAATCCTTACACTTGAACATTTTTTCACAGTACTTCCAATTATAAGTTATAAAAACAGTGATCATTCTTGTACCCTAGTCATTTTTTATTTCTTTATATTATACTATTTTATTTAAAAAATATTTTTAAATACATTATTACACTATGCTATATTTTATTATACTATACTATCTTATCTTACCTTTACTTTTTTGTCTATTTTCTATCTCATGAATTGTATTGAGAAATCATTGAGAAAAGGAACTGTTTATATATCAATCATTGTACACTGATATGTCCCAAGCACTTTGAACATTTTGCAGCCCATAAAATCTCCTCAGATTTAAATCACACAGGTCACTTTTTTTTTAATCTAAAAAAGTCATTAATTTTTCATTTGGGGGTACCATACCATGTAATGAGTAACTACTATTAAATCATAGGACATTCAAAGAACATAATCAACAATATATAATCATTTGAAAAGTCAATTGACCAGAAAGACATTTCCTTTTAATATTGAATTTTGCCTCACTGTTTTTGAGTAGAGTCCTCTTTTCAAACCATCACAGGATGCAAGCCAAAATATCTATTTAAAAACTTATATGTTCTGTTTTTTGCTTGTTCTAATATGTCTTTTGTAATTGTTACATTGTAACTATCCCACAATCTTAACAATAAAAAGTCAGTACTAGAAGGAAGTACAAGGATAGAGTGAAATTGTCTGAAAAAAAGTTCTCCTCAGAATATGCTAAATTGTTCTCAAGGTAGCTTTCAGCTTGTGATGCACTATTTATTTCCAGTCAGGATTATTGAACCATTTGGTCAATGAATCCAGTACGTAGGTGAGAAATATAGATCAGTTCTTCCCAAAGTTCTTTGACAATGGATCAGTTGCAATATCCAGTAGTTTGAACAATACCAGAAGTTTGTCAGATGTAATACATTACTTGGATTTAAAAGGTGGCAAAATATGACTTTGTAAACAAATCAACCACTGAGTTATGAAAATATGGTCATATGCTTTTTATTATATATGAAAAAAACCAACCAGAGAATTGCATCATCTCATTTTATTAGTGTATATATGTAAACCATCTTATGAAATGTAACAAATTTATACTGAAATTACCTAATATGATACATGATACCATTAACTAAATCAGAAGTCAACAAACTTTTTTTTGTTTTGTTTTGTTTTTGGTAAAGGGCCAATGGTAACTATTTTAGCTTTTTTGATCTATACAAGTCTGTATCATAACTACTCAACTCTACCATTACAGCACAAAAGTAGCCGCACACAATAGGTAAAAAATGGGTGTAGCTGTGTTCTACTATTATTGTATTTACAAAAGCAAGAAACTGGTCTTATTTGGCCCCAGGATCATAGTGTGCCAACCCGTGGACCTAGATTATTAACTAGATTGTAGACAATGCAGTGGTTAGGTAGTTAGTATGCAGTATATCAGTGCAAGGAAATAACAACCAGGCATTTGCTCAACAGAGAACTGATGGGGCATTCTTCAATATGACCTATCTATTTTTTAAAGGCAGATTAAATATATAAAAGCTAGATGAATTTTACAGGTATATGCTATATTTTACCTACAACAAAAAATATATTTTGGCTAAAAACTGTGGCTACTTTATAGCAATTTGCTGCTTTTTCCTTCTCTACATCCCTCCTTTCTTTTCCCCATCTTTAACTTTATTTTCCTTTGCTTTTATTAACATCTTATACAATGCAATTCTTTTCCCAACACAGTTCAGGAAATTCTTTTTGAGATGAGACAGGACAGTAGTGCATTTTGTTTTATATAATCACAGGTTTTTTTGTTTGTTTGTTTTTGCTTTCAGTGCTTGTGTTCTCGGGATAATTGAGTTTTTCACTTGCTATGGCTCTAATAACTTATTTTTTAATTTATTGGTCAGGGGTAGCAAGCTAGCAGAAATTATTTAGATCTGATGTAGAAAGGTAATGTTCTTCAAAAATGTGATGTTAAAAAATTAAGAAGATTCAGTTAGTAAAGACAGCAGTCACTTACAATCACTAAATAACTATTATCCTTGCTCATTTTCTATTTCCTATGTGTTCATAGAGGTCTGGAAAATTTAATTCCACTCTGTTTTTACAGACAATATTGGAATGCAGTCTTAAGCAATTTCAAACAGATTCAACATGTTTGAGATTTGGTGTGACCTGAAGTCCTTTCCTCACTTAGGATTTACCAGTAACAGAAAAGCAGCCAGGTGGAGAAAACAAAACAAAACCAATCACAACAAAAAACCTTTAGGGGAGTCCCCTCCATTTACCATTCAGGAAATAAAGCTAAATAGGCTAAGGTGTTGGGAAACAGAATACAGGAAATCTATAGAGACAGGAGGACAGAAAGCAAGGAAACAAAACAAAACTCCATAATCATACTTCAGTCACCCAGGAAAGCAGTCTTTCTTCATGACTGAATACCAGAGCATCATATTAGACTTCTTTTCTTACATGTTATATTGTTCTACATGAACAATATAAATAATCGACCAAAGCACCAATTTGGGCCTAGATTTTGCTTTAGTTTTATACATTTTATTTATTTATTTGAAAGATAGAATGAGACAGAGAGCCTGAGTTGGGGAGAAGGTGAGGGGCAGAGGGGGGTCCATCCCAGGACCCCGGGACCATGACCCGGGACCATGACCTGGGCCCAAGGCTTAACTTAACCGACTGAGCCACCCAGGAGTCTGCATATCTTCTTTCTTTAGAAAATATTAATAAGGAGCTTTTGGAATCACTTCCTGGAAACTGATTTGCCCCAGAGTTGTTTTTTTGTTGTTGTTGTTGTTGTTTGTTTGTTTTCTGAATCATGGATTCCTTTAATTCCAATAATTTTTCAAGCTAGAAAACTTCAAATCAGGTCCTCTTTAACTTTTCTCCTTTCTTCCCAACCAGTAATTCCCGAAGCTTTCTCAATGATGGCTCTTATTTGCATGGATTGAAAGTTTTCTTCTTATTCATTCTAACTCTGTCTGCCTTATCCAGGCCCTCATTATTTCTGTTCTGAACCACTGTAACAGCCTCAATTCTGTCTTTTTTTTTTATGATTTTATTTATTTATTCATGAGAGATCCAGAGAGAGAGGGGGTGGGGGCAGAGACACAGGCCAAGGGAGAAGCAGGCTGCATGCAGGGAGCCCGATATGGGACTCGATCCTGGGACCCCTGGGGTCAGCTCTGAGCTGAAGGCAGACAGGCTTAACCGCTAGGCCCCCCAGGCATCCCTGAATTCTGTCTTCTAATTCTGGTTTTCCCTCATTCCGCTCCGAAGTGTATCCACAGCCCCAAAGTCATTTTGTGACAATACAGAGCTGAGCAAGTTAAGGTATTGCTTTAATAGTTTAATGTCTCCTCCACTCCTTTAGGCAAAAGTCCAACTATAGTCACCGTTATATACACAATATATGATTTTACATTGCCAGGGTTTTTGCAGGCTGTTTCCTGGGTCTACATTGCCAAGATCCAAAATCTCACTTGTCTCTTGAATCTCTCAATGTCTTCCAAGGAAATGACTACTTGTCATAAATAAAGCAGCATACAAGTTACATTTTGTCTGAAATTGTGCAAGGCATCATGAGTTCAGCACCTCCCTCTTCTATAGGTTACGATAAAAACAATGCAATATAGTAGCCTCCAAAATCAGTTATTATATAGTTCATCAAGGAAAAGGATAATACTTTATTCAGGCCACAATGCCCAAGGCAGTTCACTGACCACATGAAAGTATTTGGGGTTCAGATATGCATGTAGAAAATGCATCTGCCAGAAACAACTAAAAACTTATTCCATCTCAGTGCTATATATATATTTTTTAATTTATTTATGATAGTCACAGAGAGAGAGAGAGAGAGGCAGAGACACAGGCGGAGGGAGAAGCAGGCTCCATGCACCGGGAGCCCGATGTGGGATTCGATCCCAGGTCTCCAGGATCGCGCCCTGGGCCAAAGGCAGGCGCCAAACCGCTGCGCCACCCAGGGATCCCCATCTCAGTGCTATAGAAACATTTCAGGAGCTGAAGAGTAACACAATGGACACCAACTTTGATGTCAGGCCGTCCAAGTTTATATATCTGGATCTACCTTTAATTTTGTGGTAGTGGTCAAACCACCCAGACTAGGTCTCATTTCATCTTTAAAATGGGTATAATTAATACTTACAGATTCAACTTTCAGACATATCTGGATCTGCTATTCCTCAATGAATAATAGCAATTATTAACTAGATTTCAAAAATTTCTCATTTATAGCCATTTTAGTGCCCCTTCACTGAAATCTCTATTAAAGGCCACTGTAGGAGTAGTTCATCGATAACTCTGTGTTAAGAGCTTCGTTTTATATTTGAGAGTTTATAAATGCCAACTAGATTTAGAAACTTGGATCTAAATTTCTTTCCTCTCTCAACTGTTTGGATATGAAAATAGAGATTTCTTAACAAAATGTATAAATGTTTGAATTTCTTTCTCACATACAAGAGTCATTTTTTAAACTTTTCAGCTACAGATTTATATCATACAGATGCTTTTCTACATTGTTTTGAGTAGTTCTTTATGTATTTATTCCTGGTGTGTCCTAATCACATAAAAAACCTAAAAGAAGAATTATACCTTATTTACACTAAAACAGTCTCCTAATTAATACACAGAAAAAGGAATGACAAGTAGGGTTGTAATAAAAATTTCCTGGTGTACGTATACATTTCCTGGTATACTTAAGAGAAGCTTAATCTATTTCTTAACTTTTTGTTGGCTGCCAATATTTTTTCTAATTATTACATAATTATTCTTGTTTATATGATTGTATTGATTGTATTTCCTTTCAAGGATAGGCTCATAATAGTTGTTATTTATAATTTGACTATGAATATTTGTTCAAACCTGCCATACTTTTGTATATTTCATTTCATAGTCTCTTAATTCAATATGTACCTTGATTCCATGTATGTCTTTTATTTCTTTCCTGAAATATTTATTGTGGTTCCATATGAAAGGAGCCTATGGTCAGAAAAAGTATAAAGTTTTTATATGAATAAAATTATCCTTTTCAATCTACAAATAAAAAGTATGTGAAGTGGAGAAAGAACAATTTTTCTGGATAATTAGAAAAAATCATCTTAATAAACAGCTAAACTCAATGTTATACTAAATCTTTACTAATGCTTCTTCCTTCTTTAAGAACAAAATAATGCTCATTTAATAAAGAGTATACATTTAGTGTGCATTGTCTTCTAGTTTATGTTATTTGAAAACTCCTCATGGTTTTCAATTATAACTAATCAGTGGGTAAATTTAAATGCTTACTTAAAGAGTATGAAGTATGATTCAAGTATTGTATCAGGTTCCATTGATCAATGTTTTCTTATCTAGTAGGCTTCCATGACATTTAGGTTTCATCTTTAGTAATCTACATTTTTTTTCTTCAAAATTATACTTAGATATCAGCCGGAAAAAAATTCACCTACAATACTGTTTTATCAGAAACTGGTCATATGCTGTTAATAAGAATAGAAGGATACTACAAAGAATGTTGACAGCTTTATATCTGTCAGAAGCTAAGTTCATTTCCTCCTTACTTCAATTTTTTTGGAGTACAATTGTGTAAAAATTTATGTAATTCGCATCACAAAATTTGTCTTATTAAATTTGTAGTTATTTATTCTGAATTATATGTATTAATGTTCTATCACCGAAATGCTTAACTAAATTTTTTGAAAGATTATAACAGTAGTTCAATGAACTGGGAAAATTATCCTATAGGATTCCAGATAGGTAATATTAGTGACATATTTAAAGTGGTGATAACTTTAACTTTACACTTATTTTCAAGAAATTACATTTTCACAATCTTTTTTTAAGTGAAGCAGTTGAACAAGCTAACAAACATAAAAGATGTCTTCTAAAAAGAGGTTTTATGTCTGCAGTCTATTAAAAGAATAAATGATCTTTACTTCAATATAGATTAATTGTATTACCCCTAGGCCAAATGATATTTTCTCTCAAGGACAAGAGATTAGTTAGGGAGTCCAAGGTTCATTTTGTTAGCTAAATGAAAATAAATTGGTGACAACTTAGAGTCAGCGTCTAAGAACTTACAGAGAATTACTCTAACTTGAAAGGGAGATTAGGCATTCTATAAAGAAAGATATCTCTCTCAAAAATGCAAACCTGGCACTATTTCTATCAATCATATCTGTAAATCATTGGACACCCAGACACACACACATACTAGATGCTCAGCCAGTATGCTCCAGTGTAGTGTAATAGGTCCTTATTACTTCTCATTTATTTTGTATTCATTCTGTTTACTTTATGCTTATGCCTCTCTAGTCATTAAATTATTTGATTATCAGCCCTATTTATACATACACACATATGTGTGTCTGAATGAAAGGATCACATACTATGAAAAATCCTTTCTGAGGATGCAATTAATACTAAATGGGAATTGAGAATCAAACTCTTCCTAAAGTGGTGTTTATTTGAATGCAATTCTTTTTTTTATTAAGATTTTATTTATTTTATTCATGAGAGACACACATACAGAGAGAGAGAGAGAGGCACAGACACAGGCAGAGGGAGAAGTAGGCTCCATTCCATGTTGAGAGCCTGACGTGGGACTCAATCCCGGGTCTCCAAGACCACACCCTGGGCTGAAGACGGCGCTAAACTGCTGAGCCACCCGGGCTGCCCTGAATGCAAGTCTATATAAATGAAAAAACAAAACAAAAAAAACAACCAAACAACTTGCTCTTAAATAAGCTGAAAGAATATCCAGGATAAAGACAGGTTTATGGGGGGTAAGGAGAAAAGTCTGAGGTATATGGTGTATATAGAAGACTCAAAGAGTCATTGACATATGATAAGTGTAAAGAGAAATATTTGGAAGTAACATTAGAGATCTTTGAATTAGTTATAGAGAAAAGGCACTCTCTGAGAGTCAATGAGAATCATTGAAAATGACTGAACAGAAAATAGGTATGATCCGATTAGTGATTAAGGAAGATTTACATCATCCACACACATACAGGGTTCAAGTAGTAAATTTAGAGGACCAGACTACATTGTTCTCATTTAGCTTCAGTGTTTATGAAGAAATAATACCAGTAAATTGAGCTCAAATCTGCTCTATAATTCCACAAACATGAGTCAGGGAAAAACATTTTTTTTTCATTCCTGAGCTCAAATATTCTCTTTTCTGACAGTGCGAGATTGGTTACTGAATTTTCTTTGTTATATGTATATGAAAAAGGTTGGAATGGTGGACTCTAAAATAATGCATAGAATTTAACTTACTCACCATGCATCTTTATCTTATTCTCCATGAGAGGAATTGGATACATATAAACACATAAAGTAACCTGATCAGTTCTTTTATTCAAGGCCAGAGTAATGGAATCAAGTTATGGTTGATTATAGAGTTAATTTTGCTACTAAGGTCATAGTTAATAAATGATTATAGTTCTAGATATAAAAGGAAAGTCGAGAATCAAGCAGAGTTGACATATCTAAGTTCAACATTGGGTCAAAAGTTTTGAGAGTTAGGCTGAATAAGTAAGTAAAGGCGGCACAGGGAGGGGTGGTGGTAGTGGTGAGGTGGAATGGCTGGCCGCTTAAAGAAAATGGAAGAAAGGAGCCAGAATCAAGTGAAGAACAAGGGTAATTATATTTTTTCAATACCAGCACCTAGATCCAACAAAGCCAATCTATGTTGACATAACCTCAACTAAATAGTTGTTGGTGCTTTGAGATCTCATGCTGTGGAACCCCGCAAATAAAGATGAGAATGCTGTAACATTTGAATCCAGTGAATGAAATATATCAAGAGAAAAATAAATACCACAAAATATGCTAAGAAATTGCAGATTGTTCTCCCCAAAGAGATATGAAAATACTCTTCTGAAGCAAAAGAAAAGTCAAACAAAGAGAAACGTTGCTAATTTTCTTTATCTGGGAATTTCATCAAAGGCTTAGCATTTTGGGGTTTGTGGTTAACATGATTCATTGCTTGTGTCCATGCTCTGCCTAGATTTTCTTAAGTTGCCCTCTAATTTCTGCTTAAGAAATTATGGTCAGCAGTTTTAAAGGTTTTGAACCCAAGGAAGAGGGAAAATCTTTTTTAAAAAAATACCAATTGTTTAACCTTATCTTTTGGTAATATAAGAAACAACACGACAGAAAAGTTTGATCATAAAAAGTGTCCACATCCAATCACAGTCCTACTGTCCTCTTCTGTGTGCTCTCTAGTGACCTGTATCTAATTGTTTTTTTTAAGATTTTATTTATTCATGACACACACACACACACACACACACACAGAGAGAAAGAGGCAGAGACACAGGCAGAGGGAGAAGCAGGCTCCATGCAGGGAGCTGTATGTGGGACTCAATCCTGGGTCTCCAGGATCACAACCTGGGCAGGCACCAAACCGCTGAGCCATCCAGGGATCCCTAACTGGTATTGATAGAGTCTAGAAGACCTAGCTACTCCTGGCACACTATTCTTTAACTATGTACTTTTAGCCCATAATTCTAAGAGCTCCTGAAATTCAATTTTCAATCTGTTTAAACCTTTTTAAATCTCTCAAATAGGATTTATTATTGAGGATTCCCTAGAGTCCTTGCTGATACTGAGTAATTATAAATCTTTACAAGAGTAATGCTGTTATGACCTGTGATTCAGATCTTATACAATGAAAACAGCTTCAATACATTAAAAAAAATTTTTTTTAGAAGTTGCTTTGGAAGCCATGGGCCTCAGAGCAGACATGGGCAAGTTCAAGAACCACACCACACACAACCAGTCATGAAAATGGCACAGACACGGCATCAAGAAATCCTGGTCACAAAGGTATGAATTCTTAAAGAGGAAGACCCCAAGTTCCTAAGGAACATGCACTTTGCCAAGAAGTGCAAGTGCCTGAAGAAGATGTAGGCAAATGACGTGAAGGCCCTGAGTGTACATGCTGAGGTCATCAATGCCCTCATCAAACCCAAGGAGGTCAAGCCCAAGATCCCAAAGGGCAGCAGCTGCAAACTCAATCATTTTGCCTACATCCCTCACCCCAAGCTTGGAAAACACACTCATCCCCACATTGTCAAAGGTCTCAGGCGTTTCCGGCCAAAGGCCAAGGCTGAGGTTCAAACCAAGATCCTAGCTTGCAGCTGTGACTCTGGCTCCAGATCCTGCTGGTTCAGGCTCCCAAAGGTACCCAGGCTCCAACAAAAGCTCCAGTGTAGAGGTTTCTGTCTGCCAGTGTGAAGACGGGAGGACTGGTGCGACCCCTGGGCTTCTGTCTGCATGGGGCTGGTGTCCTCCTGTGTTATTTGTACAAATAAACCTGTAGCAGGATCCAATTTTTTTTTTTTTTAGAATTTCTCACAAATTTGCTAATTCTTTATTTTAAGGGAATCTATCTATCTATCTATCTATCTATCTATCCATCCATCTATCTATCAACCTATCTACCTTTGGATAAAACTTTTCCTGAGTTGTTTGAAAGAATAATTAACTATGTAAGTTTTGCATTGAACTACGCAAATATGAAGTGCCACCTATAAAACTTGTTTGTAAAGAAGAATCAAAGCACAAGCTCAACCTGAGAAAAACAAACAAAAGCTGATTATGAATGTTCAGAAACAGTCAGTGTCTGAGCATGGAGGAGAAATATTACTCCTGCACATCACTTCTATAAAGACTAAGAAATATTAATAGTAATTCTATAATTCTATAACTCTGTGATTACCATTCTAAAGAACAAAGGAGAAAGTCCTATGGGTGAGTTGGGAAAGTATATGAGTTATAGAGAGAAATTAATTAAAAAAAAAAAAAAAGCTTTTCACTGGGCAGCCTGGGTGGCGCAGCGGTTTAGTGCCGCCTTTGGCCCAGGGCGTGATCCTGGAGACCAGGATTGAGTCCCATGTCGGGCTCCCTGCATGGAGCCTGCTTCTTCCTCTGGCTGTGTCTCTGCTTCTCTTTCTTTCTTTCTTTCTTTCTTTCTCTCTCTCTCTCTCTCTCTCTCTCTGTGTCTATCATGAATAAATAAATAAAAATCTTAAAAAAAATCTTTTCACTTAAAGGAAACTCATTAAAAAAAAAAGATAATATGCCTCTTTTACATGGAATTTTATCAAAAATCAATGTAGATACAACCAAGGAACCATAGGCTCAGAAATATCTCTTCTTTTTTCTCCTCTTCCCCTATTTCACACATCTACCCACCCCACTTTCCTCTGGCAGCCGCCAGTTTGCTTTAGTATTTATGAGTCTGTTTCTGTTTGTTTTTTAGATTCCACCTATAATTGAAATCGTATAGTATTTGTCTTTCCCTGGCTGACTCTTTTCACTTATCATAATACCCTCTAGGTATGTCCGTGTTTTTGCAAATGACAAGATTTCATTATATTTTATGGCTGAGTAAAGATGTGAGATGTATCTCACATCTTCTTTATCCATTCATCTATCGATGGGCCCTTGGGTTGTTTCCATCTCTTAGCTGTTGTAAAGAATGCAAGAATTCTGTAATAAACATAGGGGTGCATATATGTCTTCAAATTGGTTTTTTTTTTTGGTTTTCTTTGGATAAATACCCAGCAATGAAATAACCAGATTATATGGTATTTCTATTTTTAATTTTTTTAAAAACCTCTATACTGATTTCCATAGTGGTTGCACCAATTTACATTTCCACCAACATTGCACAAGGGTTTCCTTTTCTCCACATCCTCACCAACACTTGTCATTTCTTGTGTTTTTCATACTAGTCATTTTGATTGGTGTGAAGTAACATCTCATTGTGGAAGTCACTTTATTTTCTAGTCATAAGTCAATTATATACACATTTGTTCCATTCCACTAGAAAAGTAGTAGTTAAATCTACTTGCACATTACAAACTCCCTAGATTTTTAAGGATCCAAGCCCAGGCTCACCCATGGAGAGTCTAATGTAATTGTTTGGGAGTAGGACTCAGAGATCGTTAATTTTCTAAGTGATACTAATGTGCAGAAAGCTCGGGGATCATTGCATTAGATCGAGGGGATGGTGACTGTGTTAGTTTATTCCGCGCTGGACGTTAAAATAATCTTTTTATTTGTATTATCTCATTTAATCCTTCTAGCATTCCTACACTGCAGAAATAATCTCATTTTGCTGTTGAAACAAGCAGAAAATTTAAATACATAATTTGCCAAAAGCAACGCAGCTTAGAAATGTTGAAGCAGATGCAAACTAAGGCTTTATGAATTTAAAGCCTGCATTCCTAAGCATTCTTATTATCTAATTTCTGCATCTAGGTTACAATAATAGAAGCATCCTGGTTTTTTCCTATCTATTTTGGCCCAAAGGTGCCATATGCCATGACTCAGGACAATTGTCATCACTTCTTCAGAATTCGGTAATATGTGAAAAACCTAGAGGATAATGTAAAAACTTTTAGCCTCCTCCAGCATCTGGTGAATAGACATGTTTTGTAAGTTGCAGGAGATATGTAAGATTTTTCTTTAAATTATTAAAGTATATAAATATTGGAAATTTTGCTTTAAAAATTAGATTACAAGTTTCTCTTAGAAGTTATGAAATCTGTACAATTCTGAACCTAGACAAATGAAGGTCTATAGCCATAAATGGGCTGTCCTTTCTCCTCTATTTGCCATATTTCCTACAGTTGCCTATTGTCTCATATGCCAGTGCTTCCTCAAAGATTAATCATGTCACACGATTAACCTGAGGGTCCTATCAAAATGCAGATTCTGATTTGGTATGACTGGAGTGGAGGCAGAGATTCAGCATTTCCAGCAAGTTTCTAGCTTATGCTGATGCTCCTGGTACTCAGACTACACAACTTGAATATCAAGGTGATATGATATCTTTAATACTTATTTGCACTACTTGACCTTACTTAAACCAATTAATTTCGTGTCTTCTACTTATATAATCTTTATACTTATGTAATCTCACATAAATCAATTCACTCCTGCTTTATTGGATAAAAACAAAAATATGGATTTATAATTTTTTACCTTCTTTTTCTAGAAAGTGGTGTTTTTTCTAAGCCTATTACTTGGAATGTAAGAAAGAATAAAAATACATTATAGATTTAGAGCTTAGGTTCTCCAGCCCAAATTCTCACAAGTGTCATTAAGAAAGCCATTTGATACATCCCCACACAGTGTGCTGTGTTGTAAAAGAGAAGATGCAGAGAATTCTTTCAATCACTGAGCCTAAGTTGACCCACCCAGAAGAGAGGTATAAGTCCAGAGTTTCACAAAATCTCCAATGGTTACCCACTCAATTTCAACAAAAGGCCAGTTTCAAGACAACAGCTGCTTTCCAATGGTGTACATGGCAGCCATGTCCAGGAAACAACAAGTCTTAACAAGGGACACCTTACGTTGCCAGAGATTCCAATTATTAAAATCCTGTCATAAAGACATCTAGTTCAAAGTGGTCTTTAGGGTTGAGGGGTCCCCCAAATAATAACAATTTTCTATAGAATCACTTTGCACTTTGCACTTACGGGATGGGGAGTAACAAGGATATAAACCATCAATACCAACTGAAAATTCAGGGGTAGAAGCCATTAAAACAGTACACTGAAGTGGCCCAACTGGTCAACCCCACTGGTAACGTTCGCTCTTACTATAAACAATTCTCAAATGCCATTAATTGACTCAATGCCCCCTTTGCACATGAGCCTAGGCAGGATGTTTACTTGAATGTATACCACAGTGAATGTATACCACAGTGCCATAAAACCTTGAGTCCCTTCCTTCCCCAACTTTTCCAGCCTAACTGGATGTGTGCACATGACCTTCAGTGCTTCTAGAAAATAGGACATCAATCTTGTTTCTATTCACCTTGTCATTATAGCAGTTACGTTAGGGCATAAAAACTGGGAATGATCAGGTGCATGAAAGATAAAAACAGTCCTATTCCAGTAAGCAATACACATTTGTATTTGGTTGCAAGCACTATGACAACAGCAAGTAGCTCAATCAAATGAAACTTCCATATTTTCTGTTCACTCCACATCCAATATTGGGCACTATCTATCTCAGCGTTGGATATATCTGGATTTAATACCGATAGCCACATTGCTTTCCGGCTGTGTCCATGGGATTTATCCTCCTTGGCTGATTTGGGTTTGACTCAGAGTGGTACTTCCTTTTATCAGATTCACATGAACCTGGGGTTACCTTGCTTCTTTTCTAAAATAAGATCTAAGTTCTTACCCAGTTTCAGTCTAAGGGCTAAGTGAGTTTCCAAGGTAGGAGGGGTGATTATAAGATTTTATGTACATTTCATTGGGCCAGTTTTTACCTCTCCCTTAGATAGCCTTTGTCAGCATTGACACCCAACTTAGGAGAATAGTATCCCCAGATAACAGTAAACCTTGCATATATGGTTTCTACAGAGAATGGTATGTCACAGCAAATCTCCCTAAGGGAGTCAAAACTCTGTTTTTAGCAGCGAGGACCCACTTCAAAAAACTATGAGCTCTTTTATTGTTATCTCCAAATGGATCTAAATCTAACTTGATAGACCATACTGGGGGCCAGAGGTGGGCATGTGTTTTAAGACAGTACAACTGTTTTCATTATTTAAAAAAAATATATTTAAATTCAATTAATTAGCATATAATGTGTTACTGGTTTCAGAGGTAGAGGTCAGTAATTCATCAGTCTTATATAATGATGCTCATTGCATCAAATGCCCTCCTTAATGACCATAACCCAGTTACCCCATCCCCTCACCCCTTAAAATAG
This sequence comes from Vulpes vulpes, assembly GCF_048418805.1. Classification (NCBI taxonomy): domain Eukaryota; kingdom Metazoa; phylum Chordata; class Mammalia; order Carnivora; family Canidae; genus Vulpes; species Vulpes vulpes. The sequence goes on from NC_132793.1 coordinate 53,332,025, forward strand.
TAGTAATAATGAGACAACCATACTTATATGTAAAAATAAATATCAGGTTGGATAACACTATTAATATCTCAGGCAGATTTTGTTTGTAAACCATAATCCTAAACCCAGAAGACAGAGAGATGTAAAGTAGGGCTCCTGTATGAGATTTTTCTCCTTTCTGCAATTGTCCACTGCTTTGAGTGTGGAAGCTGTTAAGAAAGGGAACAGAAGTCAGGATGCTCAAAGCAGCCCAAATTTCTTCTTTTGGGTCCACTTCATTCCCCTGAAGAAGCTTTAGAGCAGAGTTGTTGTTACCTATTCACTCACCACTGTAGTCCTGGGCTCTATCCCATTTGTTGTATTATGCAATCTATCAACAGCAGCATGGCAAAGAGCAAGGCCTTGACTCAAAAGTTTGATCCTAGCTAATTCTCTGGCAATGGCTTCTTACCCTTCTTCTGTCTTCTCCTACCCCAGGGAATTCTTAAGAGTCTTTATTTTGATTCTTTCTATCCATTCAAAATCATTTTTTCTTCTGTGGCATCTCTAAGGTTGGACAAGGGCAAGAAGCCAGCAGCCTGACCTAGTGTACCATCTTGACAGCAACAGCATCTTTTTTCCTTTTATCTTTTTAGATCTGTTCATTTTCTTGTCCATTTTGGCTAGAATTGATAAACTCATCCTCACTGAGTGATATTGAATGTCACTCTTTTTACTTACTATGTAATTGGATTTAAAGCTGATCCTGTTAGGCATTAAACAATCAATACATTATTTTTTCTTCTTGTTTTTGTTATTGCTGCTTTTTTGTCTCACCACTAGAAATGGAGTTAATATTTTTTATTCTTTCCTATTTCACTCTGTTATAAAATATAAGCACCCTGAATCAAGAGAAATAGTAAAATGCAATCTGGATTGAATTTCATGATAAAAGGTATTTTTGAAGCAAAGAGATTTTTTAACAGTCAAGAATTTTTTCATCAATAATGTAAGCTGCTTATTTTAAATTGCAGCACTATTACAGATGTGCATGATAAATTGCTCCTGAATGCATGCTATCCTACAGATTTGAAACATATGAGTACGATGAATATCATATTGGCTATGAGGTAGCATAGCCTTACAGACAAGCTTGACAAAACATAGAATGTATTCTATTACTAGCAAGTGCTATTTTGCCATTTAACAAGGAGATTATTGTAGAAATAAAAGGGAAAGGCCAGCCTTGACTTCGTTAAATCATGAATTCATCATCCTCCTTGATTTGTTCTACTAGATTCTAATTTGGACATCCAAGAACACCCCTTTGCAACTCAGAACCACTCCATCCTGACTTTGCCTGGCAGGTTTTTATGCTTGGACTATTTCTGGTCTTATGCTCTTCAGCAAAAATCCATCCATTCTGAAACCAACTTTCAACTAGTGTTCCAATGTATTGAGATTCCTACCTCTCCTTTATCAAAGGTAGTTTTGGGGGAAGTAACTGTTTAAATCAGTGTTTCTTAAAGTGCGGCCCAAACTCAAATACAATTTTCAAATAAGGTTCAGGGATTGTTTGTTTGTTTGTTTAATTAAACTTCCTGGGTGGTTCTGAAGTGCACAAATGTTTGAGAGGCACTGCCCTAAACTAAAGGAATAAATAGCCATAAAGTGAGAGGCATCAGCTGAAAGGTTATAAAAGAAAAACACTTAGGCAAATAAGACAATGGTGATTTTGTTCTACACATACCATAATGTTAGTCAACTATTAGACCCATACATAATGCTTGTCAGGAATCAGTTAAAGAGTATTTAAATATTCATTATACACACTCTGCAATTATGCGATTGCTATGTGATTTCTACCTTTTGAATACATAAGATATTCCAAATTTGTTCTTGGTATAAAACCACAGATGAATTAGTCCCATTCTCTATACAATGTAATAGGGAGGCATATGGGTTTGGGGCCACATTGGAGAATAGGTTTCAACATATGAAACTTGGGGACATGTTATAATCCATGCTTTAAGTGCAATCAGGTTCTTCTCAGAAGTAAAGGTTTCCCTCTAGCCTCTAAAGCTGGTCCTCAACTTTCTGTCATACACCCATAATCTGTGGTTAAGGGAACAACCTTCTATAGTTCTACTTCACCCATTTCTTACTCTGGCCATTTGGGGGAATCTAGTGCTCTTTCTCTGGAACTATGATGGTATATAGGCTTTAGAAGTATCCAGACAGTTTTTAGTCCTGGTTGCCACTCACTAGCCATGCTACATAGAGCATTTATTTTTTTACCGACATTAAAAAAATAATAATAAAAAACAAAAACAGATCCTGGTTGGTGTGAAATTCTTTTGGTCAAGAGGAGTATACAAGCAGTGCGTATGAGGCTTTCTTCCCTTAACTACTTCCCTAACCTTTTGTTTTAGACCTAGACAAGAGAGAACCTCTACGCTTTAAAGGGCACCACATATCACGAGCATAATAATAGTATTTAGTATATTATAAAATTTTAAGTATACATGAGTGCCTTTTCACTCAGTTCTAGGGCTTAAGGATGACATAGCACAACTCAGCTGTTTTAGTAACTGAAATCTGTAAGGCCCCACAGAAATGGGATGTGTCTCCACATCTCTTGTATTATGTCTTCAAATCAACAGGAAAATGAGGTAATGCCACTGCTTACATTTTGACGAATAGGGACTGCTTTGGAGTGAAGGGAGAATTTAAGTTACAGAGTACCTGTGAAAGAAAAAAGATGTATTAATTAACTTATTAATTCATTTATCTTATGTAGCATAAATGCCAATTGATTATTATATAAAAATATTGTTTTTAACTTTCTCAGTAATGTCAGGGCATTCATTTTCTGGTTTTGCTTATTATTTTTCCCATGTACTAATTTATTTTTCAGAATTAATCATTAATTAGCAAAATTTTCATAACGATTACACTACTAGTCTGAGGATAATTTTGAAGTTATTAAATAATTCATATTGCACTATACTTGTACATGTTTAGGTCCCGTTGTAAATGCATGCCACATAGCAGCAATTATTTACATTAGCAATTGCATAGGCACTGAATATTGAGGTTAAAATATTACTGTTTCTGTAGAAGCAAAAATAAAATTGAATAAAATATTAAAATGTAAATTTTCAGCAAATTTTGATTTAAAAATCCATATGCATTAATATAAGTTGTATATGCCTTTTAATTTTAATAGATACATTTAAATTCTAAGAATATAACTGTTTTGAAAACACAAATATTACTTTTTTATTAACCTCAATATTAATTTACATGCATGTACAATCTTATCCAAATTTTGCTTTGAATACAAATGTAATTGTTAAATCTTTTAGATCACCACTGGCCATAACAGTTCATCATAACAACATAATCACTCAAATTTTTATACAATAACTAATAATTTATATATATTTACTTATGTCTCATCCATACATCATTTACCTATAAAGCCTTCCCATCCATGTGTAATTATTAAGTTGTTTTTGATATTTTTCTTACTATCATGTAAAAAGTATAACTTTACACATATTTATTTCTATTTTGTCATAAATTATATTTGTCATGATATACATTTTGTTTAACAGTTAGCTTGATTTATTACTTTTAATATATGGATTCACAGTGTATAGGGCCTCATTTTTACTTCTTGCCATGGATGCTATATATTTTAAGGGTAGGCCTACTCTTCCCCAAAGCATGACAAAGTGGAAACTCAGAAGTGAGAGTGAAGTTTTTATTTGAACTAAATTGTACTGTACCTATACGTATGTGTGTCTGTGTTTATCAGGTATGAGATCTGCCAGAGATGACAGTTGATGGTAATAAGGAGGAAGGAGAGACTCCAAAATAGTTTAACCAACCTAGTTAGAAAATCAAAAACAAGCACCATAACAACAAACACATTTTATGAGTCACATCAACAATGTCTGACTGTTCAATTAATTGGGCATATAATTCTAGAATTAATATTACATTGATTTTTATCCTGTAATTAAGACAGATATATTTGCAGATATAAGTTTTCTGTAGTTTTTCAAAAGATGCCAAAATATGATAATAATAGGAAAGCAATCTGATCTTGATAGGCAAGGGACTATTTTGCAAATAAAATGCTAATTTTTTTGAAGATAGGTTTCCTCTCTTCCTCTAAACAGTCAACAATTTTTATCATATGAAATAGAATAGGCTTATATATTATTCTCAGCAGTTTGTATGAATTTAAACATTTAGGGAAAAAAAAGAGAGAAATGTTGAATGTAACTTATTTATCAAGATAAAGCATTTTGTTCTAACCAGTAATGGCAATATGTACCCAAAATACAAATATTGCATGATTCCACTTATATAAGTTATCTAAAATAGTCAGATGAATACATCAAAGTGGAATAATGATTCCCAATGGCTGGGGGGAGGGGAAAATCAATGGGTAAGAATTTCAGTTAAGCAAGATGAATAAGCTCTAGGGATCTGCTGCTGTTCAACATCGTAAATATAGCCAATAATAAAGTATTGTACATATAAAAGCTTCTCAAGAGGGCAATTTCATGCTAAGTGATCTTACCAAGGTAAGTTATATGGTGGGAAAACTCTAGATGTCTTGTAAAGATAAAGCCCTGGCACTTGACATTATAGGTGTCCTGAGAAGATTTTCCTGAAATCTGAAGAATGAGTAAGAATAAATTAGGCAATGGGTGGGGAGGGAGTGTTTCGAATATTTGAAGAATAGGAACAGCACATCCAAATTCCTTGAGATGAACAGAAGTATGACAGGGAAGGGATGGTAAAAAGACCAGTGTGATTTTATCACAGAGATGGATGAGAACACTGGCAAAAGAATGAGCTGCAAAAAAAAAAAAAAAAAAAAAGCATAGGCCTGATGTGAATGCCGTTATTGATCTGAAGGATTTTATACTTTATCCAGAAGACAATGGAAAATCATTAAAATATTTTACATGAGAGAGTAATGCGATATCTTTTTCTTTCTAGAAGATCCTTACGGTTTACTATAGAAAGGAAACTACAAAGGTAAACATAGGGAGAACTGGTAGATGGTTACCAAACATCAGACAGAAGTTGAGTAACTCAGAATAGAGATGATTAGATAGAGATGGAAAAGAGTGCCACATTTGAAAGCATTTGAGGAGAACATTTTGAAAGGAATTGTGATAAACTATATAGTGGATGAGTATGGAGAAAGTGGCAAGAGGTATTCTAATTTTCCACCTTGTTTATTTTCTGCATGGAGCTGGAAGGGATGCCTGAAATAAAAAAAAAATAATTTTTAGAGGATAGAACCATTAATTGAATAAGGGCATGAATAAATAGTATGGACCAGAGTTGAGACTGAAAAGTAAAGAATGGCTTTGGGCTGTAACAGTTAAAGGTCAGGGGAAAGTGCCAAAACAAGACTGAAAAGGGGCCAGGACATAAACAAATGATGCAACGTCATAAAAGCAAGAGAAATGATTTCAGTAAGGAAGGATGGTAAACGGTGTTAAATAAAGCTGAGGGGATAGAGTAAAATTGAGCTTGAAAATGCCCATTGGAATTAAAGACCCTAGAGAAAGTCATTATTATAGAGTGATGAAGATGAAAAACCAACCTCTTATGGATTAAATAGAACTGTACCTCTGATTCCTTCTAAACAGAAACTAAAATTATGAATCTATTAAAATTAGGCTAAAACTTGACTCTGTGAGTCAGTATCAGTGAGGTAATTACAATACGAATATGTCTAGAGATTTCTATGCAGAGGAGACTAAACCTAAAGAGGAAATGCAGCGTCCTACCAAATCAGCTTTTTTGTTTTTGTTTTTATTTTGTTTTGTTTTGTTTGGATCTAGTGATTCACTGGCCAAGAAAAAGTGCCGATATTGAAGAGTTTAAGGCAAGAGTAAAAAATTTGACATAATGGGGATTCTCTCTCAAGTCTTCTGTTAGGACTTATTATATCATATGTACTTTGATTTAATTGTATTTGTAACACTTTTTCTTTTGCCATGATTTTTTAGGAGGGGAAGCTATCTGCAGAGTGCAAATTAATGGACACGTAGCAGAAATCACTTGCGTGTGGGGTAGAAAAAACATACAAGGCTCTGGATTTGTTCTCAAGAGGCTGACATGCACAGACATGCATATATAAAGCTTTCAAAGACCTTAGATAGAACAAGGAAGGTGATAAACAAATAAACGTGCTTGTTAATACATTTCTCAAGCCACAGGTCAACACGTGCCATAGGAGTAGAGGCCTGGCTCTAAACTTTCTCTGTCGGTGTAGTGCATTATTTCTTGGAAATTGTCCAGTTAAATTGTTATTGATCAAAACATACACAGAAACGGGCAACGTTGCCATGTAACATTAAACCAACTTTAAATTAACTTGTACATTTAGTTCAAGGAACTTCATAAGTGCTGAATTTTTACTGACAAAAAGGATTTCTCTACTCCACTAACTTGAGGCATGTTTTACAATCTCATTCACCACTTTCAGTGTGTTTTTTCTCCATTCAAGATTTTCTTCTGCTTTTGCAAACATTTCTGTTCTCTGATCGATCGTTTTTATTTTCCTATTTCTTGTTATTTTTCTATGTGTGTATGTGTGTAAGTGAGTGCTTGACTACATATGAAATACATTAGGAAATAAAAGTGGCATTTTAGTGATGCATCAAAATAACAGCCATACATTTGCTAATGTCTGCTAACCAAAATAAATGAACAAAACAGTATGTATCTTTTAATGCTCCAGCTAGCAGAATTATTATGTGACTGAAGTATAGATGATAAAGGTTTAAATAGATCTAGAATCCCATATCTGAAAACCCTGAGGCCACATATATTTTGGAAGTCAGAATTATTCAAATTTCAGAAAGATAATGCAGGCATGAACTATATTATATAATATTCCCAACAAGTTCTAGAACAACATCCTCTAGTTTCATAAATTGCTATCACCAAAGTTAAACAGTTATGCTACTTGGGATAAAATCATAAATTATTTGTGTTTAGCTACAGTCAAATTATATAGTAATACATTAATAAGTGATATGGTGGATAAATACAAACTGTAAATATTCCAACACTCCTTAATTTTTAAACTTTATATTTCTATCTCTAAATTTATCTATCTATCCATCTATCTATCTACATGTGATAAATATTCATTATGTCAGTTTGTTTGGGAATCATAGAGAACAGGTCGTCCAGTGTTGACACCTTCACTGTGGTCAGGTTGAGGTGGATATGTGATGATGGACAGAGAGAGTTCTCACACAAGGAGGCAGAACTTTTATAGTTGACTTTTAAAGAGAGATTTCACTTTTGCCTCCTCATTGAATAGCCTTCTGTCTAAGCAGAGTCTGAGTAAATTGCTATAACTTCCTGTTGATTGGCAAATGGAGCATGATCAAGGAAAGCAATTATTTCATGACAATTTTTTTTTACCATATTTCAGAGATTTTCCCCCTATGTTCATGAACCATTTCAGCAATTTCTTCATCATCCATGGAACTGGACAACAGTGCATGATTGTAAATGCTCCCCATTCATTCTCTCATTTTTCTCCAAGGGCTGTGGTTTTTGTCAGTCAGAATCTTATCAGATTTGTCAATGTAATTTTCATCTGCTTCAGGATTTGCAGAAACCTTTTGCTATAGGTTTTCAGATATTTAACATAATGCTTCTTGAATTCCTGAATATTTACATTTATTCTTTTTTTCTAGTTATTTGTAATAAACTCTACCTTACTTCATCACCAGCAAATCAGTTAGCAGTGTAAGTTTACTTCACTGTCAAATCTACTTAATCAGTACCAGTCATTATTTTTTGTTTATTTGCTGTTTGTTTTACTATAAGGCATTTTCCCATTTTTCTTTAGTTCTTGTAACCACTGTCAGGCTCAAAAAAGTTCAACAACTTAGGTTTCTATTTCTTCATAGTATATACTAAAGACTTAAAGCAATATGGAATTCTGTACGTCACATTGCCTCATGATGATACCACACACATATATACACCTTGAAGAAGCTAATGCAGTAATCATTTGTCAGATATTGATACTAAGTTTTGCTGTAATTTTTATTTTTTGTTATCATATATGGAGTTTTATGTAATACCTTTGACAATTTCACTATTTGGTTTACCCCGGTGTCATAAAATACAAACAAAAATCCAAATAATGAGGAAAATAAGTGTGTCACTACTAGAAATACCAAATCTCAACACTTCCTTTTCTTTTTTTAAAATAGATTTTATTTATTTATTTATGAGAGAGAGAGAGAGAGGCAGAGACACAGGCAGAGGGAGAAGCAGGCTCCATGCAGGGAGCCCGACCTGGGACTCAATCCTGGGTTTCCAGGATCAGGCCCTGGGCTGGAGGCACTGCTAAACCACCTAGCCACCCAGGCTGCCCAAATCTCAACATTTCAAATAAGATTTTGGCACAAAATAAGTCTTACTGCCAAATGTCAAGAAGAAGGAGAGGGAAGAAGAGGAGGAAGAGAAGGAGGAGGAGGGATAAGAAAAATAAAATTTAGATCTTTGAGCTTTTCATATTTTGAAGTTACCCTGAAATATTGTAGATCTGTATTAATTTAAGATGGAAACTTTAGTACATGAGTTAAGGAGAAATTCTACTCAATATATGAACACTCATGATTAATCTTAAAAGATAATAGATGTTAATTAAAGACACATGATACTAGCTGTTTAATTCACTCCATTATGATAATTGAAGTTAACATTATATATTTATAGCCCTCTAATTATAAGATTTTCATTGATCATGAACATCCCATGTGTATCAAAAGTGCTAAGAAATTTTTATTTTATGTACTAAAAAAATTTATCATTATTTACCGGTATTAAAGAATACATTTAGGGATCCCTGGGTAGATCAGCGGTTTAGTGATATCTCTCTCTCTCTCTCTCTCTCTCTCTCTGTGTCTCTCATGAATAAATAAATAAAATCTTAAAAAAAAGAATACATTTAGAGTTACAGACAGCAAGATGTCCAGTACTCTTCAAAAACTATTCATCTCACAGTCACTGATTTTTTTCAATAAGAAAACATGTACTTTACATGCAAAGTATACCACAAACTGTAAATGGTAGCTGAAGCCATGGTATTTGGAAGATTTTAGATTTTTCTGTTTTGAGTATTTATACACAATTTTCTCACTTTTAACACTGTCTTTATATTACTCTGGTTGAAATGGTTTTCATTCACATTACTAGGAAAGCAATAATTGAGGATATTACTCATCACATTTATTTATATTACTAAACAAATTTTTATTCTCTTCCTATCATGCCAGTCATTGTTTCAGATCAAGCAACGAAGGAGTCAAACCTCCTAAACTATGAAGAATAAAAGGAGTTAATACAATATGATGCTTAGAAGAGTACCTGACATACTAAACACTTAATAATTATAGCCATTAATAATATTAGTGGTGACTGCATTTTATTTCAAGCAGCTCTTCTGGGAATTACATACTGTAAATATAAACATCAATTATAATATCATTTTATGTGGAGACTGATTCTTTGAATTAAACATAGCAGATTTAATAGGGCGGGGTGTACTTTAGTTAGAATAGTGAGAAAAAAAAATCCTTTAAGGAGCTGACATGTAAACTTAAAACTAAAAGAAGGGAAATAACTAGTCCTACAGGATTCTGGGGGAAAGAGTATTTCAGGTAGAATAATATTTAATTGCAATGCCTACAAGAAAGGAGAGATTGGTATGTCTAAAGGCCAGAAAAAATGTACCTGGTACATGGTACACCAGGAAGAAATAGGTAGAAAATGAGGTCAGAGATTTGTAGGTCATTATATACCTTGGAGGAGACTGAATTCTATGCCAATTGCAATGGGGAAGCAAGTTAAGGGTCTTAAGAGGAATGATATTACCTGATTTGAAGTTAAAACATCATGCTTGCTGCCCTTTGCTCATGTTGGGTGGGTTGGGAGTGGGGGAAGAAGTCCAGTTAGGAATCTAAAACCATACTCCTGGTTAGACATAATGTTGGTTTGGGCCAGTGTTAGAAGTGGAGACGATGGGTTCAGGATATATTACAGATGGAGCACTGACAGAATATGTTGATGAATTATGTATAAGAGATGAGAGAAGGAGAGGAATCAAGAATGGGTTTTTGAATTGAACCTCTGAATAGATAGTGGTAACCTTATTCTAGAGAATGCTACAGGAGAAATAGAATTGATGAGTGAATGAGCCTGTATACGTATGTGTGTGTGTGTGTGTGTGTGTGTGTTGGGGGAAGTGGGAAGTGAGTGTGTATGTATGGAAATCATGACTCCTCTTTTGCTAACTATTCAAATGAGACTATGTTCCTAAAGTAAAAGCTTATGTGATAAATTCCCTAGGTTACATTTCCAGAAAAAAAAAATTCTACGAAGCCTGTTTGCTTTCTTCAATCTGCCACTGAGTTTATTAGTGGACAAAATGTTTTCTCTTTCAAGTTGGCTACCTGGAAATGGAGAGATAAATTTTATGCTTAATTACAATAAATGATTAATTCTAGTACATAATACATTGCTTTCCTTCTTTTGTTGTCCTTCTTCCTTCTAACTGGATTCTGAGCAAACTTTGTATTTTAACTGATTTGCTTCTTATGTGTCTTACTGTATTATATGTTACTTCACACTAATTTGAGGACTGGTTACTCCATAAAGCATAGATGAATACATAAGTGTATGTGTGAATTAACAACCATCAGTTTCTCCAAACTCAGTCCATCAACAAATTTGAATCAATAACAACACCACACACAAAATGCACTAATTAAAAATGTTAATGGTATCTAGCGCTTAAAATTAAGCAATGCGTCAAATTTAACTTGTGAATCATAAATTTCTTCTCTTTCCTGAAGAATCAACATCTCAATATTGAGCATCTTTTTCTTACTGAATTGACAAAGAGAGTTGGTAAAATGTAGAAACAGCCACAGTTTGCTTCAGAGCCACCGATTTAATGAAAGCAAAGGGGCAAGAGATTGTTTTCATATACAGACCCAGGAAAGTCTTGTACACATGGTTTAAGAAGTATCACTTGAGTGTTAATTTACATATTCTTATTCAATGGCTGAGCTAATGGAGAAACAATGCATGCATTTAGTTTTTGCCTTAAAAGAGATGTATAAAACTTACTTTGTTATGTTTTCAAAGAAGCTAATAATTCTGGCCTTTAAGTGCTTTGCAAACACTGAACTCACTTGTTCTCTCTCAGTTCTGGAATAATAGCATAGCTCCACACCCATTTTAAGGAAAACATTGATTGCTTCTAGCCCATTTCCTCTTTTCCTTTGCAATACAAGAGGACTGTGCCACCAGTGCAAGCCATGGTTCCCCTGCAAACTAGCTGTGGGTGCTCTTAGACAAACTGCTTACCTTCTGAAGCTTCATTTGTCATTGGCAGTCTAGACATGATAGAGTACATTTTTCTTACAATCACTGATAATAAACAAATCACTTAATAGAGTTATTCAAAAAGAGTAAGTGCTAAATTAAAATTAGCACACTCACAAAACTGTTTTTGATTTGTTTGTTTTGTTTGTTTTTTGCCTTTGGAATGCTCATGGGATTAAAAGTGATTTTAGTATTTCTTTGTGGGCACTCTCCCTCCAGCACAACAAACAGAAAAAACTCTTGACTCACACAATGAAGTCATAGTCATGAGTATTTAGAGGTCACCTAGGAAGTGTCAGGGCAGTAGGTATATCTTCCTCATTTAGTTTTACATTAGGGAAGATAAAACATATAAAATATTTGCTTGAGCAATAAGCTTAAAATGGAGAATATTGGGGAATGCATAACAATCACCAATGGCTTGAAAAATACAGTAGCTATGGTTTCAGAAAGATAAATATAAATAAACTAAATGTAGAGGTGGGGGAAAAGGAGTTCAAAACAGGAGGAAGACCAAAGATAATATATAAAAAGCCAAAACCATAAGAAAGAACCTCAATATAACTAATCATTAGGGAAATGCAAATCAAAACCACAATGAGAGATACCATCTCACATCTATCACTACCATAAAAAAAATAAGTAAAGTGTGCCTGGGTGGCTCAGTTAGGTAAGTGTACAACTCTTGGTTTTAGCTCAGGTCATGATCTCATGGGTTGTGGGATCCAGCCTTGCAATGGGCTCCACACTCAGCAGGGTGTCTGCTTGAAGATTCCCTCTGTTCCTCAGTTCACTCACTCACTCACTCACTCTCCCTTTCTAAAATAAATAAATAAATATTTTTTAAAAAACAAGTAAGGACAGAAAATAACAAATGTTGTTGAGGATGTAGAGAAGTTGGAACTTCTGTGCACTGTTGGTGAGATTGTGAAATGGTGCAATGACGGGAAAATAGTATGGAAGTTCTTCAAAAAGTTGAAAATAAGGCTACCATATGATCCAGCAATTACACTTCTGGGAATATATCCTAAAGAATTTAAAGTAGGGTCTTGAAGAGATACTTACACACTTGTGTTCATAGCAACGCTATTCACAATAATCAAGAGAAAGAGACAACTCGGTTATCCACCTATGAATGAATGGATAAAGAAAATGTAGCATATACATACAGTGAAATATTATTCAACCTTAAAAAGTTGGGAAATTTGCCACATCTATATTATGGATGCTTCTTGTAGCCATTACGCTTAGTGAAATAAGCCAGTTGGAAAAAGACAACTATTGATGATTCCACTTACCTGTGGTATTTAAAGTAGTTAAATTTATCGAAGCAGAAAATAAAATGCTTGCTGTCTAGGGCTTGCAAGAGGGGCAAAGAGGAGTCACTGTTTATTGGGCATAGAGTTATGGATTTGCAGGATGAAAAAGTTCTGGAGATGTTTTAAGAACAATATATAATACTTAACACTATAGAACTGTACACTTGTAAATAGTTAAGATAGTAAATTTCACATTATGTGTTTTTTTTTTACTACAATAAAAATTCAAACAAACATAAAAACCTGAAACGGGAGGGAGAGTATTGCAATTAGTCCACAGAGGTGAGATAGATACCTTCACCCAAAATTTACCCAGATGTTGAGACTGATGACACCATAGGTGTATTAGGAGGATATGAAAGTGTCTGTTATTCACATAATAATGAGGCTTTCTGGGGAAAGCAGGGTAGATTCCAAAACAGGTCCAAAAACCGTATGAGAGAATAGGAAAGAAAACTAGCTTGAGGTTTTATGGTGGCTAGGAGATGGGGCAAAGCTAGGGTTCCTGCATGTGGGTTAAAGCTTGTATGGTTTGTACTTCCCTGCAGTATCAAAGGAGGGAATATCTGAACTTTCTTAGCTCCTCCAGATGTGAGGCAGAAGAGGGAGGGAGAGTAGTGTGGGTTGAAAGTCATCAGTGGTCAGAAGCAAAAAAATGGAGTCAGAGTGTTACAACTCCTAATTGTTGCAGACTGTTAGAATTCATGACGTTTTGCTGGTGACTGAAATATGCCATTTAATTATATTTAGGCTCGTGTAAGCAGGCCACCAGCATCCCCTATGATGCCTGTAGCCTTGAGGCCATAAACAAGGTGAAATTTCTGTTGCATGCTTTGTGCATGAGCTCACCATTGTTGCTTTTGCATAGTGTCTTATATTGTGGCTTTATATGTAAGGAAACATGTTTGACATTCATTTATATTTAGGATATATGTGAAGTAAGAGATTCCGAGAGTTCTTTACCCTGAAGTAGAAAAACTTGGATAAGAAATTGCTATTGGCTATTGGTTATTGCTATTGGCTAGGCCAGACAGATCATGGCAGTGGTGTAAGAGTTTGCAAAAGTGTGCAAAGAGGGGCAATTGTTGGCCAGGGTATCCAGTGCTAAGATGACTGTGTGATTTTAACCAATTAAGCTGACCTTCAGGTCCCATCCTGGATTGGCAGCATCCTGGTTAATGAAAAGCAGCAGTTCCCCCAGGAGTTCCCTCATGCATATGGTAGAGACATAATTCTTAAGGCATAGTTCTTAAAGAATAGTTCTTTACTGTTCACTCAACATGATCAGGACAGAGATGACTTCATTGTCTAGCACCATGGCATCTGGCAAGGGACAGACTTCAGGAGAGGTCACACCTTCCTGCAGGTGAAGTATGCCAGAGAACCCGGGCTTGGCTCTAGCTTGTAACAAGGAGAACTTGGCAACCATGCTAAGCTTGCAGGTACTGCAAAGCATAATGGAACCTAGCTATCAAGGGTCATAGGCTCAGGGCGCATGAGATCCTCTTTTTCCGGAAGAGAACAGTAGCAGCCAGCAATTGCCAGTCTAATGACATATAGCATGGAGCTGGGGAGAGCAGCTTCGTGTACCAGAAGCTCATAGGCAATTAATGGCCATCATGAGTGGCCCATAGATTCCAAGACACATACTGAAGATTTTTATGGGGAAGGAATTTTGGGGAGGTACTAATGGGAACGTTGCTATATTGCAACATGGACAAATTCTAGAACCTTCGTGATAGGGGGCCTCATTTGCAAGTGGGCCAATTTTCAAGTAACAGCCAGCATAAGTAGGCCTACGTAAAACTTAAGTAAAAAATTAAGTAAAACTGAGAAATATATTTCTTCTGGAATCTAAAAGACATTGTTTTTGTTTGACTTTTATGGGTGCAAAGAGGTTCAATAACTGTTTCTTGACAATGTCAGAGATGGAGCAGCCTTTGATTACCAAATAATTTTCAGGAACTTAACTGCAATGACAGGGCCTTATCTTATGTGTGGGGCAAGGATCCATCTCCTTTTTTTTATGAGTTCCTTTGTGAGCATTTGTATGTCCTTAACGAATATCAAATGAATTTCCTCAATGGAAGATATCTTCCAAGTGATGTCATACCTATGTTCTTAGAGAAAGTCAGATGTGCTTAAGATCTTTCCTACATAGATTGTATGTGATGGGAGGGCTACTGAGGTACTGGATGAGTAGCTGGGTAAAGATGCATTGTGTTTTTCAAAGAGAAATGCAAATTATAGCTACAAGCCTGTTGAAATAGGTACCAAATAGAACATATTGGCCAAATCTATGAGTGAAGTATATTTTGTGCACTAAAGTGTATTACCTATTGCTGATTAGGTGGCATCAGTAATTTTAATAATACTGACAAATAGATAAAGACACCAGTAGAAACACATGTCAGGATCACTTTAAGGAGGGTCTTATTTCCCATAGTCATTCCTAAACACTAATTATAACTTCTGATTTAGTTTGGGAGAAACCTGTAATGGAGGCAAAGGAGAACCCAGCAGATGTAGCACAGAAAACCATGGATCTGAGTACAAGCTTGCCATTAGGCAGCACCACAACTCAAAGCACATTAACAGCAAGCAGCAGAGCTAGTTAGCAAGACAGAGCAAAAGAATAAATATTCCCCAGGGGGCATGGTCCTTGCCCAGACTCCTTGTTCTCTCTGCCAATAGTTGTATCACCAGCAGAATGGACTCACTCATATTCTGGTTTGAAACTAATGATGCAACACAAGTATCAAGGGGATTTAAGAACATTTATTACTCACATAAGGAGGCTTTCTGGGAGAGAGCAGGGTGGACTTGCCCACAGATCCAAGAATGGCTTACGGCTGTAGGGAAAAGAGGCTGGCCTGGGGTTTTATGGTATTTAGAAGACATGGCAGGGGTTAGGATTCCCATACACAGGTCAGTGTTTGGGTGGTTTGAATTTCCCACAGGTGCCAAAGTAGAATACATCTGGGCTCTCTTATCAATTGCTCAGATGTGGGGCTGTAGGGGAAGGGAAAGTGATGGGGATTAAAAGCTGTCAGTAATGGAAGATCAAAGATGGAGTCAGACTATTATAAAGAGCACAATCAAATCACTGAAGCCAGTGAGGACATAAAATTTTAAAGTAAATGAGAGTGTGGCTAAGTATTAAGAGCAAAGCTGGAAATGAAAAGGGAAGACTACGGTGAAACGTGTTAATTATCTTAAGCATATTTTTCATAATAGCAAAACATCTATTCTTTGCAATGAGAATAACTTAACGAAGTCTACGTGAGAATGTATAAGAAAATATTTTCAGTATCGTTGGGATGGATATATTTCATACCAGCTTCATGAAGAAAGTTACCTACTCTTCCCATTTTCTACCTAGAAATTTCCAGGGACAAAAGGAAGAGAAAATGAAGGTATTTCAGTCTAATCCTGCTAACTCGTAGCTTTTTTATTTTGTATGCATTCTATACACTTTCTATTTAAATAATTCATATCAATAAATGGGCTGTGTTTTCTTATACACACACATAAAATTCTGAAATTTGCAAAGCAAGGTGAACACAGCATTTTAGGTCAACTTAAAATATTTATTTTATAATAGTGACTAGCATTTGCCTATACAATGGTTTTTCAAAAGGCTTTTGCATATCTCATTACATTTTACCTACAAAATAATCTCATGAGGACAAATAATATATTGACAATCTGTGTATATGCATGTGTGTATACATACACGTGTATGTTCTTTATGGTTCAGTTCATACATAAAATCAAAACACATTTTATTTTGCTCAAAATTAGGTAACCAGAAAAAAATCTGTCTCCTAAATTATGATCTAACTCCTTCTTAATTATGAAACATTTAAGTTCAAGTATTAGAAAAAATTATTAGTTAAAATTGACATATGTAATGTCCAGTCAAAAACAAAAACAAAAACAAAAACAGAAGTCACACTAGCAGAGGTTTTTAGAAGAGATTATTTAAAGCAGGGATTTGGTTATGAAGGTGTTAGGAGACTGTAGCCAGGAAAAAGATAACTGAGAGATAACACATAGCCGACAGCGGGGAGCACCTACCATCCCTGAAAGGAGATAAAAGGGAACCAAGCACTTGAAGGTGGGTTCTGAGGAGGTGGAGTAAACCACCAAGGGCAGGGTACTACCCAACTGCTGCTAACGCTGTTGAGGGGTTGTGATAAGATTGGTCTGGCAGTGGAGCAAATAATGGAATTGACAGTGGGAAGCAACTGCTTCTGCAGGAATTAAGAACAATGAGCTGAGTGACTCTACAGGCGCAGTAGGAAACAGGAAGGGAAGAGCCCTTCTGCCTGCAGCTTTCACATCTCCTCAAAGGGCCGCTGTTGGCAGAGCCTAGTAGGGAGCCGGCTGCTAAAGAGGGAAATGTGGTTTACACAGTCACGTCACAATCCCAGCATTACACAAGTGTCCATGGGTGAGTTCGGAGCTGGAAGAGTCTAGCCCAATAATGAGCACAACATGGAAACTCAGAATCTGTTCAGTGTATTTGCAACATGGTTATCCTTAAATGACAAATAATATGTTTAGGGAAAAGTAAATTATTTCATGCTCATGTAGAGAAACAGAAGATGCATTTAAGGATGAGCACTTCCCCCTGACCCCTTTCTCTTTGGGACTAGAGGAATTTTTTATAATCGACACCAGTGGTCCATAATGCAAGAATGCTTTCAGTGAGTGCTGGACCTTCAATATTCTATAGGTCATTTCTCAGACCTTCTTTCAGAGACTGCTTCTAACTTGGTAATGGTGCCATATTGATTAATTCAACAGGTGTATGTTGAGAATGTACAATTTTGTAAGTGTTGTAGGTGACTGAAATAAAACATTTACAGTTCTTAAGAACATGATAGATTTAGAAAGCCCATTTCTCCTGGTATATAATAACAATATGAAATAAGGACACCTAAAATTTATAGGTATGCTAAATTAAATGTAGATTTATTATCAAATTCTGGACAAGTCAAAAATCTGAACTCATCATCCACCTTTTCTTTTCATCTTCCTTCTTTTCTTTTTTTTATCTTCCTTCTTTTCTTTTTCTTTCTTTCTTTTCTTTCTTTCTTTCTTTCTTTCTTTTCTTTTTCTTTCTTCTTTCTTTCTTTCTTCTTTCTTTCTTCTTTCTTTCTCTCTTTCTCTCTTTCTTTCTTCTTTCTGTTCTTGCTTCTGCTAGCCCAATTTACCAGGGACATGTCTGGTTATGTCATTACACGGATTACATAGGCTTTCATCGTCAGTAATCCAGCGTGGTATCCGAAGCTCAGAGGTCAGCAAGACTTAGGGTTATTGCACTTGTGGAGCTTAAACAGGCTGCCAGCTTCCAGATGGTGATTCTCTTTTCCTAAGTCTGAGCAAGCAAAGAAGCCCTGCTTTCTTTTTATGGCCTCAAGATCATAAGGGGGATTTGTGCAGCCTGTACAGAAAAGAGCTCTGACTGTAAATTAAGGCATAACTCTTCAATTTTAAATATGGTATATTTCACTGCCTTCTTTACCCACTACTTTAAAATCTATAGTTTTAGGTAACAGATTTGAAATATTAGTTTACAAAAACCCACTGTATATGATAATGTGAATTTTGTCTAGAAAAACTGTGTTACGATGTTTTTAAGTGATCATCTACCTATAGAAGCAGGAGTTTTGTGCTTCACTGCCTTCCTGATGCTTCCTCATCTTCATCATCTAGTTTGTGATAGACGTTAACCCCAAAGAAATTTGTCCTAATAGATGTTAACCCCAAAGAAATAGTCCTGTCCCTTTACAACTAAATAGATGGAACAGCAAGTGAGAATAAAATCAATGTTAATTTTCAGCGAATTGTGTTCATATGAAAATAACCAATTGTTCCAGTTACAAGGAGACAGAAAAATAGAAAACAAAGGGAGAAGGTCTCTGCTCAGCTTTTTAATTTTGTTTCTATTACAAATAAACTGAATCTTCAATGATTTTTATTCTTTCTCTGCCTAGTTTCACTATGTTGCAGAGAAAGATGTAATGAAAGAACAGCATCTGATTGACAGGGCATCTGTTTTTAATTATGAAATATACAGTGTTTTATATATATATGTGTATGTCTACATGTATATGAGATATTACATATATATAAAACATAAATATTTTAAAAATTTCCTCCTGACTTGTTATCTACTCCTTCTTTTTCCTGTTTACTTATCTATCCTTTCATCCTAATATTTGTGAATGCTGTGAAGCTGTTTGTAGGGATAGGACCCAGGTATTAAAGGCTAGTTAAGTCTCTACTCCTTTCCAAATCCAAGCCTTTTGTAGGGATATGTAGTAAGCATTGCAATCGGGGTTGATTCTATACAATCCTCATGTCAATATGTAAGTAGGATCTCAGGAGACTTTCCTTCTACAGAAACAGGTTTAGAAATGATGCACAATTCCCCCAAAGTCTCTAATAATACCTTATTTAACTAATAACATGCATACATAATTAAGGGAATAATAATAGAAAACGTATAGGGAAGCAGATTCGATGGAAAAAGGCATTCAGAGTTGAATTTGTGGGCAGCATAATACCCCATCCACAAGAGGGGAGGCAGGAGATGGAGTCACTTTTTACCCTTAGATGATCCACTTGAGACGGTTTACTCATCTATAAAATATGGGCATTGACATCATCTATATTGGAGTGTGAATGTGAGAAGTAAATGGGACAATACGTGTAAAGTGCTTAACACCAGGTTTGGCATTAAACAAGCTTGAGCTATCACCATGATGATGTCAGCACTTTGTCCTTTCCTCATGCCTTGGGAAATTAGAGATCAGACTCACTGCAGGAGCTTTGTTATGTCCAAGACTGTAGATATGGGTTTTGGTGTGGTAATAAAATGTGGCTGAAAACATGGGATTTCAGACTTTATGGTAGATAAGAAAGAGCATTAGACTTGAATCCAGGAAATTAGACGGAATCTTGATGCATGAATCATATATTCTCTGTAAGCTTTAATTCAATTACTTTATTTGAAAATCGGTGTAATAATATCCAGAGAAAAAGCATGGTAGATGTGATGTTCACATTATACTTATAAAAATTATGTTGAAATATAAAAATTTTGTAGAGATGCCCTGTTCTATTATGATTATTACCACATAATAGTCAGGATTATCATTTCATTCCAAAACAGTTCCTTAATCAAACTTTTATTTTCCTTAGAGTCTCTGGAACAGACTTACTGTTTTCCCTTAACTATCATGACCAAGATGATCCAATTAACTCTCTTCGAAATAGATACATCATGGTCTTACAATGTTCAACCAACTTTTTAGTTTCTAAAACAAGCACAGCTCCAGTGTTGCTCAGTCTCTCCTTTCTTTCTTTCTTTCTTTCTTTCTTTCTTTCTTTCTTTCTTTCTTTCATTCTTTCTTTCTTTCGGATTTTATAGGTTATTTTCTAATGTAAATAACAAGGTAACAGCTGAAATGTGGATAACGGTAGTAGATATAAACAAGTACATTTACCGAAAAACAGACATGTTTTACTTAGATCATGAAGGAAAAGACTTAACTTTTGATAGATCATAATTTGTTTTCAGAGAAGAAAGAAGGAAGACTGATCCACATTCATAAAAGAATGATTGAGGCTTTTTTAATGACAAGCTTTATCATAGCAGTCATGGTTCTTAAATAGAAGTCACTGGGGGAGGAAATTTAAGGCAACTAGGCTGGTAATAGGATGCTACCCTGAGGAACAGGCTTTTGAGGCTGAAAATGAGAAATTAGAACGTGAGGAAGGATGTAGGAACTGCCCTAGATTATCCTTTTATTTTTCTCATCTGTTATAATATTCTAGCAATTGATCAATTTCACAGTAAATGCCTTATCACCATTTCAGCAGATGTTTGTCTGCTGTTGACCAATAATTAGAATCTTAAAGTTTAAGTTAGGAAAATTCACAGTGGTCAACAAATACATTTATTTCCAAATTTTCCTGAGCATAAGGGATACTAGGGAACTTGTTCCCTAGAGATCCTGATTCAAAATGTCTGTGGTGTGCCCCAGGAATTTATACTTTCAACAAATGCCTAGTTGATTCTATTGATCTAGCAATTGTGAGAATCTCTCATGTTATTGCCTTGGAGCTAAAAACTTTGAGACTCAGCATAGCAAACAAATGAATTGCAAGATCTCATAAACTGAAAGGAAGCTGAAACCAGTTAGTGCCAGACTTGTGTAAAGAATCCAGAACTCCTAACTTTCAGGCCAGAGCCCTTTTCTCTTTTAATTCAAGGTCTAACTAATGTGAAACAACAGTGCATGTCTTTGTATTATTTGGTATTCGCCAGTCTACACCTTGAAAGAATAATGCATGTCAAAATAAGAATTGTTTTTGTCTTGTGTACTCATGGAAAGTAGAATAATCTATTCAAAACCCTTTTAACAAAATTTCATTTGTGAGGATTTAAAACTGGAACTTGACAAGTTTACAAGGACAGTTATAAACTGAAATAAGCTCCTGGGTGAGGCTTTAGAATCCTTTTCCTTAGGGATAGTTGTATTTTTAATATTTTTTGTTTTTGTTATTTTGTTTTTACATGGTATAGAACCAATAGATAGTGGAAAAAAACAAGTTGACACATCTGGAAATGTATGTTACCATATAATTTTATAATTTACCAAATTTTTCCTTTTGATTTCTACTTTCCTTCATTTGCAAGAAATTATTAATAATTATATGCATTAACATAGGACCTATGAATAAATACAAGGAAATAACACAGATATAGTATCTTAGATTAAACATATCATTTACAACCAAGAATTGGCAAAGAAATGAACAGAAACTCCTTTAAATTTATTTGTCCATGTCACATCTCATTCTTGTCTTCTTGCCATCAGTCGTCACAAAGCAATTTAAAAAAAAAACAAAAGCATCAATAGTACAATAAAAAGAAAGAAAGAAATGGACTCAAGAAATACATAAGATGCAAAATCTTTAGGATTTGTTGTGGGTTGGGTATGGGAAAGGAAGGAAAGAGGTTATTTAAGAGCGACTCCAAGGCTTGCTGAATGACTGAAAGGACAATAGACCTAATCAGAAAAATGAGAGAATCGTGGCTGAGGACAGACTTTTGGTAGACTGTGGGGGAGGAAATAACTAGAGTTCAATTTTGAGGCTGTTGTGAGGGAGTTGGCTCTAAGAATTCTAAGTAACAATGCCAGTAATTCACTTGAATATTCAAGACTAGAGTTCCAAGGAGAGATCTGAGATGAAGATATAAATATATGTTTACATGTATTTGATAATTATTATTTTTTTACAAGTTTAAAAAAAATTTTTTTATGATAGTCACAGAGAGAGAGAGAGAGAGAGAGAGGCAGAGACACGGGCAGAGGGAGAAGCAGGCTCCATGCACTGGGAGCCCAACATGGGATTTGATCCCGGGTCTCCAGGATCGTGCCCTGGGCCAAAGGCAGGCGCCAAACCGCTGCGCCACCCAGGGTTCCCTATTTGATAATTATTAAAATTATAATCATGAATAAGTTTTCCTGAAAATATGTAGGGCAAGAAAAAAAAGGAAAAAAAGCAGGCCTAGGAACTTTGAGTTCTTTGAAGATTTCAACATAAACAGTAAAGGAAGTCCTGCAGCAGAAACTAATAACAGCAACATCACTAGAAAGAAAACGAGAAAACAGTGATGATAGAGAAGCTAATGGCCAATGGAGGGAGTCTCAAAGGGCAAAAAGTAATCAATATTTATAAATAAGATTTTATAACTAAAAAAATGAAGGCAAGTATTGACTGGATTTAGTGAAGTAGAGCAATGATACCCTTTTGATAAAGGAGAGCCATGTTGGAGTGAGTTGAAGAATGAGTAGACATATGAAAGGGGAGGCACTGATGATTAAAACAGTACTAAAATAGAAATTAAATTAGACTTGTAGTTGAAAGGGGATGTGGGATTAAGGAAGGAGTTTTGATTGTTGTTATTTTTTTCCATTTGTTTTGTCTTAAGATAAGAAAGATATGAGATAATTCAGTGGAGATAGGGGAAGAAGGAAGCACTGATAATGAGATTTCCTAGAAAAATAAGAAGCTTAGCCTCTGCTATGTCAACTGAATGTGCATCCTTTATGCTAACAGGATACTTGTATACTTAATTCATTAAATTGAGAGATTTATTTTGTTTTATTTGTTTTTATTCTAGGGGAAAGTTAGAAGTTGCCTAGATGTTAAGCCAATATGGAGTTGATTAAAGTATTGTATAAATGTAAAATAAATTATAATTGGGTCTTCAAAATTTTCTACATTTTTATTATTGAACTGAAAATATTTTTAGCAGTATTATTCATGTTTTTCTCTTTTTACCTTATGCTTAGTAAAGTGTTTTACACACACATCATGAGTGCTTAAAAAACACTGACTAAATAAGTAGAGATATATACTACGTGGAATAAAAACTCCATTACACAAACAGGTATACAAGGAATATTGACAGTTCTTCATTTTCTATAAATCAGCTTAATTTTGATGCCAAACTCTTATTTCATGGGAACTTGTGAAACATTCTGTGTCAATGTCCACCTATGCTCTTTTGCTTCCAGCTCCTGGCAATGTTTATCTATGGGCTTCTTTGGCACTTTCCAGTCTGTTATTTTGTCTTATGTGGGAGGTGAGAATTTTGGGCTGTAGGCCTAGGGTCCAGGATATGGCCTCCTAGTGCATTAAGTATCCTTAGAGAGAATATCTTGACTCCTCTCAGGGTACCATCAAAGAGTTAGCACAGGTCCCTTTGGCTTATATGACTCCTGCCCATTTTTCTCATTTCCAGAAATGTTTAGCCAGTGAAGCACCTGCTCTTCTACATCTTCATTCTTCTTAATGGTTTTGGATTTTGGAAGCAAAAGACAGCACTATAATAAAACTTTCCTAAATCATAGAACATGTTACCTCTTATGGTCCAAAAGAGTAATATCTCAAATATTATCTGGCCAAATATATTAATTTTGTGAAAAAGTCCTGAGGATGTGGAATAGACAGATAGATGATAAATAGAGAAATGGAAAGATTGATAAAGTTTCTGTGAAATGAGACACTGTGGGGATTTTTAAATTTTGTTGCATTACTCGACTCATTTTCTCTTTTCCTATTACTTTTAATGGTGTCTTTTCTAAGATATTATTTAATAAATGAAATAAATATGGAAAAAGAAAAAAATTAACTTTAATATCTGGAAACATAAATGGTTTTCATTGGAAAGTACAGCATTGCCTAGAGTTGATACATGGCAGGGTCCACCAACAACTCCAGCTTCTGAATAGCCAGGAATATAGGTGTAAGAAATCCCTGTTTCTCATGTTTGCGCTTAAAAGCATATGCAACTGTTGCCTTGGGGATACACTATATTAATTACGTGCTCACTTTTGAGTATTTTTCTTTTCTAAATAGTCATATTGTATGTGTTGCATACAGAATAACACCATTTTTTTCAATGGACTCCATCCTGCTTTGCATTTAAGTAGTTTTTAGATATATTATGAAAAGGTCTCCAGTTACAGTTGGAGGACAGAGTTTAATAAATCACAGAGAATGGAAATTTCATATGGGAAAAGGCATGTTCTATACCTTTGCCATTCAAAAATTTATAATTTATTCATAAAAGGATGTCTGCATGTTTATATCCCTTTTGAGCATATTCTTCAACTGACCAAGCTTTAGAAATTGTAGGCTCTATTCAGACTGTAATACTGTCCATGTTACTTGATCTTCCAGCTTTTCCTTTTTGACTTCACTCTCTGAGAAGTGTGAGATGGGGAATGGAAATCCTGTTTTCTTCTTTTCCCCGTAAGCAATCATTTGCTTTGACTAAATTCCTCTCAGTAATGCTGACAGGCATGCTGCCAACAGCAGAGTATTCACTACTTATTGCTGTTGAACTTGCTCTGCTGGACTCAAGGCTACTCACCAAAGGAGCATATTCTGATCTCCTTCATAGAGCAAGCCAAAGTGAAGTATGAAATGATAGCTACCTACTGTTACTTTGGTTTGATTCTAAGAATTTTACATGACCCATCTTTAATCTTCACTTTGTATAAAATTCCCCTTGCTCCTGAGGCCAACGAACTAGGAAGATTGAAGCAAAAGTAAAGCCTGTAAATATTCAAGGCTAATACTTTGTCAAAACAAGATCACACCATAATGAGCGTTATGCATACATTTAAGAAGACTCTCTTTTGTTCCCTTGTGCCTTTTGGGAATTCAGTTCCAGAAAGTAGCTGTCAGCTATCAGGTCAAAACTTCGGTTTAAGGATGTTGGGCAGCTGCTACTGGATACAGAAGCAGAACAGAGAAGCTACAACTAGAAGAGTCAGGGACTTAGTGAAGCTGAACAAAAGACTAGGCAATGGATTCACAATAGGGGAAAAAACAAAACAAAACAAAACAAAAAACAAAACAAAACAAAACAAAACAAAACAAAACAAAACACCAAACCAGGTATCCAGAGGCAAATAAAAATTGAAGAACACCATGAAATAGCAGTTTGGAAACATGCTGGTGAGCAAAAGTTCCAGGCACATGGATCCTGGGAGTCGTAACTCCCAGGATGGAGTGGACTCCTCAAAATGTGGGACTCACAACAGTGAAGGAAGAAGATTTTAGACTTTGCTTGGAGTCACTATTTAATAAAAATTAATTAAAATGTGATTATTTTACTTTTAATTACCTTTCAAACCTTTTCCAAAAAAAAGTCTCAATTTAAATCTGTGTGTTTCATAACTCTATGGTCATTTATTTTTTATCAGAAGGAAACCTAGTCTCTGGCTTAGAGGCTTAAATGTTGGGCTTTTTATCATATGTATTTTACATCACCTCCTATTTTGGCAACTAATCTTTTCCATTTTAATAACATAAATTTTTCTTTGAAACATATTTAAGGTGAATTTAAAGAGAAATAATAGGTAAATAATAGTTTTAATATAACAGAGATGATTCTTAAAATGGCTGAAGTCCTGAAGATGGCACTCAGATGACAGACATTTGGGACATAGAGTTTTGAGTATGATGACACACTCTTAAATGTACGCCCGTTTCCCCCACCAATTAGAAGCTTTGTCTATTTTCATAGAGACTGAGAATACTGAACGCACACATGTACACCCAGACCCCCACACACAAACAGATATTATTGTGAAGTGTGCGTGTGGGAAACCTACTTCCAGCTTTTTTTCTTATCCAATAAAGGAATTTGAAATGAAACAACAAGGACGCCTGGGTGGCTCAGAGTTTGATCGTCTGCCTTCCACTCAGGTGGAGATCCTGGAGTTCTGGGATCAAGTCCCACATTGGGCTTCCTGCAGGGAGCCTGCTTTTCCCTCTGCCTGTGTCTCTGCTTCTCTCTGTGTGACTCTCATGAATAAATAAAAATATTTGAAAAAAAATGAAATGAAACAACAGCAGCAAACAATTGCAAACCATAAAAAAATCGTTTCTTTTATGTTTTCAACTCCTCTGAGTTAAGGTGCTTACCCTTAGTGATCCCATTTCAGATTGTCAATGGCATTCTCCTTGGCTGATGACAACCGTGTTGTATAACCCCAGCATTCTGATACCATGATGGAATGTAAGGTTTAAACATACTCCAAACAATATTACTTTGTGAAGAGTTTTTAGACTAGGAAGGTCTTTTTGTGGAATTGAAGCATTTTTAAAATTTATTTATTTATTTTTAAATTTATTTTAGCATAGTTGACGCGTAAGGTTGCATTGGTTGCAGAAACACAACGTAGTGATTTAACAGCTCTATATACATTATGGTTTGAATCTGTGAATAAAGCAATACTTTTCCATGATATTGTGAAGCAAAAACAAGTTAGAATGGGAGTCAACTATCATAAATCAGCCTATATTCTAATAATAGAAAAGAGCTGTCTTGTCTTTTCTTTCATCTTGGATAACATGTTTAACTTTATATCTAGTAGTCCTGTCAATCTAAACCCACTGTGTTTTATAACAACTGAAATGTAACATACATATAAAATAGCTGATACCATAATAGTACAGTTCAAGGAACATAAACATGTTTATAATACAAGCACCCCATCCTTCCCCATTACAGTCACTACAGTCCGACAAGGATAACTGATATCCTGGCTTGTAATAGTGTAGATTAGTTTTCACACATTTAAAATATATATATAAATGAGATAATGCAGCATATACTATTTTATGCCTGATTTCTTACATTCAAAATTTTTTTTGAGATTCAATGTTATGTTTATGAGTGCAATTGTAGATTGTTCATTTTTATGCTGTACATTTATTTGTGAAAAGATATTGAATTTCAGAGCAGAGAATTGCAAATTCAAACTACACTGAGATACTATTTTTATCTATCAGATTGGGCAAAATTAAGGAGTGGAACAACAGAATCTATTGGTGAGCCTGTGTGATTAGATACTTTCAGACTTTGCAGGCTGGAATGCAAATCGGTATTCTGCTTAAGAAGCACACACAATTACATGCATATTTAGTTTTTGATCCAGTCCTCTCACTTCTAGGAATTTAACCTGCAGATATGCCTATAACAATATATATAAACACTAAAAATATTATATAATTTATGGGAACATTGTTTGGAACTGGAAAATACTGGAAATAATCTATATGTCCATACATAGTAGGATGCTTGAATAGATGATAGCACATTCCCACAAAGGAGAGCTACATAATTTATTTTATTATTTTTAAAAGATTTATTTATTTGTGAGAGACACACAGAGAGAGACAGAGAGAGACACAGGCAGAGGGAGAAGCAGGCTCCTCAAGAGAAGCCTGACGTGGGACTCGATCCCAGGACTCTGGGATCATGCCCTGAGCCAAAGGCAGAAGCTCAACCACTGAGCCACCCAGGCGTCCTGAGAGTTACATAATTAAAAAAAAAAAAAAAAAGAAAAGAAAAAGAAAGAATTTTATGTATAGATTTGGAGTGATTTCCAAAATGTATTTTAAGTAAGAAAGGCAAGGCACAAAAAGTGTCTTATTTTTCTTTTTGATTAAGAAAGAATGTAAAATTTAAAAAATACATAAATGTAGTTCTCTCTAGTGCAAAACAAAAGCAAAAGCTATGGGATGCATATGCTAGTTATTACGGGGATCGGTTAATATCAAGGGATGATTGTGATGGTGTGGAAAGGATAGAGAAATGGGGGAGGCATTCAATTTTCCCACAGTCTCACTAATACTTGTTATTTTTTGTTTTAATTTTTGTTGAAAGCTGTCCTAAAGAGCTGTGAGATGATTTGCCTTTCCCTAATAATTAGTGCTAATTAATATATTTTTATATACCTGGTGCCCGTTTGTATGTCTTCTTTGGAATGTGTATCCAACTCCTTTGACCATTTTAAGGATCAGGTTCCTTCCTTCCTTCCTTCCTTCCTTCCTTCCTTCCTTCCTTCCTTCCTTCCTTTTTCTTTTTCTTTCTTTTCTTTCTTTCTTTCTTTCTTTCTTTCTTTCTTTCTTTCTTTCTTCCTTCCTTCCTTCCTTCCTTCCTTCCTTCCTTCCTTCCTTCCTTTTCTTTCTTTCTTTCTTTCTTTCTTTCTTTCTTTCTTTCTTTCTCTTTCTTTCTTTCCTTCTTCTTTCTTTCTTTTTCTTTCTTTTCTTTTCTTTTCTTTCTTTCTTTCTTTCTTTCTTTCTTTCTTTCTTTCTTTCTTTTCTTTCTCCTTCCTTCCTTCCTTCCTTCCTTCCTTCCTTCCTTCCTTCCTTCTTTTCTTTCTTTTCTTTTTCTTTTCTTTCTTTCTGGAGATTGTGATTGCAATAGGATGGAACAGTGAGAGAGGGAGAGGGAACCCTAAGCAGGCTCCACACCCAGCAAGGAGCCAACAGGTGGCTTGGTTCTGCACAACCTTGAGATCATCACCTGAGCCAAAAGTCAAGAATCTGTCACCTAACTGATTGTGTTATTCACCACCACCGTCCATTTCTTTATTTTATCCCACTGTTAAGTTGTAGAAGTTCCTTATATATTTTGGAAGTGTAACCTTTATGGATAAATGGTTTGCAAATATTTTCTCATTTCATAGGTTGTCTTTTACCATTTATTTGTTCATTTATTTATTTGCTGCTGTGTAGAAGCTTATTAGTTTGTTACCACTTGTCTATTTTTGCTTTTGTTGCCTGTACCTTTGGTGTTACATCCAAGAAATTATTTCCAAGACCAAGGTCAGGAAGTTTTCCCCTATGTTTGCTTCTAGGAGTTTTGTAATTTCAGATTTTACCACATCCACATATGCAAAGAGAGACACAAGGAAGCTTTTGGAGGTGACAGTTATATTTTTTATGGTAATGGTAATACAAGAGTACACTATGTCCGAATTCACCAAATTGTGTACATTAATTATATGCAGTGTTCTGTATGCTGATTATATACCTCAATAAAGGAAAAAGAAATGATTTGTAAATTTTTAGTGGGAGGAAGTGACACTTCTCTGGGTATGCCTTCTGGTCCTGTTTCATTTTTTTTTTAAAAGTAAGGTAAAAATAGAAATGGAATTCCAATGAAAAACAAATTAAGTCATATTTCAAATAAATACCATAACTACCCTAAAGGTTAAAGAAAAAAACTAACCCTAAACACAAATATATATTAATATATTGGAAATTAGCAAATGAATAACAAATAAACCAATAAGCAAATAAATAAATAAACAGGGAAAATAAGAAAGCTCCTCTTTCTAGTATAAGACCAAGTAACCAATGTGGAAATAATGATCAAATTATACTTAAGACAATCATCATCATAAGTTCAAGCAGAGATCATTAATGTTAAAATGAACAGGTGAAAGTTTGAGAGAGTTATTTATATGGCCTTAAAGTATTTCCATACATGTATTTATTAATTACAAAGGGAAAAATAAGTGTTTAGGAGAAACGTTGCAGAAAACCACCTTAACCAAGAGATCCAAATAGTATTATCAATAATGGGAAAAATCGGCCTCACATTCTACCTGATATTATTGCTGGAAAGACCACAAAATCATTCCTGTGATATCTCGATCCAAACTGCATAATCTGAATCCAATCATGAGAAAACAATAGTGATCCCAAAGTGAAGGACATTTTACAAAATAACTGTCCTGTACTCTTCAAAAATATCAATGTACCTAAATTCAAAGACTGCAAATCTATTTCAGAATCAGGGAGTCTAAAGAATCAACTGGAGGCAATATATAACCTGGAATCTTATTTTATTTTATTATTTTATTTTTAAAAGATTTTTTATGTCAGAGAGATAGCACACAGGGGGAGAGGCAGAGGAAGAGAGAGACAGAAAATCAAGTAGGCTCCATGTTGAGTGCGAAGGCTGCTATAGGGCTCGATCTTACCACCTTGAGATCAGACCTGAGCCAAAACCAAGAGTGAGATGTTCAACCGACTACAACACCCTGGTGCTCCTAGAATTTTATTTTTTATAAAGAACGTTATTGGAAAATGGATTAAATCTGAATATTATCAGTCAGAGAATCAGATCAAATTAATTACCTGGCTTTTAATAATTTTACTGTAGTTGTAAAAGAGAATGTCCTTGATCCTTAGAAAAGGAAATTTAAGTATTTCAGATAAATGGATATGTCTGAAAATTATTATCCAATGGTTGTGGGGAAAATATGCATATATATCACATGTAGAGAAAATAAATTATAAAATATCAACTATCATTGTACACATAGGTATGGATATATATTCACATATGCATGTGATATGTATATATACTTATATGTGTATTATATATGTACATATAATACACATATTTTAAATTTGGGGTATCTAGATGGTAAAAGGTATGTAGAATTCTTTATATAGGATTTTTTTGGTATTCCTGAACTTTTCTGTAAGTGTGAAATTATGTCAAAATGAAAAGATGAAAATTTTTTTAAAAAGAAGTCTAGGACAAGCACACCCAAAATTTTACAGAGAGTGTCAAAGAATCAGGTGCTACTCCTTAGTAGAAAATGGAATAGTAGAATTCCAGGCTAGAAAAGGTAGTAAAGGGAAGGTTAGAAAGGTACTTAGACATCAGTTGCTATGGCAAACAGGCTAATTTTGCCCAGTAGAATCTCTTTCACCCAGAACTTCTTAACTCAGTAATATATGCATGTACCAAACCATATACTCTTGTACTTTAAAGTTGTGGCCTGGAATTGGACAAAAAACTCCACATTTCCTTGAAAATACTGGTGAACTTGACACCTTATCTCTCTATCCTTCAGCTCTACTGATGACTAGAAAGTGGACATTAATTAATTGAGGCAGTCTTGTACATTTCCTATTTTCAAATATAAATTCCCCTTCAGTAAAATAATCATGGTGTTTTTTATAAGGTTTTTAGTGGCTTTTATATAATGATAATGTGCTTACATTTGCAAGGTTTGCTTGACTTTCACAAGTGGTTTAAAATGGGCAAGGAAATCTTTTCAATGTATTTACATAATTAGTACTTATTTAAGGCTGATATACAAGCTTAATTATTTAAAATACAAACAGGATTTAATTAACAAATATGCTAATTGTGCTAATTTAGAAATTAGGCTCAATTCAATCTTCTTTGCAAAACTTTGAAAGGGAATGGATTATAGTCAAATATAGAAGATGTAAATATATTGGAGTTTCTCTGAAATACGTTATTTGATTTCAGTATTTCATTGTTAGTATTTAGAACTCGTGTATTGTGTGTAAAATACCTTGTAAATTTTGCAAAGTTTAAAAATGTCATTTGACATTATCTCAGCTTATTTTTTCCAGTATGAAATGTATAATAAGACATGGCTTGAACAGCCACACTGACCTTTAAATTAAAAAAAAAAAATAAAATAAAAAGCAAACAGTGTTAGTGTTTTTGATTTGACAGACCTCAAAGACAAGTTAAACTTCCTGCTAACAACTAGAGGGAAAAACAAAGTGTGGTATTGGCTTGCAATTATAACATTTGCTGAGAAAAATGTTGACTGAAAGCCAGCAAAACAAAGTTTTCACTTAGATATTCATAGCTATTGTTTCTTATATCTGTGAATCAATAGTGACAACAAATGATAAATAATTCCAAAATTCTACTGAAAATAAAAATTCTTTATTTTGTGGTTACAAAGAGCCTAAATAAAAAGACTTCCTTTACAGAAAATCTACCGTAGAAGAAATACTTTTTTTTTTTTTTTTTTTGGATAAGTCTAATTTGTTAGGGCTTACCATAAGATTTCTGGCAAATGTAATTTACGTGGAGGCATCTATATTCAAAAGATTCTGATTAAGTACCTACTACATGCCAGACTAATCTGAAAATATTTTATTGAAGACAAATTTTTAAATATTATGTCAGTGTCTGAGTGATCAGCTGTGCTGATATTTATAGAAGAGTATATATAGAATACAAAAGAAATGATAAGGTTTTAAAAAATGACAAGAGGAGAGTGTCAATTGCCAGAGGTGACAGATTATGGCAATTTATTCTCTTACTTCTCATGGATGCTTATAAAAACTAAAATAATCTGGAACATAGTTTTTTGATTTAAATAAAAACTGGTAGTCTACAGTAGGTCAATTTCTGGAACTCCTTTTCTTTATAAGAATATTTTTGTGTAGTTTATATGAGGCCCAGCAACAGATGCCTTTTCTTATTCAACTGGATTGAAGTGAGGATGCAATTTTTCTATCATACTTTTTAATATAAACTTTATGATTTCATTGCACTGAGGATTAGCTTTGTATTATATTATTTCTGTTATACATGATACATATGTATAATTGTGTACATTTTCTTTTTTCTCTCTTAATTTTAATTAAAATAAGTGTCATCAAAACTACCAAGAAGTTAAAGAGAAAAGAGTCCACTACGGTGTCTTCTATAAAATGAAAGAGTGTGAAGTTTACGTACCGGAATTACATGAATTTAGTTTAGCTCTATATTTGCAATGAGTATTATAATGGCAGTTCATTTTATAATGCTTTTCTACTCTATTTTATTTTAATTAAAAAAAAATTATTCATTTGAGAGAGAGAGAGAGATAGGGAGAGAGAGCCCTAGCAGAGGGCAGAGGGAGAAGCAGGCTCTGCACCAAGTAGGAAGCTCAATGTGGGTCTTGATTCCAGGACCCCTGGATCATGAACTGAGCCAAAGGCAGATGCTTAAATGACTGAGCCACCCAGGTACACATTTTCCTACTCTACTTTAAAATAATGTTTTAATTATTTAGAAAACTAATAGACAATTGCATCATGAAATTATTTGTTACTGAGGAATTTTTAAATAATAGAGCAAAGAGAAGAGAGAGGAAAAAATAGGAGAGAGATAGAATTTTGTGTATAGAAAACTAAATGTTTAGGGAAATTCTGATAAGTAAACATGGGAGCAAGCTAAAGGAACCTTTGTTTTAAAAGCTGGATCTTAGGAATGGTTAAATGAAACATCATTTTCTTTTTTTCCTGTGAACAACCGATAAATTAGAAGAAAATAAGATTCTCCGGCATGAAAGGATGAAGGTAACTCTAACCACACTGAATCAGTTAAAGCAAACTTTATATTGGTTCTTGTTCACAAATGTCATGTCCACTGCATTTTGCCTTTGGTTTCCTTTCATTTGAAACCCTAGGAAACCTGAAACTCAAAATAAAATTCCTACCCTTTGCTGAGCTCTGTGGGTTTGGAAACTTCTCTAGGGTTTAGTTCATTTTTTCATTCTTACCAACTGGCATAAGAATTAGACACCAAACCCAGATGAAACCACAAAAATTGGTCTCAAAACAGCCCTGGCTATCAAGAGAAAGCAAAATGTTAAGCTTATAGGTTCACTGAATGGTTCAGGGTTTTGGAAACTATTCACATTATACTTGGCCCTTTTTATCTCTATTCTCGACCCCAAACTAAGAAATCCCTTAGGATTTAAGGTTTCAGTTTTAGGACAGAAGCTTGGATCTTAACAACAGAAACTTTCTTACATAGATACTAAAGGAAAGAGAACTGTATGTATTTGAATCTCATGAAAAGATAAATTTAAAATTTACCTAAATTTGCATCATTACTATAAAAACTTGTAAAATGTAAACTAATCTCCTAATTATGGACTAAGATTGATGAAATATCACTGACTCACTAGATTATCCAAACTGTGATGAGTGGTATATAGTGAAGATATTTAGTAGCTAAGTAATTTAAGAAAATTAAAATACACTTAGTGTTTTTGGAATAGTTAGTTAAAATTTTAACTGCAATATAAATAAAGTTTAATATTGACTTGCATTTAAAAATAGGAACTAAAATTCCAATTACATTTTGTAATTGCGGGAATAAACAAAAGTAGGCAAAAGTGAGTCATGTTCATCTTTTCTGCTTTGAAAATAACCTACACATTTTTTTCTACCATCTCTGACATACAGAATGATGGTCATCTGCTGCTCTCATATTTGAGTTCCACTAATGTCTTCCCATTCAAACCAGAAGATTTACTTTGTCTAAAAAACCAATGCTAAAAATAAAACCCAAAACAAAATATCTTGCATTGACTAGATGCCTTGTTAGGATTAAAACTGGATTGAATTTGTTTTCTTAACTAACCTATACACACAGAAACACAAACACACACACTACTTTTCCTAAAAAATTTTAAGTCTACAAAACAGTATCACTATAAGTCTCTTTCCCTTTTAATGAACTTTTGGAACCCTTAGCCAACTGTCTATCTATTTCACTTTGGCCGGAAATGCATCAAATAGCAGCTTTCTAGAGGAAGGTAGTCTGTGAATACAAGCATTTTTAATTGGACACAATATTGCCATTAAAAAATAAGCATGTTTTTAGTAAAACAATAAAGGAATCAATACTATATATTAAGCCACAACCAGCACTATCTACTGATTTTTTAAAATTCACCTTATTTTTAAAAAATTGAAAACAATAATCCTTGCCGTTTATTTTCCTATGGCTAAGAATAAAGAAGTGTGTAAAGTGATTAACTTAGTTGAGAATTTTCCAGAGATGCAGAAAGATAGTAGCCTTTAGATGAAAAAAGCACATAGAATAATAGGATAATTAAAATAAATCCAAGTTTATAAACTGCAGTGGAACTCCAGGGGGTAAAGGGTGGAAGATATCCTAAAGGCAACAACAGAGGGAGGGAAAAAAAAAAAATTCAGAGGGAAGGGAAAAAATATCTGCAAATGAACAATACTTTTAAAAATATTTTTTTATTTATTCATGAGAGACACACAGAGAGAGGTAGAGACACAGGCAGAGGGAGAAGCAGGCTGCCTGCAGGGAGCCCAGTGTGAGTGAGACTCAATCCCAGGACTCCGGGGTCACGACTTGGGCTGAAGGCAGATGCTCAACCACTGGGTCACCCAGGAGGCCCCAAATGAACAATAACTTGATTAAGAAGAGCTTTAAGGTAAAACTAAAAAAGCATTAGTGACTAGTTGAGAGGTGAAAATTAAACAAGATATAGCTAAAAGAATAGATTAAGATAATATAAAAGGTATAAAGAGAGTAATTTTAACGTTTTAAAGACTGATTTTCGCAGCAGAATAGACTTGCTGAACAAACTGAGAATTTGCCATGTTGTAGGTATCCATTTTAGAAAATTAAAGTTAACCTTAAAAAGGATCAGATTAGAATATAAAGAACATAGGGAATAAAGAATAATCACTCCAATTAAAAGCAATAAATGACTGAGGAAATAAAAAGCTAGCAAATAGAATACAAAATAAGATAGTGGACAGAAGTAAACATGCATCAGTAATGATAATAAACTGTCTACACATAACAGTTAATGCCAAAAATATTCAGAATGAGCAAACACTTAAAAATATTACAATGTGATGTTTATAAATATGATTAAAATGTAATATCTCAGAAATTTTCAAAATACAGAGATGGAGACTATATATTAAGTTTAAAAAACTTTTGTATGTCTGTTATAGACATTTCTGAGGAAAAATTATAGAAATGAACAGTATTGTTACTTTTTTATTTTTATTTTATACCTATAGCTCTCTTAAGTCATAGAGTATGTTGTCAAAAATATCAACGGATCAATTAAAAAACAACAAACAATTCTTCAGGAAGAATCTTTAAGTAACCTGACCTATATACAATATACAGATGTATTAGTTAGATGAGGTCACAAAGGTGAGATCCACATCATGGGATTAGTAGCCTTTCAATAAGAGAAAGGAGAAAGATCTCTCTCTGTTTTCACCTATAAAAGAAAAATCCTATGAGGACATACTGACAAGGCAGCCATCTGCAAGCCAGCAAAAGAGCCCTCACGGGGAAAGTCAGCTGGCACTTCTATCTTGGGTTTCCAGTTTCAAGAACGGTAAGAAATAAATTTCAGTGGGGTAAGCCACTCACTCTATGTTGTTTTCTTATAATAACTCAAGCAAATTAATACAAGCAGGTATTAGATTATTTGGGAATAGTATAAGCAACTAACTTCCAATGAAAAGAAAACTCAGATGTAACAAACATTCCTAGAGGTACAAAAATTACCAAAATGGACTCAAGAAAAAAAAATACTGATAAAAACTGTAATACTCAGATTTTTGTGGGAGAGTTCTAAAAAATTTTGAAGGAAGACAAGTTCTTTCTTATGAAGACAGTTTCACAAAACAGGAAAAAGAAAGGAATCAATATTTGGCAAGTACAGTAACAAAATATAAATTATAGTATTTAATATAATATTAAAGTAAAAACCTATGAGGTATTTCAGAATAATATGTGCTAGAACTTTATAGGGACTATAATAACATTTATTTTAATACATATACAAATATTGAACAATAAAAAGTTTTTGAAGGAGATACATTCTACATGCATATATAGGTAGATAATATATTAACAATGTCAGTTCTCCCCAGAATGAATCTATAAATTCTTTGCAATCCTTCTTTTTTTAAATTTTTAATTTATTTATGATAGTCACACACAGAGAGAGAGAGAGAGAGAGAGAGAGAGAGGCAGAGACATAGGCAGAGGGAGAAGCAGGCTCCATGCAGGGAGCCCGATGTGGGACTCGATTCCGGGTCTCCAGGATCGTGCCCTGGGCCAAAGGCAGGCGCTAAACCGCTGCGCCACCCAGGGATCCAATTCTTTGTAATCCTACTCAAATTCTAGTAGGATTCTTTTCAAAGCTAGAGTATCTGATCCAGAAGTTTATATGGATGAGTGAAAAGTCAAACACCAAAAAACAATTCTGAAGAAGAAAACTAACTATATTTGTGTGGGAAGCCGAGAGAGGCTCTCCTGGTCTGCCTAATATTTTGACTTAGTGTAAAAATTTAATAACTGCAATCAAATGCTGTTTGTAAAGGGATTTAAGAATTGAATATAACTAAGAGCTCAGAAGGAGATCCAAATCATATAAAAACTTGATATGTGACAGAAGTAGTACTGTGGTTTTATGAGGTATGGGTATAATGGAAATACAGTCAATACCTGTCACTGGTACCTTTGCAGCACATATGAGTAAATGGTTCCTATTTTACATAGCACCCCAAAACAAATTCCAGATGAATTAATGAAAGAAGTTTGAAAAGCAAAACTTTAAAACATTTAAAAAACAGCATAGATGTAACGAACCAAATATGAGTTTATGATATCAAAATGTCTCCCATATTACATAAAAAGATAAGCAATCTAAGAAAACATTGGAAATTCACATAAGCAGTTCATAAAAATGGATGATCAATATGTATATAAAAATAGAATTCTTTAGTTATGAAGTGTAATCCACTTTTGTATAAAGTTATGTTTCCATGGTCATGCAATTTCTGCAAGCCTGAGACCACACTTCGACCAACAACGCCTAAAGAATCTCCCTATGTGCAAAAGGATGCCTGTAATTCCTGTGGGCAGTTGATAAATTGGAAGCTTCATAAAAAGTAGAACATAGAAATAGTAGTCTTCTGCAGTCATACATTGAAATACTGTCTAGTTATTAAACCAAATTTAAGTGTAACAAGCAGAATACATTTGGAAAAATTAATGTCGTTTTTTAAATGTTGCAACAAAAAAACTTACACTATAATAGCATATCCAATTAGAACACACCCATCATCCTTTAAATGTGGTTATGTGTGAAGTGATTATTTACATAACACATAAATCATTCAAATGAATTATATATATCAAAATAAGCATAAAGGTTTCCGCTATGATTGGAAGAAGGAATATGGGATGAGTGGAGTAGGTTTTACCTATAGTTCTCCATATGTGTGCTGTTTTAAAGATTTTATTTATTTATTTATTTATTTATTTATTTATTTATTTATTTATTTATTTATTTATGAAAGGGAGTGCTAGGAGGGAGAAGAGTGCCAGGGTGGAGGTAGGGAGGAGGGCAGGGAGAGGTCCCAAAGGCGGAGCCCCACATGGGGCTTGATCCCACAACCCTGAGATTACAACCTGAGCCAAAACCAAGAGCTGGATGCTCGACCAATTGAACACTCCCCTGCATGTGTTTAGTAACAAAAAGTACAATAAAATATTAGTTTTCAATCATGACAATAGTGAAGTTTTAAAAATGTAGACGTTAAGTACATAAGTACCTAGTACATTATTTCCTGTAGGTGTGAAACATTTCCTTTTTTGGGGGGGGGGAACATTTCCTAATTAAAAGTTTAAAATATATTACCCTTATCAATAACAATTTCTCAATAGAAAACAGATCTATATTATCAAAATGATTTTTTTAATGTGATGGCATTCCCTTATATATTATCTAATTGTCATTCTGTGATCAATTGAAAATCAAATCAAAACTATTCCTAAAACATAGCTGTGATGG
Source organism: Vulpes vulpes (assembly GCF_048418805.1). NCBI lineage: Eukaryota > Metazoa > Chordata > Mammalia > Carnivora > Canidae > Vulpes > Vulpes vulpes. Next base: position 53,370,591 of record NC_132793.1, read on the forward strand.
GAAACACAACTCAAAACCAGAGTGAGATATCACCTAATACCTGTCAGAAAGGTAGAATCAAGACGACAAGAAATAATGGTGTTGGTGAGGATGTGGAGAAAAACGAACCCTCGCACACTGTGGTAGGAATGTGAATTAGTACAGCCACAGTAGAAGACAGTAGAGAGGTTCCTCAAAAACCTAAAAATAGAAATTCTACATGATACAGTAATTCCACTGTTGGGTATTTACCCTCAGAAAATGAAAACACTAATTTGCTAATTTGAAAAGACAAATGTACCCCTACATTTATTGCAGCATTACTTACAATAGCCAAGGTATGAAGGCAACCTTTGTGTGCATAGATAGATAAATGAACAAAGAATATGTGAGATATATATATATATAGAGAGAGAGACTATTACTCAGCTCTAAAAAAGATGAGTTTTTGCCATTTATTAACACATGGATGTACATAGAGGTATTATGCTAAGTAAGCTAAGTCCAGCAGAGAAAAACAGGTATATAATTTCACCTCCATACGGAATCTAAAAAACAATTGAGCAAACAAAAAGCAGAATCAGATCTACAGATACAGAGAAGAAACTGAGGGCCAGCAAAACAGGTGAAGGGAAGTAGGGGATAAGAGTTCCAGGTATGGAATGAATAAACTATGGGGATAAAAGGAGAGCATAAGGAATATAGTCGGTGGTACTGTAACAGCGTTGTGTGGCGACAGATGGTAGCTACACTCATGGTGTGCACAACAGAATGTATACACTGGTTGAGTCACTGTGTTGTACACCTGAGATTAATGCAGGATCGTGAGTCAACTATACTCAAATTTTTAACATAGATAAATAAGTAAATACAGCAAGGGGGTGGTGAGAGACTTCCACTGTTTGGGTTAAGCTGAGGAACTGAGCATGCAAATGAAGAAATACACAGTATTTTCCTCTAAACTAAATGTGGTGAGTCAAAGGAGAAACAGCTATGATGGTGGGTTTTAAGGGTCATCTTGACTGGGCTTTGCTGCCCCATTAATCAATCAAACACTCATCTTACTATTACTGTTCTGGAGCTGTGGTTTATGTCTACAATCACCCAACTTTAAGGAAAGGAGATTATCCTCACTAATGTGAGTGAGCCCCATCTAGTCCCTCAAAGGCTTTTAGAGCCAAAGTGAGGTTTTCCTCAGAAAGAAGAAATTCTCCCTCAAGACCACATGTGGCATTAGCCTCTGAGAGCTGCTAGCCCGAGGGAATGTTGCACAGACCCCCAACTGGCCCCACAACTGTGCAAGCCAGTGCTTCCAAATAAATTGTTTATGTGTGTCTGGGTGTCTTCTATTCTGTTTCTTCAGAGACGGGCTGATACAATTGCAAATGGTGCTTCCTAAAGAAATTCACAAGTATTGTTTAAGTTCATTTTAAACAGTTTGGTGTGAGAGTGTGTGCACACATGTACATGTGCAGATTTGCATTTTGTGTGTTTTTTTTTTTAGTTTTTAGTTTTTATTTCTTCTGTAGTTTCTTGTCTGTAGAAAACTGTAGGCTACTGATGTGACATTATCCCTCACTTCTTTGCCAACGAAATCACAAGTAGATTCAGGTCTATACCCCTAAGAAAGTTACTCCATGTCCAACTACAGGGTAAATCTTATAAATCTGAGCCTATTGTAATATTATTTCTCTTTCCAATGATTGATCAAAGGTTGTGCATAGGACAAATTTCTGGGCGTTGATATGCAATGATAGGTCTACTGGAAGGTCTACAGGAAAACTGGAAGAGGTGGTTCCTTTTATTCCTCTCCATGTTGCGATGTCAGATGGAATGCCTGGAATTGCAACCATCATTCAACTATGACGGGAGCTCATCTGAATTAAATATGCCTTTTGGGATATTTCACAGTTTCTTCCTTTTTCGCTAATCTAGGCTAGATTTTTCTGTAATTTATAGCTTAAGTCATCCTAACATATATACTTTCATATTTTTTTCTTTAGAAATTGTTTCAGAATATGTAACGCCAACTACCAAGTCCACTGCATTTCAACTAACAGGGTAATTTAAGACTTGAACATTAAACACCAGAATATTACAGTACATTCAGTGAAACCTAATATCTTGGAAGAGACCCTTCAAAGACCCAGTTTGAGTGAATTCAACTAATGACACTTAATTGCAGATTTTTTTGGCTGGTTTCGGTCAATTGAAGGCATTATTAATGTGGAGTGCAAATGGATCTAAATTCAAAAAAGCATTCATTCCAATTCTATTCTCATAATACTAATAGAGTATAGACCAATCTTTGTTAACTACTGAAAATACTTCTCAACCACATCTGATTAATTGGGTAGACTGATAGAAATCTCTATTTGAAGAGCAGAATATTGCCTTATCAGATTGCTCACCTTTGATTCTTTTTCCAAATTAGAAGCATTTACAGAAGAATTACCTGAGAGGCTATACCACTAATAACCACTCATTTTCTTTTATATACTGCCTGAAATAGGAATGTTAACTGTTTATAACACACACATTTAAATTTCTTTAGTAGAGAGAGAAAGAGAGCATGAGCAGGGGGAGGGGCAGAGGGAGAAGCAGACTCCCCACTGAGCAGGGAGCCCAGCCCAGGGAGGATCCCAGGACCCTGGGATCATGACCTGAGCTGAAGGCAGATGCTTAACCAACTGAGCCACCCAGGCACCCCATGTCTTGTATTTTTTAATGAAAATAGAATATAATGCAGTCTTTCTCTTGCTGTGGATTTGAACTAATTATTAAAATGACAAAAATGGCAACAACAACCAAAGTAACTCTTTAATCTCAAAGTTTTGTTTAAATACCAACAATTCCACAGAGATCTATATGAATCATGCCCGTCTTAATTCACCTAATTATTGCATATATTTGGCAAACTATGTATTTTCAATACTCAATACTTTCAACTGCTTGTATTTCAGTCTGGTGGGTAGGATATTCTATATCTCACCTATAAGGGTTGCCTTTTTTTTTTTTTTTTAGGTGTGCTACTTAGATAATACAGAAGTTGACTTGATTCAATAGTCTAACAACAATATAAAGGAATGAATCACTGGAAGTCAGAGTTCATTCAGAGCTTCCCCACTGATGGGGCTACATCATAGTAGATCAGGCTCTTTCACTGGGGAGCAATAAAATGTCATTGGTTTCTCATATTATCTCTTATGTCATGTTACCCGGAAAGGAGTCCTATATAATCTCCTACCTATGTGAGAGTGGGCATGGGCAGGGATGGATCAGTTTTAGCCTGGTTCTCAGGATGTAGGGGGCCAGGGTTCCCACCAGTCAATTTGTCTATTTACACCAAATCTTTTCACAGCACTCCCAATCTCCACACTCTGCTCTGCCTTCCATCTCTGGTGGAATGAGAGAGGCCGGTTTCCTGACTACAGATCTAGGAGAGGTGATCCAACTTGCCCTCGAATTTGTGATACAAACTTTTAGCTAATATTTCCATATTCAACCAATCCCTACATCATGGCCTTCAGCAATACCAGGAATCTCAAGTTCCTGAGGATGTGTGTGGCTTTCTGACCTTCATGGTCTTGCTTCTTCTTAGAATTTCTCTATCTCTACCCTGCCATATTTGGTTAGACTTAGATATTCTTCAGTCTGCAATGTAACTTACCACGTGTCCTCCATTTGTCCAATTTCTGGTCAATGGTTGTCTAAAATTCTGTTCTCATCGTCTTTGTGGTTTTATAGCTTTCTAATAGTTCCATTGTTATTTTGTGAAGTATCAGAATGGAGTAAAAATAAATGCAATGTATCAATCTTTCATATATAAATACAGGTACTCTATAAAATGGCATTGTCATATTGCCAAGCAGTCTTACATTTGCATTATGTGTTCTTCTGCGCTTTAGGATGATTATAAAAAAGAAAGATGAATTAGATACATGTAAAATTTATAGCATTTGGCATTTCGCAGGGCTAATTTTAATTATATGTTTACCAATTTACTTAGTGAGGTGTATTTGATCTTTTTCAAATCTTAAAAATATTAAATTATATATTAAAATAAAAAAAAACAATGTAACTGATGACATTAGTATTGAATAAACACAGCCAGTAACATAAAAACTGCATTTTGCCACTCTAATAAATCAGAATTTAGAAACTTCCCTTTACCACACACAGGCAGTAAGCTTTTATACTAGATCTGTTTCAAAAACTGATAAAATGCGCCTGCAAAATTTACAATCTTCTCTTCATGATTTACTAATACTGATACTAGTACGAGACATCACAATCTCTGCAAACTGTAAACGAAAACTGGAATGCTGTAAATATAATGAATATTCACAGGTTTTAATATTACAAAAAACACATAATTTGATCAGAAGACAAAAAAATCTTTGGCATAAAGTACCCAGGAAAAACTAAGACTTTCTTATATATTACTTCCTAGTCCTCCTGAACCAAAGGGATCTGTAAGACTATTACAAAACAATGCCTCCTTATTTCAACACCAAAATTCGGAACAGTGTCTTATGCCTACATTATGACCTAAGTATGTGATCATAATTACTGGGCACTTTCAGAGAATTTCAGCCTGGGTAGTTTTAGTCTTATCCTATGCAACATGATAGACTTCAGTAACCCTTTGTGTGTGAATAGAGGAACTTCTGGCAGCATAACAAATCACAGCTTGTGACTCAGAATAGGTTTTTCATAATACATGCAATTGAGAATCATTATTCAAATGCTAATATCCCATAAGAATCATCATGACTTATGGTATTACACATTTTTCTTCAGCAGTTTTTATTGAGATGTTCAACTAAAAGTCTCATCTTTAGTTTGCCATTTAAAGTTGGGCATAGGAAAGAATGGCTCTTAGAGTATATGTCATGATTTCATAATGTTAAATATATTGACTGCATTGAGCCATGGTTGGGTGTTGTAAACTTTTGTTCCTGAGTTAATCAGGTTGCTATGTGCTTGAAGGGGCTGTAGTTCATTATTTTTATGCAGGATAGGTTACACGTTAATTCAAATATGTCTGATGAACCGTCAGGAGAGGTAGAGACAAATGAACTGAAACTTGTATTTTTTATTATAACATGTTTATACCCTCAAACCTGTAGTATAACAACAGAGAAGTCAGCATCTTGTTTATGCCAAACAGTAATTCCCTGGGCAGAGATAGCTTCATAGGCTTGTATCTGAGAGTCACAGAAAAAGAACTATGGAGACAAAACTGGCTATTTTTTTTTTTTTGGTCTCTCTTCCAGAGTAGCTATTTTCTTGTTTTAGATAAGTGATCAGGTGCTATAGGTCTACCTTCCTTGACCCTAGCTTGCAGAATATGAGATGTGGTTTCACAGGGGTTGAGAGACAATTTTCCATGTGTCTCACATGGCTGGATGTCTTGTGAACAGAAGCACTGATTGTGTTCTGGACTATCTTTCGTATGTGGTGAGCAGCCTTGAAAGACAGACACAGTGTCACGCTTTGGAGCAAAGAGCAAATTTGCTTATATCCTTGGAAGCTCCACATAATTTCACTCTCTGGATAGTTTGCTTGATATTTTCTGGAGCAAAAGACAAACATGCTTGCTGTCCATAGTAATCCACTGCATGTACAGATATCATTTTGTCTTTTTTACATTTCCCTGAGGAATTTGGGCTTGAGGAAACAACACAGGAAAATGCTGTACTCTGACTACTATTATTACTGTGAGTGATAAACCATTCTTTGTCTCTGACTGAGATGTCTTGTGTCTTCTGTCAGTGTTCATTAAACTATCATAGATTAGCTAGTTTATTAGCTTACAAGTCAGGTAAAATCTCAGAAACTACAGTTTTCACAGAAGAAAGCCTCCTATTTCTTTGCTGCAAAATCCCCCACTCACATTTTCTCAGTTTCTTACATGATTTCACTAAGTATCTTGCCTTCACTTACTACTTCACTCTTTTGGAAATATTAAAGGGATCTTGTTTAATTTTGGAAAATGTACAATTTCTGAAGATACATAATCTTTTAATTTAAGACAGCACTAACTTTAGGAAAGATAGTTTTGGGTAAAAATTATATTCATAAAACACTGATTCCACAAAAAAATTAATTGCAGGTGGCTTTTCAAGTGTGTGCTCAGAATTTATTTTTACGTCTTTTTTTCTTTGACCTTAAAACCATTTGGTGTCAAAAGTGCATTACCACCCAGTGCTAGAATTCACACTCTCTCCATAGGAACATTTGAGTATGAAGCACTACAGGTCAACCCCATTTCAACATGGTTTTTGTCAGCTCTACAGATCTAGTCAAATTCTAGCCTGCCTCATCACAGGAATTCTATTTCAGATTTATACATCCTAAAGGGACATTCACGGCAGTGTGAAATGATCTTCTTTTTGTTTCTAATAGAATTAAAGGCATTTAAAAATCTGCTACGAATGCAAGTGACACTAATTTGATTGCTAATTCTGATACGTGCTTTGGTGCATATTCATGTTTATTACTTGCATTTAATGACTGCAGATGGGTGGAAAAGTCACACAAGTCGGTGTCTTTCTCTCTTGGGAGCTAGCAAATGAAACTCTGATATCTAGCCTTGGGTATTAATATCTGGTAAATAACTTTGGCTTATATTCTAATTTGAATTAATTATTTTCATTATAAATTGTGATTTCTATAATATTAAAATAAAGTTTCAAACTTTGGAATGTTATACAAAATAAACTGTATCATAGAGGCCAATACTACTCATAATTTATGAAACTATGATTTTCCCATTTACTGTATAGACAATTATAAGAAGTATATGCCTATATCTATATAGGGAAATGGACCCTACGGTGCTGTCAATATTGCTGTATATGCTTTTCAAAGTAACAAAAATAACCTGGACACTCATTTGTGGGCAAATGATATACTACAGAGTTGGTTTTAAAGTCTTTAAACCATCAGTTTTTGTCAAATTTTAGATATATATTTCTTTGAAGGATTATAGGCAATGCTGTGTAATTTCTACATTTTAGAGTTAAGGAAACTAAGGATAGAGAATTATGGTTTCAGAGTTCATAAGGACATAACAGGGGATCTAATATTAAAATTCTGATTCGGAGTACTATAGCAATGGCATCAAAATTACCACAAAATTACCATATATATATATATATATACACACACACACACACACACACACACACGTACTATATATGGTTTATATGTACTTTAAATATATCATATATACTTTAAATATATCACATATCTCACACACACACACATACACCCATACTACTTGGGCCCACTTCAGGAAATTCTGTAATAGCAAAGCTAGAATCAGCATCAGATGCTTCTGATGCACGGCTAGATTTGGAAACACTGCTCTACCTGACATTGCCTCCTTCAAGAGAGGAACTTATTCACAAGTAGATCTCAACAAAAGAGAAAGGACTTCAAAAGGAAATGAATGGAACCAAGAAAGCAACGCCATAGGGAAGACTTTGAATGAGGTGTGCACTTTGTTGACGGTCATCTTTGTGAGCAATCTAACATACACTGAAAAGTTTCCTAAGAATCTAGACATTTGTTGTATCAGGCTCATAGTCATCTGCTTCACTCAACAATTATATTTTGGAGCATATATTGTCAGTAGAGATACGGCGATGAATCAAAATATACTCAATATCTAGTAGGGGATATTTTAAAATAGTTTTACTAATAAATATATCATTATAAGAGATATTCTAAAGGGCAGATGAAAGTAGAAAGCAAAATAGAACTCAGAGTTCCTAAGAATATGTTGATGACCTAAGGTCTAGATGGTGAGTAGGAGAGCTAACAAAGTTTTTGAAAAAGTTCCTGTGAAGGAAGTATTCTTGTCATAGTCAAGGAACAAGAGTAAGTTGAATGGAAATAGTGTGAATGAATATGTTATGATTAAGGCAGGAAAACACAAGTGGGATGGTTATCCACAGAAAAGGGACTGAGAGGAACAACAGAAAAGAAGTTAAGTACCATTTATTTATTTAGAGCATGTGCATTGAGCTTTGAGGATGTACTCGATACTTTGATCAATATTCTAAAATATAAAATAATTAAAACAGCTCACCTTCTAGTTTAGGTTGGATATGCATTTGAAATAAATTTGTGAACATAACTATAAGAACAACTTTTTTTTTATAATTGGGTTTGATTGTTTGTTAAAATTATTAAATGGCTTTCAAAGAAAAGTACATAACCCAGCAGTATACAAAAGGCACTAAAACTTCAGCACACAACCTTTTTCTGGGTTGCCATCGAGGAGCTTTTTGTCTGTAAGCATTCAGCATCCTGTGTATCAGTTAGCACATACTAGCAAGAGAATGACAAGTTCTGGTTAAATTAAATGGGGAATTGCTTACAAGGAGGATGGCAAAGAGAGGTTCTATTAAACTTACATTTCCAGACACTTGTATTACTAACAATACAGCTACAGTTTACTGGGTTCAATTATCATTGCAAATTGGCAAACAGCACTTGCCAGCCTTCTAATCATTCAATATATTCTTTCATGTTCAAGCAGAGCTGACAGTTTAGTTGAATAGTTAATGTCAAAAATTTCTTCAATTATATTCACCCATACATACAGAGCAGTTTGATGGCAAACAGGAGAAAAAGAAGAAAAAAACCCACAAAGTTTTGCATCTCTGTTTCCTATTTTTCAAATAGTTAAGATAAGTAGTAGATTGCCTATGTTGCTGGCTGAAATTCAGAAATATGAATTTAGGTAAAATTCTTTAACTGGACCTGTTTTCTTCCTAGTGCTAAAGTATGCAGGTTATAGCGAGGTTTTCACATATTGCTCACATTTTGTAGGGCTTGGACGATTTATCAAAGGTCAAGATTATACTTTTGCCAATAAAAACAATAAAACTACATTTTATGTACTTTGTAGACTCCTCCATACTTTACAGACAAGACCTTCATAATTCTCTCTACAGAGATTATAAAGTGTTGCACAATTTTTTTCTTTCTCCTTGATTAATCTTTCATCTTGTCTTTCCTCAAGTGAAACACATTTACTTTTTAATAAGTCATTGATATTGCTTGACATTCTATTGAATTATATGATCCTGACAGAATTTATTTATTTATTTATTTATTTATTTATTTATTTATTTATTTTAAAGATTTATTTATTCATTTATTTATGATAGAGAGAGAGAGAGAGAGAGAGAGAGGCAGAGACACAAGAAGAGGGAGAAGCAGGCTCCATGCCGGGAGCCTGACATGGGACTCGATCCCGGGGCTCCAGGATCGCGTCCTGGGCCAAAGGCAGGCACTTAACCACTGAGCCATCCAGGGATCCCTCCCAACAGAATTTAATTCAAACTATAGTTTTGATCTTTCCACTGCAGGTTAGAGGAAATTCACAGCAGAGGAAAAGCAAGTTATGTTAATAGATCACAAGTACAATCACCAAAAAATGACTCTGGAGGAAAATAGTTTTCAAATCCTATGTTGGGGGCAGGTCTCTTGTATATCCCCTTCAGCTTGACAGAGATTTTGTATTTTTCTTTTTCCTGAAGTAAATGCCAAGTGGGTAGGAAGGGTTTCTAACTTGCATCTTTTATTTGGGGAACTGTTCTGTAATACCCCTCTTGCTGTGTGACTTGAACTCATCATTGAGTGGCCTTCCTGGAATGCATCTTTATACAGGTTTAAATGTGTAGTTTTACAGACTAAGGGTCGCTGGGAGGGAGATGGATGTGGGGACGGGGTGACTGGGTGATGGGCACCTGATGTAATGAGCACTGGGTGTTATTTCAAATGATGAATCACTAAATTCTACCCCTGAAACTAATAATACTCTACATGTCAATGAAATTGAATTTAAATAAAACCTTTTATAAAAAATGCACTTTTAATTAGTTACATGAATTTTTTGGCTCATTTTATCTAAGATATTACCAAATATGAATAGAATTTAAGTATCTCTATCTAAAACCTGAAGCAATTAGATACTGATTTTTTTTTCTCCTGCAATTTGCCAACTCTCTTTGGGTGAAAACATGCCATCTAATGAATTAAATACACTTTCTAACCTGCTGATTCATTTTTCAAGGTTAGAGGTGAAGGCTCAATGATTTCCACCACAGTTAATATAAACATTGACCTGATCAAATGCAGAGATCCCTGTATGCCATTAAATGGCCACAGATTTATCACTTCTGCCAAGGTTTTGCTCCTGGCATCTGATTAAAAACATAGGCCAATGTCTGCTTTTATCTACTTAGTTTGATCTCTTATTTGGATCTCTTCACGGGCACTGTATTTATGATGCCTTGCTGTTGAGAGCTTTCTAGCATTTATTGTCTTGGTTTTTCTTTCAGTGGTGGGCCAGTTCAACTGCATGATATGCTTCCCTAGACCAAGATAATCCACATGGTCACCCAGCCATCCTGAGCGTGATTATAATGCTGTGGTATAATAGGAAGGAGAGCAATCACCAATGACCTACAATTTTCCAAGGTGGTATAGAATGCTAATAAAATGCACCATAGGCAAAGAAAATGCATCAAGTGAGCCAGAGTTTATTATTGAAATCTCTGCAAGGCATTAAAGTTTTGGTTTAAGTGATGATGTCATCTAGAAAAATAGACTTCTGGGGAAGTTAATGGAACTGAGTCCTTATTCCTGGGTTGTTCAAAACTATATGGGCCCTCCTCTCACTACAACATTATTAAAACAAATGACTTTTGCTTCCTAATGACCAGGCTGAATTTATACCTCCCTTAAATAAAGGAGAAAAGATTGATATGCCAAGAAGACAGGATCTTTGGGTATAAATGATAGCATATTATGCTAATGTATTAATATAATTTTTGATAGGAGATAGAGGATATCATAGGGAGTTATTGCTAAATACCAGGTAGACAGATTGTTTCCTTCTATAGCCACCAAAACTATGCATTAAATATTCTCTGTATCATGTAGCTCCGTGCCATTGACGTAATTTCACTTTTTTGTGTGATTTTGGTATTTAATCACTATATCTTTATGATTAATGTCCATATTCTATTGCAGATGACTCAACAATTACAAGAAAATGACCGTAGATATAAAATTATTATTTAATACTCACTTATCTTGAATTCCTTACAAGAAACTGTATTATGCACCTATAACATGAGAAGAATGGGAAAATGAGCTCTATAACAAATAAGCAATATTTTGGGATCTTCTGTTTGTACACTGTTTTGAAATACTTATTCATTATCTCTTTCTATGAACATTTGAATTTGCAGTTGCTAGGTGCAAAAGTCCTGTTAAAATTACTTAATGAAGAGCATGGTGAATTCATTATATATGCTATCATATGGAATATGTTCTCTTGTATAATGAGATATAATTATGCTACTTTTTACATTACCGTCTATATTGGTCTATATGTGTATACAATACATAATTGGTAACGTGTGCACTAATAAAATAGAGTCTGGGCAATGGTCCCTCCTCCCTCGGCTATTTTCAGTTTTACCCAGTCTTTCAAAGTACATGGGCCCAGATGGAAACAGTGCACTTATTTAAAGTCAGTGAAAGGAAATGGACAGTTTTGTGGTGTCATTTGAGAGATTTTCATCTTATTGAAGACAGAAATGACCTCAATGCTTGTTCTCATAGTGTAAGAAAAATAAAAGTATCAAGTAATATAGGATAGTGAGAACAGATAACATTTCCTCTTTGTGAATGGGTGGATAGATAGATATAGATGTAAAAGTCTATGTAGACATATATATAGTTATAGTTAGTTTAAAGTCTCATTGCCAGGCACCTGGGTGGCTCAGTGGTTGACTGTCTGCCTTTGGCTTAGGTCATGATCCCAAGTTCCTGGGATTGAGTTCTGCATCAGGCTCTCCTGTCTCTGTGTCCCTCATAAATAAATAAATAAAATCTTAAAAAAAAATAAGTCTCATTGCCTATGATTCTCAATGGCATTATCTTACTATCAAATAATTAGATAATTTTCTTTTAGATTTATTTTAGAATTCATCCCATGAGTCTTCCACATTCTATTAGGGAACATTGATAATTTATAATTAACTACCAAGGATATATTTAAGGCAAAAAGATTAATAAGACTGAAAAGCAATAGAGGCATATGATATGCAAATAAAAATGGGAATGTTATGAATTATTATAATACAGGCTTTTATTTTAGCTAAAGCATTTCTTGTTTCAAGCAAACACTGAGATGCGTAAGATTAGTAAAGACTCATCTAATTTGCCTTGAGTTTGAATTAAGAGGTTAATATCTTAAAGGAGCATTTCAGTGGATAAGATTTCCCAGGTCATGTTTTCCTAATCCCCATTCTTCCTGGGGTAACCACTTTTCACATCACATACTAATTTCACACTTGGGACAGTCCTTTGTAATATCAGACCTGAATGTGATTGTTATGTCTCAGAGCTCCTGGAATAAAGAAGGAATTGTACTTTGTCCCTGCCACAATATAACCTTTGATAATTAGTTAAATCCTAAATTTCACTCTATTTTTATTATTATATTTAGCCTGCTAATTTATCTTTGCTATGTATTTTACCCATAACTGAATATTAAATCATATAAGAATAACAATAGGTAAACATGTGCAGTCAAAAAGACAATAAGACATATGGGTAAATTGGAATGGTAGAAATAATTATTGTTTCCATCTTTGGGAAAGCTAGATGCCTCTACTTTGTGTTTTCACAAATTAGAAATAAAATGCCTAGCTACTGGACACTGGGGAGAACTCTGAAAAATCTAATAATTGAAATGTACATGTTCTAGGCTAAGAAACTAAATATTATGTTATTGTCAACCATGTATATTGCTTCAGAGACAAATATCTACAAGTACTGTTCCTTCTTTGTTTGACATGCAGTGTGGCCAGACAATGAGAAATAGTTTTCTTTCTCATATTTACACTTTGTAAACTCTTATTTTCTTGTGAAGATGTTTTTCTATTTCTCCTGATGAGGCAGTTACAAGACAGACATAAACTTCACCTCATTTCAGAAGAACCACCATAGAAACAGTGCAGAATGTGGTGTATGATCCTGAACAAGTCCTTGCTTTGGGAAGCATGCTAATGTTGGATTGCTATACCCCTAACTATGGTCCCAATTAGATAAAAGGGCAATGCCACAACTCTGTTGGTGGGAGTAAGGTTCTAGCTATAAGGTATGAACATCTGCATTGCTGGTCAACCTGGGAAATAATAGATCTTGCATAATTTGGACAGCAGAGTCATTAGCAATGTTCGTTTCAAATCTAGACATATATATGTGTATATATGTATATACACATATATATGTAGTTTCACCAACATAATCATGCTCAAAATATTAACTGTGGTCTTGTCGCCAACAATAAAATGTATTAACTGAGAAGAATTTTCATCACTACCATCAACAACATCATTATTTTATCATTACTGTCATCATTGCACTCATTCTGTAGCAAGAAATCTCTGCAGTAGGGCTGGGAGCTTTTTAATTTGTAATGGGTACCTACTTATGTTCCTTAAAGGAGTTTAACTACTATTTAACTTAGTGTTCATCTTTCAAGTTTCAGTTTCCATAGCTACATAGTACGGGCTAAGAAATCAATACCTGGGAGGATTCTGATGCAGGTGGTCAATCATCGCTCTTTTTTTTTTTTTTTTTTTTTAATTAATTTTTATTGGTGTTCAATTTACCAACATACAGAAAAACACCCAGTGCTCATCCCGTCAAGTGTCCACCTCAGTGCCCGTCACCCATTCCCCTCCAACACCTGCCCTCCTCCCCCCTTCCACCACCCCTAGTTCGTTTCCCCGAGTTAGGAGTCTTTATGTTCTGTCTCCCTTCCTGATATCAATCATCGCTCTTTAAGAAATACTGGAGGGACGCATAGGTGGCTCAGTTGGTTAAATGTCTGCCTTTGACTCAGGTCATGACCCCAGGGCCCTGGGACAGAGGCCCAGGTTGGGCTCCCTGCTCAAAAGGGAGCCTGTTTCTCTCTCTCCCTCTTTTCTGCCCCCTCACATGTGTTCTCTTTCATTCATTCATAAATAAATAAATAAATAAATAAATAAATAAATAAATAAATAAATAACTTAAAAAATATTGGAATGAGTTGTGGGGCAACTGAGTCAGTCCTTCCTTCCTTCCTTCCTTCCTTCCTTCCTTCCTTCCTTCCTCCCTCCCTCCCTCCCTCCCTCCCTTCCTTCCTTCCTTCCTTCCTTCCTTCCTTCCTTCCTTCCTTCCTTCCTTCCTTCTTCTCCCTGCTCTTGAATTCTGGATGAGAAATACATGAGCCACCCCAGTGGGAAGCTGAGGATAATCGGTATCAGTTCTCTAGAGGAGGCTTGGAACTGTGTTGGAGATGTTACAAGCAGTGTTGTGTGTCCGTGGCATATCACAGAAGGCACATTCAGTTGCAATTTGATGTTGACATCTATATTGTGCCTTCATTTTGTGATCCTTTTGGGAAAGGCTGATACTAGTTTGGTTTGGGGAAACTTAGTCTGGGATCTGGACAGAGCAGTAAATGTAAAGTCAAAGCTTGAAACCCATATGCCAATAAAAGTTCACAAGTGGCCAAAGGATTAATGAGAGATTAGGAAGTAACAATAGGATAGGATAAGTGGGTACTTTGTTGGGATCTTTCTTTAGTTCAGAAGAAAGATAAGAACATTATAATGAGGATGAATAGAAAGGGAAACAGGACGGAGCAGAGTGGTGACTTTCTACAACCATTACCGTAAATGATAATAGCAGTTCTTCACTATTTTAAAGTTTATATACCTTCTAATATTTATAGGTATGTACAGTTTACACTATATTTACACATAGTTTGTCTCATTTTCACAGAACCTTCATGAGATAGGCGTGGCTGGAGTTGCCCACTAATTTTTTTATTGAAAAAATTGAAAACTAAATAGTTTCCTCTGCTTTCCTTCTTAGTCTTAAAACATCTTAGTTTTCCTCCAGAGGCAAGGTAGATGTTAATACAGAAAAAGTCCTAGGAGTTATAGCCCTACAGTGAGAATGCATATCTAAAGCCTGTGAAGCCAATTCATTCGATCAAAAGATTGATACACAACATCTGTAAAGTAAATTTTGCAGAAGGAAAGCTTGTTTAGCATAGCCAGCTAAATTGAAATATACCAATATTTTCATTTTTAAGTCTATGGAGAACAATTATAGTATCTGAGGAACGAAAATGGTGAGGAGACAGTTAATATTGACCAATAACTCTAAACAGAATATGAGTTTGCAGCATCAAAGTACTCGTGTCCAAGCTTAGTAATAAACTTCTAGCCTCAAAACTATTCTTTGGCTTGCTTGTTATAGCCATTTTTTTTCATTTAGCCTTATTATTGGGTAATAAATGATATGAATGTGAATGTGAAATTGTCTTAGGCTGTAAAGTTGCACCAGATATTATGTGAACCTAGAAGAAATTTCATATACTACTAAGAGTATACTATCTCTTTTCTTTCTATAATGCCACAAATGATTTCAATGAAAATGAGTCACAGTACCCAAGAAGAACTAGATATTGAACTTTATAAAAGTACAAGCAGAGCTCACCGACAGGCAGTTCATCATGCTTCTACATTTAGGTATTAATTTCAATTTCAATCTTCCTGTAAAACAAAAAGGAAGAATTTTTTATTATGGAGTAATGGCCCTGCTGAAGTGACATAAATTATAGTTGAAGACATTAAAGTTACACACTAAAGGCTACTTCCCACTCCTTTACCCCATGGATTTCTTTCCAGCACAGTCTGGATTGCTTCTAAAAATAACCTAGATTTTAACCAAACCAGGCTCTCTACTTTCCACACAGAACTGCCACAATGTCCTTAGACAAAAATTGTCAGAAAGAATTGTTATGTTATTTGGCCTCACTTCATGGGATACCACATTGAGCATATCCTTGAACCCTCTCACACTGACGTCATTATTATCTATGACATCATTATTATCTATGAATGTGAAAGGTGCTGAAGTCCTACTTTGGCAACCAAGGACAAAGTCAAATCACAGATAAAATTATTAATTAGACAAGTAAAATATTTTATTTCTTCTGTCTCTTCTTGTTTTTCTTCTCCCCCATTATACTTCCTAGATTTCATCTATGTTCAGAGTTCCTTGAACACCACTACATATTTTATTAAGTATAAATGATATCTTAGGATCTATTTTAGCTCAAGGTGTTACAATTCTGAATACAGCAATGTGGTTTTCTTCCAGGAGCTCTTGGACAGCAAAAGCTAGACAATTGTGAAACAAAGTCAATGAGCGTAGAGTGCTTTGATTTGGGGCATTGTAAGCAAGTCTTACAGTTCATGGAAGTAGGTTCCTAGAATAAGTAAAATGGAAATTGAGGCTTAAAGATGAGTTAGGGAATACAAATTCTCTGGAGGTTAAGAATAGCAAAACTGGAGGATGCAGGCCTGGCAAAGTTTCAAATTGAAGGGATAATATGGATGTTTTAGGCATTGCAAACAATTCTATTTTATATCATTTTAAACATTTTCAGCATTAAAGATATAAAAGTGATATATAGAAATTAAATAGTCCAAATTAATTTAGAAGAGAAAATAAGTGTCCCAAAGACAGAAATCATCCACCACAAAAGGTTTCTGTATCATTCTACATGAACAAATTTGCAGATTTGATATATCAATTGGTAGAAATGTGTCTTATTCTCTTATTCTTTTAAACAGATAATATTTCTATTAGATATATTTATTAAATTATTCCCAAAGTTAGTTTTTACTTGCTTATAAAACCAATGCTGTAACTAATATCAGTGGATATGAAAATGAGTGATCTACCCACAGAACTTAATTTCAACTTTAATAGATATTGCCAAAGCTTTTTCAAACTGTTTATTCCAATTTAGTTAAAAAGTGTGAGAGTATCTGCTTCCAGGCTATTCTAAAATTAATGATACTTAGCTTGAAAACTATAAAATTGCAGACTTAATACATTTTCAATGGTTGAATTAGTTATTTCATAACGTTCAATTTAATAGTATAATATTTATATTTACAAAATTTCAAGTGAATCAATTTTTAAATTTCTGTAGTAAAGATAAATAAAAATATTTCCAAGACAGTTTGTCTACATAACTTTCATATCCTTTGAATGTTTTTTTAAAAAATCAATTGTTTCCCTTTCTCTTATTAGGTTGCTTATTTTTATGATTTATATAAATAATTTATGGAAATCATTACTACCATAAATGTTGCCACTTTTTCCTGGATTTTATTATACTTTGTTCAGAGTGAATTTTATATAGAACTTGTAAAAAATTTTATAAAGAAAATAGTTAGTCTGAAATTTTATTTCAGATTTGGAAGTCCCTTACTCTCCAAGATCGTGTGTGTGCATGTGCATGCACAAATCCATTATATTTCTGTAGTACTTTTATGTTTTCATTCTTTTAAATTTAGAATATTGATCCATTTGATCAATTGAACATTTTTTGTCCTAATAGGTAAGAGAATGATTCAATCTCATTTATTTCATAAAATTTAGAAAGTTACCACAACATCAATGAATAAGCAATACATTTTTCTGCAGTGATATCAACAGCAAGCTGAAAAAAAAAAATATCTACTAGTGTTTTTATTCCTCCTGGTTTTCTGTTATGATCTCCTGATCTTTTTGTCTGTTTATCCCTGTGACCACACTACGTCATTTTAATAAATGTTTGTTTAATATTAATTTTGGAAAATTACCCAGGAAAACCTCTCTACATGGTTTTCTCTGATAATTTTTACATATCTATTTTTCTTCACAGAGCAAAGTTTTTATAAGTTGCACATTTGCATTTACAAACAAAAAAATCTGTTATTTTTGAGGAGACTTCTATCTATATACACATATGTGTACAGAGGGAGAATGGATATCTTTGTGATACTGATGCTTTGAATCCAAAACAATCATGTTTTTTTTTTTTCATTGATGTAAATCTCCATTTAGATGTTCCAGTAAAATGTCAAACATTTTACATAATTCTCTCAACACTTAAAAAAAAAAAAACACTGGGGCGCCTGCATGGCTAAGCATCTGCCTTCACTTCAGGTCATGATCTCAGGGTCCTGGGATCGCATCCTGCGTTTCATTCCCTGATCAGGGGAGGCCTGCTTCTCCTTCTCCCTCTGCCCCTCACCCTGCTGGTGCTCTCTCTCTCTCTCTCTCTCTCTCTGTCTGTCAAATAAATAAAATCTTAAAAAAATCATCAAAATTCTACATACATTAGCTTAGAAAAACACAAAGCAACAAGGGCTATACCAAGAATAGCAGCAAAGACCACTGTCTCCTACCTCATACACTTGCCAGCAGTTTTAGGCTCCAGAGGCAAACATTTGTAGTTCTAAGCATTTCTTCTGTTGGTTTTTGGTTGTTATCTCCATAGTCTGTCTTTATTTCTCAGTTAATCAAACTTTTAATAGTTCTTCCAGATATCAAAGACAGTGGCTTACACTAAGTGAAATATATTTTCTAATCTCCTTTTACCATTTATATCATTATCTTTATGTCAGTTCTCAGTGACTCTATAACTGAATAGTAGAATTCAAACATCATTTCTTGTGTCTCTGAATGAAGAAATCGATACCCCTGTCTTTCCTCCTTCTTCTGCTGCCTCTATACTTCTATTAACTATAAAATAACCTTGTATCATCAGATTCATAACATTTTCATTCTGTTTCACAATCATTGAAACTGCAGTATTTTGTTTAGACATTGATTCAAAAAATTAGAAATAAAATAATAAGGGGTATTAATAATATAGCTTGAAGAAGCCAAAACCCATCCAGAATTGAAAGAGAGAAGAAAACCAGCCCAGACTCAAAAGAGAAAAAGTCTTATAAAAGTTATAAAACGCTCTAGCGACACCTTACTGAGTGACTACTTCTTTCGTACTAACGATGCCCAGATATATTTTCATTTATGACTGTAGATATCCAATTGCTAAATTGCCCTTAATTCACAATAGCACCCAATTCCTAGTTATTTCCACTTCTTCTAATCCACTTTGGGAAGTGCAGGATTCAAAATGGATCCTCCTTCTTTTAGACCTTCTTCAAAAATGTTCAGCAGAGGGGCACCTCGGTGGCTCAGTGGTTGAGCATCTGCCTTCAGCTCAAGTCGTGATCGAGTCCCACATTGGGCTCCCCACAGGGAGCCTGCTCCTCCCTCTGCCTATGTCTCTGCCTCTCTCTGTGTCTCTCATGAATAAATACTAATAAAAAAAAAGGTTCAGCAGAAACTTCACTTTGCAAAAATTGTTTCCCTCCTCTTTTAGTTGAGTAACATTTCAGGGATCGCTCTTCCCTTTGGTTGAGTGATATTCTTCAGTTCCTCCTTGAAAGATAATAAGTCTGATCCTGTATGACTGCTAGCTGGTTTTTGATAGTCTTTGACTGATTAAACTTTAACAGTTTGGAAATTTTAACAAGATTTGTTTGAAACTCAGAGCTGTGGACCAGGACCCCTGACTAGATAACAATGATATGATTAAGGTTGACTTTCAACTTGGGCTTTCATAGCTTCATTGAGATTTTCTATGTTAGATTTATTTGTCTCTCAGGGTGTGTGTGTGTGTGTGTGTGTGTGTGTGTATGTGTGTGTGTGTTTAAAGGTTTATTTATTTATTTGAGAGAGGGAGGGCATGTGTGCAGGAGCAGGAGGAGGAGCAGGAGAGGGAAAGAGAATCCCCAAGCAGACTCACTGCTGAGCACAGACACTGCCCACAAGGGGCATGATCCCAGGACCCTGAGCCAAAACCAAAAGTCAGACACTTAACTGACTGACTGAGCCACCCAGGTGCCCCTCAGAATGTATTTTTTGATCATACTTTGGTGTCCTCTTGTGAATTTTGGCCTTTAAGGTTTTAATTGCCTGTATTTTCTTTCATATGCCTTATATGTTATCTCGTAGAGGGCATCTATAGGAAAGGACTGGCTTATCATGATAAGCTTACTTTTAACTGGTCCAGGAGTGGAGTTCAGGAAGTCTCTTCAGTCAGGCACCCTGTGGAAAAATTTGCTCTAAGTCACCTTTTTAAAACCTTATAAGGACTCTCCTTTGTGCTGCTTTGTTTAGCTCAGGATTTTGTCAGAACCTTGTTATCGTTTTTTTTTTCAAAAACTAGATTGTACAGACAGAAAGTTATATAACAATCATTCTTACCCACTATACATTTCTCATTGGGTCATCCCATGCAGCCTGCCTAGCCAGTGGGGGTGGAAGCTCATTTCTCTCAGGTATGCCTACTACTATGTGAATTCACTGGCTTATGTCTCCAAATGCAACCCAACTAAGGACAGTTTGGCATCACTATGGCCACAGGAGTTTGGGAAAATTTTAGGATTCGACAAGATTTTTCATTTATGGGGTGCCTTAAAATAGAAAGACAATGGAAAATGTGTCTGCATTGGTATGATGGAGCTTCTAGAGGCAATTAAAACTCTAAAACTACTTTCCTCAAAGACTTCTGGCAAAAGTATGGTGGGTTGAATTGTTCCCCTAGATAAGATATCCTCAAGTCTTAACCCCCAATATCTATGAATGTGGTCTCCTTTGGGGATAGTCTTTGCAGATGTAATCAAGTTAAGGTGAGTTCATACTGTGCCCTAAATCCAATGGCCAGTGTGTTTATAATGAAAGGAGGGGGATGTTTGTACACAGAAACACAGAAAAGAGTCACAGAGGGAAGAGACCACGGGAAGACAGAGGCAACAACTGGAGCGAGGCAGCTACAAAGTCTCACAACGCCCAGGATCATTGGCAACCACCGCAAAATAGAAGGAAGGAAGGGTTCTTCCTTACATGCTCCTGCTGACAGCCTGATTTTTGAATTCTAGCCTCCAGAAGTTTGACAGAAATTTCTGTTATTTTAAGCTGTGTGGTTTGTGGTAATGTTACAGAACCCCTAGGAAACTGATACAAAAGACAAATACAAAAAGAAGAGAAACTTGAGACTGCTTCTTTTAAGGATCCTTCTAAATTCTACTCTCCTTGCCTTTATCTTTGCCTTTCTCCAACTCTTACCTTTCTTGACTTGTCAATAATTCCCTCTCCTTTTCCCAGACTTTGTGGGCCATGCCCAGTGCCCACAGATGTTTTGCCTTTTCCTCCTTCGATTACACCTGTAAAATCCATGCAATCACAGTTTGTATTATACCTGTCTAAAGCCAAAACATCTCTCACCACTTTTTTTCTTTTTCTCTTTTTTTCTCCTCACTCAGGAAATTTAAAAGGTAAATTGATCAGAAAAAAGCAATCTTTTTGTCATTATGTGAACACTCTAGGAATATCTAGTTCAGATAAGCAGTTAAAAATGTGTAAGAAAAAGTTAATTAACTGTGATTCTTTTGCTTTAAGAAATGTGAACAAGTAAATTTAAATAATAGCTTTTGTTACTATAGTTACAAGATAAGAAGAAAAGGCTTTGGTTCAAGATAAAAGAAGAGCCTTCAAAAATGATTTAAAGATTCTTTAAAATTTAGTTCATGAGGATCAGATTTGTAAATTGTATTTTTTGAAGTTTATGTAGTATTTCAGATAAATAGATAAAACTTTAAACTAATTGAAATGAGTCCATAATCTTATTTTAAAGATAACTCTACATCTTCTAAGAAGATGTATATGGCTTAGTATATGAAATAACATTCTTGTTTAAAAAAGGCAAAATCTAAACTTCTTGTGATTCAAAGTTTCTAAATATATTATCATTCTTTCTAAAAGCTTTTTACAATTACAATCTAGAAAATAATATTTAGCTCTATGATAGTATGATGATGGGTGTCTTTTTAAAGGTCCTTTAAAGAAACCTTTATTAAGGTATAAACCACATGCAATAAACTGTACATATTTAAAGCATGCAATTTGATTTGCTTGCATAGAGGTATACACTCATGAAATCATCACACTAACATGATGAAAAACATATTCACTCTCTCCAAAAATTTTCTTAACTCCTCCGCTAATCTCTCCCTCTTAACCTCTCTATGCACCATCCCCACCTTCTCCAGGAAACTACTGGTTTGCTACCTGTCACTCTAGATTTAGTTTGCATTTTCTAGAATTTTATAAAAGTGGAATTTTGCAATATGTACTCTCTTTGGTCTGAATTTTGTCACTCTGCATAATTACTGTTATGTAATTATGTTATACTGTATATGGATATTTTATTGCTTTTCTATTGCTGAATAGTATACCATTATATGGGTGGATATTCCACAGTTTGTGCATTGGCTTTAATGGCAATGAAATGGTCAACTCTCTCAGGTGTCCTTGGAAACTTTGCCTATAAACTGATACCTAGATATTCAGTATGTCTCAAAATATCTCCCCTAATATTAGGCTCCGCCTTATTACAAGCTGACATTTTTCTTTTTTTACAAGCTGACATTATTATGTACCCCAAAGGACTCTCATACTACACGGTACAATTGTCATTGGTTATAAGCAGCCTTTCTTCAACATCCTCCTAGATAATCTTTGCATAACCTAAAACCTGGAGACCTAATTCTTTTCACGTGTTGGAGATAACACCAGAAAAAGCCATTCTTGCATCTTAATGTTTAAGGACCTTAGCAGGTACTGTTAACAGCCAGCACATCAGTGAGTGTCCTATGGTATTATCTTTGGATTCATGTTTCTCAATTAAAATATACTCATATCACTATTCCAAAAAGCTTTCCTTATTAGAGACTACAGCTGCAGGTTCGTAAGCAACCCCCATCAAATACACACATATATTTATATATATATAGCTTATATATATAGCTTATAATCTTTAGAAGGGGCTAACTCCACCCAAGAATTTTGGGTCAAGTAGATGCCTACAATGAGATGAAGTAATTTATACCCAAGATCCACCAAACATGATCACAAATTGCTGTCTTAATCTTCATCTTTTTTTTTTTTTTAAGTTTCCTAGCTATCTTTTTCTTCTTTTGAGCTTTTAAGTATGTTACTTATAGGACCTCAGTTCTTAATATTGTCTTTTACATCATTAGTTAACCCTCAGTGTAAGTTAAACATCTGTCTACAATTTGCTCATGATTTGACTAAAACATGATAGTTAAATTGACTATTGGATTTCCTTTGGATGCTGTACAATATCCCTTGGTGCCAATTTCTTATAATAGATCAATTGGCTTCCTAAGTATTTGCACTCAACCATTAAGATATTTTTTAGAAGGCAAATATCACAATAATCCAGACAACCAGAAATATAATCACCCTATTAGGTCATACTTTGTCTTCACTGAAGTAACACTCAGGGCCCTTTCATGGCATTTCGCTTTTATAACTGGACTTTCACAGATATAGAATTTGAGGAAGTCCTAGGGAGCACATATATTTGAAGGCTTACATTTACAGTCTGTATAAGAAATGTGTAGTATGTAGGCTCAGGCTTTAATTTATTTGGTTTAGATTTACCTGAGGGTCTGTATTTGAAAAACATCATCATCCCTTGATGCCAAGCCACATTTGATAAATTGCATCAAAGCATTATAATTCTATCTGGCAAGCCCATAGGTTATTTTGGCCAAAGACAGGCCTTTAGGTGGCCCCTAATAATGAGTAACAATATTCCAGCACAAAAGACAATATTGGTCATTACTAACTTATTAGAAAAGATCTGTTATTTTGGTAAATGAATGCTTGCCTTCAGGAGAGCCTCTGATATCACTCAGCTCTGGTTTATCCTTTTCCTCATCCCCTTTTCAATTAGGGCCTTTTTCTCACCATCACGCCCTGGTGACAATTGATCAGTTCTCTGGAAATATTTGCTTTTTCCAGAATTATATGTTAATGGAATCTACTGTTGTTTTTGAGACTGGCTTCTTTCACCTAACATAATGTATCTGAGATTCATTTATGCTGTTTATATCAGTCGTGTGTTCCTTGTATTGCTGAGGTCCCCATTGTATGAATGTAACTTGATAGGCTCTTTACCTAAAAACCGTGACCTTCCTTTAGCTCTGAGGCACTGTCTTCTAATTTACTTTCATTATTTCCTTCCTCCTTTTTTTTTCCTTTTTTTCTTCCTAGTCCTCTTTCTCTTTTATGCTTGGTTTTCCTCAGATATTTGGCAAACCTGTATTTTCCAACCATATGTAAGAATAAAAGCTTAGTTTAATGAATATTAATAATTCAAAAAACATAAATAATTGATGTAGGTTTCCTTTACCTCTCTTTATGATTATGGAGATGCAGCATTTTCTTTTCCATAGGTCACCTGAGGTAGATACTTCTTGCACAGGAGGTGCAAGAGTACAAAAGAGGACCCAATAGGGAGGGTCATTACATTAGAACTCCCAGTTTCCCTCAGGAAGGTTGTTTAATTCCTTTAGAGAAGAGTTCTCAGTTTTACGACTGCATATAGGTACTAAGCTGACAAGTACTATTCATGGATCCAAGGGCAGAAAAGGTGATAGCTGGGATAGCTTCTCCATAGATGGTCCTTGAAGTAAGTATTCTTCTTTCATTACCAGCTGCTCTTTCTCTTTGTACATATGCTAGCAATTTCACTGTACATCTTTGGCAAACCTATTTTATCTCCGCTATGGCATTTTTTTCTTTGTTCTCCAGAAAATAGCTTCTTTAGTATTCATTTATCTGTCTAAATGTTCTCATTTACTTACTGTTGTCCAGAAACCTTCCAAGATACTGGTCTCAAAGAATACTGTATTCTCAACAATGTAGGATTTTTCTCTTTTCAACTCTTTCCACGTCTTTCTTGAAATACCCAAACATTTATAAAATATGATTACTGACAGAAAAGAAATGAAATGCATACTGCTGTACTGAAATATTTATTTTTTTATTCACTTCAGCTTTGTCATAAAAAATTTGTAGTTTAATTGCTTAAACCATATGGCCACCACAAAGTTACTAACTAAATGGATATAGAAAGTATTTCCTTTCTGTTTATTCATTTATAAATTATATATGGTTTATTATATGTAGTATACTATACTTAAACATGGACTATTTTACATTTTATTTTAATTGGTAGAGTATTACAAATTATATGGTTTCAATTATAAATTATTAAGTTATAACAAAAACAATTTCTTCCTAGCATATCCTTTTACAGGTCTTTTAAGAATAAATTGCATTCACATTGTACTTTGAGTCAGCAAAATTTTATATTGCATCATCATTGAATAAAACAAATAATTTTATCTTCTATGTTTAACTTTTAACTAAATTTAGATCAGTATTTATGATGGTATCAAATGTCTCACCTCAGACAGAATAACTTCCAAAAGCTTTACTTAGATTCCATGAGTTGGATGAACAAAATCAAACTACCTTCAAAAGAACAGAGTTTCTGTTTGCAGGATCTCACAGTGTTGAACAAGTGGCATCATGTAATTGTGAAAATTTTTTTAAAGATCATATTTATTTATTCATTTATGAGAGACACACACGGAGAGAGAGGCAGAGACACAGGCAGAGGGAGAAGTAGGCTCCATGCAGGGATCCCATTTAGGACTTGATCCTGGGTCTCCAGGATCATGCCCTGGGCTGAAGGTAGGCGCTAAACCACTGATTCACCCAAGGATCCCAATAATTGTGAAATTCTTGTACCACTAATGGCATCAATGTGTTAATACCTAATGCTTCACCTATCATTCCTGAGCAAGAAAATGTGGAATCAAAGTGAAATGAAATTAAGTTTGGAAGAGTAGTCTAACTGAAAAATCATGCTTTACAGAAGGATGTGTATATGTATATATGCTTAAACAATCTGCAGATTAACACAGTAAAATGCTCACTTAGAACATATTCTTCCCAAAATAACTATAACTTTTCGAAGTAGAGGTAGATGTGTTTCCATCACATATACATCCTTCAGTTCTTATATTCACTGATATCACCATGGCCTCCATAGGGATAGTATATATTGACAAAAACATTTGTCAAGTTTTAAGTTACAACTGATATTTCATTTTCAGCTTTCCTGAGAAGTGGAACATCATTAACTTTTCATTAAACATGGACTTACTCCCTCACCCCACCTTTTGTTGCTTGTGGCTGCTGAAAGCAATTATTACAAAATAAAATACAGTTGGTAGGTAGTAAAATAAACAAATAGTTGTACAATTATCACACACAATAAAAGACAAAACTATTATGGCAGGAATATTTAGATTATTTTTAAACAGTTTTATTGAGGTATTGTTTGCATACCATAAAATGCACTTATTCTAAATGTTTCAAGGAGTTTTAGTAAATTTACAGAGTTGTGCAATCATCACCACAATTTAATTTTGGAATGTTTCCATCATTCCAAAAACAAACCACATGCCCAAATGCAGTCATTCTCTCTTCCTACCCCCGGGCCTGGGAAACTGCAAATTTATTCTTTATAGATTTGCCTTTTCTGAGCCTTTCATGTAAATGGTATCATACAATATGTGGTCTGTGGTTCCTGGCTTCTTTTGATAATACTGCCTTAAGGTTTATCCATGTTGTAGTGCCCATCAGTACTTTGTTCCTTCTTAAAACTTCCTTGACAGGAACTTTGAGAATCGTGAGTCCCTACACATATTTCAGTAACACCTAACCTACTAACTCTCACAATTACCCTCAAATATCCAACTGACTGGCTGCTTCACCTATCACGATACCACAGCATATAACTGGCACTTATCCCAGTGGCTGGAAGAGGCCGCAGGATTAGGTTCCCCCAGTATCCCGGGGACTGGAAGATGTTGGCCATCAGAAAGTGAGAAGGATGATCCCAGGTCTCCTCTCAAAATTTCACTTCTGTTAAAGTGAGGATTCTGTTTGCTGTGTGCTGCACATGCTTCTACACCATGGAAGATGTTAGGAGTTAAAGACAAGGCCTTCCTAACCTATTCTACTCTATTTTAATGCCATTACTAATAACCACTGCTTTAAATGTAAAACTCTGGATCCTGTGACAAGAGACATAAACTGTGATTGTTCCGCACCAACTATCATGTGCAATCCTCCTAAGCCAAATATTTAATATAAGCTGCTTTGCACTTTTCTTGCCACATTGATTGTAATCATTGTCCTTGCTGCTGTACTTTTTTTGCATATTCTATAATTATATTTGGCATATACATTAAATGTTACTGATGCTTCCATATTGATATTGCTACCTCACAACTACTACATCCTCCTATTTTATCTGAAGAGATTTTTGTTGTTTCTTTTGGATTCTCTCTGTATACAATCACGTCAGATGCAAGGAGTAAATTTATTAATTCAGAGTAGGTATGGAGAGGAAACTGGGGAAAGAGAGGTCTATCCTGTTTTAGCTAAACACAAAGGACAAAATGGGAAGGTACGAGGAAAAGGGGAGACGCAGGTGATCTTGGGGAATGTCCTGTAATTATGAGCACCAGCCTGGCAAAAGCTGAGGTCTTATACTTCTGTAATGAGACAGTCTCACCCTCCTATTTCAAAACAACTCAGGTCTGGTTTATAAAGCCAATCTAAAAAAAAAATATTGTCAAGTGCTGGGTAAAGAGCCCATCGAGTTACTATAATAATCTATTTCTACCTAATTGTAAAGCAAGAAGAAACAGAAGAAAGGAAGGAGATGGACACTGCCTTTGCACCCTGCTTGTCAATCAAAGAAAAGCAAACCCGTTGATTGTGGTTAGAAAGCTATCAGCTGAACAAGGCAGCTTTGCGTTAGCATTAAACTTGGGACTCTGCAAATTATTTCTTGCAAGTCACAAAGAGATGCTAATGAGTATCATGGTGAGAAACCTCTATTGCTCATCATGTGGCTTCAAAGCTAACATTAATCCAGAGGCTGTGTGAATGCTGCTAACTAAATATAAAAGACTTTCTTTTCTTAAATTTTCATCTTTCGGTATTTTCTCTTTGGGACACAGCAACACAGTTTGCCGCCATGCAAACTATTTTGTATCAGGCAGGGGCTACAAGAGCAATACGGTGAACAAAGAGACAAGAAAAGTAAAAAAAAAAACAAACAAAAACCAGGGGTTTGAAGATCTTTTGAACCAAGTCTAATATAGGCAACAATTAGAAAGAGGAGACCTGCATCACATGACTTGAACATAGTGATAAAAAAGGAAGTGAATGAAATGCACATTGAGGGAAGGATGGGCAAGAGGCTTCTTTAATAACAACACAGATCTCTCAAAATCAAAGGAAATTTGAAGGGGAAATAAATTTGTGCTATGCCAATTGCAGGTATATTTGCAAGAGAATTGGATAGATCTTGGTGTTCATGCCCCTTGTTTGTATGACCCAACATGACCTCAAATCCTCTCACTTGCAAACCTGGTTGGCTTGGCTCATTCTATGGATTCATCCATCTATGTTCAGAGTTTCACACTAATCCGGTCACTCATATCAATAAAACAGACTGTGTTCTCTTTTTCAACCCAGTACCACCTCTACGGATCAATCATAAGGAGCCTTGCAGTAGGTTCTATTATCAGTCTGTAGACATTCTTCACTAAGGCACACATGAAAGATGTTAACTCAGTGTGGCTAAAAATAACTCAAATGAATCAGTTAATACCTCAGGGCACTTATTACAATGTCCTTAGTCTTCCTACTTGGAATTCTCGAAGTTCACTTTGTAGAAGGATTGTGTTTTTAATTCACTCGCTTATTTTTAGATATGCAAAGGATCAACGGATGCATTCTTATAAGTAATCATATAATAATAATAAAGCCAAAATTTTCAGTCCATAACCCAAAACTTAATCATAGATTTCATTTGAGTCAATGATCTTGGAGATCTTTTCTATGCATTTTATGTTTATATGAATGCACATAGAAATATGTCTGAGGGTACCCATAGTTTATGCATGTGATCGTTTTATATATACCTATATTTCTATTTCTACAAGTTTCTTTTATATGCAAATTATATACCTTAGAGTTTTTCTATATTAGTACCATTTTTCTGCCTCATTCTTTTTTAACTCTTATACTGGCTCTATAGTATGGCTACAACATAATTTATCCAGCACTTTCTTTGGGAATACAAATTAAGTTTGTTTTAACATTATTAAAAATGTTGCTAAAATGAACATCCATATATATATATATATATATATATATATATATATATATATATATAAATATCTTTTACAAATTTTCTTTGAGGATCTCTCTGTCTCTCTGTCTTTGTCTTTCTCTCTGTATATATATATTACATATATAATATATATATTATTTCTCTCTGTATATATATTATTACATTATATTTTTAAAAAAATTTTATTTATTCATTTGAGAGAGAAAGAGAACACAAGCTGGGGGTGAGGGGAAAGACAGAAGGAGAAGCAGACTCCCCTCCAAGTAGGGAGGCCAATGTGGGTCTCCATCCTAGGACCCTGAGATCATGATCTGAGCCAAAAACAGATTCTTAATGGACTGAGCCATCCAGGCACTTTTATTATTGTTATATATATTATGTTTCAAAGAGACAGAGAGAGAGAGAAGGAGAGATGGAGAGACAGAAATAGAAAATTGGAGAATTGTTCACATAGAGATCATTTTTTAATTTTTCCTGATAATATACCACAAAATTCTAGCAATTAGATGCCATTATATTGTTGTTGCTTCTAACTCAGTAATCCAGTCTTGTGATTAAGGCTGAAGGTAGAGTTTTGGTGAATGTCAGAAATTGCAACTGTGTCTATGTAAAAAATCATGATATAATAGCCCTTATTTCCTAGATAGTTCCCTACACTCTACGAATAAAGATATATTTCCCCCAGCTATTCTAATTTGATTGAAGAAGAATTCAGGTTAAAAGAGTCATAAATTTTGAAGTCTGACAGGTTCCCAACTTTTGTTAACTATTCCCTGGAATTAGTGCATAAACTCACAGAATTGTTGAAATTTTACTAAGACAGAAATTCATTAAACTGAATGAAAAAAAATACTTATTCGGTATCTTCTTTTAGTTTTATCATTTACTTGACAAAATTGCATACCAGAGATTAACATTTAAGATGGAGAACACAAAATCCCTTCAAGATTGACTAATGAAATTGAAAGGTGGTTTAACAGCTTGGAAAGATGAGAAAATACATTAATCTTTTATTTTCTGAAATCACAATTTTCTGAGGTAAGATAACAAATGTGGTTTTATTTCATATTTTTAAACTTACATTCTGATAACCTCCTGGTTAACTTTTGTGTGTCTAACAAAGCCTGTCTCTTCCACTTCACATTGGAATCACTAAATTATGATGATTTCTCTAGAATAGTAATTTCTATGTGAATGGAGACTGGAAATATTCAATGATAACAGCAAAATCAGTTTTAGTCTGACTTCCATCTCTCTAGGTCAGAGGTTCAGCAGAAAATGTCAGAGAGGATTCCTCAGAAGATTTGTAAAAAGAAATATGGTCGAGCTTTTGAGACAATATAATCTGAATTTGATTACTATATTTTTTTCCAAACCATGTGATCTGGGATAATTTACTCAACTGCTCTGTGCTTCAATTTTCTCTTCTGAAAACAGGGGATAATAATACTATTATCCTCACTAAGGACTAACTATGCCATTTCATCAAATAAATAGCTTAGCACAGTGCCTGGAATAATAAGTATCAGATAAGAATTTGTCTTCCTCACATTAGGAATTACATACAAATTCCATTTTTATCTAAGTAAAATAATTAAAAGTTTCCCTAACCCGTTCTTACCCTTCCTAAACTTGAAATTTTCACTGCGATACAAACCATCTTTACTTTGTGCACAATATTTAACAAACTCCTGTTTACACCACAGTTTGCAAACAGTGTTCTCTGGATAGTGCTCAGGTAATGGTAGATGCACAGTGACTAACGAAGTACAACATAGGTGTTAGGAATCATCACACCTCTTGGATTCTTTTTATATTTTTCAGGACTTTATGTGCTATCAGACACTGAAGTAGGGACGCCTGGGTGGCTCAGTGGTTGAGCATCTGCCTTCAGCTCAGGGTGTGATCCCGGGTCCTGGGATCGGGTCCTGCATCGGGCTCTCTGCAGGGAGCCTGCTTTTCCCTCTGCCTGTGTCTCTGCCTCTCTCTCTGTGTCTCCCATGAATAAATAAATAAAATCTTAAAAAAAAAAAAACCAACAACACTGAAGTATATGCAACTGAAGCATATGTAGGTATGTGTCTACTTTTAACCTATGCAGAGGGTCCTCCCACTTCTTACACTGCCATCAGTTGGTACACTAGTGATAAAGTTAATGTCACACTTCAATCTTTCCCAGTGGGCTGCAAAACAACAGGACTTTTTGGACTTTTCCATTGTTTTCCTAGAAGAGATTAGAACTGAGGAGGATGAGAAGATTTTTTTTTTCCTTGTTGCTTCTGCCTCCAAATCTACCTTTCTATCTTTCCTAAAAAATTTGCCTTAGGAGTATGCTTTTATAAATGTAAATATATAGAGATGTTGATAAACACAAAATTAATATTTTTTCATGCCATTCCAGACATAAGAAGTATCCATGTCAATATATATATGTTGATATTTTTGCTACAGAAATTCAAATGGTATATTATCTTTGAAATAAATATATATATGAAATAAATATATACACATATGAAATAAGTATATACACACACACACACACATATATACACACGTTTTCCCAAAAATCATATAAATGATTTTTTGGTTGTTAATTTTTGTTGTCTCATGAAAGTGAGACAATGAATGACCTATGATGAGCTTACTTTTTCTCTGATCATTGACTACATTGACTACAGAGACTGTGAATCAATCCATGTCCCAGTTACTGTAAAGTAGAAATGACATCTCTTTTGTCTCACTGGATTATCCACTATGGTTTGAAAAGGATAAATTATAGAGTTAGAATTTTCTGTCTGACAATAAACATTTTCCAAATACTCCATATGGTTCTTTAGGTATTTGATATGTATATATGTAGGGTTGTGATTTTATTTACATTTCTCCACCAATTCTTTACCTACTCATTTTGGCCCATTTCTTATTCTGAGAGCAATGTATTATCTTTAGAATTATCACTACATTTACTCTGTCATCAATTCTCTCTTGCAGATTATTTTTAATTTTATTTGATTACTATCCCAGTATGCAGTGTTAATGGCTCAAATTTAGTCTATATAATATTCTATGTTCATGTGAGTATTAAACACTTGATTATGTTTTTATTGGTATGTCAGAGGTCAATCAACATGCCTGGAGTCATAACAAAATGGCTGTGAATACCGGTATTTAAATGTAGAGTGTGTGCATAAATGAGCCATTTGAGATTCACAATGGCAGTTGTGCAGTTAAGATAATGTCAAAGTTATATATTCCAGGCCTGTAAAGAATCTAACAAATACTGTTGTTACCTATAGTCTGAATGTCATATGGCAGGAGTTTTTTGTTTTTTAATTCTGTTAGTAAGATATTCTCATGCTCCTTTTCAGATGAGATCATTAAGTGTTAGAGATGTTAAGTAACTTCTCTAAAGTCCCATGGTTAAAAATTTATCCATATGGAAAGTTTCTCAAATTTTTTTCTCTTTTAGTATTCCTTTTACTTTAGTGTCCTTTTAAGAATAATTTAGCACGTCATTCTAGAAAAGGATATATATGATTGTAACGCTTGGCATGCTGAAGAGAGAGCTGGATAGATAGAGGAGGCCTAAGGTTTAAACTGGCTCTACTGCATATTAATATTATCATATTACATATTTAATTTTTCACTTCTCACTCTTCTTATCTATAAAATGTACAGGTTATATTGGATGAGTTCTAAGTTCCCATTGGGCTCTGATACTCTAACTCAGATCAATACCCCATAATAACTCTTCTGCATTGTGAAAACCAAGCTCCAACCCAATTTCAGTCTTCAGAGGTGCCAGGATATGTCCTGTGGCAGGACCTGCTTTTATAATCACATTCATGTTCTTATATCATTCCAATAATCTTTTTATTCTGACTGACAAATTATGGAGCATTTGGCTGACTGGCTTGTCTGTACATTCTCTTAGCCATGGCTTCTCAATCTTGGCACCATTGAAATTTTGGGCTGGATAATTAATATGCTGTGGAGGGCTGTCCTTTCCATTTAGTATGTTTGACACCACTGTGTGTGTGAGCAGCACCAAACATGAGGAGTACCTGCCACCAGTGGTGACATTCTTAAATATCCCTCCAGTGATAATCACTGATACACTCATAGCAATATGAATAGAATATTGTTGACTAGACTTACTGCTCCTGTGTTTTAACAAAAAAGAAAGAATTCTCCTTCTTATACATAAATTTTAAAACTTTGCCCCCAAACACATAATTTTCCTGATAATAGTCCCATAGGGAATAATTTCAGGTGACAATAATCATCAGCTTATCAGCTACCAAAATTCACTCTAGGACATTTGGGAATACATCCCTCAAAATCCAAAGGATTGTTTATCCTAGGCCTTCCTAATTTGGGATATATCTTAAATTTCTACTCCATATCAGATCAGAACAGATGATGTGGCTCCCTTCTAAAACTAAAACAAAAACCTGCTAATGTGTCTTTACCTTTTAGAGAATGGAAAATCTGAAGTAAACACAATGGTTAATTTTCTCTTCTTGCTTTCCTTTCTCTTTATATGGGTGTAATGCATTAAGTATAGACAATCAACGAAATCTTGCCTATTCCCAAGTTCATGTGGCTTTTCATTAAACACCTAATGTTATTTAAGAGAGACTTTTGTAGCTCATTATAAAAACCTGCTGCCTTATATTGCAACTGGGGCTCCCAGGGAGAAACACATTTTTTTTTTTTTGCTATTGTTTCCATTTACATGGCATATCACTTCTGAGAAATTCAAAGCACTTTGCTATCTTTAAATAAACTGAATTATGGTTTATGTGGGGGGGGGTGGGCAAGAGGGGCTGAAACAGAAACAGGAATAAGAGGGGTAAAAAGAAAGAAAATTTTAGAGAAAAAAGTTCTTTTAGAAGGTAGGTAGACTGAGAAACATCATTTGTTTAACTTCTACATTGGGCAACGAGCTGAGAAGGAAATTTTTTCCTACAATTACCTCATTTGGTTTCTTACATAGAGAAACAAGGGAGTTTACAATCAACTTACATAGAGAAACAAGGGAGTTTACAATCAACAAAGAGCAATTCCTGCTTTCCAGACTCCACAAGCATCTAGAGTTAATTCTGGCCCCTTTTTCTTGGTTTAAGATTTTATTTATTTGTTTGTTTATTTATTAGAGATATATAGAGAGAATATGAATGGGGGTGGGGGGATGCGGAGGGAATGGCAGAGGGAGAGGGAGAGGGAGAGGGAGAGGGAGAAATCCAAGCAGACTCCATTCTGTGTGCAGAGCCCAATGCGGGGTCGATCCCAAGACCTCGGGATCATTACCTGAGTCAAAATCAGGAGTCGGATACTTAACTGACCAAGTCACTCAGGCTTTTCTTAACAGGTGGCTAATGCTATTATTTTCTTTTCTTTCATCTCCTTTCTTCTGTCTCCATGTCCAGTGAACAAGGTTCTTCTTGTACATAAGAAATCTGGTTGGATAGAAATCAGCGCAGATGATATAGAGAGCCCAACCTTCATCTAACACATAACATAAAGTCAAAGGTTGGACAGAGGTTGGAGACATCCTCTGCATTCCATCTCATATTCCATTAAGAGAGAGAAAGGCTGACCCAGAAAATGTATTTCAGAGTTTGGCATTCTCACCCTCCTTGTGGTGCCTAAGCTCATTATTACTGCTCAGGTGACTATGGGTTCCAAATGGTTCCTACAGTTTAAAGGTGTTTCTCTGGGCCTTTGAAATGGTCTGTGAACAAATATACTTTTCACAATAAGGATAATAAAAGCAATATTATCTCTAACAAATGATTGTAAGGGAATTTGGGTCTTTACCTTTATAATTTAAAATAATATACCTAATCATGAATAATTCCATACTATTGACACCTGAACAGAAAGAGTTGATAGCTCAAGCAATATCACCTTTTTGTTTGTTTTTTTGTTTTGTTTTGTTTTTTTGCTATTTTACTTGCCTAAAGTATCAGCATATGGACTCTGCATATAGTGATTGGGGGTTTTGTTTGTTTGTTCATGTGGCATCCACGTGAAGTTAGGCTTCCTTCCATTGTCACTCTTTTTGACACTGTTCCCAGAGAAGGAAAACCTCTCTGCACATGGCAGAGGTAGAATAGACAAGAAGCCAGGTCTACATCCTAGAACAATCTACCACCATAATATGTGACCTAGCAGGCTGCCTTAGAAGGAGAAACCAAACAAAATAAATAAAAACAAAGAAACAAAGAAAAAATATAATCATAGAATTATGGGAGAAGAAACATGGAAAGGTCCAGAAGATCTTTCTAAAATTCTAACTCTAACTTGTATCTCTGTTAATATAAATAGGTCCTAATGTGGTGTGACTTAATTTCCTAATCTAAAATGGTATTCAAATCCCTGAAACTATAATGATGTGGTCCACATAAGGTAAGGCACTTATACTTATAAAATGGTTAAGTACCGTGTAATATAGGATATAAAATTATATATATATATATATATATATATATATATATATATATATATATAGAGAGAGAGAGAGAGAGAGAGAGAGAGAGAGAGAGAGAGGACTTTTTTATAGGACTCTCCAAGAGATGTGTTTTCTTTAGTTATCAATTTTTATCCTATTTCTTTTAAATCCAACATTCTGAGTGGACTTTTTTTTTAAGATTTTATTTATTTATTTGACAGAGAGGAGCACAAGCAGAGGGAACAACAGAGGGAGAGGGAGAAGCAGGCTCACTACTTAGCAGGGAACCTGTCCTCGGCTCCATCCCAGGACCCTGGGATCATGACCTGAGCCTAAGGTAGGCACATAACTGACTGAGCCACCCAGATGCCCCTCTGAGTGGACTTTTATGCTAACTTTAACAATATCAAATTGTTCTAATTGTTTGACATGCTAGATTAGAGATTGAATTGATTTGGGATTAGAAGAGAGACATTTTAAAATGTGCTCAGTACTGAATAAAATAATTGAGATTGGTTGAAGTCATCTCATAAAATCAAAGTTAATTTGTTCATATTTAAACAAAAATTAGATATTACTTTACTTTTACCTTAATAAAAATAAACACGTTTGTGTGTTTCTAGTGTTCGTGTCTTAAACCTGTTAATATATCTTATTAGCTAGTTTATCTTATGTGTATTTTTTGAAAGAGACTTACTACTAAATCTCCAATGGTTCTCTCTTGAAATTTTGTGTGTATGGTTTTATAACATTCTATAACACTTTCAAAATAACTAAGCCTCCTTATCCTATTGTCTTTCCTTTGCATGATTTTTAAAAGCAGGGTATATTAGAAGTTTCAAAGCTAACTAATTTCAGCACGCATTTTACAATCACAAACATGGTGTTCTAGATATTCCCATCTCATCGAGTGGTGTTATCAGATCTCTACTTGTACAATAGATATAGGTAGGCTCTTTTTAACGTCTTCATTCACTCTCATTCCTATCCAATACATTTATGCTATTTTTTCTTCTGAATATCTCTCAAGTCTAGAAGAAAACCATTGGGCACTCCTCGTTACAAGTCACTTAACAAACTTTAGCAATAACCTCATATTTACTATAGCCTACTGTGGTAGCTAGAAATATGACCACAGTAGGTTTTTTAAATTTTGACTGACACCCCTTTCCCAT
This sequence comes from Vulpes vulpes, assembly GCF_048418805.1. Taxonomy (NCBI): domain Eukaryota; kingdom Metazoa; phylum Chordata; class Mammalia; order Carnivora; family Canidae; genus Vulpes; species Vulpes vulpes. The sequence goes on from NC_132793.1 coordinate 53,407,306, forward strand.
GAGAAACATCATTTGTTTAACTGTCCCATTCCAACTCTGGGTTCTGGCATGTGATTTAAATCTGGTTACCAGGATGTTAACAAATATACATAAAGATGGACTTGAAAGACACTTGGATAAAAAGGCTTGTCTTACCTTTATTTTCCTGAGACCCCTCTATTGGCATTAAATGACAGAGCCTTAGCCTATTGGATGATAGAGCCCCATTACCTCTGTTGCAGCAGCCAACAGACAACTAACCTCTAGAAGTACAGACACCTAGCTGACTGGTAGGTGACTGCACCTGCAGGAGCAAGTCCAGCTGAGACTCGTGTAAACTGGTGACCCCACAGAATAGTGAGCTAAATAAATGATTGTTTTAAGCCATTAGTTTCTTGGTGTTTTGTTGCACAGCAAAAACAAACTTTAAATTTTTGTTGTTGTTGTTAAATTTCTCTTTTAAGCTTTTTCCATTCTGCATCTACAAATACTTTTTGTAAAACAGTCTGGTCATGTCATCCCTGTGTCATCATCTAATAGCTGCCAATCGCCTTTAGGATTCAAAGGCAACTTTACAACATGGAATGAAAAGGGTGAGCATATTCTGGTTCTGGCTTCTACCAACATTTCTAATTTAATTTCTCATGATGTGCCCCTTGCTCTTTCAACAAACCATAGTAGGCTTTTTTTTTTCTCTCAGAAGAGCTCCGTGCTCTCTACTAGCACATGGCCATCATATAATCCAAGTGTTGCCTAAACTAACATCCCTGCAGGTAGTTTTATCCATGTAGTCATTATGCATCCTTCATATTTCAATTTGATCATCATTTTCATAGAAAAGATTACCCTGACTTCTCTGACAAGGTCAAATCATACCATTTGTTACACTTCCTTACAATGTAACAGTCCTTATAGAACTTATTCGCATTGTGATATTACATTTATTTGATTAATATCTCAGTTATTTTAGTAGAATGTAAGCTCTAGAAAGACAATGACCTTATCTTTCTTTCATTTCTAGTGCGTCACTGTGTCTAGCACATAGTTGACACACTGTAACTGTTGAAATAATAAATGAAAGAGGAAATTAATGAATTTAGTTGAAACATGTTTAGAACATAATTCTAAAACTTGTTAGCTATTAGAATAACAATGATACAATCCAGTTTTTAGAAGTAGATGACATTGATGCTGCATTATAGGACCATATAGGTTGCCAATGTTTAGTATGTTTAAGAATCAGCTGAGTAGTGTGTTAAAATAAAAATTCCTGATCTATAGTTTCAGAGAAGGTAGTAGGAATTTCTGGAATATCGCCCCCTAAGACTGCATTTTTATTAAGCTTCCCAAAGTGATTTAAATGTACAGATTCCATAGAATTTACTTTCAGGAATACCAACTATTGAATTTTGCTCACCTACTTAAATACCAGGCTATATTATCTATTCCACTTAGAATATTTCTGGTTACCTATTGAAATGTGCTCAGAAAACATAAATTGATTTTAATATAACTCTAAGGAAACCACAAATGGGAAAATAAATATGTGCTAAAAAACTAAAATAACAGAAACGAAAAATATCTATTACGCCGTAGCAACAAAGGCTTTTTGATTCATTTCTGTTTAGATTTATTTATCCTGTCTCTTCCATTCTCCCCAGTTATCATTGGTAATTGACAGCTAATTGCACATAAAGAGATAGAAACCCATCTTGTTCTAAGTCACAGAGAATCTGCTATTTCCTATGGAGTATATAGATTCATCCAATCGTAGCATATGAAAGGGATTTTAGAAGTTTTCTAGTTCAACTGACACATTTTGGGTGAATGTCCTGATTAAGATGAAGGTCTCAATTGGGAATAATTTAGTTCCTAGTGTCCCCAAATTGTAAACTACTCACTCAAAAAAAGAGAAGATTGATATTATTTTGTTATTTTTTAATATACAGGCTCAGCTACATTCCTTAGTCTAAAGGCCTCTATAGCATTTCTTGAGTCACATGGACATGGATGTTTCTCCTAAGTAATAAAGTAGGAAGAGAGAAATCTAATCTATCATATGTTTAGTCTCTGAAGGGAATCTCCAGAAAATCAGGATGGTAAGAAGAATTATTGAGTAACTTCCTTACATTTGCTCATTTGACTCTCTCATATCTGTTTTTTTGTGGTGATTTTAAGTAGTAAAATCCCTATCCTCTTACAGTTTGGCAAAAATGCAGTAGTGACTATTTCAAACAACTGCCACCTAAAAAGAAGGATATAGGTTGCTTTAAGAATGCTTTTTGGGGGGATCCCTGGGTGGCGCAGCGGTTTGGCGCCTGCCTTTGGCCCAGGGCGTGATCCTGGAGACCCAGGATCGAGTCCCACGTCGGGCCCCCGGTGCATGGAGCCTGCTTCTCCCTCTGCCTATGTCTCTGTCTCTCTCTCTCTCTCTCTCTCTGTGTGACTATCATAAATAAAAATTAAAAAAAATGCTTTTTGGGATGCCTAAGTAGCTCAGCGGTTGAGGGCCTACCTTCCAGTCCAGTCGTGATCCAGGGTCCTGGGATCATCCTGTATGGGCTCCCTGCATGGAGCCTGCTTCTCCCTCTTCCTGTGTCTCTGCCTCTCTCTCTTTGTGTCTCTCATGTATAGATAAATAAATCTTTAAAAAAAAAAAAAAAGAATGCTTTTCAGTCAAGAATACACTTGCTATGAAAGATGCCAAAGATGGGGCCCAGAATATGGTGGCACTAGTAAATACTTAGTGAATTTATTTTTTTTTCCTGCCTAGGGCTTCTTTTTGGTAAAGTGGAATGTCCAGAGATCTGCTGGTCATCTTGTCAGGTGACAAGTCAGCTCCTCCCTTATTTAGAGCTGCTAGCCCAAGATAATCTTCTAAAATGACATAATAATTTCTGTAAAACCAGCAGGCTGTCATGACAATTAGTCCCACATGCCTCTTGTTAAAGCATAGAATAATACTGTTACCACAGTAACCAGCAAGCACAGCTCACGTAGGATTTTCAGCTGTTGCCTGTATTTTGAGCTGTGGAACTCTCCTGGTTTACCTGTGTGCTGGTTAGCATCACCACTGGGAGTGGGCGGTAGCAACATGGAATTGAAAAATATATATATAAATTCTAATGGGTTCATGGGAAGGTTTCTTTGTTCCTTACCTTCTACTTAAGAACTTAAATAATTACTTTGATTATGCAGGGAAGTCAAGCACGTGGCCCAGGAGTTTACAGCGGCAGCTCCTCGGTGCGCGCAGGGTCGAGTACGTGTGCGCATGTTCGAGTCCACAATCCGGTGTGTATTGGGTTTGGGGCCGGGCCTTGTAAGGACGACAAGTAAAGCATCTCTGCCAGCTTCGTCAGCTGTCCCTTGAGCTCCTAACATCGTGAGGATGATGTAGCACAGGTTCCTCTGACCTGGTGGAGAACATACATAGGAGAGGATGGAACGGTTTAGTGAGAAATACACTCATGTCTCCTCTCTCTGTCTCCTTCCTTCCTCCAGCTAGTATAGGAACCAAATTCTGCAAATAGGGGCGGGGCAAGAGGGCAGGAGAGCAGGGGCCTCACCCCGGCCGGCTCCCCCGGGGACTGCAGCAGGGCCCAGACGCCCAGCGCGGCCTCAGGGGCAGGGAGGACAGCTCGGCGGCACAGGGACAGGGGGGTCGCCTCTAACAAGGTAGGAGGCCGGGAAAAATGAGCCCCTGAGGCGGGGGGGGGGGGGCGGAGGGGGCTGAGCCCCGATCCCTGGGGGGCTCCGGGCGGAGGGGGCTGAGCCCCGATCCCTGGGGGGGGGCTCCGGGTGGAGGGGGCTGAGCCCCGATCCCTGGGGGGGCTCCGGGTGGAGGGGGCTGAGTCCCGATCCCTGGGGGGGGCTCCGGGCGGAGGGGGCTGAGCCCCGATCCCTGGGGGGGGGGGCTCCGGGCGGAGGGAGCTGAGCCCCGATCCCTGGGGGGGCTCTGGGTGGAGGGGGCTGAGCCCCGATCCCTGGGGGGGCTCCGGGTGGAGGGGGCTGAGCCCCGATCCCTGGGGGGGCTCCGGGTGGAGGGGGCTGAGCCCCGATCCCTGGGGGGGCTCGGGGTGGAGGGGGCTGAGCCCCGATCCCTGGGCGGGCTCCGGGTGGAGGGGGCTGAGCCCCGATCCCTGGGGGGGGGCTCCGGGTGGAGGGGGCTGAGCCCCGATCCCTGGGGGGGGCTCCGGGTGGAGGGGGCTGAGCCCCGATCCCTGGGGGGGGGGCTCCGGGCGGAGGGAGCTGAGCCCCGATCCCTGGGGGGGCTCTGGGTGGAGGGGGCTGAGCCCCGATCCCTGGGGGGGCTCCGGGTGGAGGGGGCTGAGCCCCGATCCCTGGGGGGGCTCCGGGCGGAGGGGGCTGAGCCCCGATCCCTGGGGGGGCTCGGGGTGGAGGGGGCTGAGCCCCGATCCCTGGGCGGGCTCCGGGTGGAGGGGGCTGAGCCCCGATCCCTGGGGGGGGCTCCGGGCGGAGGGGGCTGAGCCCGGATGGGGGGAACACAGTCGGGATCCTGCTCCCCCAAGGGAAGGGTGAGGCGGGGAGGGGGAGGGCGGGGACACCCCTGCTGTGGGAGGGGGAGGGTGCGGGTCGGGGAGGGTGTGGGACAGGAGGGACCCCCTGCTGTTGCGGGAGAGGGTGTCGGAGGGTGAGGACCCTCCTCCTGAGGGGGTGGGGCGAGGCAGGGAGGCATAGACGGCGGGGACCCCCCTGCCGCGGGGGGCGGGGGCACCGGCCCGTGGGGCGCCCCCACGCTGTGCAGAGCAGCACCCCCCCTCCTGGCCGCCAGCACCGAGGCCAGTGCGGACTGGGAGCTGCGTCACTCACCGGGAGCTGCCCCCAGAGCTGGAGACCCGGCCCGGTGTGGTCGCTCCTCCGTGTTCCAGGAGGGCGGGGAGGGCGGGGCCCCAGGGCACAGGGCCTCCCGCATCCACAGCTCACCTGAGCGGCACCCCAGGGGCGGGGCATCTCCCCAGGTGCACACACCTGAGAATCCGTGGCAGCCCCTCCCCCAGAGACCCGCTGGGAGGTCGGGGAAGAGCAAGTTCCCGACCCAGGGAAAACCAGGGAAACTAGTGTATAGAACTAGAGGGTCCTTTTTCCTTTACGACTCCTTTTTATATCAGACTAAAAATTTCCAATATATTTTCTCTTTTCCCACCTTAACTATAATACTTTACTAGCTCTTCATTTTTTAGGTGTTTTTCCTTTTTGACTTTCATATTTCTACAATTGCATGTCTTAGATATATTTTGCACTTCTGGATTTCCTTCAATGGATTCAATTTCATTTTGGGAGATACACGAGATATGGTTTTTGTTTTGTGTTTTTTGTTTACCTGCCTCATTTTGTTCTACAATGGCAGAAGTTATACCTTCTAAAACATGACCAGCAGCGCCCAGAACCAGGTGGAACACCTTGCTGGTTCATTCTCTGAGATTCTCTCTTCTTTCCCATTTGCCCCCCTCTTTTATCTTGTTTATGTTTTGGTGGGCAATGTTGGGGCTCTCTCTAAGTATTGCTGGTTTATATAAATTTGGGATGGAGCATCTTCTAACATACAGAACAAAATACACAGAACCAAGAGGATCACCCTCTAGGACCCCTCAGTAGACTACATTCTCTCTCCACTACCACTTCTTCAACACCAGCATCCTGCCTCCCCCTTTTATTTCTTTTTTCTGTTTCCTCTTTTCTTTACTTTTTTTTTTAATGTTTTCATATTCTTTGTGTTTGGGGGCCTTTTATTTTTACTGCTTTGTTTTAAAACTTGTTTTTCACTTTAGTGGTCCTTTTGTTTTATTTTGCTCTGTTCTTCTTTTTCATTTTCTGGTCTCTGACCTCTTTGGAATCATCTAGGGTGGATTTTACTTAAGTTGTGGTTGATATTTTTGACTCAGCTCACTCATACAGCCACTCTGCACTGGACAAAATGACTAGAAGGAAAAATTCACCACAATAGAAAAACTGGAAACAGTACTCTCTGCCAAAGAGTTACAGAATATGGATTTCAATACAATGTCAGGAAGTCAATTCAGAAGTACAATTAGAAAGCTACTGGAGACTCTGGAAAAAAGCATAAAGGACTCTAGAGACTTCTTTACTGCAGAATTGAGATCTAATCAGGCTGAAATTAAAAATAGATTAAATGAGATGCAGTCCAAACCGGAGGTCCTAACTGCTAGGGTTAATGAGGTGGAAGAGAACTTGAATGATGTAGAAGACAAGTTGATGGTAAGGAAGGAAGCTGAGGAAAAAAGAGAAAAACAATTAAGAGACCACGAGGAAAGGCTTAGGGGAATAAATGATAGCCTGAGAAGGAAGAATTTATGTTTAATTGGGGCTCCAGAAGAGGCCAAGAGGGACAGAGGGCTGCAAACTATATTTGAACAAATAAGAGCTGAGAACTTCCCTCATCTGGGAAAGGAAACAGGCATTCAGATCTAGAAGATAGAGAGGAACCCTCCAAAAATCAATAAAAACCATTCAACACCTCAACATTTAATAATGAAACTTGCAAATTCCAAAGATAAAGATAAAATCCTTAAAGCAGTGTGAGACAAGAGATTCTTAACTTATATGGGGAGAAATATCAGATTAACAGCAGACCTCTCCACAGAGATCTGGCAGCCAGAAAGGGCTGGCAGGATCTATTCAGGGTGCTAAATGAGAAGAACATGCAGCCAAGAATACTCTATCTAGCAAGGCTCTCATTCACAATAGAAGGAGAGATAAAGAGCTTCCAAGACAGGCAGAAACTGAAAGAATGTGTGACCACCAAACCAGCTTTGCAAGAAATTTTAAGGGGACCCCTGGAAAAGAAAGAGGAAGCCCAAAGAAATAATCCACAAAAACAGGGACTGAATAGGTATTACGATGACACTAAATTCATATCTTTCAATAGTTAACTCTGAACATGAATGGGCTTAATGATCCCACCAAGAGACGCAGGGTTTCAGACTAGGTATAAAAGCAAGGCCCATATATTTGACTCATTTTAGACCTAAGGACACCTCCAGCCTGAAAATGAAGAGTTGGAGAACCATTTACCAGTCAAATGGTCCTCAAAAGAAAACTGGGGTAGCAATCCTCATATGAGATAAACTAAAGTTTATCCCAAAGACTGTAGTAAGAGATGAAGAGGGATACTATATCATACTTAAAGGATCTATCCAACAAGAAAACCTAACAATCATGGTATTTATGCCCCTAATGTGGGAGCTGCCAAGTATATCAATCAATTAATAACCAAAGAAAAGAAATACTTAGATAATAATACACTAATACTGGGAGACTTCAAGACGGTGCTTTCTGTAAATGACAGATCTTCTAAGCACAACATAACAAAAGAAAAAGGCCTTAAATTATACACTGGACCAGATGGACTTCACAGATATATACAGAACTTTCCATCTGAATGCAACTGAATACACATTCTTCTCAAGTGCACATGGAGCTTTCTCCAGAATAGACCACATACTGGGTCAAAAATCAGGTCTCAACTGTTACCAAAAGATTGGGATTATCCCCTGTATATTTTAATACCACAATGCTTTGAAACTGGAACTCAATCACAAGAAAAATTTGGAAGAAACTCAAACATGTGGATGTTAAAGAGCATCCTGCTAAAAGATGAATGGGTCAACCAGGAAATTAGAGAAGAATTAAAAAGATTCATGAAAACTAATGAAAATGAAGATACAACCATTCTAAATCTTTGGGATATAGCAAAAGTGGTCCTAAGAGGGAAATACATCACAATACAAGCATCCCTCAAAAAATTGGAAAATACTCAAATACACAAGCTAACCTTGCACCTAAAGGAACTGGAGAAAGAATAGTAAATAAAACCTACACCAGGCAGAAGAAGGAGGATAATAAAGATTCTAGCAGAACTCAATGAAATAGAGACAAGAGGAACTGTAGAACAGATCAACAGAACCAGGAGTTGGTTCTTTGAAAGAATTAATAAGATAGATAAACCTCTAGCCAGCCTTATTAAAAAGAAAAAAGACTCAATAAAATCACGAATGAAAGAGGAAAGATCACAAGCAATACCAAGGAAATACAAACGACTTTAAAAACGTATTATGAGCAGCTATATGCCAACAAATTAGGCAATCTAGAAGGAATGGACACATTTCTGGAAAGCCACAAATTACCAAAACTGGAACAGGAAGAGGTAGAAAACCAGAACAGGCCAATAACCAGTGTAGAAATTGAAGCAGCCATCAAAAACCTCCCAAGACACAAAAGTCCAGGGCCAGATGGCTTCCCAGAGGAATTCTATCAAAGGTTTAAAGAAAAAATAATACCTATTCTACTAAAGCTGATAGAAAGGGAGGGAATACTTCCAAACTCGTTTTATGAGGCCAGCATTACCTTGGTTCTAAAACCAGACAAAAACCCCACCAAAAAGGAGAATTATAGACCAATATCCCTGATGAACATGGATACAAAAATTCTCACCAAGATACTAGCCAACAGGATCCAACAGTACGTTAAGAAGATTATTCACCACTCTCACCACTGTTGTTCAACATAGTTAGAAGTCCTAGCCTCAGCAATCAGACAACAAAAAGACATTAAAGGCATTCAAACTGGCAAAGAAGAAGTCAAATTCTCCCTCTTCTCAGATGACATAATACTGTATATAGGAAACCGAAAAGACTCTATCCCAAGATTGCTAGAACTCATACAGCAATTGAGCAATGAGGCAGGATACAAAATCAATGCCCAGAAATCAGTGGCATCTGCACATGAAGACTGAAGAAAGAGAAATTAAGGAATCAATCCCATTTACAATTGCACCAAAAGCCTAAAATACCTAGGAATAAAACCTAACCAAAGAGGTAAAGGATCTATACCCTAGAAACAACAGAACACTGCTTAAAGAAACTGAAGAAGACACAAATAGATGGAAAAATATTCCATGCTCATGGATTGGAAGAATAAATATTTTGAAAATGTCTATGCTACCCAGGGCATTGTACATGTTCAGTGCAATCCCTATCGAAAAAGATATCATGGACTTCACAGAGTTGGAACAAATAATCTTAAGATTTGTATGGAATCAGAAAAGACCCTGAATATCCAGGGGAATATTGAAAGAGAAAAACCAATGCTGGGGGCATCACAATGCCGGATTTCAAGTTGTACTACAAGGCTGTGGTCATCAAGACAGTGTGGTACTGGCACAAAAACAGACACATAGATCCATGGAACAGAATAAAGAACCCAGAAATGGGCCCTCAACTCTTTGGTCAACTAATATTAAACAAAGGAGGAAAGACTATCCACTGGAAAAAGGACAGTCTCTTCAATAAATGGTGCTGGGAAAATTGGACATCCACATGCAGAAGAATGAAACTGGACCATTTTCTTACACCAGACACAAAGATAAACTCAAAATGGATGAAAGATCTAAATGTGAGTCAAGAATCCATCAAAATCCTAGAGGAGAACACAGGCAACACCCTTTTTGAACTTGGCCACAGCAACTTCTTGCAAGACACATCTATAAAGGGAAAGGAAACAAAAGCAAAAATGAACTATTGGGACTTAATCAGGATAAAAAGCTACTGCACAGTGAGAGAAATAGTCAACAAAACTCAAAGACTACCTACAGAATGGGAGAAGATATTTGCAAATGACATATCAGATAAAAGGCTAGTATCCAAGATCTATAAAGAACTTCTTGAACTCAACAGCAAAGAAATAAACAATCCAGTCATGAAATGGGAAAAGACATGAAGAGAAATCTCACAGAGGAAGACACAGACATGGCCAACATGCACATGAGAAAATGCTCTGCATCACTGGCCATCAGGGAAATACAAATCAAAACCACAATGAGATCCCACGTCACACCAGTGAGAATGGGGAAAATTAACAAGACAGGAAACAACAAATGTTGGAGAGGATGTGGAGAAAGGGGAACCCTCTTGCACTGTTGGTGGGAATGTGAACTGGTGCAGCCACTCTGGAAAACTATGTGGAGGTTCCTCAAAGAGTTAAAAATAGATCTGCCCTACGACCCAGCAATTGCACTGCTGGGGATTTACCCCCAAAGATACAGGTGCAGTGAAACGCCAGGACACCTGCACCCCGATGTTCATAGCAGCAATGTCCACAATAGCCAAACTGTGGAAGGAGCCTCGGTGTCCATCGACAGATGAATGGATAAGAAGATGTGGTCTCTGTATACAATGGAATATTACTCAGCCATCAGAAAGGATGAATACCCACCATTTGCTTCCACATGGATGGAACTAGAGGGTATGATGCTGAGTGAAGTAAGTCAGTCAGAGAAGGACAATCATCATATGGTCTCACTCATATGGGGAATATAAGAAATAGTGAAAGGGAGCATAAAGGAAAGGAGGGGAACTGATTGGGAAAAATTAGAGAGGGAGACAAACCATGAGAGACACCTAACTCTGGGAAATGAACAAAGGGGTAGTGAAGGGGAGGCAGGTGGGGGGTTGGGGTGACTGGGTGATGGGCACTGAGGAGGGCACTTGACAGGATGAGCACTGGTATTATATGTTGGCAAATCAAACTTTAATAGCAAAAACAAAAAATCAAAACAAAAAAACAAATTATGTATAAATTTCAAGGAGAATATTAACCTCTGTAAAAGTTATCTTCTTCAAGGACACTGTATAAGGTCATCAATTGTGACAATTTCATGAGACCATTGTGTGGGTATGTTGTGTAAAGCTTAGTTTTGCCTGGAGGCAGCCTTTCAGTTGATCTTTAGCTATCTCTGAAATTGGTTTTTGATTATTTATTCCTTCTCAATTCCAAAATGTTTCATTGTAATCACTGAATGCTACATGTGTTTTCTCCAATGGCTAATTCAACAGTTAAATGCTTTAAGTTTTTTTTTTTTTTTTTAAATTTTTATTTATTTATGATAGTCACAGAGAGAGAGAGAGAGGCAGAGACACAGGCAGAGGGAGAAGCAGGCTCCGTGCACCGGGAGCCCGATGTGGGATTCGATCCCGGGTCTCCAGGATCGCGCCCTGGGCCAAAGGCAGGCGCCAAACCGCTGCGCCACCCAGGGATCCCTTTTTTTTTTTTTTTTAGAAAGATAACAGTGTAATAAATAATGGTGGCTGATATGGATGTCATATAGTTGATGTAACTCTTATTGACAATACAGGTCTTACTCTGTAAAGCTCTATTTTTTTGCTTTCAGTCTTCTCCAAATAGTCTGTCCGTATTTTTTTTTTTTTAAAAGGTGACAGTATGAAGAAAATTTAGTGGACACTCTTAGTGCCTGATGCAGATCTCTTTCACAACACGAAAAAATCCATCCCATAGCTGCTGTGAGTTTACCTGCTACTGGTTCAAAGTCACTTTTCTTTCTTTGCAAAATTATCTAAGGAATTGCTTCAGGCCAGAGGTTCTCAACCTTTAGGGGGTATCAGAATATTCTGGAAGGAATGCAAAAGCACATATTGCTAAATCCCATTCCACTTCCAGAGCTAGAGTAAGTAAGAATTTTCATTTCTAACAAATTCTTTATGCTACTGATGGTGCTGATCTGGGATGCTAGGCTTTAGGGAGCTGCCTTTTCAGGGTCACTTTGCCTTCCTACAGTGGAATGGCCAAAGAATAGAAACCTAGGACAATTCTTGGTTGTGATTTTTGCTCAAAAGACATCATCTTCTTTGGCTCAGAACAACAATGGGCTTTCCCCTGGGTCCACCGTCTTGCTCAACTCTTTCCCCTTCACTATATTGCTTCCCTTATTCTCTTAAAGGTTTCCTGAAGCACATTCTGTGAATAAATCACATGCTACAAGCTCTGGCTCAAGCTTTACTTCTAAAAAACAAACCTAAGAAAAACTAAGACAATTATTTTTCTTCAAAATAATTTAACAATTTTGAAAATTATTAATTGTGTTCATACCATGTTGGTATTTTTAACCTTGACTTGTCAGATTTGTTAAGTTGGGACTGGAGGATAGAGTCACTTGTTAGAATCAGTGCTGATTTTGTACTAGCTTCTGTTCAGACATGGTTACCAACTGAGCCAAAAGAAACCTCTGTTCTTGGACTTTATTGCCTCCTTACCTGCCCCCCTCTCTTCCCACCTAAGACTGAACAGAAAAATAAATTCTGTTGACTGATTTTGCAGGTAAGACAAGCCAAAGCTCATATTTTCAAACTTAATCAACTTGCCTTAATGGAGATATGATCTATAGAATACATCTGTGTACACGTGATGTTAAATATACCTCTAGCCAGGAGATGTAGAGATATAAATATAAAAAAATAATAAATAAGGAAAAGGAAATGTATCTGGTTTCGATTCGCCTACCTGTATTACCATTACTGCCCAAATTATGTATTTTTATATTCCATTTTTTGTGTTCAACTATTAATCGATTTTTCTATACTTTGTTTTCATTCTGTTAATTTTTTTTAACAGAAGTAGTCTCATCACTATTCATTTAACAGATTAACATTTATGCTTAATTTAAAGAAATTAACATGGAGTTGGGTCTTGTATTTTTAGTCAGCTTCTTAGGGAAGGAGTCATTTTGAGAGATCAATAAGACACTTCTATTAAATAAATTTAATAAACATAGGGCTTACTAAATTATAGGAGAAAAGGAATTGCTTGTGATGTGGTTACTTTCCTATCCACTAATGTATATATCATGGCTTTTATAGCTCTATGGAAACAGGAAACACACACACACATGCCATGTTTTATGTGGTCATGTGGCCAGGTAAATTATGGATTGAGAAATACATGCTGTGAAATAAAATCTTTTATGATTACATGAAGAGTAAATTATGTTGATAAACTTAATTTGCAGTCCCATGACATGGAAAATATTCAGAGGAAATATGCATTTGAGTGTATAATATTGCTATAAAACTGATGAAGAATTATTTTGAAGTGGCAAAAGCTGGGTAATAACCCATCAATAGTTTATTAATTATAGATATCCATCTCTTATTTGTTCATGTAGGATTCAAATTTAGCAATTTTGTCTAGATAAACATGTCAGTGCAACAAGTGGAAAAGGCTCAAAAGGCTTACAGAAGGGAAATGCCATCTTATCTATTTGCCAAATATGCCTTCAGTGGAAGAGGAGTTGGGTATGGTAATACAAAGTCTAAATTCTGCTTCTCAAAAAGGAGGCTGTCTTGTTTTTTACTTAATTGCAAACATTACTCTATGCATTTTGAATAAAACAGCAGAAATTTTAGGATTTAAGTGCCTATAAATTGTTTTGTTGTTGTTGTTGTTGTCGTCTTTAGGATTTTACTCCTTGAAGGGAAATGGGGAATACTTTCTCTTTTATTTCTTATTCTCAAATCAGGTTTTTATCCTCTGAGGCAAGCCTGTTGATTCCAATTCTAACACATACTACCTCCATAAGTCTATGTCACTTCACATGTCTCAGTTTTGTAGACTGTGAGGTAGGAAGTAGAACACTGACCTCATAACTACTGTGATGATTAATTCAATTTATATCTGCAAAGAATGTCAAGTAGTGAGTGTCTGTCACATTGCTCGGCAGATGCATTGGTATTTTTTATGATTGCCCTTAAGTACCCGTATTCTAGGTCTTTTTTTTTTTTTTTGTCTTTTAAATGTCATAAAAAAACACTTATTTCAAATTCAAATACATTTGCTTTTTGAGAGATAAAGTGCCTAGCTCTTGCAAAAATTGTCAAACAAAACTATATTTCATTTTGTCACTTATAAAACAACTTAAAGCCCTCAAAAATACCCTTGAGAGTTAAAGTTATTATACTAGTGTTTTAAATATATTGTCTGGTAGATAAAATAAGAGGTCAGAAATATATTCATGAAATTTTGGGGGCATTCTTATCTATGTTCCTACTTTCCACCTTAATAAGAGTTTTCATAGTGGACATTTTCATAAGTATATATGGACTTTCCATGATTTCATAAATGAATACATTAATTAGTAGTAGCTTTATTTTTCATTAACTGTGAACAAATATTTTTCTAGGCCTGCTATATAACAAGACAGAGGCCTAGATTTTAGAGTCTTACATTCTAGTGAAGAATTACATATTAACATCTGTTCATTACATGTCAACAAAGGAAGTTTTAGATTTTGATAGGCACTCTAAAATAAAAGAGCTGGGCGATGTAGTAGAGAATAATCTGAGGAAAGAGGTATATGAAGGAGTCACTTTAGCCATGGTGGTTAGAGAAAGCCTCTCTGGAGACCTGAAAGAAGAAGCCAAATTTGGGAAAATCTAGTAGAAGAACAATCATAGATGACGAAATCACAGGGTAAAAGACCTGAGTGTGTTTCAGCTACGCGATAAAGGCCAATGGGAATGAAATGTCATGATGGAGTGGAAGAGAAGAAAGGAGATCAGAAATCTGCACATTGGTTGGAACGTCCAGTACCTTGTCGAACAGAATGTAAGTTGATATATTTATTCTGATTGCAATAGGAAGCCACTGGAGAATTCTAAGGAGAGAAGTGTGTCATGAGATTTATGCTCTCCGTAGCTGCAAACAGCAGACTATCAGAAATCCTAGGAGAGATCAGCTTATTAAAGTCCCATCTGTCAAATTGTAATATATTTATCATTTTAATAGGCACTGATCATATTTTGAAGATATTATACATTCAGACGTTATCTTGTAAATCATTGGGTTTTTATACCACTAACAACATTTGGACTCAGAGGTATAAGTGTGGGGAATAAAACTTTGGTAGAAGAATCACCCTGCACATCTCTAATCAGCCATTGTTCATAATTAGCTAAGCAACTGTTCACATAGGTACCTTCATGTTGCTTCTCTCTCTAGGCTTGCAAGCCTCAGTGGAAACCTGTTGTATTTATTGAGTAGTAAATTAACATCACAGTGCTTCAAGCAACAACATGTTTTTTAATTCTGTTACAATTGCAGCCCTCTGCCTTCCGTGCTGCAATTCTCTGACAACAGAGCCAACTCACAAACCGAGCAAATGCTGAGATAGCTTTGTCAACTTGGCAAATCATTTTATTTTCCTCCCCTTGTTTGGTAGAAAGAACAAGAAGATTCTCTTTTAGTATAAAAATAAAAAAAATGAATAGTAGAAATTGTGCAGAAACTTAATCCTCGAACATTATATATAGGCAATACTGGATCATCCCCTTTCACAACAAGAAAAGGCATTGCTGCTCCACATGTTCTAATACCCTTAAAGACCCATTCAGGATGCTTTCTGAGAAGCATCAAGGGAAGTAGAAAGAAATCTTTCAAAGGAGCCTATTTTATAAGCTTTAAATGGAGAGCAACGCTCATATACTCACACTGATACTATACAGAAGGAGAAATCGCCATTATAAAATAAAAGACGCAAATGTTCTTACTCCAAGTATCCTCCATGGAGTCACTTACACAAAGAATGACTAGGAAATCTACTGCTTTGAGCTAATTGTACAAACCAGAGGAAAAAAAAAAAAAGGTCATGGCAACCTCCCGACAGAGGTTATCAAATATGTTGAAAAATGTGTCAAAAAAATAATGAGTTAAATTAAAACCAGGAACAAAGTGGTACAAATGGAATTTGAACAAATTCAAATTCTTTGAATTTTGAGGCCAAATGAGGAGATTATTTATTTATTTATTTATTTATTTAGGGGAGTTTAATTATTTATTTATTTATTTATTTATTTATTTATTATTTTTCCAATTTAAAAACAGGTGTCTAGTAATGCTAAAACATGCAAAGAGAAACTGGCTAAAGTAGAAAGTGAAAGAGAGAAGAATGGTTCCTCTGCTTCTCTTATGTTGGGTGGGAGTGGATGGGTGAGGTTACCTGTTGATATTGGCCCTTTAAGAATTATGGATATGATTTTTCTTTGGTTCGCATTCACCTTATAATCAAAGAAAGGGCAGAATTATTAGATGTAGACCATGATCCTCAACCCAACACACTGATAAAATGCCAGTTACATTTTAGCTCAATTGCTTCAACAAGTATATCTCAAGTATCATCAGCCGCTACTTATTTCTTAGCATTTAACTGATTTATTATGCACAGGGAGCTAAACCAACAATCCACTTTCTTTTACATATTTCTAGAATGGGGATAAGAATATCTGCCTTTCAAAAAAAAAAAAAAGAATATCTGCCTTTCTGTGATGCTTAGAGTCAAGAAAAAAATGTCGCTTCTGTTGATCTATGCTAAACACAAAACTATATATTAGGTTGCTAATTCAGAATAATGATAATTGGTGAAAATTATCACTATGTCTCAGTTTTCAAGTGCATGTGACTACTGAAATAGAAAATAAGAGGTTTCTGGGTTTCTTTTGTGTCTTCGGGATATATTTACTTTATCAACTTGCAGAAGAATTCAAGAAAAGCAATTTACTCTCAGCCCACATTTAAACAATTTTTTTTTTTTTAATTTAAATTCAGGTTAGTTAGTTACACTAGTTAACATAGTGTAGCACTGGTTCTAGGAGTAGAACTTCATCCTTACATTTCACATCCAGTGCTCATCCCAACAAGTGTCCTCCTTAATACCCATCACTCATTTAGTGCATCTCCCACCCACCTCCCCTCCAGCAACCCTGTTTGTTCTCCTACCCATAATCTCTACGGTTTGCCTCCCTCTCTGTTTTTACCTTATTTTATTTTTCCTTCCCTTGCCCTACATTCATCTGTTTTATTTTCTTAAATTCCATGTAGGAGTGAAATCATGATATTTATCTTTCTCTGACTTATTTTGCTTAGCATAATATATCTCTAATTCCATCCATAGCAAGATTTCATTGTTTTTGATGGCTGAGTAATACTCCTATATGTATATATATACATATATCTATATCTATATCATCTATATCTGTATCTATCACTTTTTCTTTATCCATTTATCAGTCGATGAACATTTGAGCTCCTTTCCTATTTTGACTATATGGTTACTGCTGCTATAAACATTGGGGTGCAAGTACCTCTCCAAATTAGCTCTTCTGTGTTCTTTGGATAAATACCTAGTAGTGCAAATGCTAGATCATAGGGTAGTTCTATTTTTAACTTTAAGGAACCTTAATACTGTTTTCCAGAGTGGCTGCCCCCACCAACATTTTGCACTCCCAACAACAGTGCAAAAGAGTTCCCTGTTCTCCACATCCTCGTCAACATCTGTTGCTTCTTGTGCTATGAACTAATTTTATAATTAGCCATAATTTTATGCTAAAATTATTTAGTCATTCTGGCAGGTATCTCACTGGGGTTTGGTTTATATTTTCCTCATGATGAGTGATGTTGAGCATTTTTTCATGCTCGCTGGCTATTTGTATTTCTTCTTTGGTGAAATGTCTGTTCATGTCTTCTCATTTCTTAACTGGACTGTTTATTTTTGGAGTGTTGATTTTTGATGAGTTCTTAATAGATTCTGAATACTAGCCCTTTATCTGATATGTCATTTGTAAATGTCTTCTCCCATTCCATAGGTTGCTTTTTAGTTTTATTGATTGCTGCCTTTGCTGTGCAGAAGCTTTTTATCTTGAGGAGGTCCCAGTAGTTCATTTTTACTTTTGTTTCCCTTGCATCTGGAATGTTCTGTAAGAAGTTTGCTGTGGCTGAAATCAAAGAGGCTGCTGTGTTCTCCTCTAGGATTTTGATGGTTTCCTGTCTCACATTTAAGTCTTTAGTCCATTTTTAATTTATTTTTGTATTTTTGTATGGTGTAAGAAAGTGGTCCAATTTCATTCTACGTGTGGCTGTCCAGTTTTCCCAACACTATTTATTGAAAAGGCTGCCTTTTTACCATTGGATATTCTTTCCTGCTTTGTCAGAAATTAGTTGAACATGTAGTTGAGGGTCCGTTTCTGGGTTATCTATTCTGTTCCATTGATCTATGTGTCTGTTTTTGGGCCAGTACTATACTGTCTTGATGATTATAGCTTTGTAATACAGCTTAAAGTCTGGGATTCTGATGCCTCCCACTTTTTTTTTTCAACATTAATTTGGTTTTTACGGTCTTTTCTGGTTCCATACAAATTTTAGGATTGTTTGTTGTAGCTCTGTGAAAAATTCAGCCTGCATTTTAGCTTTCATAGTAGATTTCAACATTTTAAAACTCTGCACCTTTTATTGGCTTTAATATTTCATTTACTTGGCAGGGTTAGGGGAAGAACTTTGCTTTTCTTAGGCTAAATTCTTTTATGGAAACCAAACTCATTATGATGTATTAAGTACTTTTCCTTGGAAATGAAACATGTTGACTGGTCCTCTCTTTGTTCAGGAAGGGAGAAATCTGCCATAGAAACTACAATACCATAAAAGCCACAAGAGTAGGGGCACCTGGCTGGCTTAATCAGTTGAGTCTGATTCTTGATTTTGGATCAGGTCATGATCTCAGAGCCCTGGGTTTGGAGCCCTGTGTCGTGTCAGCCTCGCTGCTCAGCTAGGAGTCAGCTTAGCTCCTTCATCCTCTGTCCCTCCTCCCACTCACATGTGCGCTCTCTCTCTCTCTCTCAAATAAATAAATAAATCTTAAAAAATAAAAAAGCGACAAGAGTAGGGAATGTCCTAACACTGATCTTTGCTGGAGTTACTCATTCAGTACAATTTACTGAACTGAATTTTAGGAAAAAATAAGTTTGTGCCAGGAAGATTTGTTGCTTAATGTCTACCATTACACAAATATCTGTTCCCACACAATTGTATATGACAGAGTAATCCTGGAAAACAAAATGAAAGTACACACTTTGTGTGAAAGGTACATGAGACGGATTTCATTGAACCGTATTTACATATTTTAGGTTATACTTTCTAGTGTATCTAGATTATTCCACATCATATACAATTTTCTAAAAATGTGAACTATATTGAAATTTTGTATTCCATATATCTGAAATATTTTAGTGTAATAAGATATACATTTTAACCTAGTAATACAAATTTGTGTGTATTGTCAATTTACATTTAACATACTCCCTGATGGACTCTTGGATTTAATACAATTAAACCATGAAGGAGAATAATATGGTGTAAAAGAGCAAGAGAATTTTGAAAATATTAAACAAAATTGCTTATAATAAATTACAGTAAAAATTAGAAATAAATTGCAATGAATTAGTTAATGGCAAATTTTATTAAGTTGTAGAGAGAATTTAGAGACTTGTTCATCAGTTTACTACTGGACTTTTGACTTACATATATACAAGTTAGGAAAAAAATACTACCTTTTTGTATTTGTTGCATAAACTTGAAACATTAATAAATGATTATTTTCATAGAAATTCTACTGCATGCTAGGTTTTTAATTTTTAGAAGTTTTATCAGGCAATACAAGTAATATAGTGGTCATTTTGTTCTGGTTAGCATTTCAATTAAAAGACTCTTTAATTTGATGTTTTTTATCTTTACTATTATTTACATTTCTTAAATTTGTGACCTTTTAAAAATATCATGTTGTAGTTCCAATCCGTAATTAAACAGATCACTTTAAAATTATTCATATAACATAAAATATGCTGAAATGATAATATTAAAAATTATATTTTTAAAAGATTACATAGAAAATTATGGAGGCAAATAGTAAACTGAACTCAGAAAATGCAGAATGTAAGTTTGTATATTCTGAGATAAGGAAACATGTGAAAAAATATTTCTACATAAGTAACTCAAAAATTATGAAAAGAGCAAATAATGTTTATCTTTAAAATTATATGCATTAGACCAGCTATGTATTCACAGTTTTTCCTACTTGTCTATATATTATACAATGTTGTCAATACTCATTAAGGTTTCATACTATTTAGAACAAAGTACAGAGATTGTTGTTAAAATATTGTTTTTTGCTCACGTTTTACTGAATAATCATGAAATGTTTTCCAGTACAAACTGATAAATTTTTGTCATTAGTGGCAGGCAAGACCCCAAAAACTAAAGAAGCATCATCATTCAACCTACTAATATGGTACTTTTGTAGAAGAGGAAAAAATGAGTTTATGTAAAAATTATTTGTTTAATAGTAGAGTGATATTCAGAGTACCAAATCAGTACCCCGACTACCAAGGAAAAAATGCTCCCATGCATTTTGCTACTAAGAGAAGACACAAAATATTTATTGATGGCATTGATAATACATACAAAAAATCAAAATCAGTTATTTCATGTGATCTGTTACATTGCATAACCAGGAATTATTTTAATATCTTGTATAGTGAGATCCTATAATTTCACAGATAAAAATCATTCCTTTTAACCTTGAGAATAAAAATTCAGTTGTTTAAAGCACAAATTCTGATATGAATACTTTGAAATCTAAAAGCTTGACTCATTACTCCTTTCTTAGACTATGCATTATTGGCTGTCTTAAAAAAAAAATCTAAATATGCCACAGGAATTAAGATATTCTTTTCACTGTTTAAACATAAAGACTGATTAAGACTTTATTAGGCTCTGGCTTGCAAATTGAAATACTCAACATTAAAAGGTTCAAATCTGATACATACATCATGTTAACATATTACATAAGATTGTTAAACATTTTTGGGGATAAATATTTCCTTATTTCTGAGTCCATGCCAAATATTCAGATTCATATTGTGAGACACCACCCACTTGCTGCCATTCCCCAAACTATAGCTATGAGTTGAGAATTTTAAAGATTATAGAGAAATAATTATATAAAAAAAGAAACTGGAAAAAGAATCTGAACTAAAGTTCACTGTGTCAATTATCAAGTCTCAAAAAGATCCTTTAGAGGTCACTGGATAAACCATATAATCCCTCTTAAACATATGAATTATTAGTTTCATTAATATTATCATATTAACAAAATGTATTTTATCCATTTTAGTTTGGAACTAATCTTCCATTACCAAAATTTACCTACAATGGAGTTGGGCTCCAATTCCATGTTGAAGAACATTATGTTGACCTCAGTTGCAAAAGTTTGAGAAATGCCTATCTAAGTGAACTGGTGAAAAAAAGAATACATAAATTTGGGATATAACATACTATATTTTTTAAAAATGGAACATTTCAGATTAATATATTTTTATTTCCATGGCCATCTCATTAGACTTCATCATTAAGGTTATTATTTTGCTTCAAATCTGTTACTTTGTGTATAATATGCCTATGTATATATAATAGAATATTATAAAAGGCAATTGACTTTCCTAGCTGAAGTTTAACTCACATAATGACTAAGATAGTTTACCAGAAATTGTATTCTTTGCGTGCATCTTTAAAAAATACAATCTTGTTTAAAGTATAAAAAGATTTTAACTAATCAGATTAATTGACAATGAGGTCAGTGTTCTGGTAAGAGAAATACAGTTTAGTGGCTCAATATAATTCTTTGATGTGGAAAATAAACCTTTGGGGAAGTTGGACAGAGTAGACATACATGTATTATCATTTAATATAATAGATTTGCTAAATTATATTTATGACGATGACCATGCTTAATTAACTTAATCTAATGTATGATTTTCTAAAAAAAAAATTACCAAGAGCAATTTTGTTCATGCCTATATTAGATTTAGATAAGTCAATTTGTTATTATTCTATAAAGTATATCTATCTTAAATTATATTTATCATGCCTTAAAGAGTTGAAGGCAATGCCACATTCAACCTAAGGGAAAGCTCAGTAATAAGATCAGATGCTTTTAAACCTTGCCCTTCCAAGTGCCTTTCCAACTTTTCATGGTTATAAAATCAAAATGACAATCATACATATCTCATATAATTTTATAAGATTTAAATATGATAATAAATGCAGATAGCATATACTTTTGCAGGGGGCATTTATGGATATCCCCTATTTAACCAATATCATCTCAGTACTCTTAGCATACCATTTTTAACTAAATATAGATCAACATTTTTATAGGTGTGTTGATAAAAATATCGATATCTGCAAGAGGGTAAGTAGAGTAAGTGTCAACGATAAAGTCCTTTTATTCAGCATTTTCCATTCTTTCTACCTATCTCTCTTTGTGTATGTATCCACCGAAATAAAGGCAGAGCCGTATATAATTTCTGTATATTTTTTTCCATTCTATTTATTTGGTTAATAGTAATGGATACTTTGGATAAAATATTTTTCATCAGTGAACTTTGAGAAATATAAAAAATCACATGAGATGGTTATTCCCTCATTAAAATTCAAAGATAATCCGAATAAGCTTAAAAATCATGTTTTTGCAAAACCCCTTATAAAATTGACTTCTCTCTCTCTCTCTCTCTCACACACACACACACACACACACACACAAACACACACACAAGTAAAAACAAATACATTTCAGAAATCCCTGAGTTCTACTCAGGAAGGAGAGAACAGACTCACAACTATTCCTATCCCTGGAAGAACTATTCAGGGAGAGCGAACCACAAGTGGGGGAAGAGACATTAGTCAAACTTTAACAGACATTTAACAGTGCCACGTGGCCTCCTGTGGCAAAAGAGAATCCAGAGTATTCTCCAAAAGAGGAAATCGCATCTACACGCACTCCTTACCTGTTATTCTTCACTTATGTGATAGCAGTGAAGGAGCCAGGAGTACTGCGAGAAGTTCATTGAGAGCCCCCCTAGGTCTTTGGCTATAAAATGGTCTATCAGGGTTAAGAGAGCATGAGAAACACTTTGGGCACTCTGGGCTTTCATCTACAAAGTGCTGGGAGGATGGCAAGAAAATGGAGAGACATACTTCTAAAAAATGTTGTATACCTAAAACTCATACGATACCTTATGTCCATCATATCTCAATAAAATAGTAAGGGAGAGGATGTCTACACATATGTGACTCTAGTCATACAGAAGCTAGGAAGGGGGCAACTGAACTGGAAGAGGTTTACTCAGGCTCAGAAAACAAAGGGCAGCACTAGAGATCAAAGACTTCCAAAGGAAACCAAAAACCTGGCAGTGAATCCTCAATGAAGGATGAGATTTTTCGACATATTTGAAAACTGGAAGTTTAACCGTGGAACAGGAAGATCTTTGGAATCTTCCCCAGTGTTCAGATTTCTACTTCTGGTTCTATCCTCAAAATGTTCACAAACAATTGTAGTCTGAACCATGTTAAGGCCATACAAAACCCAGATCCAGAATAAACATAGATTAGATTGACTAGGACTCCCTGTTTTGGGATAACAGGAAAGAGATATGCCCTTTTCTGTATATTGACATTATTTGCTTCAATCTCCATTGTAATTCTATATAAAACAGTAGAAAACCAAATATAAGATACATCCCTCTGAACAAGAAAATATGACCCAAGTCCAAGAAAGGAAATGGTTAATGGAAACAGTCTAAAAGGTGGTTGAAATGTTAGAATTATCAGACGGGGACTTCCAAATAATTTGGTATAAATAGTCAAATCATGTATTTGAAAAAGTGGAAAAATATGTGAAGAGATGTGAACTTTCAGCAGAGATAAGAACACCAAAATTGAACTGGATGGAATGCGAGAAATAAAAAATAGATCAGAAGGGGAGAAATCATTTGATAGGCTTACATTCAGACTAGCCCTGAAGAAAAGATGAGTAACCTTGGAGACAGGAAATAAAAAAATACCTAAGTAGAAAAACAAGAAAAATAGTTATAAAAGCACACCAGAGAGTCTTAGATTCTTGAGATACTTTCAAACAGAAGTTCCACAAGAAGAGAAGAAAAATATGGGAAGAATAAATTATGGAAAAGAAAATGGCTGAAAACTTTCCAGTTTGATGAAGGATGAAAACAGATCCAATAAATTCAGTGAATTTCGATCAAGGTTGTAAAGAGAAACCACATCCAGGTTTATTATACTCTCACTAGTGCAGACTACAGAGAAAGGCAGATATTAAATGGTGCCAAGAGAAAAAAAATCGTATCAGAGAAGCAAAGATGTGAATATTGCTAACTTCCTATTAGAAATAAGGTGAGAAAAAAAGATAATGAAATGACAGTATTAAATTTTGGGAAAAAACTCACAATAAGTAAAATGGCAAAAAATAAATGGAAAAATGAAAAAAAAAAAACCCAACCTCACAATCGAAAGGCGCCAACACTATTATTTTTCAGGAAAATCCAAGTTAAAATCCTAAAAACAAACCACTTTACTGAGAAGGGTGGCTAAAATTCTTAAAATACATACTGATATAGATGTGAAGCAACTGGAACTCTCATGTAGTGTTGGTGAGAACACAAACTAGGAAAACCTCTTCAGAATAGTATTTGGAAGCTTCTAATTAAGGTAAATATACATCTATCTTATGAATGAGGAATTATATTGCTAGATATTCATCGCTCCCACCATTGTTATAAACGTATGTCCACAAAAAGATTTATACAAGAATCTAAATAGCAACCTTATTCATAAGAGCCCATCCCGGAAAGAAATGACATATCTATCAAAAGAGAAAAGATTGGAGAGCCTTGGTGGCTCAGTTGGTGAAGCATCTGCTTTCAGCTCAAGTCATGGTCCTGGGTCCTGGGATTGAGCCCCACATCGGGCTCCCTGCTCAGTGGGGAGCCTGCTGCCCTTCCTGCTCCCCTGCTCTTGCTCTCTCTCAAATGAATAACATCTTTAAAAAATAAGTAAAGAAAGAAAGAAATCTTCAAAAGAGAAAAGATAAAAACATTGTGTCATATTCACACAATGGAATACTACTCAACAACAACAAAATGATAGTGAAGCTCTTTTACTATAGTAAAATGCAATAACAACATGATTGAATCTCAAATACTTTATGTTGAGTGAAAGTGGCCAGACCCACAAAAAGATACATATAATGTAATTTTACTTTGAAGTTCAAGAACAGCCAAAATCTATCTATAGCATTAGAAATAAAGAATTCAATTTAGAGACAGGGAGAGGGAATTTATTGGAAAAACACATGAGGAGACTTTCTAGGGTGATGGAAATCTTTGTATCTTAGTTTGGGTGGTGGTTCGATAGCTTTGTAAAACTGTCAAAACTCTTCAAACTGAGCTTCTTATTTGTGTGCAACTTTATTTTATAGTAATGATACAGTAGTAAAAAATATATAGATTGCATTTGGAAATACCATACTATGCTCAAGTATAATGTTTTAAATATAATTCATATGATACTTGCAATTTTGTGATTTCTTTCTTACATAAATAATATCTCAACAGGAAAGAGTTTTTCTCTAAGTTTCATGGTGTTCTAATATTTTAAACTTAGTCTTTTTTACTCTTAAGTGTTGCAGAAAGCAAAGAAGACATGAGTAACTGAATACTGATAAGTTCCTATCACTCTTAAAAGTAAATATTGTAGGGTAAAATAACAAAATGTTTTCTTCAGATTTAAGCAATTTTTGTTCCCATTTGATTAAATTTGTTTTTAATATTTTAATAATAAATTTATCAATATTTTACAGGCGTTATTCTGTATATGACATCTAGCCATATAAGTATGCTTACCTTAGTCTAAACTCTTATGTAGGAAATTACTAAGATAAAAGATACCTTAAGGGAAAGTACTTATTTGTTCATTAAACACACAGCTATCGATCACCCGTACACTCTTAAGCCCCTAGGAAACTCATATCATGACAGGATGAAAAGAAAGGACATAAAAAATAAGAGATAAAGTGTTTTTAATGTTTGCTCTCCTTTATTTTTCCTTTTGTTTGTGTTTTTAATTATGGGAATTAAACTAAGGAAGACTGAGAATGATTAAATTCTAGATGCAGGAAAAGGAAATGGAATTCAAAGTACATAGAGAGGAGACTTGGAAAAAATAAACCAGAAGCCAAAAAGTTAAGAATGTGAGTATATTGCATATGGGTAATATGAGCCCCTCAAAAAATTTACACCTAAAGTCTCTTTTCTCTGGAAAGTAAGGGAAGTAAAATCACCTAGTAAAGGTGAAGCTCTGTAATGAGAACATACCTTACTTCCTCCCCCCAACCCCCACTGTATACACTGAAATTCACAAATTGAGGCTTCCTAAAGAGGACAGTGGTAGAAAGCTTTTGCTCTTTAATAGCCTATTAACTAAGCAAAAGTAATACTTTTCCTATATTTATTTGGCCAGGAAATGATAATAACACAATATTAGTGTAAAAACTGCTAAATAACCTATCTGAGATTTGTAAATCCTTATTTTTTGAGTCTTCTTAACTATTAAAAGTCAATGATAATATTAACTTCATAAATATAAATTCAGAGATTTTCTAAGATGAATTAATGTAGTTTTTAAATAAAAGTAATTTTGAGTGTAGTTCTGATTTACCCAACAGTGTTATAACCAGAGGGTTTAGTCAAAACATTATCCTTAACATCTGTCATCTTACTAAATTAAGTTTCCGTGTCTGCTAATTGGTTGAATGGATATTGATCTAGGAAATTTTAACTGGAAAAAGTTATAATTTCCTATGGATGGAAAGAAATACATGCACATACTGAAGTTAATTATGTGTTAAAGCCTATATACAGAATTCTAGAAACATGAAATGTGTGTAAAATTCTTGGTTATCAGTGCAGTTTTACAATATTTGCCAAGGCCTATCAATATTCTCAGCCAGGACAATTTAAACAAATACAATCTTTTGATACTATTAATTCCACTTTACTTACCTCTAGATGATTTTTATTTTTATTTCTTCTAACAGTTTTCCCATTTTCCTGGCAACCTAGTCTCAAACCTCAATGTTAGATTAAGATAGGGCAGGAGTGCATCTATAAATGAAATTACCTAATATCTGAAAATATCAACATAAAATGGTAGAATCAATAGAGCTAGAAGATAAAACTAGAAAAAATTGTGAAATTAAAGAGAATTGTAAACAGCCCAATTGCAGGTGAGCAAGTTGTTTTAGGATGAGAAGAATTGGGAGGCTCAAAAACACATGGTGAAAAAATTCTACACTAGCCTGATTAAGCATATGAGCTGAGAAGACTAAAAACAAAACAAACCCCCCAAAACAAAACAAAAAACCCTACGATCACTATAAATAAGTATGAACTTATTAAAAATTAACATCCAAATAGTAGGGGCACCTGGATGGCTCAGTGCTTGTGTCTGCCTTCGGCTCAGGGTTTGACCCCGGACTCCTGGGATTGAGTCTTACATTGGGCATCCCTGCAGGGACCCTGCTTCTCCTTCTGCCTGTGTCTCTGCCTCTCTGCCTCTCTGTCTGTCTCTCATGAATAAATAAATAACATCTTAAAAAAAAACCCAAACCATCTACATAGTAATTAATAAAATTTATCTAAAGTAGAAGTAATTTTAATCCCTAGGAATTCCTGGTCACTTTACGCCTAGCATCATTTTCCAATAAGGGAGATACAACCCAATTTGTATCTCTCTTTAGTCTTCTTGTCGCACCTTTAGGAGACAGACTTTTAGTTCAGTTTAAGGAAGAGCTTTTAAAAAACTAGGGCAACCTAATGGAACAAATTTCCGTGCTAAGCATTGCAATACTACATTCTGGAGGCCTGATGCTATCTTCTTGAGTTTTCTCCAGACGGTATTCCAATCAGTTTCTCACAATGTTTGGCATGTATACAACACTACATAGACAAGATGATCTTAGGTGGTACATAAAAAATTATCAGGAAATACATACTCAAAAATGCAACTAACACATTGAATCTGATTTCAAAAATGATATTTTCTAGGACGAGGCTAAAATAGGTAGTGATTACCTAAATATTAATTTAACAATAATGAAATTATTAGGTAATATAAAAGTGAGAATGTGATAATAAGAGGACTACATTTGGAGAACGTGCTAAATTCTAAGATTTCCTGAGGACTTGCTAATGCCTAAAGCTTTCTTATTTTATAATGTCTTAGCTTTTAAATAGAAGTCCCCTATTTTACCCTTCTCATATTTTGCTTAATTAGTGTTTGCTCCCTCCTCCTGAGTAGATATTCAGTAAATAGCAATTTATTTTATTTGATTATGTGTGTTCAAAAATTTTTAACTTTTTCCAGATGTTTTCATGTTTTGCAAAAATAATGTTGTTGGCTCTACAAAGGGGCAATTTGATATAATTCATGGTCTAAATGGAATGTTATCATATTTCAAAAAGTTCTCGTATCAATCAACTAACTGAAAATGTGTCCCCATAGCAATCAAACCTTTAAAATCACAAAGCAGAAACAATACTGCTCAGTTTTTAAAACCCTCTGGTAAATATTGGCAGAACTTTTTATGGTTTGAAATAATAAAATCATCTTGGAAAGTCTCTATGAATCCAGATCCATAAGAGATCAAGAAAAATGTTGGCAAAATATTTAAATTTTGTATTGTCTTCAATATGACTGACGACACATTTGATAATATTGACAGGCCTCAAAATTACAAATGTATTGTGTTCCTAGCATTCATTTTAAGTAGACTATTTATAACTTAGAACATATATTTCAATGGGAATAATACTATTAAGCTTGTTCAGTTCTCATCCTAGTCCTTAAATGCATATAAACTATAACGTAGCAAAAATGAACTGCTAATATTGCTGGCCTGAATTCAGAATTCTACATTTAGAAGACAATAAAATATCAAAAGGAAGCAACAGAGATTCCTTAATTTTCTGAGGGTAGGTTTTTTTTTTTCTTGAATTGTAGAAGTTTTATTTATTTTTTTATTTTAAAAAATTGGTCTAAATTGTTTCAAAAATCTACCTAAATTCTAGTTGGTTATCATACAGTGTAATATTTGTTTTGGTGTTGAATTCAGTGATTCATCACTTAAATACATCACCCAGTGCTTACCACAAGCACCCTCATTAATACTCATCACCCTTTTATCCCATTCCCCCACCACCTCCCTCCATCAACCTTCAGTTAAGAGTCTCTTATGGTTCACCTCCCTCTCTTTTTTCCCCTTCCTCTATGTCCATCTGTTTTGTTTCTTAAACTCTACATATGAGTGAAATATATGGTATTTGTATATGGTATTTATCTTTCTCTGACTTGTTTTACTTAACATAATACACTCTAGCTCCAACTACGCCATCGCAAATGGTAAAATTTCATTCTTTTTGATGGATGAGTAGTATTCTATTGTATATATAACACATCTTCTTTATCCATTCATCTTTCAATAGACATCGGGCTCCTTCCATAGTTTGGCTCTTGTGAACATTGCTGCTATAAACATTGGGGTGCATGTGCCCCCTTTGAATCACTATGTTTTTATTCCTTGGATAAATATCTAGTAGTGTAATTCCTGGATCATAAGGTAGCTCTATTTTTAACTTTCTGAGGAAACTCACTGTTTTCCAGAGGGCTGCACCAGTTTGCATTCCCACCAATAGCATAAGAGGGTTCCCCTTTCTCTGCATCCTTGCCAACATATCTTATTTCCTTTGTTGTTAATTTTAGCCATTCTAACAGGTGTGAGGTGGTATCTCATTGTGGTTTTGACTTGTATTTCCCTGATGATGAGTGATGTTGAGTATGTTTTCATGTGTCTGTTGGCCTGCCACATGTCTTCTTTAGAAAAATGTCGGTTTGTGTCTACTGCCAATTTCTTAACTGGATTATGTTTGCTTTTTTGGTACTGAGTTTGATAAATTCTTTCTTTATAGATTAAATATCAAAGTTGTATTATTATTTATTATCACAGTTACTATTTTTTTTAATATCTGCTATTCTCCCTTTCAGTACCCTTTTCTCAACCAGTTTCCATTCTCTAGAATGTTCTGGGTTTTGCCCTTCCTTACGGCACCCACCTTGTATCCTCCAGTCAACTCATTCCATTGACCTGCTCCAAGGTGTTTCATAGTTCAAAGTCATTGCCTTTCCACATGATCATAAATCCTGTTTATTAAGGGCTGTTGATTTAGCTATATTTTAGGAAGAATGTAATATGATTTAACCATGTTACACTAATATAAGATTGTTGCCCCCTTGAAAGCCTTAAAGATTACAAAAGATTATTTTAAAAAATTACAGTGATTGTTTCTGAAGATAATCCATTTTTTAAAATTAACTTTTGAATTTACATTAATCAAGGCTGATTATTTTCTGAGATGATTTGAGTAACATCATTTGTTTTATTATCATTCTAGTTTCTTTCATTATTCCTTCCATGAATTAATAAGATCACCAAAAATTCCAAGTCCACTTTCTGTCTCACAAAAGCTTATGTGGCCAAAGTAGTGAGCTCTGGTGGCTTGGGGAGAGTCAGAGGGATAAAGGGCCAGGAAAAGTCTATAGGAAAGTCAAAAAAATGAAAGGTATTTGCAACTGAGATTGTTGAAAGTGTTTTAGTCAGGGTTCTCCAGATAAATAAAGACAGTAGAATGTGTGTGTGTATGTGTGTGTGTGTGTGTGTGTGTGTGTGTGTGTGAGAGAGAGAGAGAGAGAGAGAGAGAGAGAGAGACTTAAAGAGATTGCTTATGCCATTGTGGGGGCTGCCAAGTTTAAAATCTGCAAGGTGGGAGGGCAGATTGGAGAACCATAGAAATGATGTTGTAGCTAGAGTCTGAAGGCATTCTGTAGACAGATTTCCTTCTTCTTTGAGGAGCTTCAGTCTTTTTCTCTTAAGGCCTTCAAATGATTGAATGAGGCTGATGGTTATGAAAGTTAATCTACTTTACTCAAAGTTTACTGATTTAAATATCAATCTCATCCAAAAAAATTATTTTATGGCAGTACCTACACTGGTGCTTGACCAAGTATATGGGTAGCTTAGCCTAGCCGAGTTCACACTTAAACATAATCATCACATATCAATTTCCAGAACTATAAAAATGATATTTTAAAAAATATATATTTAAATGTAAATATAACTACACCCATTTTAATGTAAGCAATTGTATCATTGCATAGGAACATTTATACAGTTAAATTTTACACAGTAAAAAAATAGGGACAGAAAATAAACCAATTACCTTTTTACAACTTAGTACTAGTTATTTTTAATGATAAATAGCTTATATTGTTTGGATTTTAATGATTTGTTATTTAATGATTTGTTATTTAATCATTACAACTCTTATCTGTCAAATTGATAGAGTAGTCCATCGTTTCCTCAAAAAATACATTTGGAATATCTATTCACATAAAAATTAGTCCAAATTGAAAATCCTTCTTAAAGTGAATCTTGTGGTTCCATCAACTAAAGAGATGAATGTAAGAGTAGAGCATGTTTATATTTTGTAACTGGGTAAAATTCAAAACAATTATGTACATTCTCAAAAAAAAAAGATAGTAAAAGGAAAAGAATTCATCCTAGAGTGTAAATTTATGCTTTAATTTGGCAGCATACTTAATTTATACAGTACATAAACTTTTTTTACTTAGAATATGGAACTGTTAACCATCATCATTACCTCATTGCTCTTTCAACAATGAAAGGCAGTATTTTAAGGTTTAAGACTATAGATTTTCAAAATCTGAACAACCAAACAAGAAAATACTAAAAGCTCTTGTTCACTGGTATGATAATAAACACAAACACGTTCATAGTGACATTTTATGTTTAATGAAGTTCCTTTATTTAACAGATTATAATAAGAAAAGATGCTGATTTTTAAATGAAATACTTTTATCTCTGTATCTATGGCAATATAAATCACTCCTTTATGGTTATTATAATGCTGAGCAATGATAAAGCCGCATACACACATAATGAATACAAATGAAAGGTAACAGTTAGCTAAATAATGTGTGCCACATAGATGTATGAAACACTAATTTAGAAATTTCTAGCAACCAAAGGGAATATCAATGAGAAATAACCTAGAGCAAGAAAAAATCAGTTTGATGAATTGGACTATATTAAAGAAGTTCTGAGACTTTTTCTTTTTTCAACTCTAGCAATAAAATAGACAAAACTTTCATGTGAGAAAGTAATATTTTACTCTTGGAAAATGAAAACTTCGAACCTTTTCCTTAAGGGAAGAACTTTGCATTTAAACCATTGGCTCTTTAGAGACATTTTCAGGATGAAAAAAATCAAAAGATTCATTTTACTTGGAGCATTAAAAAAGATGAAACACATGGGGCTTCTGGTATTCCTCTCATTTAAGTTTAGTGTCACGATGGTTTGATAGGGCCTGAACATTCATTTAAAAAGATATGCCAAGTAATTAAAAATATTGCAGGTAAGTTGAACATTTGACCTATTTGCTTATTTTAAGCTCTGCCTCGGGATCACTCCTATTCCACATTGTAGGCTATTCCACAGAAGTTATAGGCCGTGCATATATTTTAGTATGATGAATGTTGGTATTAAAAGGCTACAGTATGTCCCATCTGAGGCAGCACTTTATATCAATATAGAAACTTAGTGTGAGATTGAGGGTTACTGCAGCATCCTAAGGAATCAAGAAAAGTCATACTCTAATGTAATGAATATTCAGAAGGAACAACATATAAAAATACCATGTTTTATCAGCATCTCTAAAACAGTATTATATGTCTTAAAAGAGTACATTTTCATTTTGATTGCAACATTTGCTCAATTTTGTGCCTTAATTCACCCACTCATTCATTTATGTATTTCTTCATTTATTCAAAACATATTTATTGAGCAATTATGTTTCCAGGAGCTCTTCTAAGACTGGAACACAGCCATGGATAAAACAAAAAGAATATCCAACTCCTGGAAAGTGAGGGGAAATAGAAAACAGCAAGATGAATAAATAAAATATATGGTGTCTTATGCGATTAAAAATAAAGCATGATGGGGAATAGGGAGTGATGGGTGGGAATGGTGACATGGAATTTTAGTAAACACAATTAACAGAAGGCCTCGGCTTAACAGCTGCCATTTGAAAAAAGATCCATAGAATAAGAGGAGAGCCACATGTTGATAACTGGGAGAAAAACCTTCCAGGCAGAAAGAAAAGCAAGAGAGGGGCACCTGGGTGGCCCAGTAGATTAAGTGGTTGACTCTTGATTTCGGTTTAGTTCATGATCCTAGGATCCTGAGACTGGGCCCCTCATTGGGCTCCATGCTCAGTGGGGAGTCTTCTTCAGGATTTTCTCTCTCTTTTGGCCCCTTCCCCCCTCCTCTCTCTCTCTCAAATAATCTAGAAAGAAAGAAAGAAAGAAAGAAAGAAAGAAAGAAAGAAAGAAAGAAAGAAAGAGAAGCAAATGAACAGGCCCTAAAATGGGGACATGATTGGCAATTTTAACAAACAGCAAGAGGTCCTGTTGCTGGAGTGAGGAAATGAATTCAGAGAAAGGACTAGACTTTCCAGGACTTTGTAGGCCTCAAGAACACTGGCTTTCCTTCTCAGTCTTTTTTTCTTATTAGAAGCTATTAGAGGACTTGAGCTAATATATTAAGACTTGAGATGTTAACAGTAGCATTCTGACCACTGTCTTGGGAATTGACTGGATGCAGACAAAGAAAGAAGCAGTTAAAGCACTTGAAAAACAGTAATAAAGTTAAAAGGCCTACCCAATAATTCAGGTGAGAAATGACAGTGGCAAATCAGCTGCTGAAAACTGGTCAGATACTGCATCAATTCTGACTGTAGAACAGACGATATTGAGGCACAAGAGGATTTCCTGCTTCTCCCTCAAGGACAGAGGTCTTTGCTTCTACCTTAAATTCTAATTTCATGCAAATAATAAATCATTTTTAGTGTAAGTATGTCCTATAGAATGTGCAAGCGTGGCGCGTGTAATAAACAGATTTTAAAATATTTATTTTGTATTTGAAATTTAAATTTAATTGGAAGTCTTATACCTTTATTTGTTGAATGAATCCAACAACGCTACTCCTACCGCAGCTACAGTGGCTCTTTACTTGCATCCGATTGGTGAGAGTGCTCTTTTATTTCCCTGGGTGCAGATATGTTTTCCTCCTACCAACCCTGACTCTCTAGAAGCATGGGTTTTGCTTGGTTTTTGAGAGCTAGAGAGTATGCTGTCCTTCACTAGTAGTCTAAGATTTTTGCTCCAAGAAGAGCATATTCTGAGGGAAATGAGCAGCATTTTCTGTCTTTCTCCAGCAGCACCTAATCACTTCCTGCAGCCTGTACCAGGAAGAATGACTCTGATTTTCTACCATGTTCCCACACTTTTGTTGTTGCTGTTGTTTATTTGGTGTTTTTTAGTCTCCATACCTTTTTATGAACACCCTTTGGAGGGGTATCAAATTACCTGGGGTTTGGGGTTCTAGCTTTTCCAAATTGTCATCCTGCCCTATATTTGGCCTTTGAAAATTGGTTAACATTTTAGTCAGTTTCTTCTTATCTTTTTTTAAACATCTTCTTTCCCAGGCTCTGCTGAAGGTAAAAGATTTCCTGTGTCTAACCTCTTTCAGTAGTGACTTTTCACACTTTGGAGTTCATTTATTTGGTTACCTAGCGGCATCCTATGTCTGATAGATTCATAAAAATTATGATTTTGCAGATTACTTGGAGTATTCTCATCGTTAGGATGAAAACAATATTCTCTTGCAGCTCCTACTGGCTCAGTGGAAAGGGACTATTAAAAGCTTAATCGAAATTTTGATACTTTATCACACTACTTCTTTTCTTAAGCTTAGAGATAGGAGTGTTTATTCCTTATGGTTTGTCTTACTCTGTTTTTATCCTTTTTTTTAAAAATTTTTCCTTCCCTTCCCCTGTATCTTAGCCACTGAAATCAAATAGTCAGAAGGAAGTGTCAATAAAGAGAGCAGAAATTTAGATTGTTAACGCTTAACTTAATGAACAAATAAGAAGCAAGGCTCCCTAAGACACTACTCTGCTTATGTCTTTACTTCATTTCTTGCTCTTGTTCAGCCTGATGTTGCTGGAAATGCTCATGGAAACATGTGACAAGCATCCAGTAAAATAATTTACTTAATTTATCTTAGCTCTTAATCATTACCCAGAAACCTGTGTATTTGCTTCATATAGATTCTTCACCTGTAGAAGTATTTTAAAATTTTCTATTCCTCAGATCTTTATTTTAACATCATTTTCAATATCATTAATGTCTTTCCACAGAGAGACATTATACCTAATTGACTGAGGATGGAGGCCATTTCCATAAACTTCCTCAATTTCACCACTCTCATCATTGCTTTTTTTGATCCTGCCTCAAAGGGAGATTCTCTTTTGTTCCAAACCAAACTACTACCTCTCACCTTTATCAAATTCCCACATTGAACAAATTAGCATTCTTATTTATTTGTGATTGGTCTTTCCTCTTATAACTAAGTCCTCCCATTTCCTCTTTCCATCCTTATACATGGCTGTCCTTCATTTTTATTTATAAAATATATTTGCCCAATATATCGTTGCTATTATTTTGAACAAATAGCTTGATAAATGAAGGGTAAGAAAAATAAAATATTTTATTTTACAATTCTTATAAGGCAGATCTACTGGTGACAAATTCCCTCAGTTTTTTTGTTTGAGAGAAGTTTTTGTTGGTCCATCAATTTCGAGAATAATTTGAATGGATATAGAAATCTAGATGATTGTTTTAACACTAAAAATTGTATTCCATTCTCTTCTGCCTGTATAGTTTTAAAAGAAATGTCTGAGGAGGGGATCCCTGGGTGGGGCAGCGGTTTGGCGCCTGCCTTTGGCCCAGGGCGCGATCCTGGAGACCCGGGATCGAATCCCACATCAGGCTCCCGGTGCATGGAGCCTGCTTCTCCCTCCGCCTGTGTCTCTGCCTCTCTCTCTCTCTCTGTGACTATCATAAATAAATAAAAAAAAATTAAAAAAAAAAAAAAGAAATGTCTGAGGATATTTTTATATTTGCTTTTCTGTACCTGGAACATTTTTTCGTTTGACTTTTTTCAAGATTTTCTTTGTCTTTCATTTTCTGCAATTTGACTATAATATGCTTGCATATAGATTTTTTTTAGTATTTACCCTGCTCACTTACTGTTCTCCAGGTTTCTTGCTATTAGTTATTAATTCCAGAAAATTATCAGCCGTTGTTAGTTCAAATAATTATCTTGCCCTTTTCTCAGTCTTTCATATTCTTCTGGCATCCCCCAATGTGTTTATGCTATACCTTTTATTACAGTCCTGTGGTTCTTGAACATGCTGTTCTCTTGAGTTTTTTTTTAATATCTATTTATCTCTTTGTTTTTCAGTTCAGATTTGCATATCTTCAAGTTTACTGGTTTTTATCTTCATTTGTGTTCAGTTTAATGATGAATCCATCAAAGGCATTCTTTGATTCTTTTATTCAATCTTTGATTTCTTGGAATTTCTTAAACTTTTTCTTAGGGTTTCCATCTCTTTGTTACATTACTTATCTGTTCTTGCACATTGCCAGTTCTTTTCATTGGAGTCCTTTGCATGGCAAACATCATCATTTTAAATTTCCTGTCTGATAATTCCAAAATATCTCCCTTATCTCATTCTGGACACTTTCTTCTCTTCAGACTGTGCTTTTTCTTGCCTTTGTACCATGCCTTGTGATTTTTTTTGTTGAGAGCTGAACATGAGGTGTCAGGAAATAAGAACTGAGGTAAATAGGCTTTTTGTGAGAAGTAATATGTTTATCTGGCTAGAGTTTATGCTGCATTTAATGTTTTCTGTTGCTGAAAGGGTCAGAGGCTTCAATTTCCTCTATGCCCTTATTTTTGTCTCCACTTTCTCTCAGTTTTCCTAGAGGCTCCTTCTTAAATAGGGTCTGTCCTGAAGCTCTGTCAGTAATAATCCACTGTTACTGTACTGGATTCCTGTGGAATTAGTTATAAGGTATTGGAGTGAAAAACCTTTATAATTCGTCATCTATTTCGGAGTGTGCCAGTGTCTCTAGGATGTGACCTTTAGAAGCATTTCTTAGCCTTTGTTTTATCTTCCCCCTGTGAGACCTGACGCCTACTAGGTGATAGAGGCTCTGGTAAAGTATTTTCCTTTAAGGGCAGTTTGTTATGGGGAATATAATGGTCTGGGCATCCTTTAAAATTGTTATTCTCCCTCTTATTCACCATGACTGAGAATAGGAGGTAATTTCTCTTGGACCTTCAGCAAGAGCCTCTTTTCCTGAAGGAGCTCATGAAAGCACAGGGGTTCTTCCTAAAACTGGGCCCCCATGAGTTTGTAACTCTCAATGATTCCACATTTTCCTCTCAGTCATTTGTGAATTACTGGTTAAGAGTTCCTGCCTATTACTTGCTCCCTGTAAGCTGTGATTCACTATATATGTCTGTGTCTCCACTTTTCAGAGCGGTGGTTTGCTATGTGACCTCAATGCTCTGCTGGATCTAACAAGAGCTGTTGATTATGAGGGTGTTTCGCTTGTTTCTTGTTGTGAATATGGGAATGATCATTTCCAAGATCTTTATATTTCAGAGCAGAAGCTGGAATTGTCTCTTAGAGTTTTTAAAACCAGTTATTTATACTAGTCTTGGAATGATTTTCATATATTGCAGAGTAAAATATATTTTTGTACATATCATACTTTGTGACACTTGCCACATACTTCAATTAATTACAATATACAGGGATAGTTTTTCCATCTCCTTACACTTTAATAAATATATCCTAAAGCTAAGATCATCTCTTATGTGCAGAAACATTTCAATCTGTGTCATTTTTGCAGCAGATATTTGTAGGAAACATGTTTCAATCATGCATGAATGTATTTAACTACCAGTTTTTCAAACTTGATACTTAAATATTTTTATTTTCAGAGATAGTTTCAGATACTTAAGTTTTTCTTAAGTTAAAAAAATGATTCAAGCTCAGTACTAAATAGATTCTTACTGACACATAATGTTTATTGTGTAAAAATTTTCTTTTGTTTCTTAACTTTGATATTTAAGATCAGCAGTTTGATAACAATGTAATTTAAAAAAATTTGGTCTTTGCCTTTTTTGAACCAAATCTACCTTAACAGATAGGATTTAGAAGATTTCCCCTAGAGAATTACTTCAAGCTATTTAAGCTGCCATCAGTTCCTGATTTAGCATTTTTAATAAACTTCCTAGGGCAAAGGATTAATTTCCCTGGACCCTCTTTATCCTTGATGTAAAAGTATAATGTTTAATCGAGGATGGATCATTGTTTGCCTGCTGTCTTCCCTGTGTGTTTATGAATAAGTAGATACAAGTTTAGGGAGTGGAAGAAAGCCAGGGCAAAATAAAAGTATTCCCAATCCTTAAAATTTGTTGCTAAATAAAAACAGCAACTAATACATATGAATGTAAATAGAATTACTTTTACCACATTAAAGTGAATGCATTAAAGAAACATATGTCTACCGAGGCAGTTTACAGCCAAATAGTTGCATTAAATTGCCTACATGCTTATTGATCCTTATCTAAAACTCATCTAAAAACAGAAGTTCCATTATCTTAGCAAAACTGTGGTTCACATAGTGACCCAGAAATTTGAGGCTATTGCATTAATAGGGAGAATTAGATTAGTAAATCAATGCTCAGCAGTTCCTCAACATTGTAATAAGTCTAAGAAAATACATATAATTATTCTTATTATTACATATATACATGTAAATATCCAGAATGCAATGATTTCACAACATAACATTATTATTTGTAAGATTTCCTAGTCTTAAATTTGAACCACATAAAACCCTTTTCAAGAATATAAGAAATTAGATGAAAAACCTTATATTAGCTGGAAAGAGGTATAAGGAATGTTGGCAAACCACTTGCTAATTAAGAATACTCCTTATTAAAACCAAACTTCCTCTCAAGGTTTCTAATAAGATCTGGTAAAACTTATTTATGACAAAAATCTTACCATGGTGCCATTAATGAAGCACAAGCTAGAGCCATTGACAACACTTTTCTTCATGATAACTAAAGATGATATTATCTCATATGTGTCACTCTTATTACTTCTTATTGATAGTGACTATATAATATATTGTCAAATGAAACACATTTGAACATAAAAGATGGCACTTACTAGACAGGATATTGAGACAACAGGCTTAAATTGAGACTATCTCAGAAAAACCAAGATATATTTGGTAATGTATAATAAATCAGTCTTTTGGCTACATATTTCTTTCTACCAAAAGAGAAATATTCTAAAATTACCAATGTTTTCAATGGTAGAATGTGTATGATAACTATGAAATATTTTAAAAATTAATTTTTAAGCATTCTTAAGGTCAGTTTTAAAAATAATAAGAAAGCAATCATTTTCAAAAGAAACTGGTAAAGTAAAAGAATTTAAAACCAGATCCTTGGAAATACATCTAACATGTATTTCATATATAAAAATTCCATCATATGCATACTTTTACAAATTAGAAATTCATATCTGGACTCTTTAACAATTTCCAAAAGGAAAAGATTTAATGGGATATGAATCCATAACAGTATATTAATCCACTGTGTACTTTTTTCTTTTTATCTATGTCTTATTTTTACTTTTAAAAATTAATGGACTTTTTTTGGTGCTGTCATAGAGTTACAGACAAATTTAATGAAAATTACAGAGAGTTCCCATATACACCTTCACACTACTCCTTGCTTCCCCTATTAATATTTCACACTAATATGGTACATTAGTTAGTTACATTTGGTGACCAAGAATTGACATATTATTAACTAAAGCCCATAATTTACAGTAGAGTTTACCCTTCATTTTGTGTATTCCATAACTTTTGATAAATGTATATGTATTCATCATTACAGGTTTGTTCTGCATAATTTGCCTCCCAAAAATTCCTTGTGGAAAATCAGTAAGGACCGAGTTGAACTGAACAACACCATCAATCAACTGGGTATAATTGGCATATATAGACTACTTCATTCAATAACAGCAGGATTCATTCACATTTTTTACAACTCACATGAAACATTCATCAAATTAACCACATTCTGGGGCATAATACACATTTATTTATTTATTTAAAAGATTTTATTTATTTATTCATGAGAGACAGAGAGAGAGAGAGAGAGAGAGAGAGAGAGGCAGAGACATAGGCAGAGGGAGAAGCTGGCTCTCTGCAGGAGCCCGATGTGGGATTCAATCCTGGACCCCGGGATCATGCCCTGGGCCAAAGGCAGATGCTCAACCGCTGAGCTACTAAGGCATCCTCATTTTAACTTATTTAAAAGAATAGAAATCATGCAATGCCTCCTCTTGGATTATGATAGAATTAAACTAGAAATCAATAACAGAAAGATAATTGGAAAATTCCATAATACATGGAGATTTTAAAACATACTTCTAAATAATACCTGGAGCAAAGAAGAAATCTCAAGAAAAATTTAACAATAATTTGAGCTAAATTAAAATGAAAACACAACCTATCAAAGTGAAAACAGTATATAAAGGGAAGTTTATAGCTTTGAATATATGTATTAGAAAGGGAGAAAGATCTCAAGTCAATCACCTAAGTTTCCATCTTAGTAAACTCCAAAAAGAAGAAAAAATTAAATCCAAAGTAGTAGAAGAGAAATAATAAGAATTAGAGCAGAAGTCAATGAAATTAAAAATGGGAAATCAATAAAGAAAATCAACAAAAACTGTTTCTTTGAAAAGGTTAATAAAATAAAAAAAGAAAAGAGTAATAAAATCAATAAGCCTCCAGCCACACTAAGTAAAAAGAGATAGGCCGCAAATTACTAATATCAGAAACGAAAGAAGGGGCCTTACTACCAATCTCATGGAAGTTAATAAGAAAAAGAATATTATGAACAACACTATGTCCACAAATTTGATAACCTTAAATGACCCAATATGTCAAAATTCAAACAAGAAGAAATAGAAGATCTGAATAGATTCATATCTACTAAAGAAATTTGCTGATAGTTAAGAAACTTCCAAAGCAGAAAGCAACAGGCCCAGAGAGGACAGGGAATTTTTAGGGCAGTGAAAAAAACTCTGAAAAAAGAAAAAAAAAAGAAAAAGAAAAAGAAAATATTCTGCATGATATTATAATGATGATTGTATGTGATTATACATTGTTCAAATTCAGAGAATACACTATGCTAATAGTGAACCCTTAAGTAAACTATTGACTTAAGGTAAATGTAATGTGTCAATTTAGGTTCATCTCTGGTTAAAAAATGTACTATTCTTGTGAATGCTATTGCTAATGGAAAAGGAGGTATATGCGCGGAGGCAGGTGGTATATAAGAAATCTCTATACCTTACTCTCAATTTTGATATAAACCTAAAACTGCTCTATAAAAAGTACATCTTTAAAAACTTTCTCCTGTGGCCCATTTATTCATTCCTATCTACCTCACCCCAAACTTTAGGTAACCACTAATCTTTTTACCATCTTTATAGTTTTGCCTTTTCCAGAATATCTTAGAGTTGGAATCATGCAGTACACAGCCTTTTCAGAATGGTTTCTTTCACTCAGCAACATGCATTTAAAGTTCCCTGATATCTTGTTGTCATTTGATAACTCATTTCTTTTTATCATTATAATAATATTCCATTTTGAATATACCAGTTTATTCATTTACCTATTGATGTACATCTTGGTAGCTTCCAAGTTTTAACAATTATGAAAAGGCTACTATAAGCACTCATGTGCAGGTTTTGTGTGGACATGTTTCATTTCCTTTGGGCAAACACTAAGTAGTGCCATTGGTAGATAATATGGTATAAGTATGTTAGGTTTGTTTTTTGTTTTTTGTTTTTTGGTTTTGAATAGTGACCAAAGGCAGAGATGGGCCCACATCTTTTTCTTTTTTTTAAGATTTTATTTATTTATTCATGAGAGACACACACACACAGACACACACACACACAGAGGCAGAGACATAGGCAGAGGGAGAAGCAGGTTCTCTGCAGGGACCCTATTGTGGGACTCTTGATCCCAGGACCCCAGGATCACGCCCTGGGCTGAAGGCAGGCCTAAATCACTGAGCCACCCAGGTGTCCCAGTAGGTTAGTTTTGTAAGGAACTGTAAAACTGACTTTTCAAAGTGCATCAATGTACCATTTTGGAGTCCCACTGAAACAAGTGAAATTTCTGTTGCTCCAAAACTTCATAAATAATGTATTTGACATGTAAAAATTCCATTGTCTATAGACTTTCAAAATTTCAAACTTCACATATAAGCTCTTTAATATCACAAAGTAGGAATATCAACAGCTATGAATCTATTTATCAATTTTTTAAAGCAACCATTTTTAAAGTTTTAGGAGCAATTTAATCTTCTCAAGAAAGTTAGCAATTTCTTATGCAATTAAAGATAAAAACACAAAACAAAAATAATAATTCTATGAATTCTTGATGTGTAGATTTGAAAATATCTATAATCTTTTAGCGAGCAAAACTCATGATTAACTTGTTTTCATCTACATAAATGTGTTGATTATATTTTTTACTTATGATCATTATTACAATACACAAAACTAGAAAAATTAAAGCCATGATATATTGTATTAAAAATATAAAACCAGGATTTTCTAAATAACTAAACTTATTTATTCCACTATTATAATTTAAAATCTATTATTATTAATATTTCGAAGGAGAGCCAATAAATATTTTTACTGATAGATAAAATAGTTTAGAATACTCTTTAATTCCAAATTTACATCATTTATAAAATATCTTTATTATTTTTTGTTCTATAAAGTGTATGAAAAGAATAAATTAAATATGAGATTTTTCCTTATAAAGTAAATTTTTAGTGATATTAATGATTTTTGATATTTATATTTGAAACTTCCTATATTGTGATGTGGTATTTTGTTTAATGTTCTACAAATTAAGAGAGATACTAAGAAAAATAACATGGTATATAATTAAAATCTTGGAAATAAGCACTATTAAGAGAGAATAAGTAATGAGAGAAAAGAGACTATATCAAAATAAAAGTAAAACTTTCACTACTTGCAGATGACATAATACTACTCTATATAGAAACTCCTAAAGACCTGTAAAAAAAGTACTAGAACTAGTCAA
The DNA here is from genome assembly GCF_048418805.1 of Vulpes vulpes. Classification (NCBI taxonomy): domain Eukaryota; kingdom Metazoa; phylum Chordata; class Mammalia; order Carnivora; family Canidae; genus Vulpes; species Vulpes vulpes. The sequence goes on from NC_132793.1 coordinate 53,450,056, forward strand.
TGCTTTCAGTAGGGCCACGGGATACAAAATCAATGTACAGAGACCCATTGCATTTCTATACACTAATAATGAAGCAACAGAAAGAGAAATTAAGAAAGTGATTCCATTTACAATTGCACAAAAAATTATAAAATACCTGGGAATAATCTTAAGCAAGTGGTTGAAAGACCCATACTCTGAAAACTAAAATAGCGATGAAAGAAATTGAAGACAACACAAACAAATGGAAAAGTATTCCACGATGATGGATTGAAAGAACAAGTATTGTTAAAATGTCTCTACTACCCAAAGCAGTTTACACATTTAATGCAATCCTTATTAAAATATCAACAGCATTTTTCAAAAAACTGGAACAAACAATCCTAAAATTTTATGGAACTGCAAAAGACCCTAAATAGTCAAAACAATCTTGAAAAAGAAACACAAAACTGGAGATACTGCAACTCTAGATTTCAAGTTATACTACAAAGCTGTAGTAATCAAAACAGAATGCACTGGCACAAAAATCAACATATTGATCGATGGAATAAGATAGTTAGCCCAGAAATAAACTCTTGATTATATGGTCAATTAACCTTCAACAAAAGAAGCAAGAATATGCAGTGGAAAAAAAAAAAAACAGTTTTTTCCACAAATGATGTTGTGAAAATTGGACAGCTACATGCCAAAGAATGAAACTGGACAACTTTCTTTAACCATACACAAAAATAAACTGAAAATGGGTTAAGGACTTAAATGTGAGACCTGAAACCATAAAAATCCTAGAAAGCACAGGCTGTGCTCTCTGGCATAGACTGTAGCAACTTTTTTCTAGATATGTCTCCTGAAGCAAAGGAAATAAAAGCAAAAATAAAGTATTGAGACTATATCAAAATTAAAAGCTTCTGCACAGCAAAAGAAACAATCAACAAAACTAAAGGGCACTCTCCTGAATGGGAGAAGATATTTGCAAATGACATATCCAAAAACGTGTTAGTATTTGAACTATTATAAAGAACTGATATAACTCAACAGCCCCAAAATAAATAATCCAATTAAAAAATTGGCAGAAGACATGAATAGACATTTCTCCAAAGAAGACATTCAGATGGCCAACAGACACACACAAAAATGTGCGATGTCATTCATCATCAGGGAAATGGAAATCAAAACCACAATGAGATATCACTTCATCCTTGTCAGAATGGCTATAATCAACAACACAGGAAACAATGGGTGTTGGAGAGGATGTGGAGAAAGAGGGATTCTCTTGCACTGTTTGTGAGAATGCAAACTGGTGCAGCCACTCTTGAAAACAGTGTGGAGGGTCCTCAAAATGTTAAAAATAGAACTACCCTAGGATCTTGTAATTACACTACAGGGTATTTACCCAAAGAATATAAAAAACACTAATTTGAAAGGATATATGCACCCTTGTGTTTATTGCAACATATTTGTAATATTCAAATTATGGAAGCAGCCCAAGTGCCCATTGATACATGAATTTGGGTAAAGAAGATGTTGCGTGCACAACATATACAGTGGAATACATTCAGTCATAAGAAATAATGAAATATTGGCCATTTGCAAGAACATGGATGGAGTTAGAGAATATAATGCTAACTGAAGTCAGTCAGAGAAAGAAAAAATCCATATGATTTCACCCAATATAGTCAAGAATCAAAAGAAAGGAACAAAGAAAAAATAGAGACTAAGAAAGACTCTTAACTATAGAGAACAAACTGATGGTTAGCGGAGGGGAGATGGGTAGGGACACAGGTGAAAAAGGTGATAGAGATTTAAGAGTATACTTATCATGACGTGGATTGAGTAATATATAGAATTGTTGCATCATTGTGTTGTACACCTGAAACTATTATCACTGTATGTTAACCATACTGAAATTAAGATAAAAAGCTTAAAACAAAAAAATACCAAACAAAAAAACATTTCTTAAAAAAAAAACAAAAACAGAAGATTTAAAAAGAAATACTAGTGTTCTGACTAAGGAAACACTATTATTTTCCTTCTAACTTGAAGCTTATTTTCACACCTGGAAAAAAAAGGCATTTAAAAAAAATTAGTCACTCTTTCTACTACTTGGTTAAAATTGCCCTCCCAATGTGAACTAACTTCCTACAGTAATATTTGTAAAGTGTTCTGGTGCTGTGAAGAATATTTAATTATGTGATTATCTTTCATGATGTGTATAGTTAATTGTCCTTACGTCAAATGTAAATGATTTTGAACAATAAAAGTGAATGAGTAATGTTCTGGCTGTGAACAACAGATGTCATGTGGATTTTGATTTCCTAGTCATTTATAAATATTTCTTTTCAAGTATAGAAAAGCAATTAGTTAAGATTACAGACTAATACCATTCAAATCTAAGTTTAAGAATGAAAAGCAATCTGAATCATGGAGCTATGGAACACTATATGGGGAAAAAAACTTGTTATATTCATGTTCTTAAAGAAACACAAATATGGTTTGTATAAATTATGGATAGGCTACTTGTAATTCCTTGGAACAATTAGTGCATCCTCTATGAAGCAATGTCTTTCTCTGCTTCTGCCCAGCGCCTCATAAAGTCTTACACACAATAATCTGTGTGTATTGAATGGTATATGTAAGAGTTAAAAATAATAAGGGATACTTTTTTAGTTTGGTGGCTATTTTCCATTAGCTAACAGGCATCTATCATCCCCTTTTATAAGAAAACAGAACATATTTCCTCGGTAACCAGCTACCCATCTACTTGGAGCCCACGTAATTTAGGTCGAGTGATTACAATCCTGAATCCAGGGTGAGTCATGTGACACAGATCCAGTCAACGACATCACATTCCTCACCCAGAGAGTTTTGGCTCAGAGATGGTAACATGATTCATGCCGTGTCAAACTCTTGGAACTTTTGCTTGAGTGATTAGGAGAAAGGCAGACATTCTTCTGCACTGGAATTACTGAAGTGACCAGAAAATCTTGGAGCTCAAGGAATCACGAAGAAGAATCATTTTGCTGAGGAGGGAAGCCAGAACAGAAGGAAATAGAGCTGTGAGGCGGAGAAAGATAAATATTGACAAAGTCATCTGAGCTGCTGGCTTCAGCCATGTGATACTTCTTGCTCTAATTTGTTAAAAAGATTCTCTTCGAACCAAAATCTAGCCAGGTTCCTCTGAGACCTTTCTTGACTAGGACTCAACCCTGGTCTAATAAGACTTAAACAAACATGAACATTTTCTAATACATCAAGGCTACTTCCCTAAGATGACCCTAGTATTACTTAAAATGTCTGCCTGAGAAAACACAAGGAAGCCAAATGGGTTTGCTGTTTGTTCCAGTCAACACCCAAAGATGGGGACTCTATCTCCCAGTCTCTGTGGGAGGGTAGGAGCCTACCTTCCAGAAGTGCTAGTTAGCAGATGTAGATGTGTTTCACATGGACCAACCCTATATTTGCTTTTTATAATTTTCCACTTCTCTGACTCGATTGAGACTGCTCATCCCCCTCCCTACTCTTGCATCCTCCCTTGAGGGCTCCCACGCACCCCTGTACACATTGCAGTTCAGCTCAGTTCATGGTACTCTCTTTTCCCTACTGCAATAACCCATTACAGATGAAAATCTGTCTTAACCACTTTAACTAGTGTCCAGAATTGTTTATCCTTAACACTTGTTTATGGGAGCCAATAACCTGACATGTAGCAAATGGAGTTCAGTTTATCATCTGCAAGCAAAAGTAATTAAAATTAATTTATTGTGTATTGCCTGGGAGTTTGATTTCCTCTCTCCATGGGCCTATGTTCGTATTTTGTAAAGATGATCACGAAGTTACCATCGTGGGACAATCATTCCATGGATCCCTCTTTATTTCTGGAAGGAAACAAGCATAAACTTTGTGTGATGGTTACATTGATATTGGCTAGATTGGAGGAAAGGTAAAAAATGTAGGAAAGAGCTTAAAGACACTGTAATTTTTTTCTAAAATGCTTACTATTGACAGCTACAACTTGTCTCTTCACAATCATTTTTTTAAAGGAGGTCTTCCTCTAATTATTAGTTTCCCATTCAATAAAGACCTTAACATTTTCCGTCACCTTCTTTCTTTTTCTCCTTTCTTTTTTCACCTTTTTTCTCCTTGTTCCCTTCCTTCCTCCCTTCCTTCCTCCCTTCCTTCCTCCCTCCCTCCCTTCCTTCCTTCCTTCCTTCCTTCCTTCCTTCCTTCCTTCCTTCCTTCCTTCCTTCCTTCCCTTTTCTCCTTTTTTATACACACAGGCTAACTACAAAGTGTCTGTAAGGCAATATGCAAAAGCAAAAAGTCCTGTGCTTCAGAGTGAGATAAGCTACCTAAACTGAACGAATTAATACTAACTTTTTTACACTCTAAATTATGATTGGAGAAAGCCAATTAGGACTTTTTTTTTCTAACTCTTTTTAAATCGAATCTTCAGCTAAATACCATGTTCAATGTAGCTTTAACTGTGGAGAAGAAAGAAGGATCAGACATGGGCAATTGAGATGAGTAGACAAATATAGCTATTGACTTACAGGTGTAATTGACTTAAAATACTCAAACAATGACCTATGCCTACAAATATATGTTATATCATCACATTAGGGAGTCTCTGTTTCTATGAAAATCGTATGTTGAAAAAAATGATACTAATCTTCAGAAAAGTAGTAGTTTCTGCAAGCAAACAGAATGTGTAAAACAGGAATAGTTTTTTTCTTTTTAAGATTTTATTTATTTGAGAGAGAGATGCATGAGCAGAGGGAGGGGCAGAGGGAGAGGAAGATGCAGACTCCCCACTAAGTAGGGAGCCACAGAGGCAGGGCTCAATCCCAGGACCCTGGGAGGTCAGATGCTTAACTGGCTGAGCCACCCAGGCACCCCAGGAATAGCTTTTAGAATTGTTACTCTCCAACTTAATTGCAGACTGGAATCAAAAACCTTGATGATATGAGCACTGGGTGTTATACTCTATGTTGGCAAATTGAATTTAAATTTTAAAAAATTGTAAAAAAAATCAAAATAAACTGAACAAAAAAAAAAAAGAATCAAAAAGCAATTCTTTTCTTTTTCAAAATTTTCTTTAAATTCTGGTTAGTTAACATATAGTGTAATATTGCTTTGAGAAATATAATTTAGTGATTCATTTTTCTCTCTTTTTAACACTGATGTCTCATTTTTTGATCTGCAGATTCTGATCTAAGTAGTCTGGAATTAACGCTGACTAGTTTAAAAAGACAGTAGGTGTAATGTGAATCCAAGGTTGAAAATTACTCTTTTGAGATCCCACATCAGGGGCAGGCTTCTAGACCTCGTGGGGGCATTTCTACAGTGGCTTCCAGGTGTAGTTGTTTGATACCAGGTGCTACAGATTGGTGATTAAATAAAGATTGAATATTCTTTGAAGGTTAATATAGCTCCCTGTGGAGGGGCTCCTGAGTGGTTCAGTTGGTTAAGCATCGGAATCCTGATTTTGGCTCAAGTTACGATCTCAGGGTCATGAGATGGAGCCCCACGTGGATGGAGTCTGCTTAAGATTCTCTCTATCTGCCCCTCCCCCCACCTCTCACGCTCTCTCAAATAAATAAATAAATCTTAAAAAAATGTAGCTCCCTGTTGAGCTAAATATGCTTTCTATTGGAACTTAAGCAATATCAATATTATTTACACAGGAATAATGTGGATGAGTTCTTAATGAATTAAGAAAATATGCAACCATTGTGAGTTAAGGGACTCCTTGCACAGTATTAGTTTAATGTAATAGAAACATTCCCTTAATGGAAACTATTTTGAGTGTATTACAAAGCATAGAGTGTGTTTCAAATTCTTCTATAAATGGTTTCAGTTGGCAAAATTATAACGTATGTTAAGTTGAATCCATTTGTAAATTTTATAAAATTACTTGATAGTAGTTATTTTTCACAGGCAAAGATATGAACTATTTTTCAGATTCTTATATGATTCTGGGAATTATAGCTAGGTATTTTGTCATGATGTTGTTATAAGACTTCATTTCACTTCTGGCTGTAAGAAACTTAAAATTATCTGCAAAATATATTTAACTGTTATAATTCTTCAATTGTATCTTATATTCCCCCAGAAGAAATACATTTTATTATCAAATACTTTGCAATCTTGTAAAGGCCTGCAGGAAAACAGTATCCTAAAATCATCACCTTATCAAATAAAGCATTAGGAGCATTTTAATAAGTGTTCATTGTTTATTAGTTTTAGGAAAATAATTATTGCTATAAAATAAAGTTAATATCTGGATCCTTCATTTGAGTATTTAAACTTTACATTGAAAAAATATATGGAGAAATTTAAAAAATAATGTATGCATATGTCACACATTCATAAGGTAGCAAAAGCTATCGTTTAGTTCAGAGTCCTTAGTGGATAAAGATTAAATTCATAGAAATGGAGCCACTGACTCAATGAGTATGTTATTTTACTTTTGAAAGACATCACTAAGATATCCTCCATAAAGTTTAGACTAACATTCCAACTCAAAATAGGTGAGAATAATTCATCCCCAGCTCTTGTAAACATAGATTTTAATCTGATAGGTATAAATATTTTTACAAGACTTCTTTTAGGCATGTCTTAATAATAAGCGTGTTGAGCATATTTTTATGTATTTACCAATTTGTTTATATGAAGGCTTTAAATTCTTTTAAAAGGTCTATAGTTGTTATGTCTGTGTGTGCCTGTGTGCCTGTGTACTGCAAACATGTTGCAAATGTTTTCCTGGTTCATTGCTTGACTTTGGGCTTCTGGGTGTTTTGAAAAATGCAAACCTCAAAATATTACATCATCCAAATGATCAATTATTTGTATTGCATTTTTTCCGACTTTGTTTCTTGCTTAGGAAAGCCTCCCCCATTCTGAGATTATGATAATAAGAATATCACATTATTAATTATTGTAATTATATAGAGTACTAATTGTTAATTCTCTGCCATTTTCATAGAAATATAATGCTTAGCAGGCGAGAGAAAAAGAGGAGAGACAAAAGTCAAAGAAAGTAACTGCAACCTAAATAAAGACAGACAACGTGGCCAGAACCTCAGGAGTTCTACATTTGTTTTCTAGGGCTGGAGTAACAAATGACTGCAAATTGGGTGGCTTAAAACAACAGGGATTTATTCTCTTACAGTTCAGGAGGCCAGAAGTACGAAAAGGTTTCAGCTGAGTTGTTTTCTTCCTTTTGAAAATTCATAGTGAAAATATCTGGGTTTTCATTTGCCTTTGGGAAGTACTGAATCAATCAAAATTTCTATTTCTCTATTTAAAAATTTTTATTACCTTGTGCTCTTAGAAATTTGCCCATTTAAGTTAAATATTCAAATGTATAGTCATAAATTTCATCATAATATCATCTTATTACCTAATTTTAATGTGTGTAGGGTCTGAAGCAATGTCCCATTTCCTTTCTTTCTTTTCAAAGTACCAACTTTCAGCTTTGTAGATGCTGTGTCATGCTCGATTTTTATTTTATTTTCTTCCATATTCTTTATTTTTTCTTTTCAGTAAGATTCTCTAGGTTTAATTGGCTATTTTGTTCTAAATGGTAAACCATAAAATTTTTAACAAAATAAATTTCCTCATAAACATGGTTTTAGTTTTCTCACATGTGTTTTCATATGTAATATTTTTATTACTCTTCAGTCCAAATTTTATTTTAGTTTTATTTTAGTTTTATTTTAGTCCAAAGTTTATTTTAGTTTTGCCGTAGGTTATTGGAGTGTTATTTCTCTCTTAATTCCAAATATACAACTTTTTAAGTTTTGTTTTTAATTAATTTTTATATCTAAATTCTATATTCACATGAGGGTTCACTTTTTGCATTCCACAGCTCTAAGGGTTTTCTAAATGTATAATGTCATGTATCCATCATTATGGTACCACACAGAATTGTATCTTCATCCTAAAAATCTCAGCGCTTCATCCATCTATCCTTCTTCCCCTCCATACACTCTTGGCTCCACTGAGATTTTACTCTTTCTCTCTTTCTAGTTTTGTCTTTTTTGAGAATGTCAGATAGCTGGAAACCTATAGGATGTAGCCTTCTCAGAGTAGGTAGGTTTTCTCTTATGTTGCCTACTAGGAATTTTACAATTTTGTGTTTTAAATTTAGGGTCATGATCCATTTTGAATTAACTGTGGAAGTTGTAAGGTTTATGTCTAGATTCCTCCTCCTGCTCCTTCTTCTTCTTAATCTTTTTCTTTTTCTTCCTTTTTTTTTTTTTTTTTAAGATTTTACTTATTTATTCATGAGAGACACAGAGAGAGGCAGAGACACAGGCAGAGGGAGAAGCAGGCTCCATGCAGGGAGCCTGATGTGGGACTTGATCCCAGGAGCCTGGGATCATGCCCTAAGCCAAAGGCAGATGCTCAACAGCTGAGCCACCAGGCATCCCTCTTCTTTTTAATGCAAGTGCCCTGTAGTTCTACTATCATTTCTTGAAAAGGTTGTGTTTTCTCTATTAATTTTCTTTGCTCCTTTGTCAAAGATCAGTTGTCTCTATTTGTGTGACTCCTTCTATTTCCCCTTGCAGTTCTACTAATTTTGCCTCCAATTTTTGACACTTTCTTGTTAGGTACATATTCATTAGGAATTGTTAGACTATCTTGGAAAATTGACTACTTTATCATTATTTAATGCCCCTTTTTGCCCCTGGTCATTTTTCTTGCTCTAAAGTCTGTTTTGTCTAAAATTATATAGTTCCTCTAGCTATCTTTGGGCTAGTGTTAGTGTGGTATATCATTCTCCATCCATTTAAGTGTAATCTTTCTATGTCTTTATATGTAAATGTAAAGCAGATTTCTTATAGACAACACACAGTTGAATTTTTTAAAAATTATTCACTCTTATTCTCTCTCTTTTAATTGGTATATTTAGACCATTCTCATTTCAACTGATTATTGACATGGCTGGATTAATATTAATATCTACCATATTTCTGTTTTATATTTATTTATTGTACTTTATATTTATATTTATTGTACTTTTTCATGGTTTCTTTTTAAATATTCTCCTTCTACCTTCTTTGGGTTTACTGAGCATTTTATATGATTCCATTTATTCCTCTCTCTTAGTATATCAGTTACATCTTTTAAAAAAAATCAACTGCCACAGAGTTATAATATACATTTGCAATATATATTTATATATACTTGTCATATACATTTACAACTAATCTAAATCCATTTTCAAAGTACACTGTATCACTTGAAGGACAGGGCAGGTAGATTATAACAGAATATTCCTAATTCCTCCTGCCTTTCTGGTATAACATTGCTGTTTATTACTTTCACCTATTCACATTGTATGATTTTTCAGTACATTGTTCTGGTATTATTTTGGGTAAAGTTATCTATTACTTCAGTTCAGAATTTAAAAAATAGAATATTTTACTTGACTTTAGTATTTCTTCCCTAGTGCTTTTCCTTATTTTATGTAAATCTGAGTTTCTGACTATTAATTTCATTTTCTCTGCATAATAATAAGGATTTTGTGAAGTTTTTTTGTTTCTGGCAGAGTTATACTATGTTGAGTGTTTGCTGTAGCTGTAGGTGTCAGAGCCTTCAGTTTCCTCTAATGACCTTATTTTTCTCCCCTTGTCTTTGGGTTTCCCTAGAAACTCCTTTTTAAATAGTCTGTGTCACGTAGTAGCTCTCTTGGGTTTAGTCCATTATTATTATTATTATTTTTATGCTGGAGCCCTGTTGAAGTGGTTGTAAGATATACAATGATATTTAAAATCTGATTAACACTTATCTTTTTTCTTCATGGCCTAGAGTAGAAGGGCTAGAACTTCAGGAGCACATTATAATCCTTTTCTCCGTCCTCTTTCCTGAAACAAGAAAGCTGGTGAGGGCTGGAGCTGACTAATTGCTCTTCTCTCAGGTCAGTTGAGGCTCTGGTCAAATATTTCCTCTTGAGGGGTGGGTGGTCTTTCTTATGAAGAACAGAGTGCTCAGCATATACTTCAGAATGGTTGCTTTCCCCCTTTTTTCTGCCTGAAGGGGTAGGCAATTTTTCTCTAATTTCACTGAGGGTATCTGGTGAAGCCCCTGGAGGTAAAACTAACAAGACTAACAGAGTGTGTGCATGTCGGGGTGCAGGTCTCTCAGGTCTGGGATGTAGGGTTTTTGACTCAGAGGCTAACCTACCTTCAGCTCCAAGCAATTCACCAATTGCTATTTAAACATTTCTACTAGTTGCAGTCTTTAGCAGCCTCTGTTCCTGTGAAGCTGAGATGTCTCTATTCACATTTCTCCACATTTTGGAGCAGTGATTTGTCCTGGAGCCTGTCTCTCTGATAGTTCTGAAAAGATTTGTTGGACATTTTGTCAACAATTTTCCTGTTGTGAAATTGGAATTGACAACTTCCAAATTCTTTATAGGCCCAAATGGAAATAGTAGACTGGTTTTGTCTGAATTGATTTTGGTTTTGATTTTTAACTTAATTCCTTATGTTCACGAAAAACATAATTATTTTTTGGCCTAGTATAATGCCAGTTTTTAGTAAATATTCCCTTGGAATTTGCAAAGAATATGTATCCCACAGCTTTTGGTGTAGTGTTTCACATACGTCAATAAGACTGTGTTTCGTTCAAACCATTTATATGCTTACTAAAATTCGTATTCCTTCCAAAGCAGAGAGAAGCTCTTCCTATAGATTTTATTTTATTTTATTTTTTTTCTTCCTATAGATTTTAGATATTCTGGGGCATTTGTTTTTCTACAAATGAATAGATTTTTAATTATTTTGCTGCATGTATTTTCAGACTATATCATAAGTTAGATATCACCTTAAAGAGTTGTCTTGTCTTTCCAATGTCTCTATCATTGATAGCACTTTTTACCTTAAAGTCTATTTATGTAATATGAATGTGGCCTCTAAGCTATTTTGCTTAATGTTCATATAACATACTGTTTTCCATTTTTCCCATTTAACTTTTCTATATTTATCTATATCCCTCAAAAATATAATTGTTTTTTTTTTACTTTATTTCCAGCCTCCCAATCTTTTCCTTTAAATCAAAACATATCCCATTTACCTCATTACATTACTTACATCATTACTGATGCCTTTAATTTTAAATTCATATTTACTGCTTACTTTTTTTGTATCCATTTTATTAATGTTTTTGTTACTTTTTTAGACTGATTGTAATTTAAAAATAAATTTCCTCTTCTATTTGTTCTAGTACCATCCAGAATTTGAAACATGAATTCTTGATTTACCAAAGTCTAAAGAAACTGTGAAAGTGTTATTCATATTTATATACCCACCCTACTCCTAACTTATCTGTAAGATTATTGCATATTTATTTTATGTTTATAAATTTCATGATACATAATTTAAAAGTTTTGTTCCTATTAATATTTATTCAGTGAGCTTCATTTTCTCATAATTTTCTACAGCCAAAAGAGCATTAATTTTTATTTTACCAGTATTAGAAGTACATATTTTTGTTTGCCTGAAATTGTCTTCTTAAAATCTTTTTTTCCTTATTTTCATTTATTTATGGAATTCAACACAGTCAAGAAACTATTGAATTGTTTTCTGACTTCCACTGTTTTGGTTAACATGTTTAAAATTGTATGTTTAATATTTTTAGTTTTTTCCATGGGGATTTCAGAATTTTTTATATAAATGTTTTCCAGAAGATTGACCAATTATTTCATTTTTCCTACTTTTCCCTTTTCTCTACAGCTTTGATATGCCTTATTTATCATATATTGATTTCTTTATATCATATTTATTAACTTCTTTACATATTTGGATATTTTTCTGAATTTACTTTCACATTGAGTTGCTGTGTGCTTATACTTAGGTTTCCATTAGTTATATGTAATATATCATTATAGAAAACTCCAAATTTGTATTCACTACTTTTGACAGGAGCATGCTTTTAAAACTATTTCCCAGGTTTTTCTTACGTGGTCTATTTACCATGTGAATTTTATCATTTTTGCCTAGCTGAAAAATCTTGTTGGTACACTTAATGAAAAGAAAAAAAGGTTTGTCATATTTTCTAACGTTTTGAATGTTTATTTTATTTCTTATTAAAGTTTGCAATAATTTTTTGAAAATAAGGCACATTATACTTTTCAATAGAGTATAAGATGACATCCAACTGGGGTTTGGTATTCTCCACCAATCTTGCCTGGTCATTCTTACATTTTAATATATAACTTAATCATCACTCTCCACCTGTCAATTCCTCTGGTAAGTTTTTTCCCCCCACGTATATTTTTCACCTCATATTTCATTTTGTTGTTTTTGATAGTGTTGCTCTTACTGATGTTATTGTTTGGTTGTTGCTTGGCTACTGTCTCATTTTGTGGAGCATAGCACCCACATTTTTTAGTTCTGAGAAAAAGTGCATGGGAGTAATTTTCTTTTAACATTCAAAAACTGAAAAAAAAAATGTTTTATTCTACTCTTACTTCTGATGGATAGTTTTCTACGCATCTCTCTCTCTCTCTTTTAAAGATTCTGTTTATCTATTTGAGAGAGAGAGAGAGAGCGAGAGAGCATGAGCATGAGCAAGGGGTTGGAGGAGTAGAGGGTGAGGGAGAAGCAGCCCCCCGCTGAGCAGGGAGCCCGACAGGGAGCTGGATCCCAGGCCCCTGGGATCATGACCTGAGATGAAGGCAGATGCTTAACCAACTGAGCTACCTAGGAGCCCCTATGTGTATCCCTGTGACTAAACATTGTTCCTCATCTCAACCACCCACCCCCCAGTATTTTCAAAGCATTGCTCTTTCGTAATATTTTCTTCTTACTCTTCCTTGTGTAGATACTCCTTTGGTGCCATTCTTATCAGTACAACCCATGATTCCTTCCTCAGCCATGCTGAGTGTCACCAAGGCTATACTGTTTTTGGTTCATTTTCTCCAGAGAGAAACCTCTAATCTTCTGCTGAGGTAAGGAAATTTACCTGATAGAGACCCAAGAGGACCTACGGGCTCCAAAAATTGCTTTCACCCACTTCTCTTCCCTCAGTCCCACTCTATGCTTTCAATTCAACAATACATGTTTGCAGTGGCTTTCATTGCATTAATCGGCTTGCTTTATGATGACATTCTCTCTTTAGGTATTTATGTTGTAGTCACTAATTTTATGCCTTTTCTATTATTAATCACTTTATTAAAAAGGATCCATGAAAAAGAGCTCTTATAACCATGTGGATACAGTTTTAAAACTACAGATATTTTTTAACAGCATTGTACATTGTGTCTTTGTAGCAAAAAAAAAAATCCAAAGTTTTAGTTTTTCTGTTTGATTGTTTTCCTTTACATTATAAGTGGCCTTTCCTTATTTGTTAAGATATCCATTCAGATGACACCTTTTCAGCAAAGTCTTCCTTGACCATGTCACCAATGCTATCATTTACTATCATATTGTGTGTTTATACTGATTTCCTAGAATTTACCTGAAATAATTTATTATATTTCACAGAATTTATTTGCCTGACTTGTTCAATACTATATACCAATCTCATTCAAAAGTGCCTGTTTGGAAAAAATAAAAATAAAAAAAGAAAAGTACCTGTTTGGAGATACATGGTAAGATGTTTGATGGATGAAAGAATGATAAATGAAGATGACATTTTGTATATTTAAGATTTTGGTTACTGAAAAGATGTAATAAAAGATTAGCTATTGGCACAGGTCACATTAATTGTAAGCATCTTGGCAAGATTATGTACTTAATACATTTTTGAGTTAATAGAGATAGAATTTCAATTGTCACCTCAGATGGAGTTTTCTGTAATATATATACCCATTTTTCTTTTCTTTTTTAAAAAGATTTTATTTATTATTTGAGAGAGAGATAAGAGAGAGAGAATGAGTGGGGGAAGGGCAGAAGGAGAAACAGACTCCCGCTGAGCAGGGAGCCCAATGTGGGGCTGGATCCCAGGACCCTGAGATCGTGACCTGAGTCAAAGGCAGACATTTAAACAACTGAGCCACTTAGATACCCTACACCCATTTTTCTAATAAGCAAAGCCCATGGGTATCAGGGATTGCATTATCTGTTCAGAGTATTAACCATATGATACTAACCCTTTAAATTATTTTCATAACACTCCAGTTGAGTTTCAATTAGTAAATACTTCTTATTTCCATTAGAAAATGCAAAATCCTAAAATATGATCTTGTTACAACTTTAGTTTTCAATGTTTTGGTAGCTTTTTGCCTTTTTTCTTTTCTTTTCTTTTCTTTTCTTTTCTTTTCTTTTCTTTTCTTTTCTTTTCTTTCTTTCTTTCTTTTTTTTTTTTTTGGAAAGAGAGTGTAGGTGCACATGAGTAGGGTGGGGGAATAGGAAGAGGGGCAGAGGAAGAGAGGGAGAGTCCTAAGCAGGCTCTACACTCTGTGCAGAGCCTAAGAGGCTTAGGATGGGGAGGAGGGGGAGGCTCAATCTAACAACCCTGAGATCATGACCTAAGGTGAAATCAAGAGTCAGTTGCTTAACCAACTGAGCCATCTAGGCACCCCATTTTGTCTTTTTAAGTATCCTAGGGCAACATGAGTTCTTGCTATATGAGCCCGGATGCACGATTTGTACTTAGATGACATTTTCCTTCTGTATAGAAGAATCAATGTCCTGCTGTTTTACTATTTGTGAACTTTTACACATTATTATATATTTATCGTTAAAAAAATATACTGAAAGAAAAGTCCCTCAAAGGGCTAGAAAAGAAAAATTGAAAGCTTTAAAGCATCAGAGTAAAATGCATATTTCATGTCATAGTGGTAAGTGCTGCATTATATTAGCAATTTAGCTATAGGATCAGTGACTTTTCTGTCCTTTATTGAATTTCTAATATCATAAGAAAGTTACTAATGTGATAAAAGTCTTAAAGTATTACTGACTTTCTATCATGTTCTTGAAGTGAATTTTTATAGCATTAGCAAAAACAGAGTTTCAGAATACCATATAAACTGACCAAAATGATAATAAAAAAGCTTAAAAAATCAATAATACAGTTTATTCAGTTGATCTATTTGAAGCTTCTCATATTTCATTTTCAGATCTTTCTCGTTTAGTGGCTCCTGCTCATTGATAAGAGTCGAGTTGCAAAATCCCAACTTCCTCTGAAACAACATCTAGTTTTTAATAGATTGTATTGCTAAGAACATACTGAAAAGTGCTGGTAGTGTTATTTACAGAAAAAAATGGTAACAAAGTACTTGTAACACAATTAATGTTACTGTCAGAGACAGATTTTAAGAATATACAATATTCAAACTAGTTTAAACAGATTAACTCTTCCTTAGCAGCAATTCTGTATTATTTGAGAAAAAGAAATCCTTAAAATTTGCTTGCTTATTGAGGGTTTTTATACTGTCTTGTAAAATAGCTACTTTGTATTACCTACTGATCAGTGCTACTTGTTCAAACATTTTCTAGTATACTCCATGTGTAATTAAATGCCAAAAAATGCAATTTGGAAGATAAAATTTAAAAAGTGTTAAACATTAAGTAAGACATTTGGTTCTATAAATCTCAAAAAAGTCACAAAAATTATCCATCCCTCCATACTTTGTTTCTGTAATAGATCACAAATGGAAGTTGGTGATGTTAGCAAAATAACTAAACAGAGCTAACTATTTTTTAATCCCTTGGTTATTTCCCATTTCTTCCCAAATAGATATACATCATTGATTGATTTCTAACCTTCTATAAAATTGATTTTTAATATATTATTAGCATTCTGTATAGCTTCTCCTTGTACTGTGTATCTTTTGAAGACTGTAGTAGAATATTATAGTTTCTCACAATTTTTTAGAGTTTAGTAGTTTGTATTTGAGTAAAAGAATGAGGGCAATGAAGATTGCCAAAATATCTATTGTAACAAATCTTGAATCAAGGACTTACTCGTCATTTCACTCTATGTTCCCATAAGTCTTCTTCGCATAGTGTTCACAATGTGCCTGTGACCACAGAGCTATGCACATTTGTTTCCCTGACTAGAATATGAGTCACATGTGGGAAAGTTCTCTGTAGACCATGACACTTAGAGTATGACCCAAGAAATACAGAACAATTCAGAGCACATCTCAAAAAGCTGTTTGAATTAATCTGATCATTTATTCCCTAAGACCATTGTTTTCACATAAAATGGATGCCTTACTCAATTTAGTTTCCAGAATTTTATTCATAGTTTATTTGATGAGACAAAAGTTGTGGTGGCACATAGACACACTGTTACAGACATGAAGTTCCACATAATAGCATGCCAGTCACTTCCAGCCAAAGTCCAGCTTGGACACACCTATAGTATAATAAGTTACATTTGTTTTGTGAGGCAGCAAAGAAGACCTTCCTTGGGGACCCATGGGAGGTCTCAGTAAGAGCATGTTAGATGATTGGAGGGAAGGCTTAAGAAAGTGGGGACTTGTGACAGATTGTACCCTGTCAAGAATTAGGGTAAATCTACAATTGGGTATTTTTAAATATTGGGAGGGATGACTAGACAGGTGGTAAAGGTGTAATATTAACCAGAAGTGGGGGATGTTGTTATTTAAGGATGGAAAATGTTTCTTTTTGTTTGTGTTCAGATATGATTACTTGGTGGTCTTGTTTTTCCTGTGATCCGTCATGGTCAGAATAGCCTTGTGTGATGTTGAGGTTCTTTGAAATTCTCTAGGTTCAAGAGGAGAACATACAAGCTTAACTGTGAGTGCCAGGCTGGTTCCTGGCTAACACTAAAGTCTAGCTGACAGCTCCAGGAATGCTCAGAATGCCAAAGATCATTCTTCTCTTCCTCAATTATTGGCATATCATTTAAATATATATACCAGCAAACAAAATATTCATTGCATCTATTTGGACTCTGTATTATAAAATATGCATTGGAGAGACTGACTTAAGAAGTTCTTTGTAATTGTTTTTATCCCTCAAAATTATGTCTAATACTTATTTTTTCAGTAACCTAGCGAATCAATAGAAGTAGAAAATCAAATATAAATAATTAGTCTGCATGGGAGTTTAGTCCCCATATATGTGGAACGGGACGACTTTAATCTCTGTTTCACTAACATATCATTTCTAACCACAGCAACAAAATGCTAAGTACAAAAAAACAGCTTTCCATATTCCCGAAAGAAGCTGATTTATGCTCTTTAATATTATCCCGTGAATTGATGCTGGATACTTTGGGCAGTTTGAGGCTTATTTTGGATGTTCTTTTAATTGAATCTTCCAGAGGAGAACCAGATTTTTGCTTCATCAATGTGTGAATCAACTATTGCCCCTCTCGGAAAAATTGCATTATAGGTACAGAACAATCATTATGAGCCTGTAATTGTCAATTTAAATATTATTAGTTGTGTTAATTATAGGTAAATGCTAGACAAACCGCGTTCAGGCACGGACTCCCGTGTGGAGGCTTGGCAGTCTTTGCTTGAGTATTCCATCACTGCAGTCCTGTTTTGGAAAAATAGATTAAAGTTTCATGAATGTGAAATTTAAAGCCATATTCCTGAGCTCTCAGTGAAGGATCTTTTAACTAATTTAATAAAAATGCTCCTTCTTATGGGCCTGAGGAGTGAAGTCCCAGAAATTGATAAGAGACTCTGCCTAAAGGCAGAAGAAAAGGCTGAGCCTTCGTGAGATTATCATTTCCACAAGTTTAGCCTTACAACTGCATCAGAGAACCAATAGTAATTTTATTTGCTTTGTAAATCTAGAAAGAAGATGGAGCCATTGTGCAGGGTGGAAGGCAACTATTACCATGCAGCCCAGGTGCCTTGGAGTGCCTCATTCCATCTTAGCAAGAGTGCAGGCTTCTCGGGTATTTTTGTCATCCTTTCTGGCCAAACTCCCACTCCCCAATATTGCCAAGTGGGACTGAAATGAAAGCATTCAGACCCAGAAGAGGATTTATGGCTGATATTGAATGGAAAAAGTTAATTGGATATTCTCTATGTAAGGACACTGCTGCAATTGCTAACTATATTCTGGTCACAGAAGAAGCCGTGTGTCTAGGAACATGATGATATAGCCCCTATTACTGGTCAATTAAGAGATAACAACAGTGTGGCAGTAATTTGCCTCTCCATCTGCAGCAATCTGTCACTAACTTTAAAAGCCACTTATCCTAGGAAGACAACCCGAAAATAAACCTCAGAATTAAGAATAATATATAACCAGCAAAGAAAGATTTCAGGCAAGAGTTGCCGAGCAGCAAAATCAATCTGACATTATTATACATTATTTTGTATGTTCTAAATATCCTTTCTGTTTCACAGAGAGGTTAAAGATAAATCTTGCCTTCAGTGTATGGAAAATGAAGGGAAAATTGTCTTTTTACAAATAATGGAACGTTTGAAGTAATTTGTTTTTTATTATTCCTAAGAAAAATTTCAGATTTGTAGATAACATAAACATTATGATTTCCCAGGTTTGCTTTATGTTAAAACATATGCACAAACAAAAATTAAACTGAGGCACTAATTTTCAATGAGATTTAACCATGTCTCTCTGTTATACCATCAGAAAATTTCTAGATCTCTAGGGGACATTATTAGCTGTCATTTTCCTCATATTAATTAATTTATAAAGTGAATTTCTTACCAGTTGAATTACAAAAAAAAAAAAAGTGATATACATATATTGCTCTACCTAAGCTTTGTGGGAAGGTACTATGTTTCTATTTTATAAATAAGGAAACTCATCAATAAGAATAGTCAAGTTACCTGCCAAAGATCATATAATTAGCGTCTAAATATACTGCAATCTTTGTACCTACAATCCAGTAAGAATAGTAACAAAAATGTAGTCACCCAGTTAACACATTGTAACTATGTAGCTAATCTCCTTAACAGATTTATATATGAATCATAAATTCCCAGTTGACACGGGATAATTATGTATTAATCTCCCTAACAAATGTGAATAATAAATATTGAAAAAGGTATTCAATCAAAGTGAATTATGAAGGACATCACAATTTTGTCTATGGTGATTTTTCATTTATTTGGGTGAAGGTATAGGGAGTAGCGTCAATAAATGCTAGGTTAGCAGGAGGTTAACATAATAGTGTTTAACAATAGGATCATAGTAGTATCTTATTTCGTTAGGCTAAGATACAGAAATGTCAATGAAAGAATTACATTAGAAACTTATTTGAATTCAATGTAGTGGGGTGTGGGGTGGTTTTCTTTCTTTTTTTTCTTTATCATCCTCTCCCCCGATCATCTTAAAAACCACTCTCCGCTTAAAAAAAAAAAAATTGACTTTTTGTACTATAACCAAGACCCTGTATTTCATAAGACATGCTGTGTGGTTGCATGTTTTCTTGCTTCTCTCAGTATAAATTTCCAAGTATGCCATAAGTGTAAAAACCATTTTCAGAGTAGAAGTAACTAGTCACGATCTTCCTTTTGTAAATGTCTTACGGATTCTGAAAGAGACTTTTCTTCTTAAGGTTTAACGAAGTTGCCATATTCATTTTCAACCAGAATATTAAGTGCTATTGAAGCTTGGAAACCAGAATTTCTTTGCTAAAAATATTTGTTTGAAAACTGACAACTCCTAAATAGTAAGAGAAAAAGAACATCTAATAACAAGATCATATGTAATCCTATCAAAATCTTCAATAAAATAACATAGTCTTCCCGTTTGCTATTTTTTATCAGATTTGTATGTTTTACATTGCTTTGATGGTTGACAAATGCTCAGTAAATTTCTCTGTAGGAATTTATTTTCAATCTTCAAATTTACATTTGACATTTAAAACTATCATTACAATTCTCACCATTGATGCATATCATAAGTTACTCTGTTTTATTTACTGTAGTTTCATGCATGTGAGAACATACTGCTAAATTTAAAATATCAAGTTTACAATTTTTCCATCTCATCAGGTGAACTATTTGAAACAAAACTCCCTGTCAACAGTATGTGATACATAAATTTGAAGAAAATATTTTTCAGTTAAATTACGGTGGGATTATATGTTTCAGTTTAACATTTCAAAATATTTGCAGTCTTCAAAAGTTCTGGTTTCATTTGAGACATCATTTTTTGTTTTCATTTGAGATGAGAAACTCAGTAATTATTTTTGTTTGGAGGTAATTTTTTTTGGAAGCAAATAATGGGTCTGCTAATGCTAAAAATTGCCTCTGGAAATGGACACAAAAGCAACTTGAATAGCAACAGAAAGATTAGAGTGCTTGATATTAGTGGCCAGTGTAATTTTTAAGGGAACCTCTTATATATAGAAAAGGAAAAATAATCACGATACTGTCAATGATCATAGTCTGATAGGTGTTCCTGTGGTCAATCCATAGTACGTTGCATGTGCTAAGTATTTTATCAACATTTGCAGAATTAAATCGATATTATTATCTAATCTGCACTCCCCACCCCTCCCCAAACTACTTTGACCAAGCCTTCCAAAATAGATAGAGGGCTTATGTCATTCGATCAGAGTTATTTTGAACAGACATGTTCAAGGTCTTGAGATATGCTTAGCATCTGTGGATACTTTGTCATCATTCAGACGGCTGTCTTTCTCCTAAAAGAGTTTGGTCTATACTGAAGATCATTCCTGTGCATATAACTTGAGGATAATCCATCAGATATCTCATGTCAGGAAGTGATTAAATCTTAACCAAGAGAAGGACAGGTCTGCTAAAAATATAAAACAATATTCAACCATCTTAATAAACTAATGTACTAATAACAGATTTTTAGACAACTAAATCAGTTTCTTAAAGCTGTATGTGTGTATCATAGCAAGAGAAAAGGGTGTATGTGTGTGCAACTTACTTGTGACCAGGTAAGCAATTCCTAAGAGTATTCTTTTTTTTTTTTTTCCCTAAGAATGTTCTTAAGGTCAGTACAACATGTACTAAGATATGAACCTAAAAAAAATATCACATGTAGTTAAATTTATGTTTTCATTTGAAGAGTAGATTACATTTGAGTTCCTTAGAGGTGAAGGTTAGGTCTGGTACACATTATTTCATCTCTCAGATTGCGTCAAAAAATTCAAATTGGCGACCTTTTAAAAAAATCATCATAGATAAATGGAAGGGATATATTCTAAAGGAATGATTTGCATTCAAAGAATGTCTTGTGAAATAACATGAAGCATTGATTGCAGCAACAAGAAACCGTTAATTGTGCTCTCATGGGGATAAACACCAAGTTCAGTTTCACTGAAAAGTCAAGAATCACAACTAAGGAAATTAGTGTTTGACCATAAAACCTTCACCAAAGTACCTACACATAAGATTCATACCAGGTACATTTGAACAAATATGGATGCACATATCTTGTCAAAAAGTTTTGTTTCCCATCTGAAGGAGAGATCTGACAAAGGTATCAGGAGAACCTTTGAATTTAAGATTAAAGGGAAAGCTTTTTAAAATTTTTCTCAGAAAAGGGCTTTGAACACTGGCAATTGCTACATCTACTTAATGTATGAGTTGAATTTACACATTATTATACATTTACTTACTGTCTCAGTTGGATTTATATATTATTATATATGCAATATATTTGGAAACCTTATATATTCAGAGATACAGATAATTGTGTAAGACTACATTTTAAGACAAATATTACTATTTGTATGCGTGTGTATCTAACGCATATAAGGTAGTTATATGTGTGTATATATGTGTTTGTGTGTGTGACTGCATATATTCTGGTTTCTTTGTAGACCTCAGGGTGAGAAATAAATTGTTTCTCTTGATAGTAGATACAAAATATACTGAATTTCTTTCTTTCTTTCTTTCTTTCTTTCTTTCTTTCTTTCTTTCTTTCTTTCCTTTCTTCTTTTCCTTGAATGTCTGGATGCTTGCATAAAGGAGAGCCAAAAACTACTATTTTATTTAACTTTTCAACTTCTGTGAAGGTCCTCAAAAAGGATTAAAAAAAAAACGTTTCTTTCCTGTTATACTTCATGTTTTTCATATTTCTTTTGCCTTTTAAATGAAAAACTTTCTGTTTATTTTTTATGCTTGTACTGCCTTGGTGCTTTTTTGGTAGTTTGTTATATTGGATATAATTATCCTTCAATAAAATGTATTTCTTAATTAAAATAAGATTCAGAAATATGATTTAAAGAAAATGAGAACTAGGCAAACTTCTCAGGAGCATATGTTGAGTTTTCTCTTGGGTTTCCTGTCAATTCTATGCTTAAGTATTACTTTGTTACCTTAAACATTGATTCACTCCATAAAGGAGAGTTTCTAGACTTCAAAATATTTGAAACATTTAGAATTGTTATGTGAATATGTATTACATATAGGCATTATAAATATATTTTAAGTATTCTTTTTATCTTTGAACGTTTTGTGTTCAATCTGGTTGCTTTCTGCTATAACCCCAAATTTGTGGCTTCATAAATTATTCT
The DNA here is from genome assembly GCF_048418805.1 of Vulpes vulpes. Taxonomy (NCBI): domain Eukaryota; kingdom Metazoa; phylum Chordata; class Mammalia; order Carnivora; family Canidae; genus Vulpes; species Vulpes vulpes. The sequence goes on from NC_132793.1 coordinate 53,472,442, forward strand.
TTCAACCATGCCATGGTTTCAGAGGAAAACTATATCAAATGATTTTGGTATATTTAGTGTAACCATTCTTAACCTGTGGTTGTACATGAAGTTTTTTAAATGCTTTGTACATACAAAATTCAGGAACAGAAATTAACCTATGTTTGAAAATTAAAGAAAGCATCAATAATTTAATATGCTGTGATTTAAAGAAAAGGCAAAATAGTAGAAAGAAAAAGACAAAAGTAATCAAGGTCTTTTCATAAATTTTTAGTAATTTGTAACGTTTCTCTTTGCAGAAAACAGGCCATGTTTCCTAAGGTTACCTTGTAAAATGTATGCCTAGGACTGAATACTTCAAAAGTATTACAGGGCTGTAATCTACATTTCTTTTATGATAAAATGAATTCTTGAAAATAAAACAGATTATAATCATAGGTTATGAAGCCTAATGTTTAAATACAATTTGGAATAGGAAAATAATTCAGTCATACTATCATAATTAAATTTAATTTGCCAAAGAGACAATACATTTAACTTGTTTTGTATATCCCTGGACTTCCATAATATAGTTTAAAAAGAAACTACAAAAACGAGACCCAGCGTGATGCTTTTACAGTATTTATGATGAAAGTCAACATTTATCACAAGGCGAACATCTCTATCTTATAAGCACCAATGTATTTTAGAAGATTTCAGTTTTCCAACTTTGATCTCCAAAATGATAACTGTAATCCTTAATCTATACTGGATTAATCAACCTACACTTTCCACAAACTGTTTGTAGTCCTAGTCTTTTTTTAAACCTCTTAATGTTTTTATTTTAAACAATTTCAGGGGACAATTGGGTTTCCCTCTGAAGAAAAGGGGGAAAAAAAAAAAAAGGAGTGTTAGGTGTCCCAGCCCCTCCCCCTCCCCCACCAGCCAAATAAATCTCAGGTGCAGGGCATTTCCATGGTCTCTGAAATCTTGAAATCAATCTCGTAAGAAGTGGCGTCCAAGGGAAGGGCGGACAGGATTTGGCAGCAGTTGAACATGCACCAGGGAAGCTTGCCTGCCCCTGAGGGACAGCAGGTCAACTGTGAAGCCAAAGCAATCTTTAAGGAACAAGGTAGGCCTTCAGGGCGAACAGGGGCGTGCCTGCCATGGGAGACCCCTGGAGGAGGTAGCCTTGCTTCCTTTAGGACACAGGAGATGTCACTAGCCGCTTGGACCCTGACGCTGGCTTTCCACAAGGTAGGTGGGCTCCATGAGCAGGGCTGGGTGGTCAGCACACAGGTGTAGACGCAGAGCAGGGCCTTGGGGCTGATGACCAGCATGGTGTCTGCATGCAGGGTCTCATTGTGGAAGAGTAAGCTGCTCCTTCTCCTTGTGCAGTTGTTCATCTTTGGGTGATGTTTCTGCAAGGCAGGACCTTGGTGGGCTCCCACAACGACCCATCATAAAGACTGTTCTCTGGATCGGTTTCTAGTATAGGTCCTCCCTCTTCCTGGTCATGCAGTTCAGGGCCCATATTGTGGTGATTGTTTGGCAAAATATACAAATATGGAATCATTGTGGACTTCCATCCAACCTTGGACAGCCATCTGTCAGGGACATGCCAGTGATTTCATGCTTGTTTGGGTCAGACAGACGTTGTGGTCAGCCTAATCCCAAAAATGACAGGGAGAATAAGTTGTCACAGTTGTCCCAGGGATGAAGCGTGTTTGGTTCTCTTTTACAAGTAATACTAATTAAAATGCCAAAACTGAGGACTTCCAGAGAGTTCATGAGAACATGACTCAGAGAAGGAGCCACTCTTACACTCTCATTAATTTAACATGGATTTTGGTCATTCTAGTATGTGAACAATAGTGACTTATTGTTGTTTTAATTCGTTGTTAGCATTGTTCTTTTCATGTATTTTTTTGCCCTCCATATGTCATCTTTGGTGAGGAATTTATTTAGGACTTTGACTCGTTTTTGAAAATCAGGTTACTGGTTTTCTTATTGTTGAGTTTTAAGAGTTCTTTGTATATTTTGAATAACAGTGCTTTAGCAGATGTGTCTTTGAAAACATTTTCTCCCAGCCGTGGCTTGTTGTCTCATTCTCTTGATATTATCTTTCACAGAAGTTTTTAATTTTAATAAGTCCAGATTATCAATTATTTCTCTCATGGATTGTGCCTATTTCTGTCTAGAATGTCATCATCATTCCCAAGGCCATCTAAGTTTTCTCCTATGTATTCTTTTAGAAGTTTTTTAATTTTGCATTTTACATTTAGGTTGATGGTCCATTTTTAGTTAATTTTTACAGAGATTGTAAAGTCTGTGTCTAAATTCATTTTTTTGCGTATGAATGTCCCATTGTTCCAGCACCACTTGTTGAAAATTATGCCTCTTTGTCAAAAATAAATTCACTATATTTATGGGGGTCTATTTGTGGACTCTCTATTCTGTTCTATTGATTTATTTGCCTTTCCTTTCACCAATACCACTCTGTCCTGATTGTTATAGCTTTATGATAAGTCTTGAAGTACAGTGGAGTTAGTACTCCAACATGATTTTTCTCTTTAAATATTAACTATTCTGTGTATTTTTACTCTCTATATAAACTTCAGAATCAGTTTGAAAATACCTACAAAATAACTTTCTGGGACTTAGGGAACTGCATTGAATCTATAAACATCTTTACAAAACTGAAACTTCCTATCTGTGAACATGAGTATCTCCCCATTTACCTTGTACTTTTATGTATTCATTCAATAGAGTTTTGTCTTTTTCCTTATATTCATCTCATAAATGTTTTGTGAGATTTATTCTGAAGTACTTCCATTTAGTGCGTGCTAATGTAAATGGTATTTTGTTTTTAATTTTAAATTTCAGTTTCTAAGTGCTGGCATTTAGGAAAGCAGAGGACTTTGTATATTAACTTTGTATCCTGCTACCTTACTATAATCACTTAGTAGTTGCAAAAAAATTTTTTTTTTGTCAGCATTCTCAGATACTCTACACAATTATGTCTTCTGTGAATAGAGACAGTTTTATTTCTTACTTTCCAATCCATATGCCTGTTACAATAAATATATTCAATAAGTTGTAGATATATATCAACATACAAAAATTAGTTGTCTTTTTATACACTAGCAAAGAACAATTTGAAAATTAAATTGATAAAACAATGCAATTTACAACAGTATAAAAACAGGAAAACTAATTTGGAATAAGTTTAACCAAGGAGGTATAAGATGTGTACTCCAAAATCCAAATATTGTTGACAGAAATTAAAGATGGCCTATATATATGGAAGTACCAACCAGGTTTATGTATTAAGAGATTTAATACTGTTAAGACAGTACTCCCCAGTGCAGTTCAGTGCAATCCTTATCAAAATTTTAACTGCCTTTTTTGAGAAAATGGATAAACTGATCCTAAAAATCACATGGCATTGAAAAAGACCCAGAATAGTTAAAATATCATGAAAAAAGGAGAACAAAGTTGGAGGGAGAACATTTCCCAGTTTCAAAACTACTGTGGATCTTCAGTATCCAAAGTAATGTGATCCTGACATAAGGATAGTATATAGAATAAGAGAATAGACTCAAAAGTCCAACAGTACATTTATACAGCTTTGGTATATTGATTTTTGACAAAGATGCCAAGACTATTCATAGGATTGTAGGAAAACCACAAATGAATGTGGTTACCCATATAAAAGAATGAAGTTGGGATTTTGTAAATTTTCATGATTTTGGATTTGGCAGTGGGATTTTAGATATGATACCAAAAACATAAGCAACAGTAACAGCAAAAAAGAGAAGTCAGACTTTAGTGAAAAAAATTTACATCAATATATGCAATCAAAAAAGTTAAAAATCAGCCCATGGAATCAGATAAAATATTTGTAAATCATATATCTGATAAGGGTCTAATAACCATAATGTATAAAAAAATGCTTTCACTGTCATAATAAAAAGTAAACAACCCAGTTTTAAAAATGGACAAAATACTTGAATAGACATTTCTCCAAATAGGATTTTTGTTTCTTAGCCAGTAAGTGCAAGAAAGTTATGCTAAACCTCATTATTCATTAAGGAAATGCAAATCAAAACCATAATGAGATTCTACTTCATGTTTGCTAGGATGGCAATGATAATTTAAAATGTCAAATAAAAACAGAAAACAAAACAAAACGTGTCGGCAAAGATGTGGAGAAATTTGAATGCTCATGTGTTAGTGGGGGTAACAATGGTTCAGCAGGTATGGAAAAACATTTAGCCATTTTTTTCAGAATTTCAACATAGAGTTACCATGTGACTCAGCAGTTTCATTCCCATCCTTAGACCCAAGAGAATCGAAAATGAGTGTCCAAGGCAAAATTTGTACATTAATGTTCTTATCAGCATTATTCACAATAGCTAAAGGGTAGCAACAACCCAATGTCCATCAGCTAATGAAAAGAAAACCAATGGATGGCATATCAGAAAATGGAACATTATTCTGCCATAGAAAGGACTGAAATAGGGGCGCCTGGGTGGCTCAGTTGGTTAAGCATCTGCCTTCACCTCAGGTCATGATCTCAGTCCCAGGATCCAGCCCTGCATTGGGCTCCCTGCTCAGCAAGGAGTCTGCTTCTCCCTCTCCCTCTGCTCCTCCCCTCCACCATTCTCTCTCTTTCTCTCAAAATAAATAAATAAACAAACAAACAAACAAATACATAAATAAATAAAATCTTAAAAAAAAGGCAACTGATACATGGCACAACATGGATGAACCTTGAAAAAATGTTAAGTAAAAAGTCAGACACAAAAGACTACATATTTTATGATTCTGTTTATATAGAATGCCCCAAATAGGCAAATACGTCTAGACAGAAAAGAGATGAATGGTTCTAGGGGCTGAATGGGGAAGGAGATGTGGAGTGAATGATTAGTGGATGTTGAGTTTGTTTAGGGGATAATAAAAATATTCTGGAATTAGTATTGGTGGTTGCACAATATTGTGAATATCCTAAAAGCCAATTAAATGTATGTTTTAAAGTAAACTGATTAATTTTCTGTTTTAGGATCAAACAACATAGGTTTTAGGATCTAAAGAAAATGAAATCTTATTAATTTGAAAATGACCAGTATTTAACTTGCAGTCATATGGACTGAAGATTATTTGGTATTTAATTAACAAGGCAAGAAACCACAAATGTTGGAGAGGATGCGGAGAAAAGGGAACCCTCTTACATTGTTGGTGGGAATGTGAACTGGTGCAGCCACTCTGGAAAACTGTGTGGAGGTTCCTCAAAGAGTTAAAAATAGACCTGCCCTACGACCCAGCAATTGCACTGTTGGGGATTTACCCCAAAGACACAGATGCAATGAAACGCCGGGACACCTGCACCCCGATGTTTCTAGCAACAATGTCCACAATAGCCAAACTGTGGAAGGAGCCTGAGTGTTCATCGAAAGATGAAGGGATAAAGAAGATGTGGTTTATGTATACAATGGAATATTACTCAGCCATTAGAAATGACAAATACCCACCATTTGCTTCAACGTGGATGGAACTGGAGGGTATTATGCTGAGTGAAGTAAGTCAATCGGAGAAGAACAAACATTACATGTTCTCATTCATTTGGGGAATATAAATAATAGTGAAAGGGAATAGAAGGGAAGGGAGAAGAAATGGGTAGGAAATATCAGAAAGGGAGACAGAACATAAAGACTCCTAACTCTGGGAAACAAACTAGGGGTGGTGGAAGGGGAGGATGGCGGGGGGTGGGGGTGAATGGGTGATGGGCACTGAGGGGGGCACTTGACGGGATGAGCATTGGGTGTTATTATTCTGTATGTTGGCAAATTGAACACCAATAAAAAATAAATTTATTATTATAAAAAATAAAAAAATAATGATAAAAAATTAAAAAAAATAAAAAGTGGACAATTTAACATGCTATTGAGTAAAAATAAATACAGTCAAGCAAGAAGAGACTTTGTTTAAAAAAACTATTGCAATGGGGAGAATGCTCCAACTACAAGATTGAAGGAGTAAATAAAGCTAGGAAGAACTGGTTGTGACTGTAGTTGGGTAGGCAGGTGGTGTTACTGAGTTACTAAACAGACAATATTTTTCTTTGAGGACAGCCAGATCTTTAAAGGGTCTCTTGAGGTTCTTCTGAGTTCCAGTGCTTGCTTTAGCTCAAGCGTGGGCCAAAATCTAGGGCCTTTGGGAAGGAGAGTAGCTTGATTTTGGTCAGGTTCATGGGTTTTTCATCCAGATTGGTCAAAGCTAATTAGTAATATGAAATATTGCAAGGGAAATATCTAATCAACAACAACAAAAGGATAATCTGTTATTTAATCTACTTGTAGGTGTCCGAAACTTTTACAAAACAGGAATATACTCTTTTAAAATATTCCTCATCTCTTTGGTTTTATAATATGCCCAAATAAAAGCTCTATGCTGGAGTATTTGTTAAACTGTTTTCTGCTATTGCAGCTCCTGGAAGTCAGTAAATGTATACTTCTTTAGAAAAGACTCTATAGTTCATATAACACACTAATTTAAGGAGAACTTTCTTCCCAGTTATTTCAAATCAATGAGGCTAGCTAAAAGCACTTGAAAGGATCATAAAATAATCAAAAAGTAGATAGCAGTTGAGATTAGCGGAGTTCACACATGTGATAATGATGAATAAGAGTGCAGACATCCACACAGGTAGAAAATGATGAGGACTTCAAATGTTTAAATGTGTGTGTGTGGGTTTTTTGTATGTTACTTAAGCTGTATTTATTATCAACTGATGTGTTAGTATGCAGAGAAGCTCTTACAAGGTAGCAGAAGGAGAGTTCCAGTTAGGCCAAGTAGCTTGAGCTTCATAGATTTTCATTTCATGGTCCCTTCTCAGGTCCTGGGAGGAGCCCTGGCAATGGGTTCACAGGCCACATGTTTCTGTAAATTTTGTTGAAGTAAGATATTTTAACCATAACTACTTAAAACCACTGTTTCTTTCCACTCTGACCTTCCTTCATTTTTACTTCCCCTGTGTCATGGTTAACTGATGGCACCATGAGATTTTTTTTTTTTTTTTTATCCAGCTAAGGAAAAGTTAACTTTGGAATATGTTCAGTTTGAATTTAAAAGGGTATAATTATGTGGCTCACATTTCTTTTATATATGGCTAAGTTATTGTTAGCTGCCCAATGTAGGGATAGATTCTAGAAATACTTCTACTGTAGCTGATAGTGTTGACTGCACAGCATTGCCCAAAGTCACAAAGGACTAGGTGGTATTGCAGTATGGATTTGTCCTATGGTACCTGGCATGGGAAGAGTAGGAGAACTGGATGGAGCCAGAAACTGGCCTGTGCAAAAAACTTCCAAGCACCAGTTGTATAACATGTCATTTACACCCAAAGTTATCAACATCTAGTCAAAAGAGAAGTTCCTTCTTGCAGGGTATATAAGAATATGCTCCATATGATTTTTAATAGAACATCAAAAATTCATAAGGCACAAACCTGGAACCATGCATATACACACGAATGGTATCACGTGTTTTAGGCATCCCAACTATTGATAATAAGAAAAAGAAAAGTACATGTTTTGATTAAATGTGCTAGAGGAAAAAAACAGTCTTTTTTCTCTTCTGTGAGTAGAAAAAAATACTATAAAATGTTGTCATATGAAGAATGAATCAAAGAACATGCTGCAAAAAAAAAAAAAAATCCAGCAGAGGAATATATTATAGTAGTGTGAAAGGGAGTTAGCTCATGTATATATTATTATATCTATCAATATTTTGTGATGATTTTAATTTATGGGGGTTTGCTGAATAATGGCCCTCAAAGATATCTGGATCCAAATCCCTAGAACTTGTAAATATACCTTCAATAGAAAAAGAGTCTTTGTAGATGTAAATAGTTATGAATCTTCAGATGGGGACACTAGCCTAGATTATCTGGTGGGACCTAATGCAATAAAGAATGTCCTGAAAGAGAGAGACAGAGTAAGAATGACACAGATGGCAATGTGACCATTCACACAAGTTGCAGTGCTATTGGCTTTGAGGAAGAAGGAAAGGGTCACAAATCAAGGAATATAAGAATACAGTTCAAGAAGCTGGAAAAGGTACGGAAATAGATTTTTCCCTGAAGCCTTTGGAGGGCTCATGCCTTTATCATGAGACTAATTCTGGAACTTCTAGCCTCCAGAGCTGTAAAATAATGTATTTGCATTGTGGTAATCTGTTGCATTTGGCTTCACACATTGTTTCACAGACTGATCTCACAAAAGCTGGTTCCAATCCTGGGTAGAGTTGCACAGGTACTTTGAGAACATCCAACCATGTTCATCAATGTTGCCAATGAACTCATAAATGTAAATATATGCTCAATATCTTTTTAATGCCAAGCTGGTTATGATGGGGAGCCATATAGCCATAACAGACTAGCACCTAGTGTTAAGTCCTCCAGAGATACTAGGACCACAAATTGATCTGCTTAGTAGATGATTCTGGCATTAAGTGGCCCTATACTACTTTGGGCAAACTTTAAGATTAATTCTGATCATGAAAATACAGAAATTTGATTAAAAGTAATTACCATTCTGCTTTTTGTGATCCCATAAAATATGTTATTTTTAGATGCCTGTAAATATAGGCATCTAAAAAAGATAATTTAGTATTAATGCTTGGTTAGAGAAGTTTTTTTATATACCATTTTATTCCTTATAGGATATCAGAGAATTAAAAGGATATAATATTGTAAAAACAATCTGAATTCTTTGGAATGTGGAATTCAAAATTAGCAAGGGGTTATATAGATGGAGGAAGATATGAAAATACACTTAATTCTGAGAAGAGAGTAATAACTTTTTTCTTGCTTTTGTACTATGCATTTAACTCCTAGTCAAAACAAGAATTCTTTATTTTGTGACTCATCTTTCTGAAAAGGGATAGTCTATCTCTCTCACTCTTGTTCTCATCCTGTCTGTATCTCTCTCTGTCGTTCTACAGGGAAGTGTAGGAGCAAGACCCTTTATAGGAGTTAGGCATAGAGAAATAGCACTATTTCTAGTGGTCAGTGTTTAGAATTTCTATTTTATCATATAATTAGGTGTACTTGACACTTTTTTGATGAAAAAAAGAAAGAAAATAAATGAAAGCTGATGACAGTAAAGGGAAATGATGTTTCACAAGTTAGTTCTTAATTCCTCTTTTATTAGTACACCAATAAGCAAGCTTGAATAAGTTCTGTTAGGATTGCTTTGTTTCATATTTTTCTTCCTAGCAAAAGTGTGATTTGGTGAATTAAAAAATTTTTTAGAATGTTATTGCCATATATACGCATACAAATAAAAACAATAAGTGGCACCTGGCTGACTCAGCAGAGCATGCAACTCTTGATTTCAGGGTCGTAAATTGGAGCCCCACTTTGGACATAGAGATTACTTTAAAAACATTTTTAAAAACAAAAAATAATATTCTCAGTAAATATCTGAGGGTTCAACTTCATTATTTATCTTGGAAGTGCATATTTAAAATGTGATGTCGTACTGTTGCACACTTAGTGGAATAGGAAAATTTAAAAAGATAGCATCCAGCATTGGTGAGGGTATGATACAGGTTATACCATGGAAGTGCAGCTTGGTAAAATCACCCAGAACTTTTGGGAAGTTTCTTGTAAACTAAACATGCATCTACCCTGTTACACAGCAACTCAACTTCTAGGTATATTTCTTTCTTTTTTTTAATTTTTTTTTATTATTTATTTATGATAGTCATATATATAGAGAGAGGCAGAGACAAGGCAGAGATAAAGGCAGAGGGAGAAGCAGGCTCCATGCACCGGGAGCCCGACATGGGATTTGATCCCTGGTCTCCAGGATCGGGCCCTGGGCCAAAGGCAGGCGCTAAACCGCTGCGCCACCCAGGGATCCCTCTAGGTATATTTCTAACAGAAGGTGTGCCCAAATATTCATCAAAAGACATTGGTCAGAATCTTTATAGCAGCATTAATTATAATAGAAAGAAATCTGGAAACCACCAAGTAATGAATCCGGTGTAGAATGGAATAATTCCCAGCAATGGGAATAAATTATTTAAAACAGCAGATAATAATATGAATGACTTTCTCAAAACATGTCAGACACAAAAAAGGACTGTTCCATTGACACAAAAGTACAAATGCAGGCAAAACCAATTGGTAAACATTAGAAATAAGGCTAATGGTATTGGTTGAGGGTGGTGAGTAAGGGAATCTGCAATGGGTTCTTAATTGGTGTGCTGGTTACAACTGGTAAGTTTGATTTGCAAACAAATTCATCAGGATTTATACTTATGTGCTTTTGATTACACATATTTTTTTACTTCAACAAAAAGTTTTAAAGTTTATCCCCTAAATCAATTCTTATTTTCAATAAAGTGTAAGACTTACAAAAACCACTAAAGGAATAAATATCATTTTTTCATTGCTCATTCCTATTATTTTTGTCTTTACTCCATGTATTTAGCTGTAATCTTTATGTACCCAAATCTTCCAGATACCATAATAATACAATGTTAAAAGTTCAATCCAGACATGGAATTTGAGGTTTCAAAAAAGAGAACTCCTAATCAAATACCTCTTCCCATAAGATTCCATCCCATAATGAAGAGTTGACTTTGTTACTGAAACTCAACAAACGATGAGCACCTGGGACATATAAATTAAAAATCACCAATTGTGAATGTCAGACTTGAAGTTATTTAAAGGCATTTTCTAGATTAGATCATCAGTTTTATGTGGCTTCTTTTGTTTTTGTTTTTGTTTTTTCTTCATGCTGGGAAATGTGTATTGTTGTGAAACAAATGCTGAGCTCAGGAAACTCCTGCACGAACACTGTTAACTTCTAGCAAATGATTTTTGACACTGTTTTCTGGTCCAGTTATTCTGAAAATGTCTAAGTATGCTTTGAATTGCTTATTATTTTAATTTTCCAAAAAGAGTGTAATTATTCAGGTGGGGCATAGAGAAGGTCACAAGCAACTCTATAATATCAATTTATCAAGTTTTCTTATTTTTTATGTTCTATAGAGTTCCAAATTTTTGCATGAGGGAAGATTCTCACCTGTATTAATAATGCACAGTAGTAAAATGTATCGGTTACTAAAGAGGAATAATTTGTATCCATACACATCTCTCAGAGTTCAGAAGATTTGGCTGGCCGCTGTCCTTCTTCTCCACCAGGTGAATATGATAGCTGTCTCTATATCTGGCCCAGTCAGATTTTGGGGAATTGCTTTTTTTCCAGATATAACAGGATCAGGTTAGCTCTGCCTTTGGGTTTAAACACTCTGATTCTCTTTGACCTTTGATTAATTCCTGATGACAGCTAGGTGACCTAAACGGTTTATGTACTGAACTATATGCCTAAATGACGTAGGATGCTAAAATTCTACTGCCTATAACCATAGGAGTCACCTGAGTGTTGATCCTTTCTACTGGAGATTTACAAACTGAATAATGCAACCTGTTGAAAAAAAGTCTTTCCATTAGTGAATGAAACTGTACTTGAAAAGTAGTTGGATGTTGTGAACATTTAGCTATGTTTTGTCATTTTAACTTCCTCATGGATGCCCTGGAAAGTGCACCTTATTTTTCTACTTAAGTTATTTTTATTTTATTGTGCTTTACCTTTTCATCCTGTTATATGTTAGCGGAAAGAAATTAACATTTATTGGCCCCTCCACTAGATGTATTTTGCCCCCTTGCCCTCCTTCCTAAAACTCCTGTAACACCCCCCCCCCCAAACACACACACACACACACACCAGAGTTTGCAGTAGACTTGAAATGAGGGACACTAATTTGATTTCTGCTAACTCTTTTCACCTGGAGGCAGGTCTCACCATCCAATCAAAACAATAGTCATTTTGGAGTTGGGACATTCAATCCAATGACTTAGTACTGTCTCCTAAGAAAACACAACTAGTCTTGCCTAAGGCTAGTAGAAGTGGAATTTTCTGTAATTATTTGAGGACTGTCAGATCTAGAAAAAAGAAATTCTTCAGGAATTTCTATCATTTTTAATGCATTTCCTCCCCCTGAAACATTAGCCTCTTTTATGAAGTATATTTTTATAGCCTTCTTCTTTAAGTCTTTCTTTGCCTCTTAATCCTACATTTTTGATCAGAACTACACTTTGTTAGTTTGACTCTCCTTCCATTTAGCCTTTACAGTATGGAAACAGAGGTGAAAGTTTATGATAGCTGAATCAAATTCATCCTTTTATCTTAAAAGTTAAATAGTCCATACTCTTAAAAGAGTCATTAATATATTCTAGTACAGGGGCACTGCTTTTTAGTTAACAATGGACTTTTACATACAATTACATTCTCATTCTTAGTCTCATAATAATTCTGGGACTTTTTCCAGGGCAGCTGTGATGATTTCTTTTTTCAGTGAAAGAAAATGAATATCGTGTAATTGAAGTGCTCTCTGAGTCCCCCCTTGATTCCAGTGAGTGTTATTATTTTAACCATACCGCTGTAGATTAGATGGTATAGCTAACTGGCCCATCTTGTGAGTTCCTTGAGGGTTTCGTTGGGGGTAGCATAGGATGTGTCACATAATAATGTGTGTGTGAATGAGTTCTAAATATATTAAACAGAGTTGGTTAAAGGTACTGACTAGCAAATGGGAGAAGTATTATGTAGATTTGATCATTCAGCTATAAGTTTTGAGATCTTTCCACTAATAAATGTTGCTGCCTAACCTTATATTTAGGTAACAAGCCAGTTAAGACCTCTGAATTAAGTGACAAATATTTTATATAACCTACATAGCCAAATGTCAATAGCAGTGGGATAAAGAGCAGGAGAATCCTTTGTAAAAAACCTATTTTGTCTTGATTTCTACTTCCCAATTGAGCAGATGAACCATTCACTTCACCATTTTCTCATTCTTTAGTGGAAATCACTTGAAACTCTTCCTGTTGTTACTGCCTTTGTAGATTTAAGTTACATTGCATTTTAACTTTTCAGAAAATATGTCAAGAAAAAGTACTCTTTCTTAGCATTAAAAATGAAAGATATATATACCAGATGATTTGTAGGAATTTGGGGGTGAAAATTTGAATGGATTAAAGGAGAGGCTTAAAGTGAAACCAAAATAGAGTGACTTATTTTTGCCTATTTGTGAAGATAGTTCAATGAGTAAACTAATTTTCTTCCCCCAAAATGTAAAGAGAAGGAAAATGAGGTAAAACAGTTATCGACTAGTTTGAAAGAATAAAATATTGGTTGAGTGAATTTTGAGATTAATCCTGAACCCTAAGAATTACAAATTTTTCTCTCATGCAAATCAAGAATAGCATCATAAAGAGTGTTACTCTTAAGTTCATAAACTTTTGGAATAATGTATTTTAAAACTGCATGCAGTTTGGAAGTATAGCATTACCTACATGCATTTTTTTTAGGAAATCTTTCAGTAATTAAGTCAAGATGCTTAGCTCCTTGTGTTTTAAAAGCATTGAAATCCAAAAGTTATATCACAGAAAGTACAAATGTGTAAACCAAAGAACATTATATATCAAATATAAATTTAGTAGTTTTTAGAGGGAAAGGCTGGGAGGGGGGAGAAAAATTATTTGATCAAGGCCATTTGATCAAGCCTATTTCTATATTTTTACAACCAGAGGGCCGAGGTGAACTTTGCACAGTCATGTGGTTCAGTCCTGTGCCTTGAGGCAGAAGTACATCACTGAAACATGAGAATCAATACTCTTTGTAGAGACCCTCCCCACCCAGAAGATCATCCCCAGACTTCTTTATGACCTTTGACTATTTACCTTGTGGCTATTTAAAATCCATATGGTTTTCTGAAGCCTGAGGTTCCTTTAACAGAAATGAATGATAAGCTTGAGATGAATGAGCCCCTCTTTAAGGAGATCTTTGATCACATGTCTAGAGATTAAAGTTTTTAACTAGAAGAGAACCACACAATTTAAATCAATTAAAAAGCCAAACACCAAATCATTAGCATACTTAAATAAAAACTGTTCAAATAATGTTATTACTAAAATGGTTTGTTCATTTAGTAAGAGAGACCTATCTATGCTTGGTAGAAAAATATTTAATGGCTATAATTGTGTTGGTATTTTCGGTTGAGGAGATCTTTGAAAGAAAATCTACTCATTCTTTACTTCACTAGAGCCCTTTTCCATGTGGGATAGGTCAGAGAAGAAAAAGATTTAGCCAAACCAGGTAAAATGTTTAAAAACTAACAACAGGAATTTCAAATCATATATAATTGCTATTTATAAAAGCTTATTGGTAAAGGGCATTTTAAGGAGCTCATATTTACATTGAGTTCTAATAATAGTGAATTATTCTGAGACCTCAAGCTAAGATAATTTTTATGCTCAATATGTCATAAATTTCCTAACTTCAAAATCAGTAAGTCTTAACTTACTATTTTGCTTTTCTTTTCTCTAGTTGTAGCGCTATCATTCTTATAACAATTCTATATCTACTCCTCCTTCTATCTGTTCCCTTTCCCAGAACACATGCAGATATAATAATATTTGATGGTATACATATTTGCCTAATGAATGTTGTAATCAATGGTTGTATAATTTAAATGTATTCATTTTTGCAGTATTTTTTGTTTTAACAGTCTTTATAATGTTTGAAACCATTTTTGACAAGCATACTTCAGATACTTAAAATACAACCTATAGATTTAGTATGTAGGATCCTGTAGTGCATTCAAAGTTTACATTTACATTTATAGTTACATCCGATATTTTCATTGCTCCTGAGACTTTTCCTATTTGTTTTCTGTATGTTTTTTTTTTAATACACTCCATTTCATTTGGATAACTTTTGTTTTGTTCTTGATAATGATAGCACTCAAACATATAAAAGTAGAGAAAAGAGTATAAAGAACCTTATTGTACCTATCATCTATCATTAACCTCAACAATTATCAACATATATTTATATTCTTTCACTTTCTCTCCCTATACAATATTATATTACAGATTCTGTGAAGATTTATATTATCTCTCCTGACATATTTAATTAGATTTTAGATGACAATAAGGTTAATTACTCAAGTTTCAAACTGATGTTTCTGTGAAAATTGATAATACCCTAAATAACTCAGTCTTATCTAGAAAATATACTACCCCTAGAACTGACTATGTGATCATAAGGAAGAAATAAAATTCAAGACATCTAGACAATTTTGAGAGAAAGATGTGTCAAGATCATATACTGTACAATTAGGTTAGAAATATAGATGAAGTTTGTGGACCATACATATCTACTAACAAGCAGAAGTTGGAATACAATTTAGGTTTTATTTTAGGATTTATTGGGCCCATATCACATCAATATCTTTTAGGTGAAAATTAAGAAGGATTTGGTATTTGAGAGCACTTGTATTTAATTTTATAATTTTGGGGAAATCTTCAACAATTCATCAACAACAAATTGAGAAAGAAAACTAAAATTTTATGGCATAGGGAAATTAAAGCAAAACAACTTTCAAAAACTATTCTAGAGGAGAAACAAATACTTTACAAGAGAATAATTTGTTTATATAATTACTTTAGACAAAAACAATAGGTTAAGCTAGAAAAAATTAAACCTATAGAATATATAGTTTGAATATTAAAGCCAACATAAAACAATTTTTTTAAAAAAATAGCCATTTTGGACAAGTATTGAAAATTTATTCTCAAAACTAGAAAACTATTGAAAACTAATCATTTTCAGAATATTTTCCGGGCATATACTCTAGTATTCCATTTGTTCTTTTATTTTTGCTTTGACACAGCTTTGCCTGGGCAACTGTAGTATGTTTCACTACACACAGTGATACTCAAATACGATGGGATTTTGGGTCCGTAAATCTTGAGCTCAGTATAGTGGAATATCCTTTGGGGGATATATGTAGTTAGATATTCAAAACCAAGTATCATGGTATAAAGGTGATACAAGCTTTGAAAAAAGTAAAAACAGGACCTAATCAAGAGAAATGTCTCAATGTGTAAGGACATAGGTAATGATATATCTCTTCATTGTGGTGTAATTTCACATACTTGTATATTATCAAATGATAGAAATTTGGATTTCTTGTGCAGTGATATTTCAAATAGAGGTATTTGTATGTGCTATAGCTGGTGTCACGAACTGCTATACCAGGTGTTCTCAGTTCTAGTGCTTAAAATGTCTAAAAGATATTCTCAATGAAATGAACCATGAATATATGCTGGCTTATCAGAGAGTGAAGCATGCTGTTACCACGCTTTCTTTCCAAAAGGAATTATGGAGAATGCTCTGCAATTTTGAAACAACCAGTATCTTAAAGTTCATTGATTTCTGCAGAGCTTTTGATAGCCATCCCTCCCCCCTTTAATTAGGTGTATTCAGGGAAGCTATAATCTCTTCCACTGAAGTCTTATTTTGAGGATTGTAGGTGAAATCCATGGAGGAAATTAAATGCTGATTTGATGATAGACTCTTTCATTACAGTGACATCTTTTTTCTTTCCTCAACTATTATGTTATTTGAGACATTGCTGGGAGAGCATTGTGGAAATTAGGGTGTGCATTTGGGTACAATAGGAAACTTCTTATAATAACGTTAATCCTACCTTCATCATGCCATCTTTTGGCCCATGCTAAAATTTAGGGAATTTGCGTAAACTCTAATCCTAATTAAGGGAAAGTGAGGTGTTCATTCTTTTTTTTTTTTTTTTAAAGATTTTTTTAGTTTTTAAAGAGTGAGTGTATGAGCAAAATTTAGGGAATTTGCGTAAACTCTAATCCTAATTAAGGGAAAGTGAGGTGTTCATTCTTTTTTTTTTTTTTTTAAAGATTTTTTTAGTTTTTAAAGAGTGAGTGTATGAGCATGCATGAGCATGCATGAGCTGGAGGGCGGGGCAGAGGGGGGGAGAGAGAAGTCAAACTGACTCATTGCTGAGTGGAGCCCAACATGGGGCTGGATCACAAGACCCTGAGATCATAACCTGAGCCAAAATCCAGTTGGGCACTTAACCGACTAAGCCATCCAGCCACCCCATGAGGTTTTTAAATAAAAATAATAATAGTTATCATTTAATTTGTGCAAATTCTAGTCTTATATAATACCTAGATTATATATACATTATATATACAGTATAAACTGTATAATATGTATAAGTATATAAACTGCATTTACAGAATGCAGTGTAAAGAGTCTTTGTATATTTCTAATTGTTGGGAATAGTTGTAATACTAATTAATGCTATACCACATAAATCATTATTTAAAGTGTTACTGCCTGTAAGATCTATAGACTGTACAAGTGAACTAATTGAAAAATCTCAATTCCTGGATAAGATATGGTTCTTGGGACACCTGGATCGCCCAGTGGTTGAGCATCTGCCTTTGGCTCAGGTTGTGATCCCAGGGACCTGGGATAGAGTCCCGCTTCTCTCTCTGCCTACGTCTCTGCCTCTTTCTTTGTGTCTCTCATGAATAAATAAATAACATCTTTAAAAAAGAAAAAAAATGTGGTTCTGAATATCTTTTTCAAAATCAAGGTGCATTCTCAAGACTAATTGGTAATTATAATAATTGTGTTAAATATGGTTATAACGTTTTTTTTCTTTGATTTTGATTTTGCATTGAAATTATATCAGATTTATTGTTTGTGTATTCTATCTTTTTGAGAAAGAAGTATGATATACATTTAAACAAATAAATTAAATTAGGATAAGTTTGACATTCTAGTTTTTTTAAGAACAATTAGGTAGTGAAAACAGTTTTTGCCTTTAGGTTATTCTTGAGTAGTTTTTAATGAAACCTTCTTAAGAGGACCTTCTTCCATATGTCCTCCTCTATTTTCCAATGGAGTGTCACTGTACAAATGTGCTGTTTTAAAATTGTAATTGCATTTCTTTTAGCATTAGAGGTGTGAATTATTCATATTTGAACCACAATGCATACACTTCCTAAGAGCCCGCTTAAAAAAAATTATGCTTCTAAAAAGGTTGTTAATGGAAATATGCGTCACTTTATAATTAACCAAACCTACAACAAATTAAAGTGCTGATTGTGAAGGCAAAATAACACTAATCTATAATTATAATCAGGAATAGCAGCAATTGAAAACCGTAGCCAACTCAAGACAAAATTTTTATGAAATACAAGAGCCACGGGAGATTTCTTGGTGGAATCTAAAGTAAACTATAAAAAAATACACTCATATAATATGTTTTTACACGTTTTGAAGGTTTTAATTACTTATTTAATATTGTGCTGGTTGTTTGTACATAAAAACAAAACTACAGGGAGTTTTCTGCCATGGTTTTCTACAAAAAAGAAGAAGAAGAAGAAGAAGAAGAAGAAGAAGAAGAAGAAGAAGAAGAGAAAACCCCCCAGGATTTGAACATCTAGCTCAGTAACCCCCACTAAGAGAATTTGTTACTTTAGGCTGGCAATATGCCATCAAAATCACAATTAAAAGACAAAACTAACAAACCAAATAGCAAGACAAAGAAAACAACATGCATCAGTTTTCCTGTTGTTAGCATATCCTACCACTTTAAATTTAATTCCTATATATTGATGCTACTGATGGAACATTTTTCTTCCTAGAGAGAAAAATATAATTCCACAGATACATGTGTTTACTAGATGACACGGACTTACAATTTTTAGTGGTGAAGTATAGACATTTAGAGGATCCCATATGAATTTTTGCTAATAAAGTCCATTCCTCTAGGTAGAAGTTAATTAATGTAATGATTACATGATCTGGACTGCTTAGATTCAAATGCAATTTCCTCAGATAACTAATTGTTATCTCTCTAACCTCTGTTTCCTCATTTTTGGACAATAACAACAGTATCCATCTTCTAAAATTTCTGTGAAGATTAAATGGGATAACAAAAGTGTACTGTTTTACATGGTATATGAACATAGAGCACACTCAAGCATTTTTTCACTATTATTATTGCATATGGTGTGGTAATTATTTTCTATCATTGCATGAAGAAAAACCACAGAAAACTGTCTAAAGTTTCCACGTTAAAATATTGAATTAATGTTCCTTTTCAATAAAAAATCTTTTTGTTTAGGGACATCTGGGGGCCTCAGTAGTTGAGCGTCTACCTTTGGCTCAGGGCATGACCCGGGGTCCTGGGATCGAATCCCACATTGGGCTCCTGCATGGAGCCTGCTTCTCCCTCTGTCTGTGTCTCTGCCTCTCTGTCTGTATCTCTCATGAATAAATTAATAAAATTAAAAAAAAATCTTTTTGTTAAACATCATGGCACATTAGAAAATTGATATATTTCATGAGTTAGTTTGACTCTGACCTTGTTTTGAATGAGAGTTCATAAAATAGATGTTATCATGTTTCTTCAGTGAGAAAGAGATGCTAATCATTCATAGAATTGAATGAATATTGAATATTATTGAATATTCCAAAATCATTTCTAGAGGTTTTATATAGTTTGTGAACAAGATTTAGAGTACGCACATGTCAGCCAGATATAAATTCAGAGTATCACTTTTTCCTTTCTTCATTCTCTCACATGCACATTACACGTACACGTCCTTAATTTTTTTGATAAAATTCTATATCAAGTCCAAGAAATGTAAGGAAAGAAATCTAATCCTATAATAATAATTTCTCCCCAAATGAGATAATTTCTTGTGGAATCAATTGATGTTTCCACTATAAATAAAATGCTAAGAGATGTGTGCTTAAGATAGTGCCCTGTCCAGGCAATATATCGGCACATCTTTCCCTCTGGATACAAAAATAGCATTTTTTCCCTCCCAAATTCATGGTTAGCATTTAGTTTGGGAAAAACTTTGTATTCATGATGGATCTTCTTAAAAGGTGAGAATAATCAGTGATGATAAAACCATTAGCACAATGATTTATAATAGATTTTGTATACATCAATGGATTGACTGATTTGATTGGCTATGAGAGTAGATATAAATTTAAAAGATTATCCATGAGAAGACGCCACGTTTCCTTAGAAAGATATGAATAAATTTACTTAGCATACAGACTATGTATTATTAAAGTTATAATTAAAGGTTATTTGTACAAAATATTGCTTTGTTATTAGAACGGAAAATTATTTAGTTATGTTTTATTTACATCTAACCTTCATGGACTATTTGGTTTACTCATTACAAACTTAGCTATAAAATAAAATAGTCTTTTGAAATTAATACGGAAAGTTAGAAACATAATTATAAAGCTAGAGTGGATTTTATATAATTACATAACCTTTTTCAAATTCCAGGAGGTTTCATTTGTTCCCTAACTTATGGAAATAACTTAGGGGTACATGAGCAGTGGTCATTTACTCCAGATGTTCCCAGATGATGGTCAAAGGGACTGTTACAGGGTTGATTGTACAGGTATCACCTAAAAAAAATTTTTAGGGGGACTTAATCATGGAGAATACTTAGTAACTCTGAGGTGGAATCTATAAATCTGTGTATCTTACTCTTACTTGATTTTTCTAAAAAAAAAAAAAAAAAAAAAAGTCAAATCGCCCAACCACTGTTTTTTTTTTACCTGTAAGAAACCTTGAATTCAAGACATTAAGAAACTTGTTCCAGATCACAAAACTATTGAGGGACAGAATCACAACTAGAAAGAGTTAATCTTCTGATTCATAATCTTACTCAACCATTCCAATAATAACTTACCATTATATTTCTCCCAAAGTTAATATTTATATTATGTTGCAACGCTTGCATCTTTCTAAAAATAAGTACATTGCAAAGAAAAAAAGAAGTTCTGTCTTCAGGGTTTCTTTTTTCTCCCTCCAACTCTACTGAGATAGATTGATTTATAACGTTGTGTAGGTTTGGTTATACAACCTGATGGTTTGATATATGTATATATGTAAAAATGATTACCACAGTAAGCTTACCTAACGAATTCATCACCTCACATGGTTGGCATCTTGTGTGTGTATGTGAGTAGATTTAAGATCTACCCTCTTAGCCTCTTTCAAGTAAACAATATAGTATTGTTAACTATAATCACCATGCTGTGCTGTTAGATGCCTAGAAATTATTCATCTTATAATTTCAATGTCTATACCCTTTGACTAACACCTCCCCATTTTCCCCAGTCCTTAGCTCTGGAAACTACCAATTTACTCTCTGTTTCTAGGAGTTTGGCTTTTTTAGGTTTGTACATATAAGTAAAATCATACAGTATATTTCCTTCTCCATGTGACTATTTCACTTAGCATAATGCCTTTAAGATTTATCCATTTGGTCGCAAATGGTAGGTTTCCTTGTTTTTTATGATTGAATAATATTCCTCTGTGTGTATCACATATACACATATATACGTGTGTGTGTGTGTGTATATATATATAGTATTAACTATAATAGCTATATATATTATATATTAGCATATAATATATATTAGCATATATACTATATATTTATATACTATAAATATATATATTAGCGTATATATACACACACACACACATTTTCTTTATTCATCTGTCCATGGACATTTAGGCTGTTTCCTGTGTTAACCATTGTGAATAATGCTTCAGTGAGATACATGGAGGTACAGATACCTCTTTGAGATACTGTATTTCCTTTTGATATATAACCAGACATGGGATTTCTGATCATAGGCTATTGTCATTGTTTTATTTATTTTATTTTTTTATTTTTTAAAGATTTTATTTACTTATTCATGAGAGACAGAGAGAGAGAGAGAAAGAGAGAGAGAGAGAGAGAGAGAGAAAGGCAGAGACACAGGCAGAGGGAGAAGCAGGCTCCATCCCGAGAGCCGGACGTGGGACTTGATCCTGGGTCTCCAGGGTCAGGCCCTGGGCCGAAGGTGGCGCTAAACCACTGAGCCACTGGGGCTGCCCTGCTTGTTTTATTTTTTTGAGGAACCTCCTCACTATTTTCCACAGTGACTATACCAATTTACACTCTCACCAATAGCACACAATTCCTTTTTCTCCATATTCTTGTCATCTCATGTCTTTTTGATAATAGCCATTCTAACAAGTGTGACCTGGTATCTATATCATTGTGGTTTTAAGTTGCATCTCCATGATAATTAATGATGTTGAGCATCTTTTTGTGTACCTGTTGGCTATTTGTATATCTTCATTGAAAAAAAATGTCAATTCAGTTTCTGTGCCCATTTTTAAAGAAGATTTTGTTTATTTATTTAGAAATAGAAAGAGTGAGAATAAGTGGAAGGGAGAGATAGAGGGCAGAGGGAGAAGCAGCTTCTGCACTGAGTGGGGAGCCCAAGGCAGAGCTCCATCGCAGGACCCTGGGATCATGACCTGAGGCCAAGGCAGACAGTTAACCAACTGAGCCACACAGGTGCCCCTCTTTGGCCATTTTTTAATCACAGAGGTGTTTTTGTTTTGCTTGTTTGTTCCCCCCCCCCCCTCCAGCTATTGAGTTCTATAAATTTAATAAGGTATGTTTCTTACTCTTCTTGTATCCCTGGTGCTGAGGACAAAAAATGTTAAATAAATAATAGATTTTCACACTGAATTAAATTGCTATTTCAAAGATACTATCACAGAAAGAAAATGACTCCCGTATTACTACAACATACCTTCAGAGTTAGCATGTCAGAATTCAATCATTTGTGGGTGCCTGGGGTGTAGGGAGTTAGTTGCAGTGAGTATATGCTATGTTTGAAAGTCCCCTAGTGGGATCCCTGGGTGGCGCAGCGGTTCGGCGCCTGCCTTTGGCCCAGGGCGCGATCCTGGAGACCCGAGATCGAATCCCACATCAGGCTCCTGGCGCATGGAGCCTGCTTCTCCCTCTGCCTGTGTCTCTGCCTCTCTCTCTCTCTGTGACTATCATAAATTAAAAAAAAAAAAAAAAAAAAGTCCCCAAGTAATCTTGACAAGTCCCCACTCAACAAAGCTTTTCTTTTCTCCTTGAAAACCATTGATTTAAAAACAGATGCTTTATTTTGGAATCATATCAAGAAGAGGCAATCGCAGTAGAGTTTCCTAGACTCTTTTTTTCTTAATTTAATCAAGGCTAAAGATATTTTATTTTGCTATTTATTCCAGAACATGAGTGCACCTTCAGCTTATGGGTTCTGTCGTAAGATGGTCATATGCATTTTTATGAAGTTTTGAAGTGTTTCTTTTCTGTATCTTAGAAATACTGTACTCAGGTAGTATCTGTAGAAACTGTTCCTTTCAAGTGGGAAGTACTAAAACTTTGAATGTTCTTTGTCCAATTTTTTGTTTTCTCAGACTCCTTTCTCTTTTCATTGCATATCCTCTTCCTTGGTAATGTCTTCTATTTTCTTAGCCCATTTAAATGGATAAAATTTATAGCTGTAGCTCTAGGTAAATATCTCTTAAGCTTTAATCATATGCATTAGACTGAATTTTGTACCTCTCAACTTAGCTATCCCAGAGGTGATTCTAACTCAGCCTGTTTATAACTAAACTCATCACCTTCCTTCTGTGAATGGTTTGCTTTTGAATTTTCTATTCCAGTCACTAAACTATTATCCATTTTTTGATCAAAACAGAATCAAGTTTTTTTTTTCTGATAAGCAGAGAATTCTACCTTTCTTTACCAATTTATCTTTTTTTCCCCTAATTACATATAACATTAGCATTTATATTAGCTATCACTTCCTCTAGGCAGACTTCCTTGGCTGAAAATGTCTGGGTTAAGTGTTTATTATTACATTCTATTGTAATTGGAAGTTTATTGGTCAGCATCATCATCTGTGCTGAAATATGGGACATTTCATAAAAAACCTTACTATAATTGTTATCCATGAGCTGTTGCCAATCTACAAATTCCTACTAATCGGAAATGCTATAAGAAATTGAAAGTGTTTAGAAACTCTTTTGGCAATATGACAAAGTAATCTGACATTTGATGGGTGTAATAATAAAGAATTTGGCCATGTATTTCTATTTCACTTCTCTGGCAATATATTTTTACTATGCCATACAAAAATACCAGTCAGTGATAGTTTGGGAATCACTACAGTAGAGGCAGGGATTTTATAGTCTGTGACTGTCAGTTGCAAATTATATCACCAGAACCCAATGCAGAACTTTACTCATAGTATTTACATTATTTTTATTGATTTTTTAGGGGCAAAAATGCTAGTGAATATATATATTCAAATCTCACTTAAATTTGGCAATCAATGCTTAAATGAAGCAAACTTTTCAAATCTTAGAAAGCAATAAATATTGTGAAACACAGCACTCATGAGAAAGCATCTTCTATTTTTGGAGCAGCCAACAACTCTCAGTTGTAGGCATGACTTTCAAAATTCTCATTTGGAATAAAATCAGATTTTGAAATACTTATTTTCCCTGAAAAGTTATTTGCAATATTTTTAAATTTTCTAGTGTTTTGTCAAAAAATATTACAAATTCTTAAAAATGTTTAATACTTTAACTGATAGAAATATATATATTGCCTTTAAGATGGGCAAAAGAAGTATAGATAAGTTTTATAACTTCCATAAGTCTTTCTCTTCAAGACTCTTTTTCTCAAAAATCTTTTATTTTCTAAAAACTCTTCCCTCCTCCCATCTTTACTTTTTTTTTCTTGTCTTAACCAGAACTTTGGGAAGGAATTTCTTGAGCAATACTTTCATAATAAATGAATGAGTGTGTCTACAAAGATGAACAGTTTACAAATCAACTTTTGCTGTTAATGTTGTAGTAGATTATGTAATTATGTGTTCAGACTCTGCCTTTAGGACCAAGGCACTCATTTTTAGCTACTGCTGGGTTTTTTAGAATAATTCACAGCAAAAAGTAAATAAATAAATAAAAAAAATAATTCACAGCATATTCCCTCTTTAGGAATTGGCTTTTGCTGATAATGGCTATCTTACTTGAGGTTATACTCTTCCTGGGAATTTCCCACATTTAATGACTAGTAAAATGAGGAGAAAGGGGACAAATGACTACTACCATTGCTTCAGTTTGAAACAACTGCAGGTCTCTCCTAGTTCCCTAGCATCTCATGGATGGGCTGAGGTCTTTGTTATAATATTTTTACATTTCAGTTTCTCCCTCTACTCAAACCTGTTTTCTCCTTTCCATACAGGAATAGTTTCTGAAAGCATTTTCTAATAAACCATGTAAATGGAGATATACATCTCAGATTCCATTTTCTAGGGGAAGCCAACTTAAAAGAATGAATAAAACATGTTAGACTGGGATCGTACCTTATAGAGGCAGTCAAAAGACATATAAACTGAAATAAGTTTAAAAATATGGTAGAAGTCACAAAGGAGAAGCTTATAAACTAGTGGTTCAAATCTAAACCAAGCCTACTCACAAAGTATTAAAATGTAAATAGAATATCTGTGGGTAGAAATACAACAGTGACTATCTGGAGCAGTGATCCTGAAACTTCATTAAACAAAAGCACTATGTTGAAAACTAACAACAACAAAATTCTGGGCAGAAAATACACAATAACAAGCTTCAGAGAGCAACTGCTCATGTCAACTCTAGTCGAAGTCCATTTGTGTGTCCCTAGTGTTGAAACAAAGAAGAAAGAAGAAACAGGATTTAAAAAACAAAAAAGAAAGCAAGAACAAAATAAAATTTTTTCATTAATTTTTTTCAAAAGAATCATAAAATTTTGCATAGTGAAATTTATATTGGCCCACTTTGAAAAAAAAAGGCTTTTCCCCATTGAATAGGAATTAAACTAGAGTGATTTATAAAAGTTTATCTCATGTTGCAGACATTTTGAGTACGTGCTCTCTGGGCTATGTAAAAATCAGTCCTGGCATTTTAGAGTGAGAACAATTATTATTTTTCTTTTTAAAGAGCATATATGTTGGTAATGTGTGGAGTTTTGACCTCAATGTTTTTCTTAATCTACAAATTTCCCCTTGGTAATCTTAATCACTTCCATGCGTGTGACTGCTACTTTTTCCTAATGACTTCTAATTGCTTGCTTCCAAATTCAGATCTCCCCTTGGGATATCAGATATAAATATATATTTGTCTGCTCTACTTTCATGATTGTGTTATAGTCTTTTAAAGTTCATCATAATCAAAAGCTTACTTTATTTAGTCATCCAAATGTGACCCCATCTTGTGCTTTACATTTGGGATGATATGATTTCCATCTACCCTGTTGGTCAGACTCTTCACCAAACCCTTTGTTTCCTCATTAATTGTACACAATTTGGTGTTAAATCATTCCTGAAGACTTTATATCATAAATATCCCTTGGATATAATCCT
This sequence comes from Vulpes vulpes, assembly GCF_048418805.1. Taxonomy (NCBI): domain Eukaryota; kingdom Metazoa; phylum Chordata; class Mammalia; order Carnivora; family Canidae; genus Vulpes; species Vulpes vulpes. The sequence goes on from NC_132793.1 coordinate 53,498,661, forward strand.
TCTTTCTTTTCTTGTTGATAGTGACTTGGCTCAGACCTCGGTGATCTCTTCCCTAGATTTTTGCAATCATTTACTTGTTTTCCTCTTCCAGTTTCTTTCTCAAGTGGCCAAGAAAGCTAGATTTCTGAAACTCCTCACTACGACTCTTCTTTGTTTAAGAGATTAAATTTCTTAGTATATTTTAACAGGCTTTTTGTAAACTTTACCCTACCAACTTTTCTACCTACATCTTACATTAAGTCCCTACATTAAGTGCTCTGGATTTGTAGTTCTATCTTGCCAATGGCCATGGGTAGATACAATATTTATATTAAGAAATAGAATTGAAAAAAATTTAAATATTTTAATTGATTTCCTTAAATATAATAATAAATCATTTCCTGGAAACATAAATGTGTTGTATATTTTATGAAAAGTAACCGTAGTTTCAAAATCATATAAGAAAAGATAGCATAGATTGGACAAAGCTCTTTCATATCTTATTTTATACGGAACAATGAACTAGATTCTTGGGTTTGCTTCTGCATTCAATTCATTGAAGTATTTTTTTTTTTTGGTTGCAGTATATGATAAAAATGTAGCCTCATACAGAAAAGCAGCTGGAAAAGGACAGGGCTTTTAATAACCATTTTGGATAATCATGGACATTTTTCTTTGATATCATATCCAAATTGTCACAGTAGTAGTCTCTCAAAGACTAGTTACAATATGGAATCTGAATCCATATGAATTAACTTTGTATATGCCATTATATTAAAATTAACTGATCTGTCTTACACTATGAGCAGATATTTTAATCTTTCAGAAAATTTTGGCTCACTGATACACAACTTTTCCAATTTTTGATGCAATCTATTACAAAATTGTAGCAGATAAAATTTTTCCAAAATGCTATTTGTATAGAGGCTCAAATTGTATCATTGGGGAAAAAAAATCATGTCATTTTTTTTGTCTGCTTAATGTGACTAGCTCATTTCATTTATCTTCAAGAAATTTTCTGCCAAAAAGAAAAAAAAAAGGAAAGAAAGAAATTTTCTGCCAAATGCCCAACTCTGTTTTTTGATTACCAACCCTTTGGAGTTAAAGTGGAATTTAATTAGAAAAGTGGCTAGTTGAGCTTACAACTCAAACAATTATAAAACTTTGTTTTTTCCCCTTTGATACATCAGGGGTACTGTGGTATGCAGTGCCGTATGCATACTTCCAGTTTATTATGGTGAGTATTAAGAACACATGTATTCAAGAACCAAGATTTACTCTGCCTCATTGAAGACATTAATTTTTAATAAAAGTTTTTCCTTTTGCTACAAGTACCTGATGGTAAAGAATGCAATGACTGCTAATACAATTTTGGCCACCCCCTTGATTCATGTTAAGACATATAGCAATTTTAATCATCGGGGCTTTCACATGCTATATTTGAACCTGACACAAAATGAAGTATGTTTGTGTTTCTCTATATCCTATGTATTTAAATTGTATATGTATATATTTATATATGTTTTATATATTTTTATTTTTTTTTTATTTTTTTTAATTTTATTTATTTATTTATTTATTTATTTATGATAGTCACAGAGAGAGAGAGAGGCAGAGTCACAAGCGGAGGGAGAAGCAGGCTCCATGCACCGGGAGCCCGACGTGGGATTCGATCCCGGGTCTCCAGAATCGTGCCCTGGGCCAAAGACAGGCGCCAAACCGCTGCGCCACCCAGGGATCCCTGTTTTATATATTTTTAATTGTTAATTTTTTCCCCAGAATTTTAATGTAGCTTAAAAATACTAAAACACTGAAACTTTTTTACTCCAGTGTAGCTCAGCATGGCATTGTTATTTATTTTTTATCATGAATTTTTGCATAAATTGTGATTCTTAAATATTGCACTAAAATATTATTTGTCTTGATTACTAAGCTTTTTGGTTTTCCCTTAAATTTTGCCTCACCCTAATTTCTACCCTGTTAAGTCACTATTGCTTTGGTAATATCAATGAAAAGTTAACACAATAAAAAAGGCAAATGACATCTTAGTAGCAACAGAAACTTAGTTTTGACCTCATAGACCTCCTGAAATAGTTTTAGTGGCCATCACTGGGTCTCACTTTAAAAACACTGCTTCAAACTAAAATAATTAAAAAGTCATTTAAAAATAATTTATATTTTTAATAATTAACTCCCCTCCTTGCATCAAGTCCACAAAAAGAAAGTAAAGCTATGGGCTTTCAAAATTGTCACTATTCAGTATAAGGAAATAGATCAGTTCTTTAAAAGACTTATATGTTTAAAAGACTTGTTATAAGAGACATTGAGTGGAGATATTAAGCAGATAAGTGGCAACATTCTCAACATAGGGGTGAAAATCTTCCTTTATCCATTTTTTTAATAATGAAGTAAACAAAATCTGTAAGCTTGTATGTTGTTCATATGTAACTTATTGAAGGCCATTTTCAGAATAACTTTCTGAATTTTGGCCATAATATAGATGATTATGTATCATGTGATTTTGTGGTTGCTCAAATAAACGAACAGTCTCTAACTGCTGCTCATTATCATTATCATTAGAGTGAGACATTTCTAATTATTTTCAAGATTATAAATGCCTTGAAATTAGGATCATACTTTTTACACCTTGAGATTCCCTACATCATTGAGTATCATGACCTAAACATAAATGTTTATTAAATTGAATTGACTGCATAAGCTGGAGGTTTACTAGCCAGGTGATATGATTTTATTTTCAAGCCCTAAGAAAATAAAATTTGTTTAACTAAAAGGACAGTCTATGTTTCAGGTAATAGTAAATTCATGTGAAACTCTAGAAGCTTGAAATATTATTTTCAAAAATCTGTCATGACTAAGAAAAAAGAGCTCTTAGCTAGAAAAACAAATTTACATAGCTACTAAAGTTATCTCTCAATCTTCACCTTAGCTGATCAACTTTGTGTGTGGATAAACTATACATTACCATGTTTTCAAAAATAAAGACCTTAAAAAGATAAAGAATAATGAATTAAATGAGCAGGGCATTTAGAGACAGCTTTTAAAATTCTGGATTTTCTTCATTACAAATATTTTGTTAATGGTTAACCTTTTATTCATACTATTAGAGGAAGGAAAGAGTTAGTATGATAATTCTCTTGCTATGTACAATAGCTTTGTGTAGTACGTGAAATTAAGAAGCTGAATTAGGCCACACTGCCAGAGCAGATAGAAAAAGGATTTGCCCGATTAAAGTGTAAGTTATTATTAGAGCTATTTTTAGGCCATGTGTTAAGTATGAAATATCCGTAAACAGTGAAGTCAGGGTCAGAATCTAGGAATCATATGACTATAGCATATAATGTAAATAAGAATCTGCATTCACTAGATGTCATGGGTGTTCAGCATTGACATGAAGAGCAAGACAGTATTCTTGTGTGATAAGGAGTAGGGATGGACAGTTTTAATCACTATGTGATTACCACTATGACAACAATAAAACCATGGTTTTATTCTAGGAAATGTTTTCTAGTAATTTACTCCATTCGAACCACCTCAAGAGGTAACAATCTTACCGTTGGATGGAAACAGAAAGCCTAAGAGCTTCACATAAACTAGAAAGCCAGAGGATTTATAAACTGACATTTTATTCCATAGAGGTTTTTATATAGACTCGCTGCATTGCTTAGTAAGGAAAATTCTTTTAGCTCACAAAAGGATTTAGACTGAGAAGTTCAAAAACTGGGCATTTTTTAAGTGTTTCTACTTCCTTAAGTGCTCAGCTTTATGAGACTAAATCAGGGTTAGGGTGGAATGAAAGTTGCTCTTTAACAAGATAAATGCAATCAGTTTAATGACTCTTCTTGGAGACAAGGATGAGATGGAAGAAGTCATTTGTTCATTATGCTAATTAAAAAAGGGGATCTAAAGTCTATGAAAACAAAACTGATTAAAGCTTATCCAGTTTGCTTAGCGCTGGGAAGCACAAAATCCACACGTAGTGTGCAAGCCATGGGTATCGATTGGCATCTGTACGTGGTTTTTTTTTTTTTTTTTTTTTTTTTTTTTTTTTGCATGTGGTGAATATGGTTTTTGGTTCTTACCTATGATTGTTTGACATATTAAACACATATGGAAAATAGAAATTCAAGAAGAGGGAAATCACTGAGCAGGCCAGAAGGAAACTCTTACTATTCCATTACAATTAAGTAGCACATAAACTAAGGCATATATATATATATATATATATATATATATATATATATATCCTAATGGCTTTCTTTTATGAAACTGCTAAGAAGTCCAGTTGAAACAGTATTCATAATATATAATGCTGGCTTGACAACAGAGAAAAATGTTTTTCGCCATCTTTTTTCCATTAGCCAGTCAGAGGGAGCTTACAGGGATATAAGAGTTTAATCATCATTTAACAGCTCTTTTTGATCCACCCCATATCCTTGGTGAGGGCTGGAAAGTGTTTCTCTTGCACTCATAGTTTCAGTTGATAACAAAAGTTCTAGTATATGAATGAATATGCACGACACGGAACTTGGAGCTGCTGAAAAGAAAATAGAAAGTTTATTTCTGCATGGGGTTAAATGTAGAGCAACCTCTTTCCTAAGAGTCAAGAGATCAAATGGACTAAAATTTGGAATTAATTCCATGTGAAACTTGATATGCCGTATTAGAACAAAATGACTATGTTTTCCAAACATTTTTATACGATGACATATATTTCAAATCATAAATATGAAACTGATGAAAACTTTGGAAAACTTGCAAGCCCTCCCCATTTTTAATAGTTTGATAGAAGTGATATGTATTTATTAAGTAAATCTGGTACTTCCCACTGGCATTGTACCAGATTTATTTCATATAACTTACATTTTTTTTCCAAGCAGAGCAGATAGAAAACAGTTCACATTTCATGTTATTTTAATAAGTTTTTTAGTGTTAAGACTCTGCTTAACCATGTGTTTCCCTGTGCAGTTTTATTCAGTGTGTGTAGACAGAATCAGTTACATTCTATATGAACTTAAAATGCTCTTTCCTTAAAAGGTTCCCAATAGTAAGCCTATTTGGGAAGACTATGGGTATCTGGGATTCCAAAATAGTAAATGATACTGACAAAGTAATGACAAATAAATAATAATGCTGTATCAATATTGGTTAGGTTTCCACCCTTGAACATTATGAATACTAGTTTCATCCATATTTTTAAGATAATGTGATATGGTAATGAGAAAAGAAGATAAAAAAGATGGTAGGAGACATGAATTTCTGAATAGATTGGAACTTAAATTGGATAAAATAACATTAAAATAAGGTTCTTGAAAATGAAGTTACAATAGTACAGTGTCTCAGCACCTTGGGATTCTAAATCTCAAGGGACTTCATGCTGCTACCTCTTGAAGCCTCCAGAAGTGAAAATTAAAAAAAAAAAAAATCCATTAAAAAAAAAAAGATAATGTGATATGGAGAGAAGAAGCGTGGATGTCAAAGTTAAAAGATTTGAGAGTTCTCTAACACTTACCAACCTTGGGACATTGACTAATTCATTATTTCCCTAACCATATTTCCACATTAGTAACAGAAGAATAACCAGGCTTTTTCTAACTCCCAGTGTTATCTAGGGACAGTTTATTCCAGAATATAGTCTGTTTGTTCCCTACACAGGAGTCACTTGGATGCCTATTAAACAAATAGATTCTGGAGCCTAGAGATGACTCAGAAAATTAACATTTGAAGGTATACACCAAAAATCTAATTTTTAGCAAGTTCCCCACCTGATGTTTGAATTATGATTCACAATATAATTCCCAAGGAATAATATATTATGCAAATTAAGAGTTCTATATATTGTTTGTACTTTTGTGTTAGTAGAGATGTTACATCTATGATTTTAGGGCTCTTATTTTTATTCAAAAAAGGTGTGCCTATTAAAATAATAGGACTTTACCAATCTTAGTGTAAAAGCAACACACTTCGATCTTGATCTCTAGCCACATAGGGAGTATCCTTACTCCATTATCATTATTATTGTTGTTCTCATAATTACTATTTGGCTTCGCCACTTGAGGGACGTAGCACATACTATGAATCTTGAAAAACAAATCTTTTAATATTTGAACCACTCAATAGCATCTTGGCTTTAGTATAATTATTCTTAAAGTGTAGACCCAGAACCAGCGTCATCATCTTCACCTGGGAATTTGTTAGAAAACATGGAGTGGAACCCAGCAAGATCTGTTTTTATAAGCTTTCAAAGTGATTGGGATGCACACTAAATTATGGGAGCCACTGTTCTAGGTTAATAGGACTAAAGACTAGTGTTAGAGGATAATTTCACTCATCCCTCAGGATATATCCTACATTAAGCCTGGCTGATCTTCAGCAGGAAAATGGAGCACATGCTATTTAACACAGGTTCACACATTGTATTTATCTTCTCTTAATTCAGGATAATTGTGGTAGGACCAGTGCTGTTTTTCACAACTTATCCTATTGTCAGGCCACTCCATTTATGTCTCCTCAAAGGCAGCCCAGAGAGTCCTCTAATTCTTATATTTGAGGATAGACTTTAAGACAACTCCTGATAACCCTTAAAGATAAAATTTCTGGCAGGAGGTATCTGGTTCTTTTAGAAAAAGCCTTGATCTTTTCTCTATACCTAATTGTACTGAAAGATTAGCTATCTTTTCTCTTCTATTGGGAACTGAGATAAGGAAACTGACTGGAGTTTATTTTCAGCTGGAAGCCCACAGGGAAATGAAAGTTATGCTAATGGTATGCTGAGAATTCTAACACCATTTGAGATCTACATCTAAAACATAAAGCAAATTCTTGTGGCCAATTTTTATCCAGTCTCGTATATTCACAATTTGGAAGAGGTAGTCTACGAAAAATTAATTTTCTTCCATCTATTTTTCTACTGAGGTTATGATGGGAAAACATCTATGCTATTATGAAAATTTATAAAAGAAAATCATTTAATTTTTTATAAGGATGACATATTCTAGGCTGGTGTTCCCTTTGGCACACATACTGAAGAGCAGCGCTTCTAACACTGGTTTTACTTGGTGCACCGTCAAAGCTTTGTCTGAAACGTGCAAGTGAGAGGCTGATGTTCTGTATCCTTTCCTTTTTACCTTTTTCCTTGTCTCCTTCTGCCACTGATTCTGCTTTTCTGATTTTGCCTTTTCCTGATGGGGCCAGTGCTGCAAAATATGTGGTTTTCTCATCTGTGGCTTTCTCTATCCACTGGTACTCTTTCTGGTGGGCTTGGCTATTTAGGAAGCTTCACAGTTCTAATCCCTCTCACAAGCATCACCAGCAGCTCTAGAATCTCCAAACACAGTTAAAATGGGAAATCGATAAAATATAATACCACTCTCATGGGTACCACTGACTAGTCCGGGTTAGACCCCTCATCAGGACCAGTACAGTTCTCCGTTTTGGAAATTAAAGAACAAAGCTATTCAAATCATAATCTAGTGTATCTGCGATGAAAGGGATGTAAACTTGGAAGCTGAGGTCTGTTGTGCTCAGCTATGCAGAATGGGAATCATAAAACTTTGTTCTTAAAAAAGTGACAGGAGAGTGAAAAAGGTGCCCAGAGAGTTGCAGGGGACAGAAATGGGGAGAAGGAATGCTGACGCTCTTTTAGTTCTGGTTCTTATTTATTCCTGATGTTAGGACTTACCCTAGTGCAAGGATCTGAGAAGCAACATTTAAATGCATCTCCTTTTTGTGATAAGCTAACTCAGTAGGGTTCTATTTCAAACAAAATGCCTGAATCAGTTTAATACTATCTTTGAGTTTCTTGTTGCAAATGCAGCTAAATTGGTTTCATGAGGTTGGGTGAGAAACCTAAAGAACATGTCTCACATTTTTGTGAGTTCTGAGTTCAAAACATTATTAAAGATCAAAGTTTTGAAAGCACAGACCTTTTTGAAGCAGTTTATGCTCATTCTTTATTAATACAATTATACATATATGTTGCTTTCTATATTTAATTTAATAAGGTTAAATGTTACATGAGGGTGACATTCATGTTCATTATAATTTAAAACCATGTTCTTTTCGGGAAGCCTGGGTGGCTTAGCGGTGGAGTGTCTGCCTTCGGGTCAGGGTGTGACCCCAGGGTCCTGGGATCAAGTCCTGCATCCGGCTCCCTGCAGGGAGCCTGCTTCTTCCTCTGCCTGTGTCTCTGCCTCTCTCTGTGTGTCTCTCATGAATAAATAAATACAATCTTAAAAAAAAACCCAAACAAACCATGTTCCTTTTAAACATGTTTATAGTTTGTAACCTAATTATATTTTTAGATATTTGTCATATATCTAAGAGTAAATATATGAGATGCATGCTTTAATATACTCCTTTCATTAATATATACATTATTTGATACTTTTATACTGATCCATAGTTATATGAGAACTGATTCATTTCATAAATAATATGCATCTTCGTATCTTAATATACTTCTACATGTTCAAAATAATTGGAAAAGAATATTATCAAAGTCAGAAAGAAGAAAAAGAACATGTTTTATTTTAGTGTAAACTGAATGACTCATAAATTTAATATTCAAATATGAAAAAATAATAATGTTAAAAAATAAAAATAGGTAAAGATACATTTTGAATTTTGCTGCAATTTCTGGAATAAAAAGATTTTGGAAGTCCTATATTGTCAGAGATAGTAAATAATGTATTAAGCAAATCCACCTATAATTTTTTTGTTCTTAAGATAGTTGTAGATCTGAGATTATGTGAATATATAACACAAGAAATTATAATTGAAAAAAAAAAGACTGAAAGTTTTGTTAGGCACTGGTTCCAAGACACTTTTCTGAGATCACATTTCCCTTCTCAAGTAGCACTTTATTTATGGTTCTTCCTCCAAATTGCAGCCATGTGGTTTATTAAACCAGACACTAAAAATCTTGTTATTTATCTGTATCTTGTTTCCTTGATTTTTTTTTTTTTTACCATCAAATTTGGTCTTGGATTTCTAGATTTTCCATTTGTTTCTGGAAATGGCATTGTTTTAGATAGGCTTCTTTTAATTTCTACTTAGGAATTTCTCATTAGGAAAGGAGGGGAATCAGCATTTATTGATTCCTTATTGAGTGCCAATCAACTTGTATGGATTACTCAGTTATGCTAGCCATGTAACACGAACATAAATTTGCATTTTAAGATTGAGATTTTCTTCTAAGTAAATAAGACTTAGAGCAACTAAAACACTTGCAAGAGTTCAGAGCTTTGAGAATTAAAGCCGGAATTTCAATTTCAAGCCTGTGCTCTTTCTAATACATCTGTCACCTGGTTCAAGTAAACACTAATGTGTGAATACGTGGAACTGAGTTTCATATCATTGAATGAGTAGTTTGATACAAATATTTGTTTGGTAGTGTTGGGCCATCTTGCATACTTTGAAACCCGTTTATTTTGGCCAAGTTGAAGTTTGTACATTTGTTGAAGTCAAAGGGGATTTGTGACAGAAAAGATGGCTCTGCCTCATTAATTGTATGAAAGTTAATCACAGAACTCTTGATTTCATGGCAAATTGTTTTGGTAGATGTTTTTAGATGCTTTATAATATATATTTGCTTTTCTCTTACAAACAGAAGGAATAGATAGAAGGCATAAAGTCAGTCTTATTTCTTTTGCCTTTCAGTAGGCATTAGACTCTCCAAATTGAGAGCTGAAGTGCTCAGTATACATAATTTATATTAGAAAAGATTGACTTTGGTGTTACATAGTTCATATTTCACTCAATTTGATTATCTGATAAAAATAATCATTTATTAAAAGATCATTAAAATTTGGTTATATTTGAGCTAAGTAAGATGTGAATTATGTGTATGTTTTGAATATTAACAGATAGAAAGTAATGAATTCTACAGTCTTGAATAAACATACTTTTACCCAGAATAAGGTAACCACAATAGCCAGAGTTTGCTGACATCTAGTTTCTCAACAATGTCACAACAAAAAAGATATGCAAAAAGAGGCACTTTTAAGTTTGGAATTTCCTGAGACAAAGTAATAGCTCCCTTCTGAGACTTTATTTGGGCGTCCCAGAAGACCTATTTTTGTGTTGGCTGCTTGCCAGCTGTATGGGAAATTTCTTCCTGTATGCTGAAGTCTTACAAGGGCATGGAGTCCAGGAATGCATCATACCATGAAAGTGCTGTAGTACACTGAAAATTGAGGGTCAATGAGAGATTAATACATCTTGGCAAATGTCTTGAAAGAATATAATTTTTTTGATTCTTTGGCCTTTCTGATCTAAACAATTTTGGGGAGGGAACTGAGCACGTACGATGGATGGAAATGGGTCCCTCCTAGTTAAACCTCAGATAATGGAAAGGGAAGGAGAGGAAAGGAAAAAAGAGAAAAGGGAAAAGAAAGAAAGATAGTAAGAGAGAATACACAGGTCATTCAATCAGTCCAGAACAACTAAGAAATTTTGTGTCCTGACATATATTGCTAACTTTGATTTCTAGGAGCAAACAAATCCTTTGTACCTTAACTTTCAAATAGTTTTCATCTATTGTGATACCTTTGGTTCCATTTCATTTTCATCCTCAGTCTCTATTCTCCACTTATGTTAGAGGCAGGTATGATCCTGATACAACTTTGTTTCAGATTCTTATTCTTTGTAGGTTTCAGTGCATTGAGACACTTGCCGTGAACTAGCTGAAGTTTGGAGGAACAAAAATGGCAGCATTTCTCTTCCATACGGTGCTAGGCATTTGGCTCCCGATGTTCACACTCATATAGGTTACCATCTAGGTGTCCCTGAATTTCATTAAAAGCTATACATTACATTGAACAGCTGAAACTTACTCTGTGGAAAGTAGAATGATACACATGCATTTTCCATTCATAATATCTAAAAAACTAGTATATTAATCTCATGCAGCCTTACAGATGAATGATACTTATGTATCTACACAGAATAGAAAGTATTATTGATTATTTTGAGTTACTATGAGGGCAAAAGCAATTTTTTTTTGTTTGTGTGTTGTATCTTTTATTTTTTTCCTGATGACTTAGAGATTTTTTTTTTCCTATTGGGTTAACTGTTAATGACATTTCACATTCTTATATAGTACAGGCCTTTCAAAAAACATACATTTTCACAATTGCTCTTGTCAAGTACAACACAAGGCTATGTCTTTCACTCATATTTTTGCCCTCAAGCCTCGTATCTTTCATTCATCTCTCTCTTTGCAGTGGTATCCAAAAGTTAACATGTAGACAAAATGTCTTTTTGGCTTTAGGATCAATGATCTATATTGGTAAAATCTAAAACCTAACATGAGTCATTTAAACATCAGTTTTTCTTGGAAAAAAAAGGTGTATGGAACTATTTCTACTTAATCAGAAGTAGCAATAGCAATGGGAGCAATCAGGTTCTATCTTGAGAGGGAGCAGGAAGGCCTCTTGGCCTACATGGCTAGAGGCAGTGTCTAAATGCTGACGTTTGATTGAACCTAGATATCTACCTATATGTATACTATAAACAACAATATGCTCCTGCATCAAGGTAGCTCACGTAAGCATTCTGCACCATATATTTTGCTGTGGATTCTGCATGACTAGTGGTCTTTGTGAATTTCCCTTCCCTGGTTTTTGAAAACTGATGCTAATCAAGACACCAAATACCATTTATGTGAGGGAGAGGAAGCAATGTTGTAGGAATACATTGTCAAAATAGTGTTGTATAACAATACCACCTCAAAATTTAGTGGCTTAACCATAAGCATTTGCAATTTTACACTAATAAGCATACATGCTTGCTGGGCCATGTTTCTGGTTGGTTCTCACCCACACGTTAGTGGTTGAAACTTTGCTGAAATTTGCTAGGGTCTTTCCTGTTTCTGGATTTTCAGCTGGGACAACTAGACTGGATTGGGTCTGCTCCATAGGCTCTCCCATGGCGGTGTAGATTAGGTAGGAATCCACAAAAAGGAAAAGCAGACAGAAAGAAATGAAGGCCATTAGACCCAATTTGATACTGGAGCATCATCACTTTCCTCACTCTCTTAACCAAAGCAAGTCAGAACTCTATTTCTGAGTCACTGTGTAGACAAATAGATTCCTCTTATGAAATGAGTTCATTGTGGAGGGCAGGAAACATGGTGAATTTGACTATTTTTTCAATAAATATACTGCAAGGAATTCTACATATACTTTAAAAGGCAAAAAAAAAGTTTCTTATAGATGTTTAGTCCCCATTTATAATATTTGCAGTTTAGTATTCAATTTTCAGTAGACTTGAAAATTACTTGAAATTAATTAGTTATCTAAATAAAATATTTCAACAAAACTCTTCTATTGTTCTTAAAAATAGAATGCTTGTATGCTAATGTCACCATGTGAACAATATTAATGTTATATCCTTGCATTTCAAATCTAACTTTAAACTGTATAACCACCGATCTCCTAAAACAGTGAACTCAGCAACTTAGTGTTATGCTCTAGGAATCCCTCTTTGGAACACACATCAATGTAGCCAAACATTGTTTTTAATTAACAAAATGCCAGGTCCATATGTTGCCCACATCCTCATTGAAACTCCTGTTGACATCAACAAGAATATTTTACACAGCATATGGTCTTAATAGGTAACAATTTCTATTTTGAATAATTATTTTAACTTACAAACAATAAAGGCTTTTAATTATAATTTTACTTTTTCCTTCAGTTACCATTCTTTTAAGGGGTCTTAGGTTTAACAGCAAAAACATTGTAACACATTTAAAAGCCCATTAATTTAGACAGTAGACAGTTTTGCAAGGCTGATATATATTAAGATAAAATATGCAAAAGTAATATTTGGATAAAACATGTGCATTAATTATAGAAGTAAAAATAATTCCCTGTAATTTATGTTACATTTTTACATTTTCTGGTTTTACTTTTATACATGTTTGCTATTTGAGGAAATAAAAATAGCTGAAATTTGGATTGGGTTTTTCCCAAGTTTTATCTGAAAGTAAAGTGGACAAATATTTACATCATAAACAATTTATGCTTTATTTTACTAGAATGAATTTTAGTGGACTAATACTATTCAAGAATGAACAAAAAATGCAGTTCAAGAGCACAAATATTAGAGTCTGACAGAAAGAGATATTAAGTCAAACTCTGCAATAACATGAACTGGATAACTGTAAGGTTTCTTACCAAAGTCACAGTATTCTTATCTGTAATATGGGAATAACAATGAATCCACATATAGATGACGAAGGGATTAAGTGACATAAAAAATTTTTTACTTAGTACCTGATAGAAAAAACATCACCCAAAACTAAGAACATATATACTAAGTAAACTGAAGTTTTTATGTTTTGTACTATTTTTATCTTTATTGGTGGTAACTTTCTCATACACTTTTACTTTTACTTACTTCTTCATCTTTTCCTTCTCCTACTTTCCTCCTCCTCTCCAGTATTAATATTAATATTAGAAAATATGACTACTACAGATGTAATAAAACGGTTTATTCACTGCTTATTTTTAAGTTTCTTCCCTTCAAACAGAGAAATGTGTAAGCTTATAGATCTAGTTAGCACCGCATTCGTTACCGTGAGATATTTTATTCTTATTTTCTTCATTTTGATTGTAGATCTTTCACACAAGGCTTTTCATAAACCATAGGCATCAATTCACTCTGGAGAATCACATAAATGACCTAGCAAGAAATTCACTCTCACTTTTGCAAATTACAAGGGCTCTTTAGTGAGGTGGGAAATGAGGATGACATTTAAGGCTGATTTCCTATTAAGTTTTTTTTCAGTGAAATATTGGACTGCTGAAAATGAAGTAAAATGTGGTTCATGATAATAGAGAAGGCAGCAAGTGAGTTAATTAAATATGTACAGTAATTTTTCCTTTTTCAAAAGTAAATCTATAAAGAAATATAAGAAATAATTCTGTTAAATATGTATTATTTACACTGCCTTAAAATAATAAATGTATTTACAATGTATTTTGGGGGGTGCCTGGGTGGCTCATGGTGGTTGAGCGTATGCCTTTGGCTCAGGGCATGATCCTGGGGTCCTGGAATTGAGTTCTATGTCAGGCTTTCTTGTGCAGAACCTGCTTCTCCTTCTGTCTATGTGTCTGCCTCTCTCTTTCTGTGTCTCTCATGAATAAATAAATAAAAATCCTTAAAAAAAGTATTTTTTAAACTACCATAGGTGAAGTGCTTCAGAATAATTTAGGAAAAAAAGAACTTTAATTATCAGTGGTTGTCAGTTTTCTTTCTTAGCATGTGTAATAGAAAAAAAAAGATAAACGCTACATCACACATTTTGTCAAAACGAATGTTTATAAATATAAAATATGTTTATGGACTGAATCCATGTAAGTAGATAAATACTAATCAACTGGGATATGGAAAAAAAAAAGCTAGTCTCCTAAAAATAAATTTCTAATTCTGTTATAACATGATTATTATGATTATTAGGGTATTTAGAGTTTGGTTGAAGTTTGAGTTTAGTTAATTGGCTTTTTAAGTCTGCTGTGGAAATAGATTTCACAGCAGTTTCTCATTCTCGTTTTATACAAATATGCCAATTGGTAATTCCTTCCTTCCCAGTTGGTGAGTTCGAAGTTCACGTTGATGTGATGTCATATGTGTTTGGGGGTATAGCTGTACAGGAGGGTGGTGTGATGGGAGGAGGGAAGTGTATGAAGGATGTGCCAGTTTCCAATTCAGTTAAACTGAGTGGAGTGGAGATATTTCAGACAAACATCCTACTGGCACTCTCTCTGCCTAATGAATGGGGAATATGGGTCTCATAGCACAAAACTACCTGGGGATTCAAAGGCTCCACCTATTTTTACAAAAATCGCCAATATGTTTGATAGTGAATATTAATTTATATCATGCTGTGATTTTTAAACCTCTGGAAAATTGTAATCAAGACCTTTCATGGTTCTTTTAAGCATACCATTATTGTGGGATTTTTTTTTAAGTTATGACTAGAAGAATTTTAAAATAAATGTCAAGACTTTGTTGTGTTTATTATGAAGGTTTAAAGTATATAGATGTATATTTATACATCACATAATTACAGATCCCCTTCTATAGCTAATCATGCATACATTTCCATTACACTCAAAGCTTCCATTCCTTAATCAAGCATTCTGTGATTATGCAAATTTGAAAGATAATGAGGTACACCCTATAACAGATAGCAAATCAGCATTGTTAAATAAGTCCTAAAAAATGAAAAATTGACTCTTTTGGTTCTGAAAAATCTTAGGGAACTTTTGTAATTAGTGGATTATTCACATAGAAGAAGGTGGCACATTGTCATATGTTATATTGGTTTTCTATTTCCATTTATTTGGTTATTTTATTTCCTTATTCTCAGTGATTAAATATTCCCCAAATTTCTGGTCACATACAGCAATCAGAAAAATTATGAAGTACATAAAAGAGGACTTCAATCCAGATACACACTTGGCATGTCTTTCGCCTACTGCTAGTACAGAATTGTTGTAAGGGTTCACTTTCCATGGATCATTTGCCTAATGAAAGTGTGACACTTTGACATCAATGGTAGAATTTTAGGTTGTTGTATTTTCTCAGCCAGGGTGTATTTGACAGCAGACTGTTTTGTAGACATCAAGCAAACAATTATGTTTTTCATAATTTGTAATTTCTTACACAACTGTTGATCCCTTCCATGTAATTTTGCTTTAATCATTGCAATGGACTATGCAGTGGTTATTTGCAAGCTGAAGTGCATTTTTGTTGAAAGTTTTCATTTCTTTCTCTTCTCAGAAAGGAACTCACAGCTTGGGAGGAGTTGAAACAAAATGTTAATGTGTTGTTTTATTCAGCTATTTCTGTTAATAGGCCTTTGTTAAAGGTGGGTTAGTAAATATTTCCTCTTCGAAAGTGAGGAAAACATCACAGTATAAACCTTATTTTCTGGAAGATATAGGGAGAGGGACTAGAGATTATTTTAAGGGTGCAATAGCTATTCAACAATGTGATGTGGTTTAGAATTAGTAAGAGACTTTCCCATCTTAGGACATTTTCCCTAGCTGTATGTGATGGAACCTGAAATGTTAGTTACTTTCAGTTAACATATGAGTGAAGACAGACCCAGTGATCAAGCCATGCTTAAAGGTCCTAATAGTCTAAAATAAAATTGTAGGGACAACTGGGTGGCTGAGTCGGTTAAGCACCCAACTCTTGTTTCAGCTCAGGAAATGATCTCAGGGTCATGAAATGGAGCCCCAGGTGGGCTCTGTGCTCAGGGTGGAGTCTGCTTGAGATTCTCTTCCTCTCCCTCCCCCTTCACACCCCCCCCCCCCGCCACTGCTTGAGCTCTCTCTTCCTCTAAAATAAATAAATAAATAAATAAATAAATAAATAAATAAATAAATAAATAATAAAATCTTCAAAAAAAAAATATAAGGGTGCCTGGGTGGCTCAGCTGGTTAAACATCCAACTTTTGATTTCACCTCAGGTCATGATCTCAGGGTTGTGGGATTGAGCTCCCATCTGGCTCCAGGCTCAGTCCCTTGTATCTCCCTCCTTTCATTCTCTGTCTCCCAAATCAATCAATGTTAAAAAAATAAAATTGTAACACATTTGATTTCATTATATATACATTTTAAACAAATAAAAAACAACACTCTTATTCTTCTTCAAAATAATATTAAATGAGGTTCCGCTCTTTAAAGGCAGGACAGAAAGCAACCTGCAGATGTCCATGAGGAAAGCAATGTTTTAGAGGATAAAATCAGATTCTCTCAAAAGTCTACTTCATTAGCTTCAAGATGGCAATTGGAAAAACTATTATTAGAAGAAATCATGCTTCTCTCTCTCTCTCTCTTTTTTTAATGAAAGATGCATATTCATTTCAGGTCCAGGGGGAAGTTGATAGTTGTGGTCATTATTTGTTAAGTTGAATTCTTTCAGATATATTACACTTTATTGATTATTTGCATCAGCTACTTGCATTTGAAGAGGCCCACAGTGTTGTACTCTCTAAAATTCCCAGTCATTTTCTCTCTCTTTGCAGTTTCTGTACCCTTTATTATTAGAAAGTTTAATTTCATAGTCCTTTTGGTCACTACTACAGTTCCATTACATTTTATCATGGATAATATTAGAAGGTTTTTTAAAAATATTTTATTTATTTATTCATGAGAGACATAAAGAGAGAGAGAGGCAGTGACACAGGCAGAGGGAGAAGCAGGCTCCACACAGGGAGAACAACGTGGGACTCAATCCCGGGTCTCTAGGATCAGGCCCTGGGCTGAAGGCGACACTAAACCGCTGAGCCACTGGGGCTGCCCTAGAAGGGTTTTAATCAAGGTATTTTTATTTCTCCAAACATTTTTTGCCATTCAACAAATATATTTCCCTTCACTTCAGGAGGTAGTAGATAGAACCTAGAGTAAAAAACGTCAACATGATGAAGAGATGTTTTAGCTTATTGGTGATGAACGCTGCATGTAGACCTGTATGTATTGAATTTCCAAAGACTAAATTTGGAATGTTCAGACAAGCTTTATAATGCTGGAATCTAGATCATTGGAAGATAGATTTAATGCTAATAAATTGTAGACTAGGGATGATGCAAGTTAAGTCTGGGGCATGAGGACTGTGGAAAACATGATTCTACGTATGTTGAGGGTAAAGCCCATATCAGATTCTTGTTCTATGCTTGCCTTTTGGAGGCCTGGCAGGGGATGATCTTCAAAATGGGAAAGCCACAGGTTAAAGCTGACATTTTAATGACTATATATACTCAAGATGGTCTAAGTTTAAAACAGAAATGAGTCCATTTCTGCTAGTAAAGATTATTATAAAATGGCAAATTTTAATATTTTATTATACAATTCTTTATTGAACATCTACCATAATATAGAAACAAAACAATGTCCCTGCTCTAGTAGAATTACTTATAGAGCGAATGGGGGGGGGGTGAGATAAGAGTTTTTAGTTGCCAACAGAATTAGTTGCTTCTTGGCTAAGCTGATTTTGTTATAGGAAGTTAATGTTACATTTCTGTACATCTGGTAGTGAATGTACATTCAGAATAGACATTTAGAACTCATCCATATTATCTTAGTCTTTGTGCACAGAGTTCAGCTATTTTAATTCTTTACAAAACTTTTAAACTTTATAGAAGTAGAGGCTCAGAAGCAGAAACAATTACATTTTAAAATCACTACTGCATGGTATTTGTCAGAATCACTAGTTTTTCATTAACAGCCATGGCTTTCATGTCACTCCCTTTTTTATTTTTGCATTCATTATATGGGGGTATCAAAAAATAATATCTATTAAAATTTAGAAAATACTCCTACATATTTAGAAAAAAATAATACTTTTTAGATGGATAGACATAATTTTGTTATCTTAATAGCACCCCCTCAAAAACAGATTCAATATTTATCAATTCATTGTTAATAGCTCTTATAAGTTACTAGCTCCTTGTAGATGCTCCTGTTATATTTCAAATGTTATATTTCAACTGCTGTATTTCTCAGCAGTTATTAGATGTACTGTACTATGGCTACATTTACAATACTTACTAATTTAGTGATTTTTTAAAATTTTTATTTATTTATGATAGTCACAGAGAGAGAGAGAGAGACAGAGACATAGGCAGAGGGAGAAGCAGGCTCCATGCACCGGGAGCCCGACGTGGGATTCGATCCCGGGTCTCCAGGATCACGCCCTGGGCCAAAGGCAGGCGCCAAACCGCTGCGCCACCCAAGGATCCCTAATTTAGTGATTATTATGTATGTGTTTTCATTTTAGCTGCATATTTCCTAAGAACTATAACTAAAGTTAGGAAAGTTACCATTGTTCTATAGAACACAGGAAGGGCCTTGTTGGTCAGTAGCATTATTATACTTATGGGAAGCCAGAGCTGGGTCCCTGTTCTATAAAAAATAACACTGAGATTGTTAGGCTTTTCACAGAAACCCAGAAATAGACGAGACACACACTGAGAAAGTTGGGGGAGTAACAAAGACACACTTTCCTTTATTATGCAATTTTGCCCAGGGCTTGCTTTGTTTTATAGTTATGATTTATGGCTGTGGGAGATCCCCAAGCACTTACATGATTTCACATTATCATCTTTCTGCTTTCTGGAAAGATTTAAGTACATTTGAACAGCTGACATTGACACAAAGTTTTGTTTAGCATGGAAGTGCTCCAGGAATTTCGTTCATATGTGGGAGACTACTTGTATTATACATGAAACTTATGTGAAGAAATTTACAATATTCAACCATCTGAAAATATGTATGAAACAACAGGGTAAGTGAAGACATACAACAGGGCTTTAATTGCCCTTTTCTTCCTTAAAGTGGAAGAAGTTTATCTTCTCTGTCTCTACCACACAGGAGGCCACTGCTGCTAAATGCCAACACTGTCACCAACGCAGTGTTCATCAAAGATTTAGTCATTATCATAAATGGAGCCAAGCAGGAAATTCTTGTTCCAACTAGCAGTGATTTCTGGCCTGCCTCCTCCAAGAAGAACACTTGCAGTAAATGCAGGCTTTCATTTAATTGACAAAAGACTTCACCATAAAAATAGAGTGCCTTGAACAACCTGGACCTAATTGGGAGTAATGGTTCAGAGAGAAATTGCCAAGGGAGGTTTTTTTCTCTTCTTCTTCATGTATAAGTGATTGTGTATGAAAAAGAATCAGAGCTGATAAATAGTGAAAGCTAGATAAACCATCCATTACTCACTCAACTTTCAGTTTAGTATATATAACTATAAAGTAAAGCATTTTATGAGTTTAATATACCACAAGAGATAATCATTAAAAGCACATTGGATATACTTACAAATCTGTGAATAGTTTTACATGGCCCCTTTTTAGGTTTGGCAAAACATCACTATCCTTATTACTAACAATACAAATTTTATTAGGAGTCTAGATACAGAAAGTCCTTGACTACTATGCTATATCCAAGGAAAAATGAAATATCGTATTTCTTTTTTTTGTATAAAACCAAAAATATACAAAGTAACAACAAGAATAAATGTTTGGTTTGCCCTATCAGTTGCAATAGGAAATCACAGTGATTTTGAGAAAAGGTGATTGGGAATTTAATGATTTTCAATAAGTTTAATCTTAAATATTTGATTTTTGACATTTATAATGGCGTTTAGCATTGGCATGCTACGAAAACAAAATCAGATGATCATATCAGTTGACACAGAAAAAGCATTTGACGAAATATCCACTCTAACTCATAAAACTGTCTAGCTTACATCATGTTTAGTGATGGAAAATTGAGTATTGCTCCCCTAGGATTGGGAGAAAGAGTTTTTCATTTTAGCCCTGGAAATTTTAGCTACTACAGTAAATCGAGACAAATAAACCTGTAGAGGATGGAAAGGAAAAAATGAACTGGTCTCTGCAGATGACATGATTATAAATGTAGGAAAGCTTAAGGATCTAAAAAACACTTATGGAACTAATAAGTTAGCATGATACAAGACTGTAATGAGGTATCTGACTTCATTATTGATGTTGACTGTGAGAGCTTTTGTTTTAGAGCAGGGAGGGGCTATGGGAGAAGGGGAGAGAGAATCTTAAGCAGACTCCTTGACTAGCACAGCTCCCCAGGCAGGGCTTGATCTCACAATCCTGACATCCTGACCTGAGCTGGAATCAAGAGTCAAGTGTTTAATCAGATGAGCCACTTAGGCACCCTGACAGTGAGGGCTTTTAAGAGTCACTCATCCTTTACGCACTTATGACCCATACATGGACTAGCTGATGAAAAAGCCTGGGTGGTCCATCCTTTGGTTTTAGTAGGGAATTCAAACCATGTAAGTGCCTTCCACTGTACTGGAATGCTTATCCAGACCCCACCTCCTAACCATGATATAAAACTAAGCTAGTTCTTTCCCAGCTCTCTTAAGCCCTTTAGGACCTGCTTGAGAGGTCTGCCCTATTCCCTCAGAGACTTAAGTCATATAATAAACCTTTTATACCTTCATGGTATATGTGTTGTATTGTCAATTTCAATATCTGAGCTATACTTTTTGTAGGATCTGTCTGCCTCTGCAGGTAACTATAAAAAAGAACAATATGTTAAAAAATCAATTGCATTTCTATGTATTAACAATGAATGCCAAATTTAAAACCACAGAATCATTACAACTATGTCAAAGAAAGTGAAGTACTTAAATATACACTTAATAAACTATGTACAGAAACCATATGCTTAAAATTAGAGAAGAAAATAAATAGACATACCATGTTCATGGAAAGGAATTCTCAAGATAGCAAATGTTATTTTTTCCCAAACAGATCTATAATCTTAATGCAATTAATATAAAAATTCCTGCAAAGTTTTTTTGTAAACACAGACAAAATAATTTTAAAATTTATATAGAAAGGTAATAAGACTATAATAGGTAAGGCAATTTTGACCAAGAATGATGTGGGTTACTTTACTGAATATTAAGTTTTGCTACATAGCAACAATGAACAAGAGAGTTGCTACTTGTCATGTGATGACACATAGATAAATGGAGCTGATGTATGACCACACAGATATGTCCAACTGATTTTTGACTAGGTGCAAAGGCATTTCAATTGAAGAAAGATAGCCTGTTCAATAGATGGTGTTGGAACAATTGGTTATATGTAGGCAAAAAAAAAAAAAAAAAGAAAGAAAGAAAAAAGAAAAATGAGCCTCAACCTAAACATGATAAAAGAATTAATTCAAAATGGATAGTAGGCGAAAATATAAAACATATAGCTATACAACTTTTAGGGAAAAAAAAAGAACATGTCTGAGGCCTATCACTAGTCAGAATTCATAGTCCTAGCCTGAAAACACAATCCATAGAAAGAAATATATAGGTTGGATCTCATTAAAATTAATAACATTTGCTTTACAAAGGCCAATGTGAAAGTCTTGCAACCTAATAGCAAAAATCTAAAAAAAAAATAATAATAATAATAATAATAATAGCAAAAATCTAAAAACAAGATAAAACAGAAAACAGCCCATTTAAAAATAAGCAAGGGACTTGAACAGATATCTCTTCAGAGAAGACATACAAATGGCAAACAGGTGTAGGAAATGATGTTCAACACCATTAATGATCAGGAAATGGAAATCAGAACTGCAGTAAGATATCACTTCACAGTAGTTAGGATGGCTACCTCCAAAACAAAACAAGTATTGGCAAGGATGCAGAGAAAGGGGAACCCTTGAACATTGTTAATGGTAATGTGAAATGAAATAGCAGCTATAAAAAACAGTATGGAGGTTCCTTTAAAAATTAAAAAAAAAGGGATTCCTGGGTGGCGCAGCGGTTTAGAACCTGCCTTTGGCCCAAGGCATGAGCCTGGAGCCCTGGGATCGAGTCCCACTTCGAGCTCCCGGTGCATGGAGCCTGCTTTTCCCTCTGCCCATGTCTCTGCCCCCCCCCTCTCTGTGTGACTATCATAAATAAATAAATAAATAAATAAATAAATAAATAAATAAATAAAATAGAACTACCATATGATCCAGCAATTCTATTTCTGGGTATATATGTCCAAAAGAATTGAAATGAGGGTCTCAAGACAGTGTCTTCACTGCGGTATTATTCACAATCACCAAGATATGGAAACTATCCATGTGTCCATTGACAAATGGATGGATAAAGAAAATGTGATGTACAAAATGAAATATTATTCAGCCTAAAAGAAGAAGGATATCCTGGGTGGCTCAGTTGGTTAAGTGTCTGACTCTTAATTTTGGCTCAGGTCATGATCTCAGTGTTGTGAGATTGAGCCCCATGCATCAGGCTCTGTGCTGAGCATGGAACCTGCTTAACATTCTCTCCCTCTGCCTCTCAAAAAATGACAACAACAACAACAACAACAACAAAAAACCCTGCCAACTACAACAAAATGAATGAAGGATATTATGCAAAGTGAAATAAACTGGTCACAGAAGGACAAATACTGCATGATTCTACATCTTTGAGATATCAAAAATAAACTCATAGAAGCAAAAAACACAATAGTGATTGTCAGGAATTGAGGGATGGGGGAAAAGGAGTTGTTCCGTGGTATAAAATTTCACTTATTCTAAATAAATAAATTTTAGAGGTATGTTATACAATACAGTGCCTATAGTTAACAATGTGGTATTGCATACTTCAAAATTTATTAAGGGAAGATGTCACATTAAGTGCCCTTCCTCCCCAAATACAAAACAGATAAGAAACAAGAAAAGAAAAGAAAAAAAAAACAAAATCAAAAGCAAATAAGGGTAATTTGGGAGGTGCTGGATATGCTTATTACATTGATTGTGATGATAGTATCACAGGTGTTTGCATATGTCCAATCTTATCCAATTACACACATTAAATGCATTTAGTTCTTTGTATATAAATTAAACTTCAATAAAGTTGCATTAAAAAAGTCCATGTGAAGAATCTGAAATATTCTGGGGGAAAATATTTGCAAATATCTACCATGGGATCAATATCTGTAATACACAAAGGATTCTCAAAATTCAACAGTAGAAATTAAGTAAACAAAAAGTATAATTTGGAAATAGACAAAAAGACACAGACATTTCATGGAAGAAGATATTCAGCATCATTAGCCAGGAAGGAAAAGAAAATTAAAATCACAATGAGATGTCACTACATACTTCGCACAATAACTTTTTTAAAAGTGATGGTAACAAATGGGTGAGAACAGGGAGAAATTGGATCACTCAAAAATTGCTCATGGGAACGTAAATGGTGCAGCCAATCTGTAAAACAGTTTGTTACTTTATTATAAAACCAAACCCACAATTACCATACAACACAACAACTGTACTCTTGGGTATTTATTTGAGAGAAATAAAATTTGTGTTCACACAAAAACTGATGCATAAATGTTTGTTGCAACTTTTTTTTTGTCATAGCCAAGAAGCTATAATGTTCCCAGATGTTCAATAGGTGAATGGCTAAACAAGCTGTGTGCCCATACCCCGTGTAGTAAAATTCAGCAATAAAAAGGAATAAACTAGATATGTTAACAACTCAGATGAATCTCAGTGGCATTCTGTTGAATGAGAAATACCAGTCTCAAAGGGAATATATAATGCATGATTCAACTTATCTAACATTTTTGAAATGAAAAACTTTTAGAAGTGGAGGACAGTTTAGTGGTTGCCAGTATGGGAACAGACAGGAGGGGCATGGGGGGAAGAGTGATTAAAGAAGAGTAAAAGGAGGAGTCTTTGTTATATTGGAGCTGTTCAACATTTTGCCTATATAACTTTAGTTTATAGATAAATACCATACACAAATGAGTACAAGTAAAACTGGAGAAATCTGACTCATATTGGAAGACTATATCAATGTAGATATCCCGGTTTTAATACTAAACTTTAGTTTTATAAAATATTAGTGTTCGTGGAAACTGCAAGAAGTGTTTGTGGGTTCTCTATTTCTTACAATTGTATATTAATCGAAAATTATCTCAATACAAATTTCAATTTAAAAAATGAAGGAACCAAAGACCAAAAAAATGAAAATGCATTTAGTTGTATTTAAAAAAATCTATTGATTCATGATGTACAACAAATGTTTCACTATCTTTCCTGTACAGTTCAAAATATTATTTGTTTCTTTAAAGATTCTATTTATTTTAGAGGGAGCGAGTGAGTGAGCATGCATGCACACGCATGGGTGGGGGGAGGGGCAGGGGGAGAGGGAGGGAGAGAACCTCAAGCAGATTCTGAGCTGAGCGCAGAGTTGGCTGGATGTGGGTGTGATCTCCTGAGCCGAAAACAAGAGTTGGATGCTCAACTGACTGAGCCCCCAGGCACCCCGATCAAAGTATTATTTGTTAAACTGCATGTTTTTCAACTCTAAATCAAGTTATTCCCTAAGGAATTCCAATCATTATGTCTTCAGTAAAGTTAGTGCTTTTCTTTGTACTTGCTGTTGTACACATTAGATTTAGTGAAAAATATATATAGTTTAGATCCATGAAATCTAGAGATATAAAAATTAGTATATGATCTATACGAAAAAAATATAAAATACCTACTTTTAGTCATTTTGGGGGGTTTCGAGAAATTGTTGTTTTGTTTTGTTTTTGCTCTCTGGCAATTACATTATTGAAAAATATAGGGCAATTATTTTGTAGAATATCCTAATTTGTTATTCTCATGTCTCCTCATGATCTTATGCAGATTATGCAATTTTTGCAGGAACATCATGATTGTGATTTGCTTTTTCAGTGTCTTACATTTAGGAGGCCTTTGAAATTCGTTTGATGCAACTAATAATGTCTGTGATCACTTAGCTATCCACTAGATTCTCCACATATAGTCGTCATACATTCTCTTATAAATGGTAAGTGTTTTGTGGAAAGATACTTTTAGACAATACATATATCTTGTTCTTCGTCAACTTTTCACACCACCTACTCTCCGTTGATGATAGTTTAATGTCATCAGTAGAATAAATATTCCTTTATTTATATCAGAAAGAAATTGTTCCTATCATTATAGAACTTAAAAAACACATATACACTTACATATACATTTACATGTTTAAATAGTAAATGCATATTTATAAAGTTCTAAGTAGATAAACCTTTATTTTTGTGTGTAAATAATTTCTATTTTGTTGCACATTGATTGGGTGTTTTTGTGAAATTTCTTTATAGAATTATTGATTTTTCTGTCAGTTCTAATAAAGGATCAATATTGAATGTTTTAAATTCTGAATGTTTTGGTGTATTGACAAAGAGGATTTGTTTTCTATTACTAGGATGTAAAGTTTAATATGTATCCATATGATCTCCCTAATTTTTTTGAGCAACCAAAACTAATGTATTGTGTTTAAAGTCAGGTTAGTGGTTACTTTTGGACAGGATAATTACTGGCTTTTATATGTATGACTTGTGCATTTTCTACATTTTCTAAAACTTAAAAATAGCAAGAAATTGTTCGCATGGGTTATTGATATAAGCTCTGGAAAAAAGAAAAAGCAACTTTCCTCTAGAATGTTCATGGCTGTTTTCTGTTGCATAAATAGGGTCATGCAGTTTCATTAGTATTTGAGTAAAATGTCTAGAAATATATGTAAATAATAGGGTTAAAATTAATTGGAAGCTAATGAAATATTCATCAGGCAACCTTTTTGATAAGCTTTAAGGCAACTGGGGCATTTTACAAAGAGATAAAAGAATAAATACGACATTACTTCAAAGTATGCACAGTCTAGTAGGAGAGGCAGGGAAGAGAAAAAAAAATTCCCTGAAGCTCTTTATGGTAAATTCTACTTCATATGATGGTATTGCTCAAGTTGTGATGTCAACCAGCAAAGGATGCTGACAAGACATGCTCAGATAAGGTGAAGAAGTGACCTTGGGGATAAGAATCACAAGCAAAACTAGTGAATTAAAATAATACAAGAGGTCATTGGGTACGTTGAGGAAGAAAATTTTTAGTGGTTGTGGAGTAGAAGAAATGTGAGGTGAAGATCACGCATACTCTTTTGTTGAGTTTGTGTAGAAGAAGGAAGAAAGAAACTATATTTTAAAATTTGATAATTATGATAAGAAAACTTGAGTTAGTTGGTAGCTTGAGGGTAAAGATCACCCCAGAAAAGAATAAATTAAAGAAATGTTAAAAAGTAAAGCTTGAATACTTAGCCTGTAATATTTCTGGAAAAGTTGTAGTGTAGGATCAATATCACAAAAAGAACATCTTTTCTCAGCATATCAAATACAGAGACAAATAGATGCAATTGAATTGTATTCTTAATTTTGCCTTTACCTATGAATCCTTGACCACAATTACTTGTTTTGTCTATTACTCCCACACATTTACTCTTTCCACCTCTGTTCTCCATTTCTTTAGTACCTCCAGTCCCTGATTCCTCACTTTTTTGTACCCTGTTCTTACCTGACTGTCTTCTACTTAACAAGTACCTGATTAGTCAGTGTCACTTCTTTCAAATTCTGTATTATCCCACCAATTTTAATGTACTGGTCCTTTCTTTTATGCTCTCTTCTACACTTTGAGTTATCTATTCCTGCACTAGAAAACTATAGCTTTCATGTCTCTTGGACTAGGGAAGGTCTGGGTGGCAATCACAAAAGAAGATGGCTAGAGTAGACTGGAGGGTGGACCATTACTGTAAAATCAGGCTCCCACAACAGTGGAGACATTATCTCAAAAGCTGGATTTAGACAGAAGGAGAATTGTAAACCGGATGTTAATAAATATGAATATATTGTCTAAAGTTCATAGTCACAAGTAGGGGTTTGGACAGTGCTATAAAGTCCTATGGAATTCCATAGGGGAAGTTTTGTTTGTTTAGTAGGAAATGGTGGATTGTCAGCCAGGGACATGGGCCCGCAGCCCGACTGAAGGGGTTACATGAGGGAAGGAATGAACTGTTTTTCAGAGAGATCTAAGAAATACTGTTTTGAGGGGAAGGAGGCATGTAGAGCTTTCTGTTAGTTCAAAGAGGGCATCTGGGAAACAAACAAGGGGTAGTGGAAGGGGAGGTGAATGGGGGAATGGGGTGACTGGGTGACGGGCACTGGGGGGGCCGCTTGGCGTGATGAGCACTTGGTGTTACACTATATGTTGGCATATCGAACTCCAGTAAAATATATGTGTGTATATATATATATACACACATATATATATTCTTTATATATATATATATATATATATATATATATATATATATATATATATAAAGAAATAGGAGTACTCTCCAAGTTCCCAATATTTCCCACCAAAAGATGTCTCTGCAAAATTGGCAGAGATTCTCATGAGCAGGCCAAGACTTGTCTTCAACTTCCAAAGCAGTTGGAAGCTATCAAACATCTCAGAGAGAGTCAGCATGGGGAATCTGTGCAGGACAGTTTTTCTCATTTTTTTTTTCTTTTTCTTTTCCTAGCCTTCAGCTACAGAGGGCATCCTTCTATATCTTTGTTCAATCATGGCCCGTAATCTGTGTGAATGGAGGGAAAATGTATTCTTATGAAGGATCAGAGAATAGTACAAAAGGGTTAAACCAGAACTCAGACCTACTCTTCTGTCTGTTTCTTAACCAGAGTTACAGAAGCTTAACAGGAAGTATGAAGGTAGCAATGAAAAGTTCTAAAATAGAAACTGCTGAGGAAGCACAGAGAATCTGGATTATGAAATCCCTGCCTTCCTTTATATCTAGTTCCTTCCCATAGGCCCCATTCAGAGCTGGTTGCCTTCACAGGAGACAATTAGACTCCCGTGCCTGGCCCACTCAAATACTTGTTTTAACATATGGCAATTTAGATGCTGTTGCTTGTCTCCTTAAATGTCTCTCTAAGACCATTTACTGTTTTTATGGCCAGTTTTAATGTGCTGCCATGTTTTTGGGACTTGGCTGCCAGACACTATTTTAATACAGGCATATCTCTTGCAAGGAAGCAACCTGATTCATTATTATTAAGTTATCTTTTTTGGCAGTAAGTTCTGCGTGGCTCAAAGATTATGTAGAAGAATGTCTTTTCACAATCATGGTTGCCTCCTTGACGTTTCTCTGATAAACTTGTTTTGTATTATCTTCTGTTTTCTTTGTACAGCTTTTCTTCCAAGATTTCATTACAGTCAGGGTGACAAGGATTCTGTTGTTGTTGTTTAAGTGAGGTGGCATGTGCTAAATTGGCTCTGATAGAAGAAGAACTCAATCAAAAGTGACATTGTCTGTCTAGCGCTTCACTAAAAGTCCACTAGGTTGTGATATGTTTTAATGTTCAGACCTCGGTTCTGCAATGAATATTAAATCAACAATTCTGGTTCGCATATCAATGCAGGGAATTAACACAGAGCTTGGAAACTCTTGAAAATAAGGTGTGACCCCGCTGAAGATAATTCTGGCTTCCAGGCTTTCATGGAGGATGTATTAATTCATTAAGTTATCCAAGCATGCTGCATACAAATGCTGACAGGGACTGAAAGGTTTGTTGTCTCCTATTAATCACTTTATTATTCATATCATTCTTTCACTAGAGGCATGAGAATATGTTTGATTAATATCTCATTTCTATTGTTTTGGGGAGCAATGTTCATTGGCTCTGCTCTAAAGAACTTTGTTTCCTTTCAAGTAAGTGTGAACAGAACAATAGGTGATTATCAAATCTTGATGTTGTTTTCTATGATTTCACAGTATCTCCTAACAGCCTTGGCGATCACAGCCTGTCTTTAGGTAGGATGACGGTGATATGAGGTGTCTCTTCTTAACCTGACAAGAAATGAAGAGTCCCTGAAGGTAAAGTGACTTAAGGCAAATCTTAGCAACCTCTTAGCGTTCCCTGACTATCTCATTGTTCTCTCACTTGTTGGCTCTTATCCTGGGATCATATCCATTTGGTCTGAGTGTCCGCTCAAGAGAAACTTTTCTTTCACCCATTCTACTAAACATGAAGAGAGCTTAGGAAAATTTTAGAAGACTCTTGATCCTCCAAATATTGAGCTCACTATTGCATATATTCCTTGTTCCAATCTCGAAGGCAAAACCATTATGTAAATCTTAATGATTTATATGCTAGGTAATTTGCCTTGCTTTTTGAAGCATAAATTATTCTAGAGCATGTTTTGAATTGGTTTAGGAAAAACCCAGATTTGGATGTGTTTCATGTACAAATGTTATAAAATCAGGTTTTTGAATATTATTACTAATGTTTTAACAAGAAAAACAATGTTTACTATAAAAAAAGTAAGCAAACTAAGTCCAGAGAATAACACAGAGTGCACACAAAGCGTGTTTCATAGCCAAAAATATCTCAGTTGCTGATTTTTTCTGTAGTCCCGAGATTTAGCATCTTTTTTTTTTTTTAAATATAAATAGTTGCCCCTGACATTAGGGTTCTGCTCTCTCTAAACTGCCTTGCCTTTTATTCCCTGGGCTGAGTAGCTCACCACAGGAAGCCCCACAGAACATGCTGCTTAGAGCTAACTCCTCAACATCCATATGGCTCCATCCAGGTCCTTTCCAAGCCTGATTGCATGCGCATTTATTGATCCCACTGCTTTCCTTCTGTATACCCCATTGCCATTGTGTGCTTGTTCTTTTTCTGCCTTCCTAAAGTTCGTAAACAATCAACCAGTTGGGCAGAAGATCGCCCTGCAGAAGTCAACGCCATCTCACTTATCCAGATTTCAGTTGTCTGGCTGTCTTAATTCTATAGGATTTGGCCATGAACAACCCCAGACGTGGAAGAAAAAGTCATTAAGCTTAGATTTATACATGAGGGCGAATCAGCATAGTACTATAAGGGAAAGAAGTAAAGATAGACTCTCAGAAGCCTTGCTGCTTTGAGCAAATTACCTCATCACTTTGGCACCACTTTTCACACCCTTTTGTGCGTTACTGGAAGGGAAGTGGGGAGAAAAAGGAAGAGAAATGGCACTTAGGGATAAGGGAAAGTTCATAGGTTTTAAGTTCAGAGACACAACTTTTCAAAGCTTGGCTCTGCCACTTATGACACTGGCAAGTTATTTAACTCGTTTTATCCCCTTCATCTGTTAAATAGAAAAATACTACTTGCTTTATGTTTATTTAAAGGTTTTTGTGATTTCATCTGAAGTTGTTGACCCATAATATAACCTCAGTATTGAAAGTTTATATTTCCTTTCCTATAATTTTATTTGCACAGGTTCCCCATTCTTGAGGACATATGTCATTTTCCTCTTTGTAGCTCTCACATCTAAAAGGTGGGAAGAATCCAAAATATATGTGTTGTGTGAATCTATGAAGGGATATGTAGTCCATGATATTCCTTTAAAGAAATGTCATACTTTTGTTAAATAGCTTCATACCTCCTGATCTTTTCTCATAAGGCTAGTTAGCTAATTTCCCAAGATTCAGCAAAAATGGAAAAAGTAAATTAGACTCAAGCTTGCAGATTGCTAGTCAGGCACCTGGATAATAGTAAAAGTCATAGCTGATAGGATGGGCATACAGAAAAACTGAAAAATGCTTGAGTGTGACCTGTTGTGTAGCTCCCCGAGACACACTGGTTTCACCCGGTATCCTATTACAGAACAGATTGGCATTCATGTAGGTAGACATTTTGAGCTTTAATGGAAGGGTAAAATTATATTAAATTCACTCTGCTTTAGAAAGCAGAGATGTGTGTAATATGTTTTAGAAATATTTCTATTAAAACGGTTACTTTCAGTGCCTGAAAAGTTAAGCTTCAATTATCTGCAAAATTAACATATGTGTACAGATCATTCCCCATCAATGTCAGATTAATAGTGTTCTGCTGATTGCCATTACAAGTCATTCTTCCACCACCTTTTAGTACTTTTTCCCTACCAAAATATGCTGCAGCGATGAATAGATTTTTTTTTTAAAGGAAGATTCCTTTTAGGAAAGGCAAGATCTACTTTAAAGTTAGCCAAAGCCATCCTAGACCTGTTTCATGAGATCATTCAAACTTTTATACTGCACGATAAGGTCAAGGAAATTCCCAGGCTCGGCCTGGCATCAGCGCCATTGAATGCACTTGTAATCTGAGCCAGACATCTGTGAGTGAACTCAACAAGCCCCAGGGCAGGAAGGCTGGCATTTTTCCACCTGAATGACTATTTAAGTAAAAGCAGGACAGTGGAGACAGACAGGGTAGTCTGTTCTCTTTGCATTGGTGTTGGCTTCAACGTATGAAATTTGTAGATGGGCTCAAAGGCTGTTCATTTTCGAGAAGACAATGCTACTACAGAATATAGTGATCATCAAAAAGCTGGAAGAATTATCGTAAAGTTTTAACTTATGAATAATTTAGACTTTTCCTTAAAGCTTTTCATTCATACCACAGCTCTCCCCTTCCCAAATAACCCACTACATCATTTACCACATACATAACATACACATACATAACATATATATTTTAAGCAACAGTTTATTATTTATATATTATAATATTTTATTTAATTTACATAAATTATAATATTTATTATATTATACATATTTATATATAATGTATATATTTGAAGCAACATTATATATATATTATATATATATATAAAATATATTTGTGTATATATATATATATATATATATTTTTTTTTTTGTATATTTTAAGCAAGTCTCAAAATCCTTTTGGTGACTTACTGGGTTACATTATCAATGGCCTGATGAATATTGAATATAAATGAAAAACTAATTATCAAGAAAGCATTATACAGATGTTTTGATATTCCTATGTACATTATAATCTAGAAATTTGTAAGAAAGTGAAAAGTGATTAATGCAGTGTAAAAGAAAGTAAACAGGAGTCTAGTTTCAGTAATAATTTCTGAGAGCAGCTTTAATATACTGCTGTGAATAGTAGTACAGGTCATTTGGTAGAGGTGAGAGACATCAGGGTCAACTGGTGGCAAATTGTGGAGGGGCAGTGGTCATTGACTGCAGAGAGACAACTTACTACATGGGACTTTATTTGGGACTGTGTCCTAGCGGTGTAACTCTCCTTTATTATTACTTTATTTTGAGGGTAAGAGTAAAATCAGGTTTGTCTTCAGAGAATAAGTATTTTGGGCTTTAATCAAGGTTAGCCTCGTTGCCAGTTTTGAGGAGACTGCAAGGAAATGCTATCTGCCTGACACTTACAGACATTAGAGGTCTTTAGCTCCTGGGAACAGACCGAATGTGGGCAAATCCCTTCTCCCGAAGGGGGGATGACAAGTTCCCAGGCCCAGTTAGGTCATTGCCAGATAACCTGTAATGAACCTCTGCGATTCTCGTCTGATTTTCCTAACTGCTTGTTTTCCTGAAAGGTCATAAAATTATTGAATATCAAATTTAAATCTGAGGTTCTATTATTGCTATTTTAAAGAAAATAAGAGTCTGATGAAATTTATGTAGAAAGCATGGAATTAGAAGGATACTATAATTTTCATCAAACCCTTCATTTTGCATGTGAAAAAAGAGTTTAAGGCATAAGTAGTTGTTGGGAATTTTAACCTTTCTTGGTTTGTGTTTTTAGTCCAAAACCATCTTCTGAATATCTACCAATTTTCCTAAAATAAAGTAGTTGCACGTGTCTTAGGCTTTGCCAGCCATCGGTCACCTTTTTCCTTCAAATTTTCATACGTTCTTTTCATCCTAATTCTGTAGTGGAACAAGCCCCCACCAGCTTTACTGACACAAATTAACTTCTGTTAGCACATTCTGAGTTACTAGGAGTTTCAAGAAAGGTCCCTAACTCACACACACAAATTAGTCTGTCATTGAAGTAACTGTGTGGCACATGCCCTCTTTTTCTCTACTACTTTGACATTTTCTTTTTAATATCTGATCTTGTGAATCCTCATTCTTGGCTTTGCTGAGGATTTGATCTACAGGAAAAAAGCCAATGGTAGTTTCAGTTAGTCCAAATGCCCTAGTCATGACGGTACAAAGTCATTTCTGTGTTTTCTGAAAAGACCAAGAGAATGACCTCCAACAGGCCACAAGAGCCCTATATGATACTGTTAATCAGCTCCAACACAAACAAATAGAAATCAAACCAATCTAAATATACACATATACACTATATATATACACATACATATACACATATACTAAGGCCAAGCTACTCAGATAAAGAAGTAGGTCTGTAAAAAAATCCCCAAGATGTTACTTTAAATAAATAGATGGTCTCAGAACAGTATTTTTACAAGAACAAAAATAATAATGAAATTCTTCCATAAAATATAATATTTCTGATTTGGGTACTAAATGAACCAAATGCATATAACAAAAAGGACAGAAAAATTACAGAGGAAGTTCAGAAAAATACTTTCCTCTGAGGAGTAAGGAAGGGAATCAGGCTGGGGGATGCTGATCAAAAGGACTTTTACCTAATGATTTTTTTTTCAGGAATTTATTAAAGTATTTCTTGTGTTATCTTGTGTACACCAAATAACTTTTCTACCTATCTTGCTGAGCCCTTGAGAATTTAAGAGGGAATTTTAAGTGGCCATATCATGGGGACAAGCTTCAGGAGACTTTTTTTTTTAATTTACTTATTAATGTATAATTACAGATTATATTCTGATTATCTTCTTGCAGGACACAAGCAAGTAGGTAGGTCTTCTTGCTCAATATGTCTCTTTTTTCCATAAATGTCTCTTGGGAAGTAAGTTGCAATATCAACTTCGGGGAGTTTCTACTGCACCAGTGTTAAAAAAGGGCTGCTTCATTCAAACGTATCCTCTGTTGGGCAGTGTGCAGAGACTGATTGCACCTTTACATATCATCTGGAGTAAAATGGGGGCAAAAGAATTTCTTGTCTAACCAGAGAATCCCTTGCTTGAGGACTGCAAGTGCAGATGGCCTGAATTAACACTACAATTATTCAGGGAAGCTCAGTCTTGAACAAGTTTCTCCTGAATCTCTATAGTACTGTGTTTTTAATTAGGAGCTCCAGAGCTCTTGGTGATACACCAGAGTAACACTTCTTGTTAAGTCCCTACCCCTCCCCGCTCCTTTCAGTGAATTTTCCCTTGTTCTGCCTTCTGGTTCTGGATCTCCTCCTTTCCCCAGTCTTGGTCTGTAAGGGGCAAGATCCCTGATGAATAGAAGACAAATTTAAATATCAACTCCTACTTGATGAAAATTTAATAGTTTGTTTTTGTGCGTTTGGTTGGTTTTGCTCTTTTAATAACCTAAAATAAGTATTTCATACTCAGGGATGAAAGTATCTGAAGTTACAGAGTTGAATTCTTCTTTAGAGCCCTAAGCAAATAATTCAAAAACTTCACTACAAAATGTCAGATGAGTCTCTTCCTTCAGATGAAACCACTTAAGATCCTGATTGTTCCTTCTTCTCTGGAGCTCTTCTTTGTTGAATGTTTTTATTTCTCTGTACTTCTGTCTCTTGGCTCTCTACCGTGAGTCTTGTCCCTCAACTTCTAAACACATTCAGAAGTTGTTTCATATAAAAGTTATACAAAACTAATGGCCTGTCTAACAAAGAAAATGTTCCTTAGCTATTGTTTACTCTCTTTTACTTCTTGGGGTCCATATTTTCTTATTTGCCATTCATTTCATACCTCAGCTGTAATTTATTTTTGACTCCAACCTCTCTCAGGGAAGGAGTTTTTTAGGTAATAAGGTAACAAATTACTCTGAGAATCTGTTTAAAGATTTAGGGTCTAACTCCCAGGGGGAAAACATGCCTATACCTACAGTACACTCATAAAATTTGGCAGAAGCCTATCCCTATGTCTGCCCTGATATTAATTAATCTTCAGTTAAATCCATCAAAAGTAAAATCTATAAATCCAGGAGCCTGGGCTGTCTTTTTCTGTAATATATCCTTAATGGCAAGCATAGTTTCCAGAAGCTAATAGGCATTTAATAAATGTTAAATGAATAAATCAGTGCTCTCATTGCCATGGAATATGATGAGTATTTTTTACCCTATTAATACTTAATACCCAGAATTTATTGAATAGTAATAGTAGACCATGCAATGTACTAGGCTTTTTATATAGCTTTTGTATGTGTAACTCACATTCATTCTGGAGTCAGCATCTGTCTGTTGTTACCTGGACACCATTCAAACCATTCAGTTTCATCAGCTACAAGGAAAAAGACAGTCATTCCAATCCTTACTCCAAACACGCTAAAAAAAAAAAAAATGCAGTTCATAACCTCTGGCAACATTTCTCAGTACCTTAATTTTCACAATTTGAACTTCTCTGAAACTTTTTACTCACTGATAATATCTTAATTTCTCTCCCCCGGAACTACTCTCTACTTATTCTATTTACTTTCATCCTTTTTTGTCCTCAGAATTTAGTAATTTAGATTGGCTTAATCTCTTTATCTAAGTAATTTTCTTTCTCTTCAAGTGTTAATGACTCTGCCTTTTTGTGCTTGTCACATTATACGGCAGAAAAATTCATGATTTGTCTGAGAAAGAGCAGTTCTCTACACAAGTTGGAAGAAAGAGAAGGGGATATGTGGAAAGAGACAGCATTCTGTTTCCGAACCCTAAATAACTGTAGGCTTTCTTAACATCCTTCTGTAACACAAACAAGTTAACACAAACAGAAGCTAAAAGATCTAAAGCTGCTTGTCCGTAGACCCACTAAAGGGCTACAAATACCAAGACTCATCCATATCCATTTGTTTAAAAAAAAGTTATTCTTTAGCACCATACTTTACTACCTGCTTGAAGAGTATTCATTCATTCCATACATATTTAGGGTTATCTACTAAGTATCATGGATATAAGAATGAACAGAAAACTATATAAAAATTCCTAACCTTGTGGATCTGATTTTCAATTAGGAAATATAAAATAAAGAGTAAAAATAACAATTACAATGTATAACATTTACACAGTGCTACAATTATAGAACAAAATAAGGGGTTGTCTGGAGAGTAGGGGATGGTGAAGATAATAAAGTTTTAAATAGATCTTTTGAGGTCATCCAGATGAGAAGGGGCATTTGAGCAGGGACTTGAAAGAAGCGAGAGCAAGCCAGAAAAGATAACTCCAGGAGGATCATTACTGGCGATGGAATTGTCACTGCAAAGTCCCCGAGTGGTTCTAGTTGAGAAAACAACAAAGAGGCTATGATGGCTAGAGTGGAGGAAGCCAAGAAAAGCATAAGGTATCCAAAGGTATGAAATATTTTGTGTGTTTGTGTGTTTTCCTAAGTTAGTGGCACATAATTTTATTAAGTCCTCCAAAGAGCCTTTGACTCCAAAATACTAAATTTACTCCCTTCAAGAAAAGAGTGTTGGTAGATGGTTGGGGTTCTCATCTTATGCACATTAGCTGCTAAATTTATGTATTATTTGCTCCTTGAAATTCTTTACTCTCATGTCTAAGAGTACATGCTTCTGGAGCTCCTTTTCGCTCTTGGAATTTGCAATTTATTTTCATCATTAGCTCATATTTCTCAGCCTACTGTGGTTGGCAGATGTTCATTGAAAATCTAAATGCAAGAAAAATTAACGAATCCAATATCTGGAACCTGTTTATATAGCAACGAAATAGAATATTGTGAACCTATTCACATTCAGTATGAATCCTGCAGAGAATTGATCTATACATTGGCTTTGAACATTGTCACAAGTTTTCCAAGACTGACATTTAAAACAGGCAGGCTTCCTATACTCTCATCATTCTGTCCTTGTCAAGTATTAACTCGTCAAAATGGTATCCCTGAGTTTTTAGTTGTTCTTGACTTTTATAATTATAATTTTTTTGTAAGAAGTATCTACCTGAGAAGTGTATTTTGTCTTGGGAAATTATAATTAAGTATATCCTTCATTAAGTCCCATTCCCCCTTACGTGAGTACCCATTTGGTACAGTTCTTCTAGATCTCAGTGTGAGGAAAGTATTTGTTTTACACATTAATTTTCATGCTATTATTTTTGTTGTTTTTAATGAGAACAACCTAAGCCCATCTTGTAACTTTCTTACCTGCCTGCCTGTCATCTGTAGAGCTTTTGTTTTCTTACCTGCCTGTCTTCTGTAGAGCTTAAAACTATATTGAATAATTATGGAAAGTCTGTAATATAGAGGGTAGAGAGTAGGCATGGAGATCTGTGAAGGATACAGAAATTGATTGGACAATGATCCTATTTTCACAAAGCTTGCAGAGGAGTGTTACACTTCTGTGTAAACAGTAGTGGCATAAGAATAACGTGATAATGACTTTAGTGAGGTTAAGGAAAGAGATAGCCTTCAGTAGTGGAGAACTGTAACAATTAACTCTTAAAAATAAGTATCATCTTTTAAAAATGTTTTCCCTTTCCGTCTTTTTATTCTGTATGCCAAAGCTAACTTACATCCCTTCCACAGATAGGTAAAGGATATATCACTGCTTATAAAAATTGCAAACCCTTATAATACTTGCAAATCCATATCATGATGTCCGTATCAGGACATAACGCATACTCATAATCTATGTAATTTTAGAATTTGTTCCAAATTATATGTAACCAAACACAAATTTACTATCTATGAATGATGAAATAAGAAAAAAAAAGGTTTAAGGAACTTAAGAAGACCTTCTGGAAAAGACAAAGTAACAACCTGTTTTGGATTTTATAATTGCTTACTTTCTGGAATTGCAGAAATGAACCAGGTAAATTATGGGGTCAGATGTTTTCAAAGGTCTCTTTGTTATGCTATTGATTTTCCATATTCTAGTAAGAGAAATCACTGTCTATGACTAAATCTGTATGCATATTGACAAGGGAAGTGTGTGCAGTAGTGTGTCTTCGTGTGTCTTTCTGTGTTTCTATGAGCCTGACTTCTATGTTTATACAGGAATATTTGCCTTGACTGTGATCTTGAATTTTATCCAAGATTTGGTTGGCTTTTGAGTAAGATTTGACTTAGTGTGAAATAGTAAAATCAGCAACAGGACAAAAATAATAAAAGCATGCTTTGGGAAA
Organism: Vulpes vulpes; assembly: GCF_048418805.1. Lineage (NCBI taxonomy): Eukaryota > Metazoa > Chordata > Mammalia > Carnivora > Canidae > Vulpes > Vulpes vulpes. The sequence continues at coordinate 53,537,093 of NC_132793.1, forward strand.
TAAGAGAAACTAAAACAAATGTTTTAAAGTAGGTAGAAGTAATTATGTGGTTTCTCATGAAGTAGCCATCTTCAGATCCTCTATGCAAAAGATGGAGTTTTGGTCATTTCCACATTTAAGATTCAGTTTTTTATACATTAAGAGGACGTGTTTTTTCATAAGACTATTATTTGTCAAATATCTCATTTAATATCAGAAAGTATAGTTTGCTGGGCACCACAGTATTTACATGAAACCTCTATAGAGGTAGATTCTTTTTTTTTTTAATTTTTTTTTTTATTTATTTATGATAGTCACACACACACACACACAGAGAGAGAGAGAGAGAGAGAGAGAGAGAGAGAGGCAGAGACATAGGCAGAAGGAGAAGCAGGCTCCATGCACCGGGAGCCCGACGTGGGATTCGATCCCGGATCTCCAGGATCGTGCCCTGGGCCAAAGGCAGGCGCCAAACCGCTGCGCCACCCAGGGATCCCTAGAGGTAGATTCTTTTACTTCTTATCATGGATAACAGCTAGATGTTGTTGATGAAATCATAATTAGTGGTTAAGGTCTGACTTAGTTGACCTTTAGCATTATGGCATCATCCTAGTTTCAGGATAAATGAATGCAAACCTCATGGGCTAAACAGTTTTTATTATGTTATTTATATATACATATATACAAATAAATATATATATTATATATTTTTACATTAAGTATTATATTTAATATACCCTGATTTATATATAAATATAAATATAAATATAAATATAAATATAAATATATATATGTCACAGTTGCTAACAATTTCTAAATCAGTGTATCTAGAGACTTTTCTTGGCCCACATTTGCCAACCCTGCAATCAAGGCTCAGCTTCCCGTTATGATTTAGAAAGCCTGTTATAATGGCATGATTCCATAAATGTGATAACCACTGCTAAAGGAGCCTTGGCTAGCTAATTCATCTCATTTCACAGTTTGGGGAGGGGGCAGGGTAGCTATGTTTAGAAGTCCTTTAAAATAAGGGCTCCATAGCACTCTTTTTTGTCTACACAATAAGCTCTCCGTGATGAAAGAGGATCTTACATAAAATACATTTATGATCTGAAGAGTACATTCTCATTACATTTTTAGATCTCCATTTCAAAGACATCAGGCTTACTTTCCTCTCATGAAGTAAGACCTCTCTAAAGAGCATCACAAATGGGCTGTCATGCACTGAGTCATAAACTGCATATTGGTTGATTAGAGAAAAATAAAAGGTAACGTTAGGATTTGCTCCCCTGGACGTTGGTATTCTTATCACTGACTTTTGCCCTTACCTGTCTTTGGCACCTCTCTCAGCACCCCATCTCATTTCTTTGAGATCAAACTCGTATAAAACATCCCTGTAGGTGGCTTTATTCTCATGGTAAGGCTTGTGAATTTGAGTTCTTTGTTTCACAAAAGCCTGACAAATTCAGCTTTCACTCAGCTTCGGAACACGGTTGTTAACCAACTATACAAGAATAGTAAAAAGCTGACAGCTGACAGACTTTGCATAGATTTTATCTGCAAGTAGATGTTTCAAAGAATTTGAGCCTGGTGATTTAGATGAAAACTCAATTAATTTACACCATATATTGTTATATCTATCAGCTGCAGCCGAATACCTAAAGGTTGAGGAGATTTAAGGGTAGGTTAAGTGAACCTGAACAATAAAATTTCTTTGTATTAAAAGAAAGTAATTTGAAAATATATCTCAGTCATTTGGTGACTTCCTCCAGAAAATCAGTAATATCTTGGACATGCGTGTCCCATCTACAAACAGCAGTGGTCTCTGTCTCCTCTGCTTTTAGCCATTCCTAAAGAAAAGGACAAAACAAGTAAAAGTAAGTAAGTTGCTGGGTGAGGATGGAGTGCAAAAATGAGAGACTTGTGCTTTAAGAAAGAATGCAGAGTGGACTTATTAACAACAAATACATTATTGGAAAAGAATAATCCAAACTTGAACATGGAAGCATGAAAGTTAACAACTAGTGAAAACACAGCTAAGTATTTAAACAAAATGTTGTGAGATATTATTAGCATGAGCATTGTATAAAAATGTCATTAGTTGTGGAAAACATCTAGAATTTATATGTTGAAAATCAGACACGAGGTTAGAAAGAATATTTTACCAACACCAAAAATATCGATTAAATGACAAGGCATAAATTCAAATGGTTCTTCCAAGAAATTATATTTCTCATAAATTATGGCAGGTTTTAAGTGTTTGTGTGCATATTTTTCCAGATTACTTATAAGTAGTGGGGAGAGGACTGGGATGGGAGCAGGTGGTTGGCAATATTTTGGGAAAGAAGTTAATTTTGAAGCAGCTGCTGGCAATTTTCCTACAGTATTATTCATCATTTAAAAAAATTAAAATGATTATAATTACCCTGATATGTCACATCATATGTGACTGAAAAGAGGAAATGATGGAGAAAATGTCCATATCCCTGAAGTAGATGATCATTACTTTATAAACTCCTGAGTGACAGGCTTCCATGGGATGTACCTACGGATGAAACTCAGGTGAGTAATAAATTCGAGCAGAAGGCCTGCAAGTGCCAGTGGCCACCTAATCGGAGCTCATTTAGTGATTGTCATCACTTTGTAGCAACCATGCAGTTAATACCCAGTGTATTTGACACCTGCTATGTTAAATTAGTACTTGCAGAATTAACACCTGCTGTCAGCCACCCAGCAGGAATGTTGCTACCTTCAGAATAAAAGGGAAATGAATTATTTCCCTAGAAATTTGTGTAAATTATTTTTGTGGATGGAGAATTACTTGGAGAGATCTTGGGACTGGAAGTCAAGATTCTTCATTTTTTTTTACAGAGTTGGCACTGTTAGTAACTCAAAGTCTTTTTCTGGCTGTCAGAAGAGAGCTCTCAAAGGTGAGCTTAGTATCACCAGAGTGTGTTTTCTAGAGTATGGAAACCTACACAGATGTGAAGTCACATGTTAATTGTCCATGAATAATAGTAAATTTTTTATTTTAAATTTTCACTGACTATTTGTTAAAAAGAAAATCTTTATCTCCAGCAGTTCATTTTCTCATATAGCAGGGCATAGTATAGTTTTTATTGGTAGTTCTACCTCTCTGTTAGTAGTGTATATAATATTACATTAATGTCTTTTAAAAAATGTTTTATCCATTATCATTGACATTAATGTTATGCAGTTACATATTATAAAATATGTATACATCTGCTTGTGAAATAGGCAAATTACTTAACTTCCGTAACATGTTTCCCTGTACATAAACAATAATAATAATAATAGTATTATATAATAAATAAAAGCACGTATAATATTGTACAGTAACACTTTCCTGAACAAACCTGCAACATGCAAAGTAAACAGCATAAAACAAAACCAACCACGAACGCCATTATATTGCAAGAACTTCTACTATGAAACTATAGAAAATAATGAATGTATAAAACTTGAAAGTTACCTTGATTTGCTTATTCATTTTGATTCAGTAAAACTGAATTAAATGCTGTAGGAAATACTGCTAAGTATGGCATGCAGTTTCTGATTTCATGTGCTTAAAGTACCATTGGAATAGGAGTTTTATTATTTCCTATAATTCAAGGAAAATTAAATAAGTACTCTGAAGGAGCAAACTAATAAAGAAGTAGAAGTTAGGAAGTTTTATTTTGAGGAATAACAGGACATTTATTAAGAACTTGGAATTGAAGCAGGAAAGTTGCATTACTTCTAAGCAAGTAACTCAACCTTTTTGTGCCGGAGTCTCTTTATCTATAAAATGAGGAGGTGACAATATCTGTGACATATTAGCAGGAGGATTAAGTGTTTGGAACAATGAGTTGCACATATTAATGTTCTAAGGATGTTCATTAAATAATTGAAAAATGGTGAATTTGAGAAAGGCTTTATCAACAATTTTAATTTGAGGTGGGCCTTTGGGAAATTATACTTTCAATCAACAGAATCAATGGGAAACAGTGTGAACATAAGTAGAAGACTTGGAAATGGCTGACCATCTGTACATTTGTGATAAACCATATGGGAGATAAATCTGGAAGGCGGAATTCAGGTCTACCCATGGAGTCCCTGAAAACTTTTAGAAGGATGCTTTATACTTTACAATCTATAGGTGATAACAATCATTTAAGGTTCTAGAATGAATTACTTCTTGTTTTCAAGGGAAACAGAAATCAAGGACATTTAGGAAATTTAGGAAAAGGTGTTATCAGAAAGAGGGTTAGAAGACTAGCCCAACAACTAGAAGAGTTCCTGGTCTCCTGTCAAAATCTAAGGCTCTTTAGTAATGATTACTCAGATAATTAGGCATAAACAAACCAGTTCCTAGAATCCAAAATTTAAACCCATATGACTTCTTTTTTTTTTGTTTTTGTCTGATACTCGGGCCATTATTATGACCAGTGGACACGTTTTCAGTGTTGGCTATGTGGGAAAATTCTCTGTCAGGAACTCATTGGTACTATGATGTGATGGCTTCAAGATATTAATATATAAAACTTGAAAAACAATAAAACTTGAAGAAACAACAGTTTTAGAGATTAAGTTGCCACATCCCTACCACTTCAGGTAGTTTCTAGAAGTCTTCTTGACTAGATCGACAGGATCTAGTTTTAGGACATTTCTGCTCTGAAAGCTATTTACAATGATGGAGAGAAGCAAGTTTTTGGAATTCAGTCAAATTCAATGACTTTAAGTCTTAAATCAATATTTTTCTAAACATCAGAAACCTAGAGTTAAGGACCAGACTGGGCAACTTCTCTTTGCTAAAGTCTGACTGATAAAAAAAGGAATTAATTAAGCTGATGTTAATAGAAATGATCGTCCCTTCAGAAAATGACAAAAATCCATATCCAAGTATGTATCAAGAACCTCAGAGGGAACATATCATGTAGGATGACCTTAATAAAAGAATAGGATTTTGGTATAGTACAAAACTAATTATTTGAACCTAGCCCTTCTTTTTTCTTCCTAAATGTGGGTTTAGTCCCATGGATTTCATGTGTTCTTTTAATGCAAAAGTGATTTTATTAAACTCTGAAGTACACTGGGGCATAATACTGTATTATTGGGAACCCTCTCTTAAAGATTATTACATAGCTTGAGATTCCTGAAATGGTACTTATGAATCACCATGACTAGAAAAAGAATTAGAAGTGTCACAATGGCCTGGTGGAGCTCTACAAATTTCTAGAAGTACAAAATGTAGGAAGTATACCCTGTTGACCCTCAAAATAATTGGGGCATTTTGCAGAGAGCTAAATTGCTAAAGTTTCAGCAAATGGAGAGAACTATCCTAAATTTTGATGTAACACGTCAGCATGACCACTCTGCCCATTAGACCCTAGAGTGGATTTCAGTCTCCGTTTGGGTAAATTCAAAATCTTATAATGACTTACAAGGCCAAACTCAACTGGCCCCTTCATTAACTTTCGGTTTTCATTCCTCCTGCCAGGGCAGCTTCATGGGCATCTGACCCATGTAGCCACTCACAGCCTGTGTTTGATATAACACTCTCCTGCCTTCTTAATGACTTTATCCCTCAACACGTGATTTATAAGTGAAGTCCAATGGCTTATGAAGCAAGTGAGGAGATTCACACAATATGTCTACTGTTCCTTGCAGCCGTTCCCCCCTCTGGTATCCTCATATAACCTTTGCAGTGATCCATGAACACAGAATTCCAGCCCTTGCATGGTGCCTGGATCTTCACAAGATCCAAAGGGAGAAGAAGGTAACTGTGTTGTGTCTGTGACTGTGCAAGCAGAATCGTGCTGACAGTCCTAAGAGGCAGCTCTTCCATTTGAACAAGAACTTACTTTGAAAGGGAAAAAGGCTATGGTGTTATGTTCTAAGAAACACACATGACTAAGGAACCCTCTCATTCCTTCATCCTCATGTTCCTATTGACATGAAACACTCCTATATTAGCTAACCTTTTACACTAGAGATGAAGGAAGAAGGAATGGTTAAGACATGTCAACCTATCATTTCTTTCCTTTTCTGTCCATCTTTACTTGTCATTAAGCTGAAGGTAGAGAGGGTTGGGAGAACTTTTGTATATCAGGAAGTGAAATAAAAATAGTTGAGTTTGTTATGCTGTTCTGGTGTATCTACATCAAAATACACATGACCTACATCAAGATATACATCTCATACATGTCTGAGATAATAAAATGCATATTGTGTAACTTCAGTGATTCCACATATGCATTCAGTGTCCTTACATTTGTATTTAAAACTGCTGTTATATAATATAGTCTATAAAAGTTTAATTTTTCTTTACCTAGGTCAATATATATTTTTTTAAGATTTGTTATTTATTTATTCTTGAGAGACACACACACACACACAGAGAGAGAGAGAGAGAGAGAGAGAGAGACAGGTAGAGGGAGAAGCAGGCTCCATTCAGGGAACCCAATGCGGGACTCAATCCAGGGACTCTAGGATCATGCCCTGGGCCAAAGGCAGGCGCTAAGCCACTGAACCACCCAGGGATCCCCCTACCTAGGTCAATATTAAAAAGTAAATAGGAAATACTGTGACAAGTCAAGAAAGACCATGGGAAGAAAGGAAAAAGTTTTAAATGCAGTGTCCTCTCCAGTACTTTTTTTCAGTTGTTTAAATAAGGAACTCGACATTTTCATTTGGCATTGGGACATGCAGATTTTGTAACCAGGCCTACCAATTCCTTTCCTACTCTCCCACCCTAATGCAGCCATACTTGTTATCTTGCTTGTCTTCAAACATGCCAGGATTTCTACCATTATAAGGCCTTTCTATTTGCTCTTGCCTCTACCTGGCATGTTCTCTTTCCACATGTCCATGGCAGGCTTCCTCACTTTGGTCTCATTGTTTCTTCTAATAAAACTTTCCTATAAAGTCTACCCTGTCCACTCTGTTTAAAGTGTAATCTATCTCAACAAAGGAACCCTCAATTAGTTTTTCTCAGAAATTTATGATACTTATTTTCTAACGTATTATGTACTTTTCTTAATTAGCTTATTGTCTGTCAACTGCATAAATATTTATTGAGAGAAGGGATGAATTACCATTAAAAACAAGTCTAGGGATACAAGGTAAATTATTCAGGATTTTCCCTATAGGAAACATCATTTTAGCCAAATGGCAAGTTACAGGCCTCTCAATTTTAAGTTAATATTCAAATTAAGATCAAACTTGGTGATCAAATGGGATCTTAGGCTTAATGGAAAATTTTAATTTTTTGGAAAGCAAATAGATTCATATGCTACTTGTGGAATAAAATCTGATGAAGACAAAAGTTAAGATTATTATTTAACTTTAAACCTCCTACTGATTTGAAGTCTCTAACTTTTTAGTTTTTACTTGAAATTAGTGAGCAGTAAGCATTCTGAGTGGCAAATGGCAGGTGTTCATTGTAATTTAACAAAGCAGGTGTCAAATATTGTTTACTGGGGCTAGCTGCAACTCTTTCTGGAAAGCTCTTTACTTTGGGGTTTCTCCTAATTAAAAATATCTAGCCATCACCTGTCAACTTTGTCTCCATGGAACAGTGAAACCTTCAGGGAACATGACTTGAGCAATCTTTCAGATAAAGAAAGGGGGAAAATGCTATTAATTATTTAGAAATAATTCTTTTTCTACTGTCAGAATTATAGCTGCATAATATAACTCACTCCTTCTGGAAAAATATTGTTCGAACTCTGATTTGGTACCATCTGATAAGTAAATTAAATCCCAAGGATGTTGCATGAAAGACAGCCAAAAATGCAATGTTAGATTATTAATTTCACATATCTTGCATTATTCTGTTTTCTACAAAACTTCAAATAACTACATACAACTAATATATTCTAAGAATAACCCAAAGGGACATATAAAGGTCAAATTTATAACTTAATAATGAATTGTATTTTCTTGTGTTTTCCTTGTATTCTCACCATAGGATGATACTAATTCCCAGGTAACTGACTTCTTTGGATCATAGCTTTTATTCACTGCACCATGATTATAGAATTTTAAGGACTTTATATATACAATGATTTATGTTGCAAACGTAGAGCATGGAGCTTCATCTTTATAAAATAAAACTTGGTTATTGGGACCGTTTTCTTAGAGAATGGTGTTGTGAAGTTAAGGAGCATTTTTTTTTTTATTTTAGTAGCTAAAAAAGATTTATTGAAAACTTTTCTTCTGTTTATTAAGTATAAAATCAAGTTTTTGTTAATTTCTATCTTGTCATCTTTGAATTCTACCCAAATACATGCAGCTATATTTTGCTGTATTTTCTTAACTATATAGACCTCAATTGTTAAGTTCTATCAATTTCACAAAATATGCATATTAGATTTAACCATAAAAACCTGATAATATAGATACTAAGTATTTAATATTGAACCTAATACATCCTTCCTAGGATTAACTGAATATTGATATTCAAGTAAGCTTGGTTCTTCATTTGTTCTTGGAAAGGGTACCTGTAATAATATACCTAGGGAAAAATGAACTGAATGGAGTGTTCTAAAGCAAACGAAACAAAATTAATAGAAATTATTTTCTTTTAAATCAATCAGTGTTTGGACAATAAAAATATATTTAGTTACCTCACCCTATACTTTTTCATGGACTTAGAGATTTCATACTTAATTTTTCAGGCTATGAGCTATAGTAGCTGAAGTCACACATGCACACACATTCACAAATTGCCATTACTTTGAAACTAAGCTCTTGAGAAACATGAATTATATATCTTCAGCAACAGGTATGAGATCTATACATAGGAAATCTCTCGAGGTATTTGAATTGACATGAATTAATTTAAACACTTTTTTGAAATTAGCAAAGACATTTCCCCCCAAATCCCACTAGCCCAAAAGGAAATTTAGAAGTGAAATAATATCCAAAAAAGTAATCAGTTTGGTTCTATAAACACACTAAATATAATGAAAAGGACAGTTCCAGAACAGTAGAGCAGGTTATTAATTTAATTGAATGTTTAAGTCCATATTGTTTCTTGTTATCTTGGACTTTTTCTTTATGTAGTTGGATACAAACTTTATATTTTGTGGATGGTATTACTTTTAAGTTATAGGAGTTAGTTTTTTAAATTCTCTGCCCTGTAAGAAGCAGTGGTCTTGATTTCAAATAGTCAAACACATCAAACATAATAGGCTTCATCCAGTTCAAACTCACTTAGAATTCAAAAAAATACACACAGATCTGAGAACAAAAAAGCATATACATTAATAGTATAATAGATACCTTGTGACTTCCAGGTACAGCTTCTGGTATCCCTGTCAAGCTGAACTGGGACATGTCACAAAAATGAGGCTGAGTAGGTATGCACTAGCTCATGTCAGTGAAGCCATCAGCTTGGGATTCTTTGAGCTGTCATCCCTAGTTGGTCATACAGCCTCTAATGGGATGTACTAGCTCCCAATATTCAGTGTAGCTACACCTTTTTCGTACAGGTCACTCATTACATAATAAATGGTATTTACAGTGTGAAGAGTAGGTACTTGGTTCTATACAAAATCTTCAGTTGGTTTTTTATTCATCTTGGATCTGGTGAATTTCTACCAATCCTGGGAGTTAATGTTATGAGAAGAAATGACAGAAAAATATATCCAAAAATGCTCCTGATACTACAGCAAAGACCCCAAACCAGTTGCTGACACTTCTTTTGTGAATGTAAAATATGTACTGTGTGAAATATGACTAGAAGCTCCACTAAGATTTGAAAGAATTAAAATAGATAAATTACTTCTTTACATTTTAGAATCAGTTTATAAATATCCCAGAGTTTGAAGAAGTAAAGCTTTCATTTATTCTAAGATTAAAGTGATAAAATTGAAATTCTAAAAATTGTTACTGCCTTCATTATTATTAATGGTATAATGTAAAAATAATTACTTTTATACTGAATAATTTAATTTTCAAAGAATATATAGTAATCCAATGTCAAGTTGAATATCATATTGCTTCTATATAAAAATGTGTTTAAATATATAAAGAAATTATAAAAAAGAAAGAAATAGAAGTAAAATTGTACATATACTTTCCTCTCATAGATTTATAAGAAAAAAGGTCCATTGCATTACTTCAAAATGTACTTTCATGTAAAAGCACCAATTTTAGGAACTTTATTTGATGAATTCTCACTGGTTCATATTGACAATATACTTCAGGGTCATCACTGTTACTGCCTCAGAGAGCAAACCCATTCTTTTCAAAATAAAAAAGTCAATTTTGTATTCTAAAATCTTATTAATTGTATTGTTTAGTAAGTGTTTTTCCAAAATTTGTATAATCTTTTATTATCAAAATGAAACATCTTAATTTGAGTAATAAGAGCTTGGTGTGAAGAATCTTGTTTTTTCCTCTCACTTTAATTCAATTGTTAATTGAATTAACAAAATCAGAATGAATTTAATAAATTATCCTAAGAAATTCTATATTATAATGACTTTAAGATGCAATAACCTGTTGAACAGTACAATTAGTAACTGTATACTAGTCTTTCTAGTAAAATCACAAAGCATTTCAATATGGTGAAAGTAGTTCAATACTGAAGTTTATAAAGGTATAATTTTATCTGATTTTATCTTCTTACTGCCCACAATAATGGCCTGGTTATTTTATTCGCTTAAATATTAGAACTACTCACTTGAATCAGCTGATTATAATAAGATTGAGTGCTTAGTATTTGACATTAAATAGCCAATCCATTTTATTATAGAGATCCTGCCTTAGGTTCTTCTTATAGCTATTAAAATTTAACTTGTCTTGTAATTTAGCAATGAGGGATCTGTTTAATCAGTTGTAATAATTTTAAGTGACTGTGTTTGACAAGCAGTCCTTTCTGCTTTCAATTAGTCCCTAATGCAGACAGCCAGATCTGATAATTCAGAAGTGTTATGTTGTTGTTTTTTTTTTTTTTTTTTTTAACCTGAATTATCTGGTTTGGTTTACTGCATTGGCTGAGTTAATTGAAAAGTCGCCAAATATCCACTTCATGCTCTGCTGACAGAGCAATAACGTATTTGATATACCAAATGATTTCATGGATAAATATGATGAAAACAAGACACTTTATTGCCATATTTACCTTCAGTCCTTCAAACAAAACATGGCCTCACAAATTTGGTCTCCCATTTTGGTTATCATTGTAATTATTGCCATTTGCCTAGACCTAACTGATGAGTTGACAATTTACAATGATTATGCAGGTCGATAATTTATAATTTTTTAAAAGGATAATTTAGAGAAATTATTGCCTTGGAAATGTATACCTAATCATTTAGAATATATTTATTCATTTAACTTACTTTGGAAATTTGGTTATTAGATGATCCTTCCAGATCATTTGTTTCTATAGATATTTCCTTCACAGTGTTATTTTATCACATTTGTTTCAACTAATACAAACACTATTCACTGCTCAGTTTTAAAAAAATATGTATTACATAAAAATATAGAATTTTAAAATAAGGTTTGTAGATAAATTAGAGTTGCTTTTGCTTCCCTTATTGATTCTTTTATGAAGCTTTTCAACACATAAATATAATTATATTGGCATTAAGAAACTATACATGCATTTAAAAAATGGTATATGTCATAATAACAGATTGTTGAAACCTACAGAACCAAACTTGTTGAGAGGATGCTAACTTTCATGATTTTAAATGCTGACTTTCATTTTTATAGAAGGAATATTCATTTTAACTCACTGAAGCTAAATTTTGTCATTTCTTTATTTTCTTAAAACAAAACAGAAGTTGGCACTCGTGAAAGAGGCAGGAATCTTACAGATGTTTTCCCATTTGATGAGATTACGTGGGAATTCTGGGAGCTATGGAGGAAAGAAATACATGAGCCTTCAGTCTATACTGATCACTGTTTAAGTTGTCCTGGACCTTGACCAGTGTGTAGTCCTGGGTAATTCCCAAGTCAACAACTATTCGCTTCCACTTTATCATGAAAGTAATTTACTAGCTCGCTGTCAGCCATTAGGTTTTCTATCTGGGAATCAGACTGCAGTCCAATTTTCTAAAGCCTACTTCAGGGCATCCACATCATATTTGAAGCTGAGTTCTCTAAAACAGAGCTTTCCATGATGTATTAAGTGAGATGTGGGTTCCCTGGTTGACATTGATGAAAAGAAGGAAGGGTGGAAGTCAACAGCCCACAGCAACTTTTTTTTAAAAACACGGTTCTCTATAAATAAACATTTTAAAATCAAATTCTTACTATACTTCTTTATGACAATCAATCCCTAACTGGGTCTTTGCCTTATTTTGAAAATACCCAATGGTGGGTTTCTTATATTTCACATGATATTAGCTAAATATTTTAGCTGAAACTCCTATGTTAAGAATCTGCTTCAGTTCCTTCATCTGAATAATTAAGAATATACTTTAAGCATCCTTTGTGAAGAACAATTTCTTAGGATTATTGTGAAATTAAACATAAAAGTTGTTTTATGCTTGAAAAATAAAACTTTTAAAAAATTTTGATTTCTTTTTCCCCCAAAGCTTTGAACTCCACAAGTGATTAAATGACAGGGAATGAAGATTGGACATTGTAGACAGTTACTCTCAGTTATAAATCTGAAACTTGTTTAATGTTTCCTTTCCATTTTTTTTTTCAATTATTCTCACTGTAGGCTCTGTGCTCTATGATTTGGCACAGATTTTTAACATGATGTTAATTTGTAACTGTGCCTTAGCAGGAAACCTGATTTTTGTCTCTGATTTCTTAAGTTTTAATATTGCACAATAGAGAATCTGAACATTTGGACTATTTTGTCTGATTAACTTTTAATTAGGATCCACCTATCTTATTATTTCAGGTACATAATATGTGATATAGTAGGCATTGCTAGTTGCCTACATGGTCTCATATTATTGTTATATATAACTATTGCTTGCTTTTTAGGTTATGCTTCCTTGTGCAAATGGTATCAAACTAGCTTTAGACAAAAAAAGAAATGTGACCAAAGGGGATATGTTTTCCTCAAGTATAATGACAATAAATTACTAATTTTTTAGTCTATACATTAGTTAACTTTTTATATGCACACATACAAACACATAGTCACATGGATTACATGATAATTCTGTTTTTTAAAATAGACTAGCAATTTCTGGATTCAAATAGAGAAGTGAAGCCAGTTTATGAAAACCTCCTTCATATAAAATCTGATGAAATTAAAATATGAACATATAAAATAAAACTAGACCAAAGAAAATATCAGGGACTCCCAAACTAAGGAAAATAATAATTACCATAAAATACACTTACACATGTACTTTATTGAAAAAAAAGAGATAACTTCAGAAATCAAGATAATTCTTAAAGCAGTGCTGGGAAAGGAAATAATTTGCATGGAAAATTTGAAAGATCTCATTGATACCCTTCCTTGGTCCTGTGGGAAAAGTAGAAGCCCCACAGAAGAATAGAATTCTCTAAAAACCACGGACTTACAAGAAAAAAAATAAACAACCATGACATTTGTTTTTCCTATTTTAATAGGACAACAGAAGGAAGGATTAGAAAATAATGATGATTACACTAACCTATTTATTTAACAGAAGAAGAAGATAGGAGATTTGTTAAATTCTGATTAGTATGTAGAAAGTTATGAGACCATTGTCCTCAACCTAACCCAGAAAGCAAGAGAGATATGCTACAAAGTCATAGCTATTGTGAACTTACTAGAGAGCAGAAGGGCAAAATAAAACCAAAAACCGGAAGAGCTAAAACACAGAGAGTGACTTTCCAGGATAGAGATGACTTGCAACTCTTCAGCCCATTAGAATAATGGGACAAGGTGGAGTCCATAATACATGGATCTCTAGAACATATGAGTTTGGTTAGATTGTTAAGCAACTTTCATTCAGGCTCTAAAATCAACTATGGCATTACAGTTAACTATCCAATAATCACATCCTAAAGAACAAAACAGAGATATAAGTTTAAAAGAAAAATAAGATAGTAGGAAAATAAGAGTAGCTAATCATAAGGAAAAGATTGCCAAATCATTAATGTTTGGATTGTGTTGATAAAAAAGAATCCTAAATTACCCCAATCACAGAGTAAGTCTGCAGCTATTTGTCATTGTTTTCTATGGAGCGTTCCTGAGTGAGTGGAGATATCAGGTGGTAAGCCAAAATAAAGGACAGAGTAGGAGAGCAGGAAAACATAACCCCTGAGATTTGTGAGGGATCTTCTCTATCTTATAGATAGCAGTGGAAACTGAATTTTTTTTTAAAGATTTTATTTATTTATTCATGATAGACACGGGGCTGGGGGCAGAGACACAGGAAGAAGGAGAAGCAGACTCCATGCAGGGAGACCGACGCGGGACTCGATCCCAGGACTCCAGGGTCACGGCCTGGGCCAAAGGCAGGCACTATACCACTGAGCCACCCAGGGATCCCTGGAAACTGAGGTTTGAAGACATATCAGAAGAGCTAATCCAGAACAGGCAATGTAGATTTTTGTTTATAGGCAACTGTATATGGGTCATTAGCATTTCTGCATATCATATGATCAGAGAAATTACAGCCTTTTGTTCTAGATTATCTTTTAAAGAATGTTTTGTAGCAAATAGCTTCAGAAGGGAGAGATAGCTGTTTGCGTCTAAGGAAAGTGCTGATATTTTGCTGTCCAGAACACTAAAGATAAAATTTCCCTTTGGGTCAAAGGTTCTACAGATTTGGTTGCAGCCATTATAAAAATTTGGGTTTCCTAAGTTCAGTGTTACTCAGTTGTGATGCACACTGACTGTGTGTGTAGCATCTAATTGGGTCTACTTCCACCTTGTTTATGTAGGACTTGATGGGGAAAGGGATCCAATGTGAACATGAAACTCATGTTACTTCCTGTTGTAACCTAGGAATCTCCTGTCCTTTGACAGCATTCATGAAATTGTGGCAGGCTACTGTGTTAGCTTGCAAATAGAGAAAATTTTCATGCTCTTAACAGTTCTCGATAATTTTCACCAAGTGCTAGGCATCAGTTATTAAAGGCTGGGGGCAAAAACAGAGATGAGAGAAATTTCACAATATTTGGAAAGACCAGAGTGGTACTGGTGACCAAAGAGAACTTCTCAATGATATCAAAATATATGCCACTCAGTTGGAAACTCGTAAAAATATCTTAATCATTGCTCAGACCTCAAGTCCTGTTGAAGAGGAAGTTCTGATTTCACATTCAAAAGTCAAAGCACTGGTGAAATTTATCAAACTAAGACTGCAACAAAGTCCAAGTACAGCTTTGAATTAAGTAAGCGATAGAGTCCGCCACACAAACTACCAGTTATTTACAGTAAGTGATGTGGTTTTTATGAAAATATTATGTGACAGGAAAGTGATATAATTAATTTAATTAAGTCACTTGGCCCAGAGAAGAGAGATTCAATAAAGAAGATTCAGAGAGGCATCTGGGTGCTTTAATAGGTTGGCAGGGGACTCTTGGTTTTGACTCAGGTCATGGTTTCAGGGACATGAGATTGAGCCTCATGTTGGACTCCCCACTCAGTGGGGAACGTGGTAGAGATTTTCTCCCTCTATCCCTCCCCAACTCATGCACACATATGCGGTCTCTCTCTCTAAAATAAATGAATAAATAAATCTTAAGAAGAATCAGAGATTACCTAACAATTTTAGTTATCGGAAAGATACTTTAACACTGATAAATATTAATACATAAAGAGCAAAATATTGATAATCATTTATTGGCAGAGGATGGATCAAAGGGAAGGAAGTAGAAACTATGAAACCAATGAAAACAAAAGAAATAAAATATAAAATAAGAAATATATAAGATATAAAATAAAAATAATTGTTTTGATAAGAAAAAAAGAATTGGTAAATTGATAAAGAATGAATGAATCTGTGTGAGTGAATATAGAGGCAATAGAAATTATAAAAGTGAATTATCAGTAGAAAAAAATGTAAAGAATATAAAAATGTGTATTTGAAATATATGATCAGTAACAACTGATATATGTGCAACTAAGTACTCAAATAACAAGAGAGAATAAGATATTTTTGAAAAAATCATAAAGGGATTTTCCAAAACTGTGGAAACATTTTAAATAGAAAAACAACAAACAAGCAACAAACTGCAGCAAATGTACACAGAAAAAATACAAAGAAAGGCTCACATAGACATACAGATCACATTAAGGAAAAACAAAAAATAATCTACAGAATGGGGTTGTAGTGTCTTATCAGATAAAGGGCTAATAAAGAACTTATCCAACTCAACATTCAAAGAACAAATAGTCCAGTCAAGAAATGGGCACACTATTCACGGGAATGCAAGGTGATACAGTCACTCTGGAAAACAATATAGAGGTTCCTTAGAAAGTTAAAAATTAGAGCTACCCTATAACCCAGCAATTGCAATACTGGGTATTTACCCCAAAGATACAAATGTAGTGATCCAAAAGAGGACCTGCACCCCAATGCTTATAGCAGCAAGTCCACGGTAGCCAAACTATGGATAGGGTCCAGATATCCATTGACAGATGAATGGATAAAGAAGATGTGGTATATATACAATGGAATACCACTCAGCCATCAGAAAAAAAAAAAATGGAATCTTGCCATTTGCAAAGACATGGATAGAACTTGAGGGTATTATGCTAAATGAAATAAGTCAATCAGAGGAAGTCATTTATCATATGATTTCACCCATATGTGGAATTTAAGAAGCAAAACAGAAGAGCATAGGGGAAGGGGGGAGAAATAAAACAAGATGAAATCAGAGAGGGAGACAAACCATAAGAGACTATTAATCAGAGGAAACAAACTGAGGGTCGGTGGAGGGGAGAAGTGTGGGAGATGGACGTTAAGGAGGGCACATGATGTAGTGAGCACTGGGTGTTATATACAACTGATGCGTCACTGAACTCTACCTCTGAAACTAATAATATACTATATGTTAATTAGTTGAATTTAAATAAAAGAAGATTTTAAAAACCCCACAAAAACAAAATGAAACTACACTACACTAAAAAGCTTCTGCCCAGCAAAGGAAACCATCAACAATGTGAAAATGAAACCTACAGAATGATTGAAAATATTTTCAAACCACAAATCAGTTAAAGGATTAATATCTAAAGTATGTAAGGAGTGAAATAAGTCAATCGGAGAAGGACAAACATTATATGGTCTTATTCATTTGAGGAATATAAAAAATAGTGAAAGGGAATAAAGGGGAAAGGAGAAAAAATGAGCGGGAAATATCAGAAAGGAAGACAGAACATGAGAGACTCCTGACTCTGGGAAACGAACTAGGGATGGTAGAAAGGGAGGTGGGCTGGGGGTGGGGGTGACTGGGTGACGGGCACTGAGGGGGCCACTTTATGGGATGAGCACTGGGTGTTATTCTATATGTTGGCAAATTGAACACCAATAAAAAATAAATTTATTAAAAAATAAAATATGTAAGGATCTCAAAATTCAATGGCAATCAATAAGTAAACATCCAATTAAAAAGTGAACAAGGGGCCTGAATAGACGTATTTCCAAATATGTCACATAAATGGCAACACATACACACAAAGGTGCTCAACATCACTAATCACCATGTAAATGCAAATTAGAATTGTAATATTACTTTATGCCCGTCAGGATGGGTGTTATCAAAACGACAAGAGATTACAAATTTCCATGAAGACGAGGGAACAGGGAACTCTTGGACGCCCTTGGTGGGAATGTAAGTTGGTACAGCCATTATGGAAAACAGTATGAAGTTTTCTCAGTAAAATTAAAAAGACAACTACCATATGATCCCACAATCCCTTTTTGGGTGTATTTCTAAGTTAAACTAAATTGGTATCTTAAAGAGATATCCGCTCTGCCCTGTTCTTTGCAATCTTTTTCTAAGCAGCCAAGAGATGGAAAGAACAACAGATGAATGAAATTAAGATGTGTTAAATACATAAATGTATAGAGATATAACGTCACTTAGAATAGAGCATATTTGAAATGACCCCATTACATGTTGCCCTCTCAGACCATCATCACTCCTTACTCTATTCTCCTTAATGATGCCAGTTTAGCAACTCTGTGTCATTTCCCCCCCATTATTCTGGGTTCCTGGCCAGACATTTTCACTGTAAATATCCAAACAGGATAGATCCGATTGATTCAATTGTCATCATATAATACATAGTTATTAAATATTAAATAAAATATCAGCATCCCATTATCCTACTGACTGGGTTGGTGTTCACTAATTTTTTTTTTCAAATAATATTTACACAGGTATTTGGAACATGTGAAACAAAGTATGGTGAACTTTTTAGGGGAAAAAAAACTTTCACAAAGGGATTGAGTGTGGCAGGTAGTCTAAAATTTCCCAGGCAAAATTATCTTAATTGGCAGGTGCCTTGTATTTTTAAAAATGAGTCTTTCTTAAGCCTTCCTGGAATGAAGTGAGCCCTTTTAGACATCATAAATGTATTTCAATTGTGATTTTATTATTCCTTCTGTTCCAGTCAATTTTTGTCGTCCATGGCGAATGGATCAGTTTATACGTCATTAACAATGCATGTGAATTCTTTTTTTTCCCTTATAAACTTACCTGCATTTGAAATTCTCACTTCTTGCTGAATTGTTATTCTGAATGCCCTGATTTGAGATGCTAACATATTTATTTATATGGCAAGTCCTTATATCTGTTTCAGCTTCCAGACTTTCTGTTATGTTTGGTTTATCTATTTTCCTATTATTACTGAGGTTACTGCACAAATTATGTGTTAACACTGCGTCTTCACAGTATAATTCAATATTCATTAGACTTTGCTCCTCTATGGAAGAGACTCTTAGAATCCCCAAATAAATGTTTTCTTCTTTTTTAAAAGTAATTATGTTTACTAGAAATCATTTCATTTCATGAGCATTCTCATGCATGGCTAAGCTCTCAAAAACACTGTTGAGTAGCACTGATAATGGACACTCTGCCTCGTAACTAATTTTAGTTTTGTTTGGAAAGTTGCACCATTTAGTATGATGTTTGAGCTAAGTTTTTGGTAGGTGTCTTTTGCCAGATTAAGGAAATTCACTCCCTATTTTTTATTGAAAGTTTGCTTGTTTTTGTTTCTTTGTTGTTTGTTTATTCTGTGTGGGTGTGGAATTTTATTAAAATGCTCTTTAAATTTAGGAAGGGTGTCAAGCAAATGCGCATGAAAATTATTCAAAATTTAATTTATATCATCAACTTTTCTAATATTGAATCATTGTCCCTTTTTTCTCCTTTCATGTTATTTAATAGTTTGGATGTGACCCAATTTTATTTTTCAGTACCTTTTTCCCTGTTGTATAATCAAAGCTTTCTTCATGTGCTATAGTGAATTTCTTGGGTTTTTCTCTTATACATTTCCTGAACCAGTTCATATATTATAGATAGTCTAGTTATGAATTTTTGGCATATTGGGCATATAGAACAGTTTAAGCATATTGTCTTTTGGGGTATAAGATATTTGCCTCTTACATTTCTATCATCTTTACCAGTTATGCCATCATTCTAAATTCTATAAATATATTCTAGCATATGTACTGTATTTTAATTATAATTATTGCAGAAAAAATTTGTGGTTTATAATTCTGAGTATTTATAAAAATGTTATTTTGAATATACAGCTGAATAAAATAATTGTTCTATCCAGGATGGTTACTTTAAGATAAATTCTAGGAATTAAATGGTGGTCCAAAGATTGTAGTATTTTAGGATTTTCAATTTATATTACCAAATCACCCTCCATAATTTTGCATTATGGATCCCAAATGTTTTTCTGCATACTCAATTTCTGAAGCAGCTGAACTGAAAAAAATGTTATTTCCTTGCTAATTCTGTGCTGGGAATTTAAAAGAGTTCATGATGTTTGAGCAAGTTAGTAACAATACACATTTTGACACTAAATATAGAAATATAGGATTGCTCAGTGGAGAAATTAGCTAAGTGAACAAGCAGAAAACAGAGTACTTATTCTATAGACCTGAAAGCAGTGCCTCCTGAACTCTATGTGACACTACTTAGCGACTCTACCTAAAACCCTAGAAAAAATCAGAGCATGGGAATATTTAAGGACTTTGGATATACACAATAGGAATTCTCAAAAGTATTTGTGTAGAACCATTTCCATGAAGACAGGACTGCCATTCAGTCAAGTACACAGAAATCTAAGGCATGATTTTTGAGATATCACTATAAAAGAGGTCTTTATTTTATTCACTGAATAACATATGTATTTAATGTGCTTTCATAGTTGTTTTATATAGAATACCTCTTTTGATTAATCTAAGATATTTTCTCAATATTACATAGTCTATTTATCAAAATCTGGAGTTGGCAAATTATGTTTTATGAGCCCAATTGGACAGACCCACAGCCTGTTTTTGTACAGCCTATAAGTTGAGAGTTGTTTACATTTTTATGCGTTTGAAAAAAATCACAAGAAAAGTATTTTTTTGTGCAATATAAAATGGTATGAAATCCAAATTTAGCGTGCATAAAGTTTTATTGGAATACAGTTACTCATTTGTTTACTTTTTGTTATCATCTTAATGTTATAAGAGCAGAGTCGGATAGTTGGTACCGAGTCTATAGACGCTCAACATATTTACAATTTGAACCCTTAGAGAAAAAGTTGCAGACCCCTGATCTAAACCAAAACAGAATTTGGACTTTTTCATGGTTGATAAAATATTTTCCTCTTTTTGGCATTTCTCTTCGCTTGATCTCAAACTCTGACTTGCTCTTCATGACTTAACCCTCAGTGTTACCCCTCATTGTGCTTTCTTTTGTGCCCATTGGTTAGTTCATCAACTAATATATAGATATTTGCAGTGAACCATGAGATGAAAAATCCTTTTCTTACTGTTTGAATTTATTCTTGACCTGTTTAAAACTCTTCTATAATGTTATTTCACTACTATTAATTACCTTTAAGATACAGAAGTGCTTTTATAAGTAATCATACACATTTGTATTATACTATCTTTGATTAAGAATAAGGGGATCCCTGGGTGGCGCAGCGGTTTGGCGCCTGCCTTTGGCCCAGGGCGCGATCCTGGAGACCCGGGATCGAATCCCACATCGGGCTCCCTGCATGGAGCCTGCTTCTCCCTCTGCCTGTGTCTCTGCCTGTCTCTCTGTCTCTCTCTCTGTGTGTGTGAGTGTGTGACTATCATAAATAAATAAAAATTTATAAAAAAAAAGAATACACTTCATGTTTGTATGCATATGTATGTATTTCTGCATTTATTTATTATATACCAATTTTTCTTTGTTTCACTCCATTCTCTAACATTCCTTCCATTGCTATTAGCAGAATGCACATTTGTGAAGTTTGTTGCTCATTTCTGAATTTTGCATGCTAATAAATGAATGAATGAATAAATCTTGCATGCCTGCGAATGACTTTCTGTTACATTCACAAGTAAATGTCAATTTGGCCTGGGAAATACTTTTAAATCGTAGCCTTCCTTTTTCAGGCTATACTCTATGTTGTCTTAGGTTGATATAGTTAATAAAATTGAGATAACAGATTTTGAAGTCAAGGAACTTCTCTTTGTAAGTTTGGATGATCTTTACTTTTGCTTTATAAAATAATAGGACATACTTTGGTAATAGTTTCTCTTTGTTTCTTTTACATGGGTCAAGTGCAAGTACCTAGGTTTTGTAGCCATTTGCTTAAATTTTTATGAAGCATTTGTTAGTTTAATCTATATTGATTTTCTTCATTTTGTTGTCTTCTAGCTCCATGACAATATAACTTGAATACTGAGCCACAGTGTTCTATATCTCTTGCCTGTGATCTTTTCTCTCAATCTATTCAGCATTACATTAATTTCTTTTGAATTCTGTGTCTTTCCCATTTTGTTTACATATTTTAATTCAGTATTTTTTTTAAAATTCAGTATTATATGTGTTTTATTAAGTGATCATTTTTATATTGATCATACCAGGTAACACTTCCAGTGTCACTTTGAATTATTGTACTATATTAGAATGTAATTCATTTTATTCTTGTTTCACGGCTTCAACACATTTCTTTTAATCCTCTTGAAAAGAGAAAAAAATCATTTTACACACTGTATGTGAATTTTCTGTGAAAGATCTGTATTTGAAACATGTTTGAGTAGTCAGGTATATAGACATTTCTTTCTTTGATATCTTTACATTTTATTTTTTTATTTTTTATTTTTTTAAAGATTTTATTTATTCATGAGAGACATGCAGAGAGAGAGAGAGAGAGAGAGAGAGGGGCAGAGACATAGGCAGAGCGAGCCCTCCCTATGTGGGGAGCCCATTGTGGGACTTGATGTGGGAGTTGATCCAGGGACTCCAGGATCACACCCTAAGCCAAAGGCAGATCCTTAACCGCTTAACCTCTGAGCTACCCAGGCGTCCCTCTGCACAACATTTTAAAGTGTAGGTGTATCTGTTCAATGATTGTATTTTTTAAGTAGCCTCTTTCCTGCTGCATTTTGTTCTGGGAACTCACAGCCTTGGCTTCCTGTGTTGCATTTAGTGCATTTGCCTTCCTTTTTCTCATAAATTTCTTCCATAAATTCTTCCTGTGTTTTGTACCACATTTGTGGACTCTGTAAATATCCTGAAATTCTATATTTGCTAATGATTTTCCTTTACTTCTCTTCATTCTTTAGGATTATCTATTTTACATTTTCTTTCTTATCCTTTCTTGGGATATCGTGAGGGAAAATTAGCAAATTCATGTAAGATAATGTCTCCTAATAATCAACAGTTTAAATGATATTCTGTGCTCATTATAAGTATTTAATTTTATCACTTAATATATATGTGTATATTTTCTTTCCATTGATTTGTTAATCATTAGTATAAAAACTTTATAATTCTCAAAAAAGTAATTGTGTTTAGTGCTTGAAATTCAATGTGGGGGAAGGATAGCTGTTTATAGTATGAAAGTTCCTTCTCCAAACAGCATCTGGGGCTAAGCTCTGGTGATCTGGAGATCTTCCCACCAACTCCCCTCATTTACCTTCCTATTCATCACTTAGGTTGGAGGCCAAAGGCAGTCTTTGATAGAAGCAGTTTCTCAATAGAAACCAGCTGCATACTTTTGATTTGATCGGACATTGGTACTGTTCTTCTGAAGCCTGTCTGATGGGGAACAGAGGACTAGCTGAGGGAATAAAATATAAGCTGACATCCCACAAAGGACCCCCCCCCCCAAGATGGGATATGTGTGACATTCCTCAGGAAGTTCCCAACTGTCTTAATGTTAAGGGGAAAACAACCTTAACTTGCAAATGGCAAGGCCTCCAGTATTGTAGGTCCTCTTTAGCATATGAAAATCCTTTTGAATTCTCCCTTTTTCTTACCTCTCCCAACTCCCAAGTATATAAGCAGCTACCCTCACAGCTGGAGCAGCAGCTCTTTCTACCCTTGGGTCCTTTCCTGGTGCTTTAATAAAACCACCATTGTGCACCAAAAATGTCTCAATTCTTTCTTGGTCATCAGCTCCAGACCTCACCCCAATAAACCTCACCTATATTCCAAAACTACATCATGTCCCATCTACTTTATCCTAAATTAAATATTTACTCGTTACAGTTCTTGTGTTGGGGAAATGATTCAGATCAACTGCTATTGTGTCTTAGGAAGACTTCTGTTAAATAATGAACGCTGATCAGCTAGTGGTTTCATTTCCTGTCTTCTTGGTTGTTTTCATGAAAAAATAGAACCAGGAAGTTGCTAGCTTTCATTTTTCTCTTTTGTCCCGTAAGTTCTAGTGAAGTTATTTTCCTTTTTAAAATCTTTTGTTATCTTATAATTGTGGTTGGTTTTTATCGGAGAGAATATTTTCACATCAGGAATTGTGCTAAGTTCTTTACATATATTTTCTTACTTAATTCTCATAAAAAATCTGTATGTTATTATTAACGTATCTACTTTACAGAAGGAAATTGAGACTCTTAGGGATTATATAAATTGCTAATATGGACGCAACTTGTAAATGAGAGAGCCAGAAATTAAGTCCAAATTTTTTCCAACTATGGATACAAAGGGATGCTGTATGTTAAACAGCCTTTGCCAATGAGGTTGTAGTGAATAGGTACTTCAGCTTAACTTTTGTCCTTCATCTTTTTTTTCAAAGCCTAATAAATTGTTGTAAACACTGAGTATCCATTTATTTTCTTAATTGGGTTATACTTTTAAAAACTCAAACATTGATTTATTCCTTTTTTTCCACTTTAGTAAAAATCAGGATGCTCCTTCTCTCCATAGCAAGATACACATAATTCTAGAATAATTTTAAAGTCTAGTACTTAGCGCAGGAAAAAAGTAAATACATAAAGTTGTTTGCTGAAATTCCTTTATGTCCTCTCATGTTGGAAGGTTGCTGACATAAGAAATACTATCATGTTTGCACAGCATGACATCTGCAAAAAGAGGGGTTCTAGGAATACTTTTTATATTTTTATCTAAATTGAGTTGTATGTATAGATTTTAGATTGCAGGAAGTTTATGGATAATTATCCTCTTTATGTTGAATTTTATTTTACAAGAATTTATTTGTGAAGCATATAAAATGTGTATTAAAAATGGATAATGTAAAACAAATTATTGCTAATCCATCCATGTGGAACTTATTAGGGAGATTTAGATGAAAAAAAGCAAAATTAAATCACAGCAATACCAAAACAAACCTATAGATTAGAACCATCAGTACTTATATGTTGCCATCTTCTAGTCTGTGAGAAAAAGATTTGGGGTAGTTTTGATGCAGGCAGGCCTGGTTCAAGGACCCAGAGTGGGACCTGCAGGACCAGCCAAGAGGAAGTAAGAGCAGCGTTTATTGAAGACATAGAGCAGATACACAGAGTATTGGGCGGTTCAGAAAGGAAAAAACACATGAGCCTCATATTTGCTTGGAGTCTGAAGTTTTTACTGAGGACACTGATCTGGTGTGCGTGTCCTCTCAGGCATCAAGGAACTGATTGGACAAGGACGAGTGCTCAAGTGTCCTCCATAAGTCATCTATGCCTGGAGCCAGGGCTCTTGGTGTCAAAGTGTTTGGAGTCAGTGGTCTTGAAAATGTTCATGGTAACCCAGACAGTCCTTACATGTTATCTTCTGTGCTGGAAAACTCCAAAGAAATCATTAACTCCTTGACCTTTGCAAGGTGGACATCCATTAAGGCATGTGCAATGTAGGGATGCGCATCTTAGCAAGAAGAGAGGCAGCAAAAAAGCACGGGAAAAAGTCAACCTTTCCTTTCGTGGCGTCCCTTTGGTTTCCCTGTCCTATTTCACACATTTCTCCTCATTCCTGTAGATTTCTTTGCAACATGAATTTATCTTTGATGGTAGTGGAACCAGTAAAACCTTGGATTCACCCTGTGAGTATACCAAGTCCAAAGAGAAATTGGCTTATTTGACTCTATTTGGGAATTAGCATATATAAAATCCCACTAAGGAGCTACTGCCCTGACAAAGTACCAGAAACTGTGTGGCCTGACACAACAGAAATCTATTGTCTCATAGCTCTAGAGGTTAGAAGTGGAAAATCAATGTGTTGCCAGGCCATACTCCTCTGTTACCTATAGGAAAGAATCCTTCCTCACATCTCCTAGCTTCTGAGGGTGGCTGTCCTTGGCGTTCCTTGACTTGCAGCCACATTTCAGTCTCTGCCTAATTGTCACATGGCATTTTTCCTATATGTCTATATTTTCACATGCTGTCTTCTCCCCGTATCTCTTATAAGGACACCAGTCATATTAGATTAAGGGCCCACTTAACTCCATTGTGACCACATGTTGACTTAACTAATTACACCTACAAGGACTCTATTTCCAAAGAAAGTCACATTCTGAGGTACTGGGAATTATTATGTCAACATATCTTTCTGAGGGACACAGTTCAATCTGTAATGCCCTTTGTATATAGCATGTATAGAGCCTAAAAAGACTATACTTATAGTTGGCCCCAGTGAGTTGAGTTTTCTGCATATGGGACAGGTTAGGTTGGTTACATTTAGGCTAATACACAGAATCTGATGTCAGACACTCTAGAAATCTTACCTGTAGTTACACAAAACTATTAAGAAAAATCATTTGAGACCATTTTTGGGATTTTCATTTCTAACAGACACAGAAATTAGGAAAAATTTTCTTTTACCTTCCTATATTTACTATATAGCTTTCTTGTTATCTGAAAACATTTTACTTCTGAAAATATTCCAATAAAACCTTTGATTTATCCAAATAGCACATGTAAACCATCTGATCTCTTGTTTAACTCTGCCTGCTATCCACTGATACTATTAGATAACCATATTCAATTTATTTTTACATAGAGAAAGTTTATAACAGATTTTTTTGGACCTTATGTATAGATAATGAGTATTTTTATTTTACTGTCAGTGTAGTCATGTCATTTTATCACAGTTAAGCTGAGAAGAACAATCAAAAAGGCATATTGGAATGAAAAAATAAAATTGATAAGTCCTAAAGGAACAGTATGCATGGTTGGTAGGATAATATTTCTGAAATGAGTTTTCTTAAGTTCAGTGGCCTAATAATAATCAGCTCTTAAAATTATGGTAAAGCTGTAAAATTTCAATATTCTAATGTAAATTCCAAATATAAAAGCCACATTTTTTAAATCTCACTTTATCTAGATGCATAATTCTGTAGTTATTATATTAAATCATCCTTTTGGACATTATGGTGAAATCCTTTAATACCTTTCATCAGACTTCAAAGATCTCAGTGGAATGTTTGTATATTCAATAATTATATTGGGAAAATTCACACAAAATATTTTTCTTAGGCCAAATTAATAATTACTTTGATATTGAAGTAGCATCATCATCATCACAGAATAAAAGAATTCCTGAATGGAGGTAGTGAATATCACCTTGCCACCTAACAGTTTAGTAGCTGATACATAAATTCCCTTTCCAAATTAATATGTATTGAGAATAAACTACATTCAAAATGTTCTTCTGTATTCAGACAAATAAAGTATCAGAATGTGTAACTCAATAGTTGAATAAACACTGATGATTCTCTGATGACCCTATTTGTTTATTAGTTTTATCTTCTTGAACTGTGAAATCATACTACTCTTCTGTAAATTTTTATTGTTGTCCTCTAAATTAAAACAATGTAAAAGTAAAGAGAAGGGAGTTCATTACTAGTAATCAGCCAAAGGAGACATAGATGGGATCTGAGACCGACAAATAAACCAGATTAGAATTACCAGAAGGAAGTTAGACAACCCTATGACAGATTATCTCACAGTTTATGCTAATTTTGAATAACATAAAAATCAACTCTGAAGATATAGAGAGGTTCTATCATAATTTAGGGTATTTGTAAAAATAAAATAAAATATGTGGCTTATATACTGGAGCATGGGTATTCATTTTGTCTATTAAAAGTGGCCTATTCAGGAGCTGTCAAATTTATCACCATATTGAACACCAATTTCACTTTAAGATTTGAAATTTGTATATGGTGCTCCCACATCCAAATTCTGAATTGAGATAAAAATAAGGGCATAGTAATTTATAAATTCCCTGACAGTAAGACAAAACAGGTCATAAGGAGATCATACCTAAGCTGAGAAACAAAGGAAGGGAAAAAATGTTTCTTTATCACATCTACATAGAAATAGAATTTAGTTCTAACCAAAGCTGTGCTTTAAGCCTTTTATAGTTAAAGTTGGCAAATAAGGAAACAACTTTAATGAATTATCTTACTGTCCTTTCACAAACCAATCAATAACAACTCTTTTTCCCTCTAGAGATAATTAAAGTTGATCTAATTAGATTGTCTTCACTTACGAACATGCCATGTAAATAAAGTTAATTTATTATCACACCTAGTTCACCTCCTGGCATTATCATAGTGTAATAATGGAATTATTGTTGCAAATCTTACAACAAACTATATATAGATGCCTAATATTTTTGCTTGAGGCAGGATTCCTTCCTTGTTGTGAGTTATAATGAACAAATATATCTCATTCTCTGTCACACCATGAATACTTGGGCAAGCACAACCAACTACATATTCTTAAAATATTCAAGTTTAAATGTTGAATATAGCTGATACTTTTTATAATTGGAAACCATATGTATGAATGTACTAATGCATGTATTATTTAACATCTTATACAATATTTTATATTTATATAATGAAATAGAAGAATTACTGTCAACACAATCTTTTATAATCAAAAGGAAAGAAATATACTTAAAATTGAAATATTTTATATAGTTATTGGAAGCTTTCATTCATTTAGCAAACATTTCTTGAGATTTTATTCTGCACTGAAATATGTCCATTAATAGTTCATGGTAGTGAACTATAATTATGACGCCACCATATGTAGGATATTTAATTCAGAGCTTAACTGACGAGTGTAGATTGTAATCTAAAGAGTAAGGAAATTCTTTGATGTTATTTCATGGCACAGAAACATGGAGCAGAGCGTCCCCACTAACAGCCATCATTGTACTGCCATCCTGGTATATGCCATATGCACATACATCTGAGATATTTATTTTTTAGATGTCCTTCAAATTGATTTGTATACAACTTATATTTTTTAAATGTTTTTCATTTACTTACATATTTATTATTTTCTTGTTCAACATTTTTATTTGTACCTAGGAAGTACCTTCTGGAATGATTTTCTTTTTCTTGAAATAAAGAGTTTAAAAGCACTTTTAATAAGTGGATTTTGATGCAAAGATCTTGTATATCTTTTTACTTTTTTTTCACTTTCATTTGGAAACTATAGTCAACTATAGTTGTTATGTCATTATGCATTTCCTAATCAAAATTTTGTCCCGTTTCTTTTTTTGTTGGTTTTGAGAAGTCTTATTATCTTTTCATTCCTTTATAAGAAATCTGTCCTTGATTTTTTTAAAAAAGCTTCTTTTTTAGAATATTGTTTAAAAATATTCTTTGTTTTTAAGGTATTCTTTTAATATTTATTGTTTGAATAGATTTTTTTGATCTGCTTGAAATATGTCTTTCTCAATCTAAGGATAGTTATGTTTAATTGTTTATAAGAAACTCATAATCTTAATCTCATTATTACTGTCTTTTTCCATTTCTTTCTTTTCTGTCCTTCTGGTGCGAGTGAGTCCTGAAATCTCTCCTTCCTGGAACCGAAACAAATTTTTTTCTTCATTATACCATTTTTTTTTTTTTGCCACAGTGATTCTAATTTCTTCAAATATATTTTCTCTTCAACTGTGTCTAGCCTAATATTTTACTTGTCACTTGAGATGTGAATATTTATTCTTTATTTCCAGAAATATAGGGATTTTCTTTAAGTTTCCTTAATGATGTTTTACCATTTCTTGTTCCTTAACAATGTTCATTTCGTATTTTATATATAAAATGTTAATATTTGCATTTTGGGTATCTTCTTTTGCAGGTTTTTTCTTGATGGTCCTCATTAAATTTCTCATATTTCTCCTACTTTATGATTTGATCTTTATTATTATTCTTTTCTTTTTCTTTCTTAGACATTATAAAACTTTGACTTTTATCTGAGAGTAATTTTTAATCTATAGATTTTAAATGCATTTTCCAGTTAGGGTTTGTCTTTGCTTATATCAGGTTCCCATGGTTGTTACAAACCAAGATGACTTTAAATGAAAATTTCAGCTCTCAGTTTTTAGGCCTCACATGTAGAATAAATTCCTGTCTGAGAGCCATGTCATTGGGAGCTCTCAGAGGATGCTTTTTTAAAAATTTCTGTTTAATTTAAAGCTTTAAGTTAAAATTGGCAGATTTCTCTATTCATCAGTAGGTTAGATTTCTTACTAGTTCACCACTGGAGAGACACGTTTAGATGATTCTAACTATGTTGAAAGATCTCTATACCTACCTCCCCACTTGGCATGGATCTCAAGTTTGATCTCTAGACCCACATGGAAACCCAACCTCTAGGCTACCAGGAATTAGTAGATGTCTAGTACAATGCCTATTACCTTCATTTACCTTTCTGTATTTATATTTGCCATCTATTCTGGGCCCCCCAAATTTCTCTTATTCTTCACTTAGTTCATTCAGGTCCTCTAAAATAACATATTTTAAAAGATCTTATGAAACATTTTTAAGTGGTTAGTAGTGAGAATTTTTCTGTAGATAACTGGACATCCTACTCCTGAAAGGGGTGCCTCACATTTTATACTGAAGTGAATTTAACCTTGCTCTAAGCAATAACATCTGTGAATTCACCAGTTAGCTATTCTAGTAAATATGTTATTTTAAAGTACACGTAAGAAAAATACAGGCACTAACAAAGGCATATGCCAGTCTGTTGCATAAAATCTTGCTTGCAATAGCTTAGATATGTGTAACACATTTGTTGAAATGTAGGAATAATAAAGAGGTCTAGTCAGAATCTTTTTTTTCTAGTCTGAATCTTATTTCTATCACTAACTAGTTATTTGAACTTCAGGAAAATACTAAAAAAATTATATTTACAATTTATTCATTATAAAACCAATAGATTATATTTGCTTTAAAATATTTATATAATGGTCAGATAGGGTTATTTATGTTCAGTTCTTAGCATGACTCTTGAAACATAGTAAGTGAATAATTATAGCTCATTATTTTATTCAAAACATGTTTATTTAGTTTGCCCTTGTCTAGGTATTCTTTTAGATGTGGTGAATACACAGATGTACAATGTAGACACATTCCCCATCCTCATGAAAAGACAGGCAGTGAACTAATAAATATGTGATACATATTGGGAGTACCACATGTTATATTATGAAGAAAAATAGAAAAAATGATGCTAGATGGGAGACAGAGTTGATTAGGGAAGGAACATTATTTTACATAAAAATGGTCTATTAGAAAGAAACCGTATTTTACATAAAACGATCCATTAGAAAGAGGCCAAATCATCCAGTGTTTTGTAGATTGATGTCATGAAGTTTCTATTTCATTCTCTTTTGTCATGGAGAAGCCATAGGAAAATACTGAGCATAAGGATGACAGAGTCCAATTTAAGTCTTAGACAGACCAATCTGGCTGTTCCAGAGAAAATAAAATGTGGAAGAACTACAATAGTGAAAGCTAGTAAAGCAGTTAGAAGGCTATTGCAGTAATGAAGATGAGAAATTATAGTGACTTGGATTAAGAGAGATTGTGGAGGTAGTGAGAAGCATTGGATGCTGTCATTATACTCTGATGTTAGAATTAATAGAGCTTGCTGATAGATTGGATATGGGGTGTGAAGGAAAGATGACAACAGTGAGCCATAGGTTTTTAGTATGAGCACTAGGTAAATTATGTGACATTTATTAAGGGGGATTATGGAAGTCATAGATACGAGTCATTGGAGAGATGGCCATACATGTCATCTCGGTTTGCTTAGGAAAGTCCTGTATCCCAACCACTGTAGCATCTTTTGTAGATTTTAATTTTTTTTTAAAACTCACATTTTTACAGTGTTTTCATTCAAATTAGCTCAGTTGGTTTGATAGACCTTCATTTTGTACGTTCACCTTCTGCCATGGTCTTCTCTGATAGTAATTGTCTTGTCTAAATGCACATGCGTTTTCCTTGTAGTTGTATCAGTTATTGCTTCACATATTTTGAAGCTCTGTGAGCTGCATATATATTTGTGATTGTTTATTTTCTTGATTAATTGAGCCATTTAAGATTATGATATCATTTTTAAAAAAGATTTTATTTATTTATTCATTAGTGACACAGAGAGAGAGAGAGAGGCAGAGACACAGGCAAAGGGAGAAGAGGCTCCATGCGGGCAGCCCAGTGTGCGACTGGATCCCAGGTCTCTAGGATCATGCCCTGGGCCGAAGGTAGGCGCTAAACTGCTGAGCCATCCAGGCATCTCTAAGATTATGATATCATTTGAATGTCCTGGTAATATTCTTTGTTCTGAAATATAATCTGATATTAATATAGCCACTCCTACTTCCTTTGGATCAGTGGCTACATGGCATAAATTTTCTATTATTTACCTTTAACCTATTTACATTATTATAAATAAAGTGGGTTTCTTGTAGGCAGTATAAAATTGGATGCATATTAAAAATCACAATTTGAGAATCTGTTTTTGAATTGGTGTGTTTGTACCATTTGTATTTAATATAATTATTGATACAGTAGGATATAGGTCTACCATGTAATTATTTGTCTTCTGTTTGTATTTTTACCCTCTGCTCTTTGCTTACCTTTTATTTTTTTATTATTTATATTTTATTATCTAATTTTAATCTACTTACTGGCTTATTGGCTATATTTTGTTGTTTCAGTTTTCTAGTGGTTATTTCTTTTTTTTTCTAGTGGTTATTTCTAAGGGATAAATACATGTACTTTAGTCTAATTAGAATTAATATTATACAATCACAAGTAAAACATAGAACCTGAATATCTACACTGTGTTAATCACCTGCACAATTTTATTTTGCTTTTATCATCCATATTCACTTAGAAAATATGAAAGGTGAATTATAGACTCATTTACCAGATTATTTACATTATTTGTTGTATTCTTATTCCTAGAGTTCCATGTTTCTCTTTGGAATCATTTCCCTTCAACTTGCAGACCTTCTTTTAGAGTTTATCATAGTGCAGTTTTTCTGGTGATGGATCCTCTTAGTTTTCTGTCATCTTTGTTTATTTAGCTTTATAGCTAAAGAATATTTTCATTTGATGCAAAAATCTAGGTTGACATTTCATCTAACACTTTATAGACATACTGCCATTGTTTCTGTTGAAAATCTACTGCCATTTAAGTCATCACAACTTTATATACAATATGCCAATTTTCTTTTATTGATTTAAGATTTGTTTATATTTTATTTTCTGCAATATGATTATACTATGGCTGAGTTGGCGTATGTGTATGTGTGTGTGTGTGTGTGTGTGTGTGTGTGTGTATTTTGGAGTTTGTCCTCTGTGGGATATGCCGAGCATCTTCAATCATTTAGTTTATTATTTTTATCCAATTTGCAAGATATGCAGAATGTATTTCTTCAAATACTTCTGATATGCCAATCACCTTATCCTGTCTCTCTGGGAGTTAAAGGACAACAGTAGTAGATCTTTTGATACTCTCCTAAGGTCTTTGTAAATCTACTCATTCTTTTGTTTGTTTCATGATGTTTGTCATATATGTGTAGTTTCTTAGGGCTTCTGTTAACAAATACCACAAACAATCAGGCTTAAAACAGCAGAAACATTTTCTCATGATTTTGGAGCCTAGAAGTAAAAAATCAAGATGTCAGCACGATATGCTCCCTCTGAGACTCTGAGTAACATCCTCTCTTGTTTCTTCATAGCTTCTTGTGGTGGCCATCCATCATTGGCATCCTTGATTTGCAGCTACATCACTCTAATCTCTGCCTCTGTTATCACATAGTTTCTTCCTGTGTGTCTATCTCCCTGTTTTTATAAGGACACCAGTCATATTGGATTAAGGGCTCACTCTACCCTACTGTGACTCATCTCAACTAATAATATCTGCAATGACTCTATTTCCAATAAAGTCACATTCTAAGGTTCTGGGAAGGACATGAATTTTGGGGGGATATTATTTAACCCAGGACAAAACTGTATAATTTCTACTTATATGAGGAAAGTTTTATGGGTCCAGTGACTCTATTGTCACCTCCATTCTGATATTGGGTCCATTACAGTGAATTTTTTGTTTCAGATATTGTAATTTTCAGTTAAAATTTTCAGTTATACCTCTTATTTTCTAATTTTCCTTCTGGGAACTTTTCATTCTACATTCATTTTAATATTGTTCTGTTTTATGTTATAAAGAATAATTATGATAGATGATTTAAAGTTTTTTTTTTGTAATTGTGATCTCTGAGTCATTGCAGATGATCCGCCATAATACTACAAGATAAATGCTAAAGGATGGTCTTCAAGTAAAAGAGAAATGACATAATCTAGGTGTTACTATCTTTTGATTGCCCTTTGTCATAAATATGTTCAGATTTTCACAATTCTTTATATTTCAGGAATTTTGGATTCTCTCCTAGAAATTCTGACCATTATTTCTTGGTAACTTGAGTACTTTACTGTCCTATAGAAAATTTTATTTTTGTTTCACTAGATGCTATGGACTGAATCGTATCTTCTCAAAATTCGTATGTTGAAGTCGGAATTCTCAATGTGACTATATTTAGAAATGGGGCCTTAAGTAGGTAATTAAGATTAAGTTAGAACCTAATCCAATGGGACTAGTATCTTTATTTTTAAAAGAGATTTTCATTTATTTGAGAAAGAGAACATGCTAGCAAGCAAGAGCAAGAGTAAGGGGAGGGGCAGAGAAAAAAGCAGGGAGCTCCAAACAGGGGTCTATCCCAGGACCCTGGAATCATGCCTGAGCCAAAGGAAGCCACTTAACCAACTGAGCTACCCAAGTGCCCAAACCTGGTGTCTTTATAAGAAAAGGAAGAGGCACCATAGTTCTTTCTTTCCACATGCACACAGAAGAAAGAGTGTATATGAAGACATAGCAAGAAGGTGGCTGCCTGAAAGCCAGAAAAGGAAATTTTACTAGAAACTAAACCTACTGAGGTTAATTTTGTTTTATTTATTTTTCTTATTTTTTAAGATTTTATTTATTTATTCATGAGAGACACACAGAGAGAGGCAGGACATAGGCGGAGGAAGAAGCAGGCTCCCTGTGGGGAACCCCATGTGGGATTCAATCCTGGAACCCTGGGATCAGGCCCAGAGCCAAAGGCAGATAGATGCTCAACCACTGAGCCACCCAGGTGCCCCAGTTAATTTTAATCTAGGTGAGTTTTGCTGCATTTGAATATAGGATTTCTTGCTTCTCGTACTGTGAAAAAATAAATTTCTGGTGTTTAAGCCACCTAGTGAGTGTTATCTTGTTTGAGCAGACCAATATAGTAGACAATCAACTAGTTTAGACTGAAAGTTTTATCTTGCCTTTTATGAATCGTGGCTGCAATTTAAGTACATTTTTCAATTTCTTTGCTATGGTATTTCGATTCGCTAGCATTTACACCACTCAGAAGTTAGACTGGGATTTGATCACTGGTATATAAGATATTTCAGTTCCTAATGGCTTTATTATGCTGTGTGTGTGTGTGTGTGTGTGTGTGTGTGTGTGTGTGTGTGTTATGTGTGCAAAGCTTGATTGTAAGGCCAGGAGTTATGTCAATCTGTATGCAAAATTAGGGAATGCCTTTATCTTTGGGATTTATTCCATACTTTCTGAAACCACTTGTTGTTCTTCTGTCTAAAAAGGTGTGATGTTCAAAAACAAACAAATAAATAAAAACAGGTGATTTTTTTAGAGTCTTAGCCTCTTCTAATGTTGTATACTGCTATTTTCCCACACCTAGATTCTAAACACTGCCACATTCCTAGGACAGTGGTCCTCTTCCTTCATTTTCAGTCATCAAGAGGAGTGGAGTACTTTTCATGTGCTATAATTATGACCCACATTCCAGTATCCTTCTTCTATCTTTAAAATTCATGTGGTTAGTTTGGGTCCATCCTGATAATCCGAAATAATTTCCTTATTTTAAAGTAAGCTTATAGGAACCTTAGTACTATTTGTAAATTTAACTCTCCTCCATCATATAAGGTAATAGGTTCCAGGGAGTAGGATGTGGACATCTTTGGGGAATTGAAATCTTTGGGGAAATGAACGATCTTAAAATCTATATTCTAGCACCACAGGAACTAGATTTTATTGGAGAATAAGACAGGTAATTCAGTGACTATTGTACACTTTTGATAATCTTTTCTACAGTTCTATCCTGGGTGATATAGGAAAAATAAAGGAATATAAATTTTAGATTGATACCTTATAGAGGGAGTAGTGGAGTTTTGAAGTTTAAGTTGTAGGAATAAAGATAAATAAAAAGGAAAGTGCATAGGAAGAAATTGAAAATGAGGTATGACACACATTCAGCAAAATGCAAGTGGTTTACTATGGCTAAAGAGAGGAATGTCTGTGAATACTAATTTGAGGACACTAACCAGACTTAGATGATCTTAGATGTGTGAAAGAACATACATGTTGAATAAAGGAAATTTACTTTGTTTTTAAAAGCGATAGGAAAGTAAAACTTCATATTTTATGCAGATAAATGACTGGACTAGATGTGTTCTATAAGATCCTCCATCTTCCACAACTGCTACTATTAGTAGTGGTGTGGTAGTTCTATAAAGAAGGAGGATGGGCGCCCGGCTAGCTCAGTTAGCAGAGCGTTAGACTCTTAAAGAAGGAGGAAAATTAATTATTTAAATGCATGCAGGAAATGATGTGAATTTAAACAAAACAATGGCTGTGGAAATGAAAAGGGGAAAAATACTTTTGGGGATTAAGAGTTGATTGGATGTGCAGGGATGAAAAAGATAAAGAGATTAGGATATTTCCTAAATTTCTTTTTTGGAAAAATTTATGGACCTTGATGAAACTCAGGTGAGAGAAATAGAAAGAGGAGCAGAATAATATAAGCAGATGATAATTATGCTCTCAACATGTGGAATTTGAGTAGCTATGAAATATCCCAGGAGCTATTTATAGTATGCAGATAGATATACACATTTTAAGCCCACATAGAAGCTTATACTAGATATAATTTGCTAATTATCATTCTTTTCTGAAGTTTAGAATATAAGCTTCATGAGAGGCAAAGACGATGTCTGCTTTGCTTACTACTGTGTTTCCAGCACATAGTAAAGTATCTTCCCTAGTTAGGTATTCAGTAAATATATGTTGAATGAATAAATCAGTTTGTATTTGATATTTAGTTTATAGATGCTAGTGAGATCCCCTGAGTAGAAGAATGGAGGACTGAGAGGACAGCCATCAGGAAAATACACATATATGTACTGTCAGTTCCATTACATACAATTGAAATGTGAGGAGTAATAGCCGCTAAGATAAATGGGGACCCAAAAAATAAAGTATCCAGAGGTAAAGAAAAAGAAAGTTCCAGGAAATTCATCAGAATTAGGTCAATGGCTACAGAAACATCACATAAAGAAAAGAGGAAAAGTGTCTGCTAATCCTGGTGTCACTACAAAGATCAGAATGGCCATAATGAGAATAGCGATTAGCATGATTGGACAAAGGTTAGATCAAAGCACGTTGAGGAATGAAGGAGAAAGAAGCAAGTGAAAAACGTTAACTTACCTGCAATGAAAGGAAGGCAAAATATGAGTTATATTAAAAGCAAGGTACAAAATTAGCTGTTGTATATATACTAAATGGGATGAAGAGATAATATGGAGATTGGAGGACACAAGGAAAAGTAGGCATCAAAGAAGTGCAAATTTATAAAATTTAAGTTCAAATGCTATTTCTTTGTTGATTTAATAGTGTATTTCTGAAAACACATGCATTGTTGAATGGGCAGTTATACATAGGAGGATTAGACAAAATTTTAATTAAGAAGGTTTTGGTCAGTGTCTTGCAGTGAATGCTAATGAGGTATAGTGCATATATTGAGACTGATTTTCATTTGTGCATCAACCCTGTTAATAAGAGTATCTAATTAAGACATTCATTAAAAGTCTATAATGTTAACTTAATGGGAAAAAATTCAATAGAACTCCATTAGGTTTTCCTTGTTACCTTAAAATTATACAAGTTTAACAAATGCCTTAATTAGTTAGTAAAGGAAAAGAATATTAAACAATTTAATTTAGGATTATTTAATGTAGAGAATAGCATTTTCTAGTACTGATGCTTTATTTTATTGATATATAAATAACATAGACATATTTTTAAAGATCTAATAACTGATTTCATTATAGGTCAGTAATGCACATTTCCGTGGAGGATGTAGAAATGTGATATAAAAAATAAAATTCTAGAGAGACTATAAAGCCTTTATAGTAGTTCTTGTGTAGGTAAAATTCTCATTATTTTGTTTCCTTCAGAGCTGGAAGTTCAAGTTAATAATAGATTTTTGCTCAGTTTTCAAAGACTGTTGACATCATGTTGTATTAGAACAAAGAGGAAAGAACAAAGCAAAAATTTTGTTGAGATAAAAGACTTTTGGTTTTCATGCAGTGGTTGTAATCATGATGCCTTCAGTTCTAGTTGCAGCTGTGGTTGCGTTTTTTTTCTCTTAATTTTAATCTGGTGTTTTTCTGCTTTTTCCCCCTCCTTTATATATTCTGATTTGTTCTTAAGAGTTTTTTGATTAAAACATTTTATGATTAATAATAACAGTCGTTACCATATTCATCTGCAAATTGCCCATAATAAAAGACCTGACACAGTTGTAGAACTAAAAGAATTTAGAGAAGGCTTACTTCAAGAAAACTGATATTTGAATGTCATAATACTTCTTCTCAGTAAGTTCTGAATGCTAAAAATTAATCAAAAGTAAAGATTTTAGGAACCTGCTCCTTACTTTTGGATTCTGATAATATCAAAAGCATTAGAGGAAATAAATATCTATTCCAAACCGAGTTGTTCCTATAATCTGATACCATTCTGGATGTCAAAGAACTATGTCATGTCAGTCTGGGAATTTTGACTGGCTTACTATAAAGCTTGTGCCAAAGACTTACATCAGGAAGGCTCCATGGAAGTAGAGCCTGGGGTGGGGAATCTTGGTCAATTGCTGTAGGGAGAGTATTCTTGGTAGAAGGGGAATGAGGGACGCAGGTAGAAGAAGGAAAATAAGCCAAGTAAGAACGCTGTTTTAGCTGGAGACTAGCTACAGTTTGATCATGCAGGAACGTGCTGAAGCATAAATTGCACCATGGAGTTAGTACCACCTTGAAACAAGAGGAGAATTTTTTATACCCTTGCAGCAGTTAGTTGGCTGAAGGCTGCCTCAGAACAGGAAAAAGGAAGCTAAGCGTCCTAAAACAATGCAGCACTCATTCATCTAAGGGCAATTTGCTGGGTAAGGCAGTAACTTGGAGTTATCAGCTAACATAGCAGTGGGTAACGCTTTTTGGGGTGTTCATCTTTGAACAGCAATTCTCCTTGAGTTAAATATTTCCTTAGTTCTTGGCTTTACCTAGACTTTCTGAATTATTAGAATTTATATTTGAGTGTTTATAAGTGCTGCTGGTTGATTTTCAAAGTATTCCACATGCATTTTTTGTTTTTCCTTTTAATGTAATTATGAACATGATAGTCTCAAATTCCCTATTTTATGATTTTTATATCTCAAAATGTCTAATTCGGACTTTACTGGTCAAAGAAAGAAACGTGTGAACAGAGACTCAAGCATAATTTCTGAGTTAAATATCAGAACATTTTTATAGACTGGAAATAATAAAATTGCCTAAAACATCATGATAGTTGTTCCATTTTGTTAAGATTTTACTAAAATACATGCCAAAGAGTACAAATGTAACAGAAGAGCATAAATGCAACAGAAGAGCTACAAACAGAGGAAAAAATATAACACATTTTTTCTCCAAGTCAATGACATATTTTATATAAAATAACTGATTATACCGCAGAATATTTTCTTTCATTTTTTCTTTTTCTTTCATTTTTTACATAAATATGTGGTGGTGGTCTTATCACAATTTCTGGACAAGGTTTCTACAGAAGGGTTTGTAGGACAAACTGCAGGCCCTGCTGTAGTATTTTTCCTGAGTGCATAGGTGATACTCATTACCTTTATCCTGGAGAGGATACTCAAACCTTTGAAAGCAACACTAATCTCTGTCATTCACCTCAGAGATGTATTATTGTTGATTTTGTGTCTTGGTGAGCAGCTGTGTGCAGGGGAGAATGGTTTCAGCATGTATAAGGTACATATAAAGTAATTCAGAACCTAACAAATTTATTTAAACATATGCCAGTCAAAGCAAACAAAACAACAGTTCCAAAGTCAAACATAGGAACAAGTAATAGCTTACAGTTCAGGGTAATGAAAGATTCATGGAAGAGGTGGAAAAAAACAATGGATATTCAAATAATAATAAAAACTGGACAAACAGGCATAGGATACTATTAAAATACAAAGATTAAGTGTTGTTGGTATATGATGGCAGAGAGATGAAATGCATGTGTGGTGAACAGTAGGCCAGGGAGGTTGGAGTTGGGTGCTGTTGCATAGAAAAAGAAAAATGAGAACAAAACAGTAGAAGGGTGATTATAGAGGGTCTTGCATACAGGCTCAATAATTATTGTCTTTTGGGGACCAGAAATATTTGACAGACTCTTGAAATATGGAATGTTATGAACAGAGCTAGACTTACAAAAATGGCCGTGGCCCTCAGCACTAGTAAATGGTATATACATGGTAAAGAACTAGTTCAGAGAAGCAAGTAACAATTTTAGTATGGTCCTGAAGTGGGTACCCTAAAAAAATAGTCAAGATTTAATTTTATAATTGTTATTGAAAAAAATTGCAGATGTTCCAGTCACATTGCATACAGATTTCTTTTCACTGTAACCACATCATAGAGGTCACTGACAGGCTAAATCCCACTTCTTCCTTCAAGGAAACAAAGAAAGGGTATACATATGGGCTACATGCACTTCTGCTGCTTCTTAGACTGACACCAAAAAACATGTGTGCATACATGATATCAATAAGATTTCTGTTCCTTTATTTCAAAAGTACTTTAAGGGCATAAAGGTCATTGCTATGATAACAAACCTGAACCACCTTGACCTTTAGGATATATATTTAGTATACAGAATCAAAGAATTACTATAGACTGGTGCCAGGAAACTGAAAATGGAATTTCATACAATGACATAACAGGAAACACAGCAGTCAATTGGCGGTGTCAAGGAAAATGTAGAATAAAGGAGCTTCAATAGGAATTAAATTGTTTGATTTAGTGTGTCCTTTTATTTTATTTTATTTTATATTTTATTTATTTTATTTTTTTAAAGATTTATTTATTTATCCATGAAAGGCACACACACACACATACACACACACAGAGAGAGAGAGAGAGAGAGGCAGAGACACAGGCAGAGGGAGAAGCAGGCTCCATGCTCCATGCAGGGAGCCCAACATGGGACTCAATCCCGGGTCTTCAGGATCATGCCCTGGGCTGAAGGCGGCACTAAACCGCTGAGCCACCCGGGCTGCCCAGTGTTTCCTTTTATTTGTAAATCCTGTTTCTTTGGTACATAAATGACATTGTGAACACTAAAGTCAAGAATGGTTGCTATCTTTGCAACCATAATATATACTATGGACAGTCTTCAAATACTGTGTTCTAAATTCAATGATTAATATTTACTTGAGAAAGTTAAAGAAAAGAACGAGAAGAGGCTATCTTCAACTTACCAAGGGGCTGGGTTCCTAAAAGTCACATAAACCGGTGACATAGAATACTAGATACATGTTTCTCAATAAAATAACAAAAATTGAATTCATTCACTTATTCATTTAAACAGTTATTTGTTGAGTATGTACTTAGTTTGCTAAATACTACTAATAAGAAAAATGAAAAGATATTTTTCCCCCTCTTACAGATACTCTTTTATACTTTAGTGGAGAAGAAAACATGACAGCAATTTAATTAACATAGCCTGTCAAATCCATAGTATAATACATGTATAATTGAAGTGCAGTGGTAATAGAGACGCAGGTGCTTTTCTTTACTGAGGCAGACACCAAAAGCTCTACTGAACAGTCGATGGTAATGCCATCTCCCTTGGAACACTGGATTATAGGGCCAAAGAGAGATTTCCCTGAATTTCCATGTTTCTCTCTCAGTCCTCAAGATAGCATGATAAAGCTGTGCTAGTGAAATGAGAGACTGTCTTCTTTCTTTTCTTTCAGTTCCCTGATTGGAAAATATTTGAGCTGAAGCTCATTTATTTCCAGAGTGCCCCTATTCTCGTTTTTTGTGTGACCTAAAGAGATTTAACCTTCAGAAGCTACTTTGCAACTGATGACAATGTACTTAGGTTAAGCCGAAGTACCTATATGGCAAAGTTTTGTTCTGCATCAGAACATCTTCAAAAGTTTGAAATTAATACATGTTCTCCCAGAGAGGGTGAATATTATATAATCAGGAGCTATACAGAAGGGAATTAAACCAAGTTTCTGGCTTCTGTGGATTCATGAGAGAAAGCAGGTAAAATAATGGAAGATGTAATCTAGGTCGAGTCGGCATTATGGGAATAGAACATGTCAGGATTCAAACCCTTTGTCACTTCATATTCCCATTTTCTGTAGCCAATTCTGTTTTTTTTTGATAAACCTTGTGTTTAGGACTAATTGCACAAGCACATCACATAAACAAATGGTAAAACATGAAATGCCTATGTGATGTATTCATAAGAGGGTCACATTTTAGTGTCAAATACCACATTAAATTTTATGTAAAGGTTAGAAAGTATTGCAGTCAAATCATTGCCAGTAGGCCCACCCATTTTGGGTGATCCTAAAGGGAAAGTGAGAGCACATAAGCAACAGATTAGGTGCTTTTAGCAGGGAAAGAAAATAATCTACCATTTTTCAATCCGTGGATGTTTCTTGGTAGTAGTGTATGATGGTAAATCAAGTGAGATGTAATATGAATATGCAACTATGGGAACTGATATCTTGGGTAACTTCAAACAAGTTCAGTGGAAGGAAACCAAAATAAAACAAAAGCCATAAAAATCAATATATATATGACTTATTTAAGCATCTTTAACTATGAAGCTTTATTTTTTGTATATAATTTAGATTTTATCTTTAATTAAATCATATTGCATCATATTGTACAAACTCTACCCAAATATCTTCCCAGTTTTTTAAATCAAGATAGAACTAATGAAACAAATAAAAAAAGAACTAATGAAACTATGCATTATTCTACTTCTAATTACTATGTTTCTTTTATGTTTTTTGAGTCATAAAGCTGTTATCATAAGATAGGTGCCTCATTCCCAGGGTAGAGAGTGGGTGTGTGCATGGATCAGTCTCAGGTAGACATTCTGTTACATTTAGTCAAATTTCTTGTTCTAGTAAAATCGATTTTCTCCTCTAAATTCTTTTATGATCAGAACTGTTCACTCAACAGAAAAAAATAAAAGACATTATTTTAGTGTGTTGTAGACCATGTAAGTACGTTCAGAGATGTATTTATCCATACTACTACAAAGTGTGAAGCAAAAATACTATTTCTTCATTTCCCTGAAACTATTCTAATTTATTTCAGTATAAGAAAATATAAGTTGTGGTTGACTCCAGTAATTTTAGTTTGATCCTGCAGTTTGAGCGTTCTTTTTAAGTAACTCTTTTAGATTAATGTTCAGTCTTTAAGAACCCCTCTTTTCTCCAAGTTAAGCTCTCTCTTGGGTCCCATTGGTTGAGGGAGAGAAAGTGCCTCTGATTTGTGCTTAATAATCTTGAACTGTTCTCAGGCCTGGTATCTATTGTTTCTTTCTAGTTTCTTTCCTGAGAATTAGGTCAAAATTAGTTTCTAAAAGTTGAAACAGAAGGATTTCATGGTCTGTTCTCTCTCTCTCTCTCTCTCTCTGCTTAGTATTATGCTATGGCCTCTTTGGAAAGTCTTTGGTCCAATTTGTTTTTGTTTCTCTATCTAGTGCTATTTTTTGTTTTGTTTTGTTTTAAGTTCTAACTTAAGTTCACATAGTACCCAGCTCAGGTTTTCTGCTCTGCTGCCCTCCATTAAACTACCACTTTATACCTGACGGTGGAAATTCCCTTATGGCAAATTATCTGGTTAGAGGCCCTCAGCTAAATACCATGCCTCCCACAGGGATAATCAGAACATCCTGGTCCCTTCTGTGAATCCTGGGAACTAGAGAAAAAGAAAAACTCAAGACTT
Organism: Vulpes vulpes; assembly: GCF_048418805.1. Taxonomy (NCBI): domain Eukaryota; kingdom Metazoa; phylum Chordata; class Mammalia; order Carnivora; family Canidae; genus Vulpes; species Vulpes vulpes. The sequence continues at coordinate 53,580,900 of NC_132793.1, forward strand.
CCTAGTCTTGAAATAGTGTATCAACTATTTTATTTTGATGTCCCACTATTCAGACTGCTCTGGAGAGCCTATAACAAGATCACTTTCAAGAGCCTCAAACAAAAAATCTGAATTCAGACAAAATCCCTTATACTTGCCATTTTTCTTAAAGTAACCTAACGCACACCTTTATCACATTGCACCGAAGACCAAAGAGCAGAGATCACTTCCATGTGCGTCTTTCCTTCTCTTTTCTTTCCATTCTTTCTTATATCATCACCTTTGCTATAAGAAATTCTGTTGTTTTTTTACCTTCCATTCTTAATTGGGATTGATTTTATATCTTCTTCCCCTAGGGCAGAGGCCCTCACGGCTTATACTATGGGCAAAAAATCTATCCTTTCTACATTGAGGCTGAAAGTTGATATGGGGGGTGCTGGGAGGCTCAGTCGGTTAAGGGCTCCCTGCTCAGTGGGGAGTCTACTTTCCCCCACCTCTCCCCCTGCTTGTACATTCTCTCTCACTCACCCTCTCTCATAAATAAATAAATAAATAAATAAATAAATAAATAAATAAACTGATAGATAGATAAATAAATAAATAAATAAATAAATAAATAAATAAATAATGTTGATGTGATTCATACAGTATTGAATAGGATAAATCCAGAATCATTTCTCTCTCGACACGTATGGTTTTAAAGTATATAGTAGTGTTGTAAAATAGGACTTTATTCATTTTTAAAAATATTTTACCTATTCATGAGAGACACACAGAGAGAGAGGCAGAGATATAGGCAGAAGGAGAAGCAGGCTCCCCGCAGGGAGCCTGAAGCGAGACTCAATCCCAGGAACCCAGCATCAGGCCAAGAGGATCACAACCTGAGCCAAAGGCAGATGCTCAACTACTGAGCAAAGCAGGTGCCCCATAAAATAGGACTCTAGATGTAAGAATTTCTGTATTTAAAAATGTTAATTGGGGGCATTTGAGTGGTTCAGTAGTTTAAGCATCCTACTCTTTTGATTTTTGGCTCAGGTCATGATCTCAGGGTTGTGAGATCTGAGTGTGGAGCCTGCTTAAGATTCTCCCCCTGCACCCCCAGCCCTGCTCACATACATGCTTTCTCAAAAAAAAGAAGGAAAATTTAATCATATTGAGGGATTAAAAATCCTGTTGTATCAGAATTTTAACATATTTTTCTCTTCATTGCTATTAAAATAATTCTAAAGCATTCCCTTCCTCTCTCCCTTTCCTGCCTTATCAAAAACAAACTAAGCAAAAACACAGAAATTTAAAAAAATTGAATGCCTCAGGCTAACTAGCAAAAAAGTATATCAGCAAAGATCCATTAATATTTTTCAAATTATTACCCATTTTTACCTTTTATATGTTATATATTTACATCCCTGATTAATTCAGATTATTTTAATGATATAAACATTAAAACAGTAGCATAAGCCGGATTCTAGTTATCTAGTGAGAATATTTACCAAATTGTTCCCTTGTGGTTCATATATTGTTTGCTTATGAGTCTATGTATGGATTTTGGCTAAGAATCTTCTAAATCCTGAGTGGAGAATTTTTTTGTGTATGTGCATTCATTAATCATTTTCTGAACAAAAGAACAGCAATGTTTTCATCAGTTTCTCATGGGGAACTCTGACACACAAAGTATTAAGGAACTTTTCATTGAAGATATGGGAAAAAATAAAGAATTAAGAAAGCCAAGTAAAATAAGAAACAAAAAATGAGGAAATGCTCATTAAAACATTAAAATGGCCAAGCTAGAGTAATGATAAGGATAATGATAGAATTTCCCCCTGTCCAAATGTACTGATCTCCTCACCTGTCTCTCCACATCCATTCATTGCTTTCTCTACTTTCAATACAACTGTCAGAGACCTAAAAAATGCAAATCTGATCGCATCAGTCCTCCCTTCATAATTAAAGCAAGAAATCTATAATTCTTATTATCATAGTCTCATTCTCTTGTTTGGTATTTCACAAGTATTTGTATGTTAATTTAATAAGACAATGGAAGGAAAAGTATGAAAGCCAAACAGAGGAACTAGAGATATTTGTGTTTTAATGTAAATAACTAGTTTGTCATGATGTGTTTTGATTATATCTTCTTTACTCTATATTGCCATTGTTAATTTATTTTAAACACCAAATTCATGCCATTTAGTTATTTTATGTGTCAGCATCCCAGAAGATAATGGGTTGGCGAATAAAAGGGGAGAAAAGATAAATGATAACATTTTAATAAAATAACTGATTACAAAGGTGTGAGATAGGTTGATGGAAATCAGGAATCATGGAGTACTTTCGGGCTAACAATGGAGAGAAACCAATGACCATATCTACTCATGAAAAAAAAAAAAGAAGAAGAAGAAGCAGCAGGAGCTATCAAAACTCAGGGAAAGCTGGTAGCTATTAGGAGACAGCCATGATACAGAACCTGTAGTCTTAAATAGAGGAATGTCGACAATGCCAACCCACAGTGGGCCAGAGGCGAAGGAACTAAGACAAGAATATTTTGGCCCTTTGGTTCTCCTTTGGGTGCATCTTATTAGTCATACCCAGAGAGAAGCCAGAGAGCAAAGGGATCCTATTGATGTAGTGCGACGAGGTTCAGAACTCTAGACCATAGTGCTTGGTGGAAAAAGGTCAAGAATGAATCTGGAGGAGAGAAAGAGTAACTAGATAGTAAGTGTAGGATCAGAGAGGATGAAATATCAGTTTGATCTTTTGAGACTATCTTAACTTGGGTCAGGTGCTAATTTTCAATACCTGTTAACAGGTCTCAATTAGTGACTACTGTCATTGTTTATTTTTTCAATTCACTATTTTGGTGTCTCTTCATATTGTATGTTTGCAGAATAAAGAGAATATATATCTTGTTTTTGTATAGCCCAAAGAAATCTATTTAATTTTTGAAAAGTATCATTTTAACAATATGGTATGCATGTGGTTTGTACATGTATATGTATTTAGCATTGAATCTGTTGTTGATATTATTTAATCCTTAGAATCAATGATTTGTGCATAACAAGTAAAATGATTCAATGATTAAGATAGATGCAAATATTAACTTAGGCTGTCATTTGATGTTGTTACACGTTACTATTGCCAAATATGATGCTATCTGTAACTTGATTACATATTTTTATATTAAGCAGTCAAATTTTCATGTAAAATTATGTGTTTGCCAGTATTCTAGCCTAACAGAAGCATAACAAAGAGATTAATTATAGAAAAAAGAGTAAAAAGGGGCTTAGTCAGTTAAGCGTCTGCGTTTGGTTCAGGTCATGATCCCAGGGCCCTGAGATCGAGCTCTGCATCAAGCTCCCTTCTCAGAGAGGAGTCTGCTTCTTCCTCCTCCTCTGCCCCACCCCCCTCATATGTGCATACTCTCTTTCTCTCTTCCTATCTCAAATAAATAAAATCTTTTAAAAAATATTTTTAAAAAAATTTAAAAAAGAAAAAAGTAAAACATATCTATGTTGGAATTTATTTTTCAAACTTTAATCCATTTACAAAATGTTTTCTATATTTACTATTGAAAAAACAAGCACAGACTAACTGTAGAATTATATACATTCTATAATAACAGAATTATACCTGCATTATTCCTGTTTATATGTTTTGCTTAATAAATACCTTACTTAGGATTCAATTTAGCTTTCACCATGATAGAGAAAAGCTATTGTTTTAGTTTCTATTTGCAATAGAAGTTAAGCATTTTGTGCAATTTCTGTAAAGGCAGTATACACAAATTACCAGATTCATGAATGGAAGATTTCCAACTTTTTTTCCTAGGTAGAAATGCGAGGGAATAAAAATTGATACTGCACTCAACAGTTATATTAAAATGTGTAGTACATATCACTGTAGAGTGTAACATGGATGTCGCATAAATGAATTAATGGCTTCATTATCTGCTGCTTAAAGAGGTAACAATACCACAGGGGCTCCTACTTGCTGGCACTTACTCTAGGCACTGCAGAAAACCCACTCCAGTCTGGTAATACCCTAAGGAATTTGATTCAAAGTCTAATAAGAAAGCCCATATTATCTTACTTTATATTTGAAAAGTGGCACAGAGGCAACTGACCAAGCAACAACAGTACACTTATCAAAGGAATGGACAGAGATATAGAATATTGCATTTGTTAAATGGAAGAGAAGATTTTTAACATTTAAGATTCTTAAAGGTATTAACTCTTCCATATTCTTTTCATTTTTTTCTGAGATATTGTATTTGTATCTTAGCAAAACTTTTATTTTGCTGTTCTCCAGTATAATTTTTTTTTCTGTTCCCAGAGAGACTTACTAAACTATAATAAGATAATGTTATTTCCCTGGTAAAAAATGTAGGAGTGACTCTCCAGGATTCAGTATAACTCAGGATTAAATATAAACTCAGGATTCAGGATTAAATATAGACTCATCAAGCTGATAACAGAAGCATTCGTGTAGGCATCATTGCTCACTATATTGTACATTACTTCAGAAAAAAGAATGTAATTACCCAAATAGTAATTTTATGGATAAATTATTGACTTGTTAAGAAGGCATAAATAAAATTAAACAGATTCCAGAAGATAAACTTGATGGTGATATGCTGACTGGATTGAAAGAGAAGTGGAGCAGGTAGGTGACCATATTTGAAGAAACAGCATTAATTAAGTTTAGAGTGAATAAAAGGGCATTCTAGGAAGTTGAAGAAATCCAGCAACATTTCATAAAATATTTCTAGGAAGACTTCAAAGCCTTAAGGTTTAACTGGATAGAAGTTGTCATCTTGAGCAAGAATTAAACAGTAATCTTATTTTTTCAGTTCCAGGAATGAGAAAATAGTGTTAGGATGAAGAGATTTAGAATGCAGGTAGATGATCTTAGTTATGGAATAACATGATCAATCATATTTTAGATGTTTTTATTTTAAGATAAAAATGAAACTTTCAAGTGCAAATTTACTCTAGAGAGCTGAAATTATAAAATTAGAGCTTAAGGACAAAGCTAAGAATATAGAAATTATTAGCATAGAAGTAATAGCAATTCAACTAAAATAACAAATGTGGAATAGTTCTGACCTGTTAAGAATACAGAGAGAGGAACTGAGTCATGTCTTTATTCTTTTTCATACCATTTTTCTTTTGAAGCTTCAAAACCCACATCAAATAGCATGAAATCTTTGTTTTTTTTTTTTTTGTTTTTTTTCCCCACTAAATAATAGATGATGGATAGATGATAGAAAAATGATAGACTTTCTCATTTATGTTTCCATAAAATTATTTCTTCAATTAAATGTTTTAAATTCATTTATAATATTTTTGCACACATATCTCTGTTTCTGATCCTTTAGTAGACCCCATAGATCTCCTTGGAATTTTACTCTTAATTTCAGATTAACCCGCCACAGTTGGTAGATGCTAGGCCTTGTCCTCTACATATTTATGCCACTACTCAAACACAGGCGTTTAGTTCCTTAAATAAGAAAACTACTTTTTAAAATTTTGGTATGCTTACTAATGAATATCATTAGTTAACAAGACCTCCCCGACACACACATATAAATATATAGGAATTTGTAATAAGGGTTCAGTGTGAGTCATATTCACTCAAAATCACCCGACTATCATACCAGTTGCCAGATATGTTGATTTTCTATGCTTTTATATAACAGTATCTTCTGAATTCTTAAACCTAGACACATTCTCCTTAACTTAACTGCAGCTGATGAACTTCATCTAAAATAGGATCATCTGACAAAACCTACCTAATCTTTCCACCAACAAATTTGCTAGTCTGTTTCCTTAATCTCTCATCTCTCCCTTTCCTTAGGTGATGATAGATGGACTTCAATCCTGTCTAGGGCTAGCCATTCTAGATCTCAACCAGTCTCACCTCAAACATTTCCCCTTTAGTCTAATTCATTAATTTTCCCCACTTTATTGGATCATTCCCATTAGCAAACAGACATATGCTATTTCTCCTCTTAAAAATTAATACTCTCCATTGATTCTGCATCTTCCTGTAGCTACCACACCATCATGATACAGATTCATGAAATAATGGGATAAATTCTTAACCTTTCCCTGAATCCTTTATACAGATTCTAGTCTAATAAACCCATCGCGATTATTATAGTAGAAATTCCAATGGAATTTTATTTAATCTCTCAGGAGAAATCAGTGTAATTTACCTCTTGCTTCTTCATGAAATTTATTCTTCTCTTACCCTCTATGATGCCACATCCTTCTGAATTTCATTCTACCTCACAGTACACACTTATTCATGCTCTCTTGCCTGCCTCTCTTCTGGGTTTAACATCTAAATGTGCCCTAGAATCTTTGTCCTGTGTCCTCTTGATTTCTCTGTGTGACATCACTCGATTCTAAGATTTTAAATGGAATCTATTTGTCATGCATCTGAAACCCTGGACACACCCATAAAATCCAGACTGGTATCTTTAAATGCCAACTGACCTGCCCATTAGGATTAGAAATAGCATCTTGAACTTAATAAAACCCAGTATTTCCTTACATATCTGCTTCCTCTACAGTCTCCCAACCTCAGCCAATGTTCCCACCCTTCACCAAGTTTTCTTCAAGACAACCTATGACACAGGAGAGCTTGGTTCTTGTCTCATGGAGTAGAAGAATGAATCTCGCAAACAACAGAAAGTGAATAAAGCGATAGAAGTTTTTTAAGATACAGAGAAAGCTCTCATGAGTGAGGAAGGTCCTGGCAGGGTTGACACTGAGGGCTCGTAGGCTTGGTCTTAATTGGAAGCCAATCAGGGATCCTAAATCCTTTAGCATTACCTACTGATGTCACCATTGAGTAAGGACTAGTGATAACATCTTTAATGGTTTACTTCTTCTTTGGGGTCTGGTTATTCTTTGTTGGTCACAGATGACTGTCATAAAAAAGACACCGTCCCCACCCACATCTGGAGCAGGGTGGTTTGGTTGGTTCCTGTATCCCTGGTTTCCTTACACCTCAGCGTTTTGGGGATTTTTGTGAGCCTACTTCCATGGCCCCCTACCTAGCCCTGCCTAGCCCCATTTGTCCCTAACTCACCTAGAAGATATTCCTGATTTTTTATTTTCCTGAAATCCCTACATTTGACTCAATTCCTATTGATTATTTTCCCAAGACATGTAATAAATCTGTCCAAACTATTTGTCCTGGTTTTATAGACATTGCTTACCTGAGTCTCTTTGCTCCAGCTGAATAGATTTTTATTTTTTACTTTCTCCATTAAGCCAAACTAGTTTTTACGGAGCATTTATCGTAGTTGTTCTCTTTGTCTGTAATGTTCTTATCCTTGTTATTTGCTTACCTGGCCTTTAACTGAAATTTGGAACTCAAATTAAAGTCTATCTTGGGATGCCTCAGTGGTTCAGCGGTTGAGTGTGTCTGCCTTCTGCTCAGGGTGTAATCCCAGGGTCTGGGATCAAGTCCCACATCTGGCTCTTTGCAGGGAGCTTGCTTCTCCCTCTGCCTGTGTCTCTGCTTCTCTCTCTCTGTATCTCTCATGAATAAATCAATAAAGTCTTTAAAAAAATTAAGCTCTATCTTAACTAATTTAATTTAAATTGAGCCAGAAAGAGGTTGACAAAGACACTCTCCTTGATCAAACTTTAGACAGACTTTTGAAAGCCCTCCCCTCAACTAGTCTTAGACTTTGGCCCCAGTCCTTGCTTGGCCTGCCAACCTCAGTTTTAGCAAGAATCCTGCTAAGCCAGTTTAGAGAGAATCCCCTATCTTTGATATCTGAGCACCTTGTCCTGCCTTCAGCAAGAATTTTATCAGGTCAGTTAACAAGAATCCTCCTACCCTTGGCGTCTCCCCTTAGAATTTCCAATCCACTGATCCCTTCACTCTGCTCATTAGCTATAAATCCCAGCTGTCTTTTCTGGTTCAGAGTTGAGCAGGATCTCTCTTCCCTGTTAGAATATTCTTATTGAATAATAATAATATTGAATAAAGTGCTACTTTTTAAAAAAAGTGTTAGGATTTTTTTTTTAAATAAAGTGTAGCCACATCATTCAATCTAAACTAGTCAACCAGTTACTGTCATTCCCTTCAGATTAATTTATTAATCTATGTAGCACTTACACTGCAAGTAATTTTAAAATTCTTTCCTACATTTCTGTTTTTTTATTCTTCCTTTCTTTTTCCATTCCTTTCTTATTTCATTCTTTTCCTCTTTATTATTAGGGTTTTTTAAAACTTTATTCTCCTTTCCTTTCTTCATTGCCTTTCCCCACTATAATATAAGCTTCATATAAGCAGACATCTTATCTCTCGTTTAACCACTGTATCCTCGGTGATTGAAGAACAATTGCCATGCAGCAGGCTAATAAAAACTTGTAAAATCACTCAGAGAATCATTGCAAAATTCAAGTGCATATTATGATAGGGATAGAGATGAAGGAACTAGAAATTAGGACAAAGATAAGGAAATATTTCGCCATAGTAGAAGAGTCCTACACAGGACATTATAAATGATATGACAGGACAGGAAGGGGGATGTATATGGATTTATGGTAGATTTATGGATTTATGGTAGATGTTAACTGAATAAAAACAAGTAGGATCATGTAAGAAGGAGTAGAAATCATTAATGGTCACTCTCCAAATTAATCTAGCTTCTAATAGTATTTAAATTCACATCTTAATATGTAATAACAATGGCACATTAAATATACTTGTTTCTTTTCTCACATCTTACAAATAGAATTAATATTAAAAATAATTAGAATTTTTGACATATCTCAAAAATATTTGTTTTAGGACTATTTCATTAAGTCATTCTGTTAGCCACTGATACAGATTAAGTAGCATAGAGAGATAGAGTGACTACTTATTGATCAGGCATAAGCTCAGCGATATCTACTTCTTATTGGAATCACTCAAGTCCATGGTTCTATTTTCAGTTTTTTTATGTCCATGAGTACAATTTTATATGTTCTCCTGGGTGACTAAGCTCTGGGAAATTAAATGACACATGGATCTGGAATGATAACCTGTATGGCAATTTACAGATATAAAGTGAAAGTGTAACTACTGAGGACATCCAAATGTGTCTTCTCTACCCCCAAATAAATATTTAGGAAAGATACTATTTTGGAACTTTCTTACTAAAGTCAGATTCCAAATAAATAAATAAATAGCCAGATTCAGAGCAAATAACAATAGTCTAAGATAGTCTGATGCATCTAGCTCCATGACAAGCCAAAAATTTTAAAAATCTGGCTTTAATAAATAAATACAAATAATCCTATTGACCAGAAAGTTAAGTTTTCATGCATTAGGTTTTATTTATTTTAAGTGTGATAAGAATAAAAACAAATTATTAAGAGCATGGTATGTAAATTTACACTTGATAGTCAATCTGTGTCTAGGAACTTAAAGTGCAATTATAGTTACTGAGTTTGTTTGTTTTAATGTACTGACATCTACATGTCTGAATAACTGCTTAAAATGAGATTAATCTTGTAGGGTAAATATGTACTTGAAATGCTCTTGTGGCCTAGTCAGAATTAGGTCAGGTTTGAAATGCATCTTGTTGGTGATTTGTTTTTCTGAGGCTAAACTATGCCTTTCAAAAAGTAACAAGGAAGGAAAGAGAGTAGACCTCAGATGTCCTATGGAGTTCCAGACAGATTTCCCTGGTGAAAATAAAGAGAGTAAAAAGCAGAGAGATCTTCAAAGTGTTCCTCTTGATTTGCTAAACTTTGGACTGTGCTTTTTTTTTTTTTTTTTTCATTTTGATTCTATAAAGCATTTAGTTTCTTTCCTTTTTTCAAGACATTCTAAGGCCATGTATTTACAAAACTATCACATTGGGGCCTTTTGTTTCCATTGCTTCAGTAAAATATTTTGAACCTCTCTGTTAAAGAAGAACGTTTTATTCAAAATCTTTTTCCAAAAAAAATTATGACTAATTCAAAAGATACAAGTTTCTTGTCTTCTATGACAGCGAATTATAAGGCAAAAATCTCTGTTCTCTTCTGTAGACTCCTCTTGGTTGCTACAATGAAGCTCTCTACAAGCAACGCCATGACAGTAAAATTGGTAGTCCAGCAGAAGCATTGTTTTATCTCATGGTGCCCTGAAATCTGTGGCAAGTTTAATGGAGACTTTAATGAGTATCAATCTTTTTTAGCACTATCTTACTGTATTGGTAGATTCCTCGATCTCTTGTTAAGAGTAATGACCCTTGGTCTGACTAAATGTAGCTGAATCTGAACCCTCCACATTTGCAGGACTATACAGTGGACTAAGGAGTTAACAAAACATGGCCATAATTTGTCATGGGAATATATAACCAGTTCATATATATCTGTTATTAATTTTTGAGACCTATTTGTTGAGTGCCTACTATATTTGAGATTGAGGGGCCTAAGATGGTAAAAGGAGGTACGTGTTCACATGGTGCTTACGATGCAACATGGAAGAGACAGAAAAATAAATTTTTAAGCAAATATGGTAATTTTCAATGGCATTAAATGTTACGAAGGTAACCAAACAAGGTTGACATGGTGAGAAAGGATGAGTGAATAGGGTTAGTGACTTTAGATATGTTGACAGATAATTTTAGGCAGATACTATCTCTGAAGAGGTAACATTTGATCAGATCTGAATAAAAATGCTAACCATGTAGAAACTTGGTATCAGACATTTCATGCAAAGAGAATAGCAAGTGTAAAGGTCATAATGCATGAAAGACCTGGAAGTTTTATGATTCTGGAAAAAAAAACAAGCTAATGTTACTAATCTGCTATAGTACGCCAAGGGAAGTGTAGCAGGTGATGAGGTCTCAAAGAAAGTGAATAGCCAAGTCATGTGGCATTATGCTGGGTATGTAAGGAAAGTGGAATTTTATTCTATGCACAGTGAACATTCACTAAGGAACCACAAATAGTAGAATAAGTTGATCTGATATAGGGTTTCAAAAGACACACTTTTATTTTTCTCTTTTTCATTTCCTCTCTTTTATTCTTTCTATTTCTCTTACTTTCTCGGTCTTTGATTAATGTGTGTGTGTGTGTGTGTGTGTGTGTGTGTGTGTGTGGAGGGTTATGTGTGTGTTCACCTATATAAAATCAGTCTTGCAGTGATCCATGGATCTATGAAGTTCAACCATATTGAGCACTCAGGGACTCATCAACATTTTCTTTTGACTAATGATGTGATGTGTCCCAGATGTTAAGTGAACCCATTCCCAGATGTCCTCCATATTAACCAATCTCAGATCTAATGAATTGTAACTTTATAAAGTGTGTTTTTAAGATTAGTGAAGTAAATGGAGTGTCAGAGAGATTTAGTTAGGAGGTGGGAAACACATGTTTGTTTTAGGGTCACTTTTGAATATGTGTGGGGGCAATAGAGCCTTCAAACATATTTTTTAAGTCTGTTTTCACTAATGGGTTTGTGTGAGTAGCTATGGGATATTTCCAAGGGTTCTTTACAAGTGCAGATTGCCATATTACAATATGGTTCTTTTTTATAAGGAAATATACAGTTTAAAACCTTCCTTGACAAGCTTTTAGAAGTTTATCAACTCATTATTAATTTTTCATTTCCACAGACCTCTGAATGCAGCAGATTAATGTTTGTATGTATATGTGTGCACATTTGAACCATTGTGATTTAATTAAAATAGAAATATTCAAATTACAGAAATGTTGTGCTTCATTAGAAGATCAGTGCCTGAGGATACCTGCTTAGTTTCTGGTGAACAGTTACAGTGGCTCCAGACCTCACTCAGAGAAGACCCATAGGGAGATCTGGACCATCACTTACCTAGTGAGATGATCCTCCCTCCGAGAACCCAAGGCCTCTCTTTTTTATCTACTTCATCCATCACATTTGGTAAAATACCCAAGGGCCCAGTAACAAATAGAGATTACTAACATTGCTTAAACTTTCTTGTTCTGCTTCTCTAGTTATAGATGTTAGATACACATACAAAATATGGAAGGAAATCTCAGAATTCTTAGCCACTAATTACCAATGAATCCATCTTTCACTGAAATTCTCAACTATTTTCATACATCAAAAGGAAGGATACTTATTGTCAAACTATAAGTAGAGTTTGTAGCTCCTGAGGCAAATAAGTTATAAAATTACAGGGAAGTTAAATAACATCAAACAATGAAAAGTCAACTTAAAACATATTGCTTCTTCACTTGAGTTTTTGGACATTCTGATTTTGTTATAAAAATATGTGACGTGTGTCTTAATAATAATCTCTAAGCAACTCCAGAATTGTTTCTTAAAATACTATTCAGTACAAAATGAATAATTTGATTCGCAACAGGGGTTTATCTGGAAAGAAAATTCTAATAAATCTTCCATCCCACTGGGATATTTTGACAAGTGCAATAACAAAAGCTGCGGTTGGCAGTCTACAAGTGATATCTTGGCCTGTCACCGTAACTCTGACCATAGGACTTGAATTAGCTTCCACACAGTTTAATAATAAAAGCTTCTGCTTTTGACCTTTGAGGAGATGCTCATGAATAGGTAAGCACTTTTGGTTGTTTGAATTAGAAATCTTTTTTTTTATATAACTATTTCATCGTTTAGGCATTCATATAACAGAATTTGTGATATTAAATGAAAATCTATTGAATGATAGTGAAAGTAGTTAATTCCTTATTTTCTTGAGAAGGTATATATAATTTAGGATTAAACAAATCTATGTTTATTCCTTCTTCATCCTTCTCCTGAGGGAGCAGACTCCCTGAGTATAAGCAGGACAGAGGGCCTCAAACTATTTCCAGAAAGGCTCTGAGGGAGAAATATAGGGAGAACATAGGAAGTCCTAACAGTGTTGACTATCTATTGGCAGAAATGTGAAGCAGCTGAAGCTCCTGGTCACTCTGCCTAATGCCCATGTTATGTTCAGTAGTGCACAATAGAGGAGGAATCATTGTGAAATTTAGGGGGCAGTGTTGCTTGCCATAATATTTGGGCACTCTAAGGCATGTAGTGAGCACAGGCTGGGGATGTTAGATGCAAAGGCTGAGGTTGTTAGGAGCACTGTGAGGAACAATCGTGCCTCCTATTAATATTCAAGTAAATGCAAAGTATTTATAATTAGAAAGTGATATTAGCTGAACTTTAATATACAGTAAATTTTCCCTGAATACAACTAGTATTATATTAGATATATATTAAAAATCTAATATAGGTTAGAAAATTTTATGTTTGGAATTTGTTTTATGTTTTTGTTATATTTGGAATTTTACCAATGATTATTCACCATTGAGAGTTTGGAGTTTTCAGCTTAATAAATTTGTTCCAGTCAGCATTCATAGTGATTCTACATATTGGTGCAAATATCTGATTCCCTCAGTATATGTTCTAGAATTGTCATGTTCAAGCATACATGTATAGAAATACACATTATTTCATTATTACTTAATTTTCTTCTCTGTAATGAGGAGCATGATATCAATTATTTTGAAATTATGTACTTAGGTTCCTTATTTTGTTTATGAAGTTCATTTCAGGAGAATGAAGTCTTTTTTAAAGATTTCATTTATTTATTCATGAGAGGCACACAGAGAGAGGCAGAGACACAGGCAGAGGGAGAAGCAGGCTCCTTGCAGGGAGCCCAATGTGGGACTCGATCCCAGGACCCTGGGATCATGACCTGAGCTAAAGTCTCAACCACTGAGCCACTCAGACATCCCAGAGAAAGACTTTTGAAACAGCATCTATGTGTATGGTAGTATTGAGAACAAATGCTGATCAAAGTTGTGCAGGGAATAGATACTGGAAAGAGTAAAACTACTTGGGTTGAGTCAGACGACCTGGAGGCTCTATTTTGTGGAAGTTTGTGTCTCAGAGGAGGCTTGAAATTTTAAGCATAGGATAGTCATCTGCAAAATAAGAATGAATTCATATAGTATACATATCTCTTATAATTTATGAGACATGCAAAGTCTGTATGTGAAAGTTACTTTCTATAAATTTTAAAGGATGATATAAAGAGAAGCCATTCTTACTATTACTCAATAAAAATTTCTACAATGAATTTTTCCCTCTATGGGCTTATTTAATTTCTAAGATGATTAATATCTTTGTCACAGACATTGGGATTAACCATGATGAAAATAACAGAACTTTCTTTATTTCTAAACAAACAGTTCTAAGCCCATATTTAGTACAAGGTATTGTCCTAAGTCCAGAGGATAAAAAGAATGAGTATGTCAAATGTGTTTTGCAGTTCAGTTATTTTTATCATCTGTACGTAGTTACATTTAGCTTCTATACAGAAAAATTGTGACTTGCGGTACTTCCTTTTAAGGTGAAATTTTTGACCTTTAATTAATCTGCACATTATGGTAAGAAGTTTGACTCTTTTTTTTTTTAGAAGTTTGACTTTTAAGTAAATAATTTAGCTATATAGATAGTTGAAGATAGACATAGATGTAGACACAGATATGAATAGAGATAGATGGCTTGCTTGATCATAGTCCTTTAGGAATGACATTACTATATTACCCTCTAGGCTGAACTGCTCCACACATTCATGGAACAACACAATCCAAATGAAATACTATTTAACAAATATAAAATCCTTTTAAAAATTGTGCTTATATTATACATTTTTAGATAGAAACTTATTTTTAATCAATATTCTTATTTTTAAACTACACAGTTTAAATGACAGATAATGCAAATAACTGGGTGTTTCATATAGTGATCAGGGTAGAAAAAACAAACCCCCAAACCCAAACCAAACTTAAAGCCTTTACAGAGGATATAATGGGCCATTTTGGAACTTTTTACCCTCTTTTTACACAGAACACATGACTAAATTTCTCATGAATTCTAGAATGATGCTAATAGAGTTTCTTAAAAAATTGCAATGCAAGCAACGTTTTAGAAAATCTATGCTTTCGATTTGTCAGTGAGAATGGTCAGAGCTTCCTGATGTTGCATTATTTCCACATGAGTTCTGAAATGTTTATATTTTTGTTTTTATTTCATTTAATTTTATTCTATTGTATTTATTCATTTAAATCACCAATGACTCAGAACATACCAGTACAGGAATGCAGTTTAGAACAACACTACTAGCCTTTCTTTACACCAGTTTCAACTAGTCTCCAAAATGGAGTCCCTTTTCCTTTTTCCATTGTTTCTATTTCACCCATTGAATTCCCAACAGAAAAGACAAAGTATATACTATGTCCTTTCTAGTCAAAATGGTGGAATCTCACTTGGACGTTAAATTTTTGAATTCAGAAAATAATTATTGAGAACCACTTTATTTAGGACAATGTTAAAAACATTGAATGAGTTGAATTGTGTCCCCCAGAAAATATATGGTGAAGTCCTTACCTTCATTACCTCAGACAGAATGTGACCTTCTTTGGAAACAGGGTAATGTAATTATTTAAGACAGAGTCATTCAGGTGAGTCATAATCCATATAACTGGTGTCCTTATAAAATGGGGGAAACTTGAGCATACAGACACAGGGAGATGCCATGTACAGATGAAGGATGAGATTGGAGGGATGATTTTATAAGCCAAAGAATAGCAAGGATTTCCCTTCATCATCAGAAACTAAGAATGAGGCTTAGAAGAAACTTCCTTTGAGTTCTCAGAAGGAAGCAATCTTGCTGACCCGGTGATTTTGGAATTTTAACCTTTAGAAATATGAGACAATGAGAAAAAATAAGTATGAGACAAAATATTTCTATTGTTTTAAAACATCAGTTTGTGGTTCTTGGTGTCATAGCTCTAGGAAACTAATAAGAATTTTGGTACCAAAAAGCAAGGTTCTGTTGTAATAACTAAAAATATAGAAGTGGTTTTGGAATTGGGTATTAGGCAAAGACTAGAAGAGTTTCAAAGTACATGATAGAAAATGTTTAGTTGCTTTGAAAAGACTGTGGGTAATAATATGAATGTTAATGTCAGTTCTGAGAGCTCAGAGATATGTAGAGGAAGCTTATCATCTCTAATGCATAAACATATGCATATCATTGTCTGGATGCATATATCACCATGAACAGATTGTTGCTAGAAATATGAATGTTAAAGATGCTTCTGATAAAATTTCAGAAACAAAGAAAATATTATTGGACATTGGAGGAAAGGTGATCTTTGTTATAAAGTGGCAGAGACTTGACTTCTGTGTTCTGGTGTTCATTGGTAGAAAGTAGAACTTTTAAGTGAAGTACTTGGATATGTAGTTGAGATTTCCAAGTGAAGCGTGGAAGGTAAAACTTGGTTTTTTGGTCCTGCCCATAGTAAAATGCAAGAAAAAAGAGATAAACTAAAAAAAACAAAGAAGGGATTGGTAAGCTAAAGAACGATCACTTAATGATTAGGAGAATTTTTAGCCTATCTACGTAGCTTGCTCTGGACACAGGGCCAAGGGTACAAATGAACAATGATTTGTTAAAGAGCTTAGGTGGGATTCGTAGATCCAAAAACCTTTTCAGCAAAAGCCAGGAATAGAGCTACGGTTTTCCAGGAAGGATCTATAGAGAACACTTGTATCTAGTAGTGTGAATTCCTTTGACATCCCACAGATGACTCACAAGGTTATTGAAAATGTTATAACAGCATCAACCCTGCCATCCTGGACTGTAAACAACAGAGACTTGGCAAAATGGAGGAAGAGTGACTCCCCAGGCAGAGCCCTGGAATAGAGACCTAGGCCCACTGTATCTCCTGGCTTCTAGAGGGTGAAGCCAATGCCCAGGACTGAGGGATTGAGGCCACGCTGTAGGCTCAGAGGACAGAGCATCAGACCATAGAAAATTATTCTCAGGCCTTGAAATCTAATGGAATTTGATCTGCTTGATTTTTCTCAGGCCTTGAAATCTAATGGAATTTGATCTGCTTGATTTTGGACTTTCTGGGAAATTTTGGCCTCTTTGACCTTTTGTTCCTTTTAGAATTTTTTTTTTGTTTGTTTTTTGAATAAGAATATTCGTCCTTTGTCTTTTCTACCATTGCATTTTAGAAAGTAGATAACTTGTCTGGTTTCAAAGATTTGCAAACATAGAGGAATTTTACTCTGGAATAAGTCACACCCTGTGTCCCCTATAACTGATTTAGGCGAATTAGATAATGAGATTTGGAACTTTGAGTCGATGATATTTAGAAGAGATTTTGGATTTAGGGTTGATCATAGAACAGGTTAACACTTCGGGAGATATTAGGATGGATGAATCTATTTTGCATGTAGGAAGTACATGAGTTTTGGGAAACCAGAAGGAAGACTATCATGGGTTGACTTGTGTTGCCTAAAAACATGTGTTGAAGTCCTTACCCCGATTACCTCAGAATGTGACCTTATTTGGCAGATGTAATTAATTAAATTAAAATGGGGCCATTAGGGTGGGCCCTCATTCAAAATGACTGGTGTCCTTCTAAGAAGTGAGAAATTTGGATACAGACACAAGGAGAATGCCTTGTGAAGATGGAGGCAGGATTGGAGTGATGAATTTACAAAGCAAGGAATACCAAAGATTTTTGGCCATCACCAGGAGCTAGGGGAAGGGCAAATAAGAGAGTCTTCCTCAGAGGACTCAGAAAGAATCAACCCTGGCAATACCTTGATTTCAAACTTTTAGTCTCTAAAACTATGTGGAGGAATTGGCCTATGTAAAAGACACATTTAATAATCCGATGAATAATTTATGGTAGAATTTAACAATTACATAATTTAGAATTAACAGTTATTGTCCCAAAAGAAGTAATGAACATCTATGTAGATGTTGGATCACTCACATAAGACTAAAATGATCAAGAAAATTAATCTGGAAAAACGACTGTCGGAGATCTGCAGGATGTGTTCTTCACTTAATTTTTAAGATATATTTAATTGTCATATGCATATATTACTGCAAAGTATACTGATTTTAAGTATGGAGTCTAGTAAATTTTTTGAATTAAGTTTTATTGATGTCATTGTAGATTCACATGCAGTTGCAAAATATAATACAAAGAGATACCTTATACACTTCATCCAGTTTTGCCTGAATGTAACATTTTATAAAACTGTAATATCATAACCAAATTATTGGCACAATCCAATGATCATATTCACTTTTCATTGGTTTTAATTACACTCGTGTGTGTGTGTGTGTGTGTGCGCGCGCGCGTGTATTATGCTCTGTACAATTTATCATTTGGGTAGTCATGATCCTGAACACTTCCAAAACCACAAAAATCCCTTGTGTAAACATTAGTATCACTTTCCCATTCACCCCATCTGTAATCTATCACTAATCGGTCATTCTTATCTAAATTCTGCCATTTGAATGCTATTTAGATGGAATCTCATTCAATACGACTTATAGTTGTTGTTGTTTTCTTCAGAACAATTCTCTCAAGATTCAGGTAATGCTTGGCTTATGTCAGTGTATCTACATAATTCCTTTGTATTACTCAGCAGTATTCCATAATATCTATCTATATCTATATGTCTGTCTACCACAGTTTGTTTATTGACCTGTTTAAGGACATCTACAATGTTTCCAGTTTGGGAATACCACAAATGGAGCAACTATAAACATTAGTATACAGGTATTTGTGTAAACATAACTTTTCTTCTTTCTGGAATGAATACCCAAGTATGCAGTCGCTAGGTCATGTGGCAGTTGCATCTCAAAGTCAGCTATTAGCAACCTTAATAATATCTATAACTTTAATTCCCTCTGCCATGCAATCCAACATATTCACAAATTCTGGGAATATGATGTAAACATCTTTGAGGGGCACTATTCTCCTCTGTTTTGTCTATTTTTCTCTCTCTTTTAAAAAATATTTTATTTTATTCATTAATTTATTATTATTAATTTCATTTTATTCATTAATTTATTTTAAAATATTTTATTTATTCATGAGAGACACAGAGAGAGAGACAGAGACCTAGGCAGAGGGAGAAGGAGGCTCCCTGCAGGAGCCTGATGTGGGACTGATCCCGGGATCATGACCTGAGCTGAAGGCAGCCGCCCAACAGCTGAGCCACCCAGGAGTCCCGATTTTGTCTGTTTCTCAAGAAAGCATTTCATTTTTTATAAAAGATTTATTGATTTGAGAGTGAGAGAGTGCAAGAGTGAGTGCAGGCTGTCGGGGCAGGGGGAGAGGGTGAGAGGATCTCAAGCAGACAGCCCTGAGCGTGGAGCCTGATGCAGGGCTCAAGATCTCACTATCCTGAGATCACAACCTGAGCCAAAACCAAGTTGGTTGCTCAACCGACTGTACCACCCAGGTGCCCCAACTTTGCTGCAGTTGTAGTACAGATACATTAATTTGATAATAAATGACGTATTTACTACGTTGAGTATTCCAATCCATGAACATGGCCACCCTATTTATTTGAATATTTCTAAAGTTCCCTTTTTAAGCATTTTGTTAAACAGGTACTGTATACATTTCAAGTAATACCTAAATGTTTCACTTCACTTGGAGCAATTGCAATGGCATTGTGTTTTTGTTTTTGTTTTTAATTTTGGTTTCCACTTGTTCATTGCTAGTACACAGAAATGCAATTTCCAAAAAAATAACAGCTTTATTGGAATGTAACTCACAAAATATAAAATTCACACTTCAAACTATACAGTTCAGTGGGTATTAATATGTTCATAGAGTTACATAACTATTACCACTATGTAATGTTAGAACACTTTTATCATCCCCAAAGGAATCCCACACCCTTTAAACAGTTAATCCCTGCTCCCACCCCTACTCACAACATATGGCAACCACTAATAGGTTTTTGTATCTCTGGATTTTTCCCAGTCTGGAAATTTCATATAAAATGAATCATACAATATATGCTTTTTTTGTATTGCATTTTTTACATCATGTTGTCAGGGCTCAACCATGGTATAATATAGATTAATATTTCATTTCTTCTTATTCAAATAATATTTCATTCAATGTATCACAGTGGGGCCATTCACGTGCTGATAGACATATTTCCGACTAGGAATAATACTGCTAGGAAAAATTGTTTACCAGTGTTTGTCTTGACATATATTTTTACTTTTCTTGAGCATATAACTGGATCACATTGTAACTCTATGTTTAACTCTTTTATTGTCAAATCAAAAAGAGGATTTCTTTTTTCTAATGGAAGTGTTTTGACTTTATTCATGCTTTTTATGAATCTATTGAGTTGATAATATGGTTTTCCCTTTCATTCTTTCAGTATGGTTTATTATACTACCCTATTTTCAAATGTTAAATTGACCTTGAAATCTGGGAACAAACCCTGCTTGATCATGACATATTATTCTTTTTATATATTGTGGGATTATTTTACATTGTATTTTCTCAAGCATTTCTGGATGTATGCTTATGAGTGATATTGGTCTATAATAATCTTTTTCTAAATTAACTTTTTCAGATTTTGATTTATGGTCTTGTAAAATGAGATTCTTTCTTCTATATTATCTGAATGAGTTCCTGTAAGTTAGTGTTATTTCTTCTTGTGTGTACTTGTCAGAATGTACTAGCAGTTATTTAAAACTTTTTTAATGGAGAATTTTGAAATTTGTACATTAAATTTATTTAATTTGGGGGCATTATATTTTTATATCTTATTATTTCAGTTTGATGGTTTTGCTTTAACATAAATTTGTCCATCTCAGTTGTCTCATTTTTTGAGGAAAAATGTTAATAATATATGTTATTTATTTTTTCAGTGTCTGTAGAACCTTCACTTTTGTCTTTGATATTGATGCTGGGAATTATGTTTTCTTTTTTTCTAATCAGGCTTGCTAAGAGTTACTGTTTTTAAAAGACCTTGTGAAGACATGCTTTTGTCTTTGGAGATTGTCATTATTTGCTTATTTCCTCTTTCATGGTTTATTCTTGCATATTTATTATTTGCATTTTTACTAACAGGGAGTTAATTTGTTCTACTTTGAGGGTTGGATTTTAAACATTTGTTTAATTTAAATTCAAGTCACCTTTGCTTTTTAAATAATTGAAGATAATTTTAATCCCCTATCTCCAATAGGGTCCCAAACTAAATACTTTAAGTCTGTTAGAGCTCTGATTTGAGTCTACCAGACTTGGAAATTGTGAGATCACTTGTATATAAGACCTCCAGCATACTATTATCAAGACTGGAAATTTAAATGCACACAAGGACCTCCTTTTGCCAAGGGTCCCAGATTCAGAACACCTGGCTACACAACCACTTAGTAAGATGAAATGTGATATAGGCTACATTAGCATGGATTTGGTGAAAGAATTTAATGTCATAATTGAAGCTGTATTCTTGCTAATCAATTTTGGATTTACCTGTGCCATCATGTTAGGAATTGGGTAGGCAACAACGAGGAAGTTAAGAGTTAAATTTCCCTGGCAGGATTTAGTAATTATAGATATTGATTACTTTAAAACATCATTGAGCTGACAGGATAAGAAAAGCCCACTTGTCTCACGTTTGGTCCCTTTATTTCTCACAAGATGGATGAGTTAATAAACAGGGAGCAAGCACTCCCATAAATTCAGCATCTGTAATATTTGTCACCTTCGGAATTACTTGGATGAGAGGAACATCCTTTATATGAATCCACGGGAGAGGACTAGCAGACTTTCCCTAGAATCTGTATTCCACACTGTGATTAATACTATGTTGATGTTTAAAAAAAGACAGTATCATTAGGCAAAATTCAGTGAGAAAGATCCATGTTTCCCAAACGTGCATCCCAAACATACTAAGGATCTTTGCACAGGCTATGTGTTGCTCTGTAGCATGGTTTTGTTACTTCTTATTCTTAGTAGCATAGTTTATGAGTAAGAAGTTGGATGGCGTATTATAGACCCAGATACCGACAATTTCTTGCTAGGAAGCCTAACATACTTTGTCTCCAACTTAGAAATGGATATTTTTATTTTTTATTTTTTTCTAATGGATATTTTTAATGTTAACATAAATATCAACTATTTAAATTCCCTCACTTTAAAATGGAGGGAACTGAGACTCAAAGAGGACATTGGACTTTTCCAAGGCTATGTGAATGAATATTCAATAGCAGAGCCTCCTAAATACTCCCATCCAAGTGTAGAGGAATTAAGCTTATTTAGTAAATCATGGAGGGTCTATTTAGACATTACATGGCCCACTTTTTCTTTTCTATTTTATAAAAATGTGGTAATTATACGTATCTAAATTTGATTTAGTCTGTGAATGAAGCACTTTTTTTTTTAAGGAAGTAAATGTCCATGCTTCATCACATTTCGAATTGAAAATTTTGAAAAATACGTAGAAGACATAAGGAGGGTTTGGTCTTCTAAAATGTGTGCTGAGTTCATAGAAATCTTAATGTAGATAAAAAAATGAATATTGTTCAAGTGATACAAGTTTTTTAAATAACAAAAACCAGAATTATTAGCCTCTAATTATGCCCATCATAAAGTGGACTGATTGAGCATTTAAACCTAAATATTTATTCTACAAGATTTGGCATATTATTGACTTCTTGTTTACTTGACGCATGTCTAGAGTCTTTTTTTTTTACGATAGTCACAGAGAGAGAGAGAGAGGCAGAGACATGGGCAGAGGGAGAAGCAGGCTCCATGCAGGGAGCCCGACGTGGGATTCGATCCTGGGTCTCCAGGATCGCGCCCTGGGCCAAAGGCAGGCGCCAAACCGCTGCGCCACCCAGGGATCCCCTAGAGTCTTTTTTTTCAAGTCAGATTATTGTAAAACCAGATTTCCAGACATACTTAATATGGAGCTTTATGGTTCCATTTGATTGGTCATTGGTGAAATCCTTTGGGAGTCAGTGAGCATGGCAATCAATGTCAATCTTTATTACCAGAATGACTGTTAAGAGTAGTGGACATGTGTAATGGCAGGAGTTTTGTGCAGTGTGTATTTTTACTATTTTGTAATTTGAGATTTTATTATCCCTTTTTAAGAAGAGGCCTGAAGGGTAAACATAGTTACTTTAGTGTCTACATAATTCTAATTTAATTGGTCAATATTTGTCATAAAAATAATCAAATTTTAGTTATTA
Organism: Vulpes vulpes; assembly: GCF_048418805.1. Lineage (NCBI taxonomy): Eukaryota > Metazoa > Chordata > Mammalia > Carnivora > Canidae > Vulpes > Vulpes vulpes. The sequence continues at coordinate 53,603,920 of NC_132793.1, forward strand.
GAATGCCTCATCAAATGTAAAAGTGGAAAGTCATGACTTCATTTAAAGGCAATTTTTTGGTCTCCCCCAGTATCTCTTTCTGACTTGCTTAGGTTAGAAATACTCAGTACAGAGAGAAGAGGTATGATCAGCGTCTTCTTTCTACTGTGTTCCTTTGTCACCCTTTCCTCTACTGTGCTTCTGACTCTTCCAAAATCTCACATAGGAAATAGACAGAGAGGAGAATTAACATAAAGGAACAAATAAGTTCTTTTCTAAGTAGTCAAGGAAATATGGGATTTTGTGAATGTTTAAAGATAGCTTTTCACTTTTTATGACTACATTTGTTAATAAACAAGACTAAAACCAAAAAATCCAGTTTTAAGAAACTAAAAAAAAGGTGATCATACTCTGCACTGAGACAAGAGATATTTATAAGATCAAACCAACAGAAATTTGAAGTTGATAAATGGGAAGTATGCTTTTTAGGAATCTGGCTTTTGTGACTGGATTATTTCTGGAAGTGTAAATTGTGGCATATATGGAAAGAAAAAAACTGGATAATGAGGCATTTTCTTAGGTATTTTATTTTTCTGGTGATTCTGACCACCAGAATAATAAGCATAGTATGTGCTTGACTTCTCCCTTGGCAACACATACATCTGTTTAAGTAGTTAGAGGTGGGTGGGAAAGGGGGTTTGTTGTAATAAATAAGAAAGAAAAAATAATTACATGGAATAAATGGATTCACATTAATAGGATGAGAACTTGGAAGAGTAGGTTTATTATGAATTGTTGAGTGAGGAAGTGTTTCTCATTTGTATGGCCTTGTACCTTTTACACTTTCCCTGAGTAACTTCTGTATCCTGAAATGCTATTTTCTTCTTCATTGCTGTGGAGCTGGACTAGGTGAAGATGGAGGGCAGTGGTAGGGATGTTACTTTTCCTTGGCTCTTTCTAATGGGAGAGACAACTGCTACACTGAGGCCAAAATGACATCTATTCCCTTATTAGGCAGATATATGAATGTAGTGATGGTAACATCCCTTGTATGTCTTCATCAGCATAAGCAATTACATTACAACTAGTTCATACTCACACTTCTATAGGTCACAAGAAAAATTTTAATTCATTTTATATTGCCTAAATAATTCAGTTATTAAATTAACGTTAAAGAAAATCAGCTTTAATTTTATTTACTTAAAAAAAATCTTGGCTTCAACATAAATGATTGTATTCTTGAAATGTGGTTATTTATGTACTAGTCATAGTTTATTCTTTCTATTATATATCAAAATACATTGACAGCTCTTAAAAGTTTTAAATATCCCTCTGTGTGCCTCTGAAATCATCTTATGTACCCATCCTTTGAAACAGTATTCTAGTTTGGAAGAGATGACCATTAAGCTTCCTTACAGCCACAAGATTTCACAGTTTTTTAAAATTTACATTATATATGTACTCCTATTTGTACATTTTATGTATTCATATTTTCATATTTATGAGCATAATTATGTATGGCATATGTGATATTGGTGATTAATATTTAGGTCTGAGCATGGTTGCCACTGTAACAGTGTTGGTAATAAAAATATATCTATTTCCTCTCATATAAACTGGTATAAAACTAGCTTGGCAACACTTCACTGCTTTATAAATTAAGCCCAGTGGGTATTGCTGCTTTAAGCAATGTCTTCACGGGGTAAGATATATTGTAGTCAAAGTTTGTTAACCCTTAAGAAAATAAATTTACTCACCAATAGTTTCAACTGTTTTTTTTTTTTTTTTTTGGTTGTAGGGTCTTTGAAGATCGGCTGCTTCCCATCTTCCAGCCTTATCTCTCTCTCACTTCTACTTGATATTACAGATATGCGTGTTTGCTCTGAATTTTCTACACCTTCACTTGGTTTTAATTCTCATTATCTTTCCATTTGGCTGAAAATATCCCATGCACTCATATGCCCAATTCCCACTCGTTCCACAGTGGGATACCTCTCAAACTATCTTCTAAGCAGCCAAGCTATGTGTTGTACCAAAGGTACTAAATGTAGGAAACAATGCACTAAATGTCACTAGGTATTTCCAAATCTCTGTCTGCTTTCCCTTTTGTAACAAGTAACCCACTTGTAATTGTTCAATGTCTATTTCACTGGATGTTTTATTGACCATATTTTGGTTTACATTCTGTGACCTTAACATATGTACAGATTTTTATACCATCATCACAATCAAGATAACAAAAGTCCTTGCTGTCCAAAGAACTTCTTGCTATTTCTAGAGAATCCTGCAACTACTGATTTCTTCTTCAGAGCTACCATTTCTATTTGAGAATGATGTATGAATGGAGTCAGTCCAGTATATACATTTTTGAAACAGGCTTCTTTCACTTAGGATAGCGCTTTTGAGATTCATCTGTGTCATTGCATGTATTGAGAGGTCATTCCATTTTTATTGCTCAGTATTATTGTGTAAAATGGTTGTAGCACAATTTGTTCATTCACCTATGGAAGGACAGTAGGGTTGTTTTTCAGTTTTAGTAGTGACTAATAGCGTTGTTGTTGCTTTCCCTACTGTCAATACCCAGGAGTGTGATTACTGGGTCATACGGTAGACACATGTTTAACTCTCTAAGAGACTGCCAAATGGTTTTCCAGGGTGGGCTTGCTGTGTTGCCCTCCTACCAGTCCAGCATAAGAGTTCCTCTCAACTCTTTGGTAGTCTTGCTGTCTTCAACATTAGCCATTCCAGCAGGTACACAGTGGTATGTCAATGTGGCTTAATTTTGCATTTTCCTCACGACTGAGGATGTCACATATCTTTTTATGTGTTTAGTTGCCATATATATATCCTATTTGATAAAGTCCCCCCCTCCCTTTTTTTAAAAACTGGGTTGTTTCTGTTCTTACTCTTTAGTCTTGAGAGTTCTTTAAATTATTTGAATATAAATTCTTTGCGGGATATATGCTATACAAATAGTTTTCCCACTCTGTAGCTTCATATTTTCATTTTCTTAGGAAACGTCTATGTCAAAGCAAAACTTTGGAGCATTTAAATAAACTTTTTACTGTAGAATAGTTTTAGATTTCAAAAAAATTTACGAATATATTAGGGAGAATCCATATATATCTGGCCTACAGTTTTCTCTGCCATTAACAGCTTATGCTAATATAGTACATTTGTCAAAATTAATGAACCAATATTGATACTTTCTTAACTAAAGCACATACTTTATTCAGGTATTATTAGCTTTTCCTTTTTTTTCCTTCTTCTTTTGCTCTTCTAAAATCTCATCGAAGACACCACCTTATATTTAGCTGTCTTCTTAGGCTCTCTTGGTTGATGGTTTCTTAGAATCTCATTGATTTTGATATCCATAACAGTTTTGAAGGTACTGGTCACATATCTCATAGAATACCCTTCATTTGGGATTCTTCTGAACTTTTATCATGATTACACTAAGATTATTGGTTTTGAGTAGGAAAACTAGAGGTAAAGTATCATTCCCATCATATCACAAGAGCACACATTATCAACTTGAGTTATTTTCATATTAACATGGAGCAACTAGCTGAGATATTGTTTATCTGGTTCCTCTTATGTAAAGTTATTCTTTTACCTTCTTTACTACTGTACCTTTGGGAAAATGTCACTATATGCAGTCCACATTCAAGGAGTGGGTAGTTTCATCCGACCTCATTGAGGGCAAAATATCTACATATATTATTTGGAAGTCTTCTGCATGGAATATTTGTCTATTCTCCTTTATGCTTGTATTTATCTGTATAATTATCTATCAGTATAGACTGCTAGATATTTATTTTACACCTAGAGCTTTAAACCAACACTTTATTTATTTTCTAGGTCAAATTGTTCACTTTGGCCAATGGGTGCTCTTTAATTTGGCTCCGATGTCCTTTTAACACATACCCATCATTTGGGGATTTAGCAATGATTATAAAATAAAAAAGTTCTGCCTGACTATGTTCTTTCAGGTTCTTTTTTCCCCTTTCCCTAATTATAATACAGTGGTCAGTGTGTGCCAAGGATAGTGGCCATTTGCATCCATTTACTCAAATTTTTATTCCATTTCATAGATGAGGACACATAATAAAGTAAGGCAGAGAAAGAACAGTGTGCCCAAATGCATTTCAAAAGGTTAGCAGGTGATTGCATTGATAGTAGTAGTGAAGTAATGGCTAGGATGAAAAGTAAGGGAGGATGGATTTTGACGTGGTGCACGAGAAGTGTCTAATATGTTCTTGCTGACCAACATCGTATATTCATTTCCTATACTTGTTTAGACCCCATATACTTCTCTCCATTCTCATTAACATGATTTAATCCTCTATTGTTTCTCTCTTGAATTCTGGAAGAGCCTATAACTGGTATTTCTACTTTTAGTCTCATCATTCTTTTTTTTATTTTCTAAGATTTTGTTTATCTATTCATGAGAGACACAGAGAGAGAGAGAGGCAGAGACACAGACAGAGGGAGAAGCAGGCTCCATGCAGGGAGTCTGACGTGGGATTTGATCCTGGGTCTCCAGGATCAGGCCCTGGGCCGAAGGCAGCATCAAACCTCTGAGTCACCCGGGCTGCCCTAGTCTCATCATTCTTAAGTCCCTTCTCTATCAGAGAATATTCCAAAGGCACATTTAATTCTGAGAGGCAGTTGGGTATTATGTAATATTATAGACTTTGGAAAAAGGTTGGTATTGGTTTAAATTCATCTAGTCCCTCTTGAGGAAATTGTTAATCTTTTCTGAGCTTTCCCTTCCTTAGGTGGACATATTGGCTAAGCATAGGGTCACTGCAAATATTATAAAAATACCTAGTATCAATGTTATTACTGACTGCCTTCTGTGGGAGAAACATGGTTTAATATATGTTTTGTGGATTCAGATTGCCTACGTGAATGGTAATCAAGAAACTATCATAATCCTATCCTCGATTTTGTATTCAGACATTCAGACCTATCTTTAGGTCTATCACTTTCTTTGTCTTCTGTGATTCCCTCCCTCTCTGTTACACACACACACACACACACACACACAGAAATGGATACACAATGGCACACACAGAGTTAAGACAATATATTTTTTTATCCCAAAAAATGCGGCAGGCTGTATTATTGTTCTTTTCATACATGCTCATTCCTTTGTCTGAAGAGTCTCATGACCCTTTCAAGGCTGAATAGTGCCTAGTATTTATTTAATATTCCTATATGAAATGTTTCTCCCTCCAAAGAATCTTTTCTAACCTTCACTCAAATACTGTGTTCCCATATTCTATTATCAGAGCATATGTCACTCTGTATTACGTTCTTTCATATGTCAGATTGCCCTTTAGGCGATAAGCCTCTTGAAGTCAAAGACTATGTTTTTCATATATGCTCCTCTATAGTTAAGATACCCTATTGAAACCTACAATTATTATTTGTATTTGAGAATTTTAAAAATCAAACTGTATAATGCATTATGCAAATGCATTGTACATAAGCAATTACAGAAAATGTAGCATGTTTTCACTAATTTTTCAAAAAAATAACAATAAATGAACTGATGTAAATGTTCATCCTCTAAATATTTCAGAAAAATATTTTAATCTGAATTTATAAAATCATATTATCAAAAAACCCACTTTTTTCCCATTTGGTAAGATAGCAGCCAAAAAATGCTTTCCTATATCCAACTTCTCACCTGTTTTCCTATTTAGAAACCTAGAATTCTATACAGAATTTAGAATAAATCAGGAATTCTACAAAATTTCAGTTATTCATATTTTAAATACTAATCAAACCAATGGTTATATAAATTCAGCTTAAATTTGAGTACCTTATGGTTCATGAAGGGATATGAGAAGAATACAAAGTCCGTTTTTTACTCAACCTAAAGTTCATTTGACTGAAATAACTTGATTTCATGTCTTCATTTTAAGAATTTGTGTCAGAAAGAATATGTGTATGCATGCACACATATCTCTTTGGTTAATTTCATTGTTACTTTGACTACTTTTGGTTTGATATTCAGTAAGTAGCCTTATTTGAACAAATTAATGCTAATTTCTACAGAAAGGATGATAGAATTCAAAGGGTGAGTGACCTGTTATGAACTTTTTCATAATTACTTATACATTGAATTCGTAAAAAGTGAAACCAACCTGGGAGATATTAGTCTTTATAATACAATTAAAATCACCATTTAAAAAAAGCTTCAGATTTGTCTGAGGAATGCAACAAATATTAGGATAAAATATTATTAGAGAAGCTAACAGGGGATCATGTTAATAAATATGCTAATTATATTCCAATGACTTTAGAAAAAAAAAGTACCCTTGGTACTGGAATTCAAAATAAGGAATTAATTTAAAAGTATGCCATAACTAATACAAATATGTACCATCACTAACTGCCTAGACTTATGGTAAAATTCTCTATGGAACAGGGAATAAGGGTTCAAATCATTTAAACAAACCTCAATTCGTAGTGAACTAAATCTTCAATAGTAAATGAGAGGAAAATATATATTTTTTGTAATGAACATATATTCAACTATGAGACCTTTCCTAAAGGGACTATTGCCTCCCTCTCACTTTAATACATCATTAAGCCTAAACCTCTCATTTCTGGTTAGTGTAAAGATCTGATCCCAGAATGAAATAGATGAATTAATCACTATTTCAAATCCAGTTTGGAACTTACCCAATTTGACATGTTTATGTTATTTCATTTTTTTCTTTTGTTTCCCCAGAAGAGTCAAGATTGTATATGAAAAATATATGAAATTATGTTGCCAAGTTGAAATAGGGAGTTAATTTTGTAATTTAAATGATAGAAATGACTTCCAAATTAGTGAAACTGTATTATGAAATAAATTTCATTAAAAATTTATTTAATAATCTTGTCTCTTTAATTAGTTATATGGAGTACATAGTTAATATATGTGGTATTTATATTTTCAGATAAATTTCATTTTAATGTTTTGACAACATATTAGAAAATTTGTCACTAATAAAATGAATGAACAAATTATTGCAACTTGTTCAACAATTTTATTTAAAAGAAACTTCTCAATCTAGGTAAATTATTCCATAATAATAGTAGTTGGCCTTATTGAACTCTCTCTTCACTGAGTGATTAATGTTTCTTTGAAAATCTGGAACAAGTAATTATATAAAACCAGTACAACTTTTGCTTGTCAATAATGTTTTATTTTGGAATTTTTTACTATTATATAAAATTTATTCCCCACAATAAAAAGTAAAAATAACTGATATTAAAACAATTCTTAATTTAAAATTAGGATATACTTCTAGTATAACATCTAATTCTTATTCATAATGAGTAGTTAGTAATGCACAAATTATAATCTACATGTAAATTTTATTTATTCCACATACCAGTGTCCAAGCTGGCAGAGTAAAGTGGATTTGTGTCAGAACTGCAAGAGTGTGAATTGGGATGACTTTTGAGACATTTATAGGTTTGTTTGAGAATTAAAAAAAAATCAAACTGCATCATACATTATGTAAATGCATTGCACATAAGCAATTACAGAAAAACTAGCATGCTTTCACTAATTTTTCAAAATATAAGGAAAAAATGGGAATGTATTGGATGTGAGACATGATACGTGAACATAGTTTTTCAAAATAGTTGGCTAAAAATATCAAATTTATACTTGGAATTATTCAAGAAAATATGATATTCAATAAAATCTCACCAATATGTATAGAAGTCCTATTTGGTTAAAAGTGCTCAAAGGGGGCCACCTAGATGGCTCAGTTGGTTAAGCGTCTGCTTTCAGCTCAGGTCATGATCTGAGAACCCCTCATCAGGCTCTCTGCTTTCCTGCTTCTCCCTCTGCCTCTCACTCTGCTCTTGCTTTCTCGTTCTCTCTCTCTCTCTCTCAAATAAATAAAATCCTTAAAAGAAATAGTACTCAAAAGATTACTGGAAAAAAAATACTTGCTTTGAATACACACACACACACACACACACAGAAGCATTTAACACACTCTCCTTTACATGATCCAATAATATTCTATTTTTTTATTGTCCTAGTTGTAATGATTCCGAGTCTCCTAGTCTCCTAAATCTGTCCTGTGTGGAGTTTACTTCTAATAACAAGATGAAGAATTTCAGATGTGATTACATTGTTGAAGTAGTCATGATAATTACTGATTCACAGAGAGGGAATTGAAATTTCTGGCCAGTCTATCAAATGACTCTTTCCTCCTCTATCTTTGCTGCTGTCAGGATCCCATGATTTTTCTGCTAGGAGTCAGCTCCCCACACAAGATACTGCTAAATGGAAGAAGCATCTCTATAGATCCTGACTAATGAAAAAAGAGTCACACTCGCTGAGATCTTATCCACCAACAGAAACCATTATTCTTGCTAATTCTTAGGTACGTGCAATTCTTAAGTAACATTTCAAGCTTCTGGGGTCGGAGAAAGACTTTTCCCAGTGTTCCTGTCACAGTAAGTGTTCCATATTGAAGCTAGCTGACATTACAGTTCTCTTTCTATAAAGCTCTTTGGGTTTGCCTCCATGAGAGCCCATCATTCTTACCCAAATAATGTCTTTGATGCTGAGTGAGGAGCCTTGAATGCTGGAGTGAGGCCTACCCAACTGTTGAGCTCATGTCACTCTTATTAAAACTTTTCACTTGGGGCCTTTCGGATTCCCTTCTTTGAAGTGGCCTCACTCAGAGTCACCTCAGACATCAGGTATTTTAAATACTTTTAATTCACAGTAAAAAAGAAAAAAAAAAGGTAGGAGTACCAATATTTTTTTGACAGAGTAAGGCTCACTCCACTTCCTTCTACTTCCTGAACATAAAATCCTGCCTTCATACTTTGGGCAATAGTTCACAAATATACAACCAAAAGTAGAAATAAGGGCCACATTAGAGATTCCTGTATGAGTAGTTCTCAGGAACTTTAAGCTAAAACTAGAAATGGGTGGTCATTTTCCCCTATGCTTGGAATTGCTTGGAATTTAAGAAACAAATGATCATATTGAAAAAAGAAAAAAGAGAGAGGAAAACCAAGAAACAAACTCTTAACTATAGAGAACAAACAGATGATTATCAGAGGAGAGGTGGGCGGGGGTATGGGGTAAATAGGTGATGGGAATCAAGAAGTGCACTTGCTACAATGAGCATCTGATATTGTATGTAAATGTTGAATCACTATACTGTACACCTGAAACTAATATCACACTGTATATTAACTCACTTTAATTTGAAAAAAAAAGGTGGTCATTTTTGATGTTGTTTTCTTGACAATTAGTTTAATAATCATAATGAGAAATAAATAAAAAGTTCTATCTCTCAAAGGGCCCTGTTTTGTGTAGCAAAATATAATAAGTGATCAGTGTGTGCTAGTGACAGTGGTCAGTCGCATACCTTTCCTTCTTAGACTCCATTTTATAAGGGCAGAGATGTAACAAAGTAAGAAAAGGAAAACAAACAAGCCAAACAATCAAATTTGAAAAATCGGTAGAGGAGCTAACTAAACATTTCTCCAAAGAAGAAGTACCAATGGCCAGTGGGTAAAAGGTCCTCAACATGACTAATCATCAGAAAAATGCAAATCAAAACCACATCAGAGTATCATCTCATATTTGTTAGGATGGTGCTCATCAAGAAGACAAGAGAGACGTGTTGGTGAGGAAGTAGATGAATGAGAGCCCTTGTGGATTATTGGTGGAAATGTAAATTGGTGTAGTCACTATGGAAACAGTATGGAGATTCCTCAAAAAAAATAAAAATATAACTGCCCTATGATCCAACCACCCCACTTCTGGATATCTATTTGAAAGATATATAGGAAATATATCAGAGAGATCTCTATTCTCGTATTCATTTCAGCATTTTCACAATAGCCAAAATATGGAAACCTAGGTATCCATCAAGGATGAATGGATTAAAAAAATTGTTGCATATATATATACACACATATATACACACACACTATATTCACATACACACACACATGGAATATGATTCAGCCACTAGAAAGAAGGGATTCTGCCATTTGCAACAACAACCCAAATGAATCTGGGGGGCATTGTGCCAAGTGAAATAAACCAGTCAAGAGAAAAGCAAACACTGCATGGTATCACTTATGTGTGGAGTCTTAAAAAAAAAAAAGTCAAACTCATAGAAACAGAGTGGAAAAGTGGTTGCCAGGGGCTGGGGGTGAGCAATTGGCAAAAATTGGGGGGTTGGTAAAAGGCAAAAAAACAAACTATACCATTCATTAATCAAACATTAATTTTTTAAAAAAGTAAATGTATATCATTTTACTTTTTCTAAATCATACTAAGTTCATCATATTGATTATATATATTCACTTTGTGGCATGGTCAATATATCGCCAAATCGACTTTTGAAATCATTTAACATGGGACGCCTGGGTGGCTCAGTGGTTGAGCCTCTGCCTTTGGCTCAGGGCATGACCCCAGGGTCCCAGAACTGAGTCCCAATCAGGCTTCCCATAGAGAGCCTACTTCTCCCTCTGCCTGTGTCTTTGCCTCTCTGTCTCTGTCTCTCATGAATAAATAAATAAAATCTTTAGAAAAATAAAATAATTTAGCAGAAGGGTGCCTGGGGTGGCTCAGTTGGTTAAGACCTGTCATCTCAGCTCGGGTCTTGATCTCAGGGCCATGGCTTCAAGCCCCTTGTTGAGCTCCATGCTAGGCATGGTATCTACTAAAACAAAACAAAACAAAAAACAAAACAAAACAAAACACAACAAAACAAACAAAACAAAAGACCAAAAAAAAAAGCGCTTAACAACTTAACAGAAAAGAGAGTAATCATGATTCCATACAATCACATTGAAGATACATAGAACAGGTTGGAGGTTGAATTCATTTTATTTAATAGATCATTTAAATCTATTGTAGAAATGTTGATGTTATTTTCCTAGTGTCTAGACTAAGGGGTGGAAGAGCCTAAAGGATACTTTTGAAAATAGAATCAGATTACATTTCACAACATCAGACAAGAGGAGCTAGATCTGAGAATTTGTTTCTTGCTCTGGCATTTAAACCCAGCTGTGGCCTTTGAAAATGCTAAAATGTCTAAGTGTTATGTTGACTCAGTTGCTTTGCTGGACTCTGTTGCTTAAAGGGAATAGAAGTCTTAATGGGAAGCTACCAAAGTCATAATTCATATCTCGCTTTTATCAGCAGACTGTCAAGGTAGGAAGCACAGGCTTGAAAAATAAGTGTGTCGTGTCATCATCATAAAAGAAAGTTTTAGTTGCTGAACCTGAGGCTTTTGCACCCCACACATTCTATCAAGCGGTTCTGGTGGCCTTTTGATCTGTCACAAATAATAGCAACTTTTCTTAAAGTGGCCCCAACTGTTTTGAGGAAATTGTGTACAAGGACCACTCTTGCCAACAGGGTTTGTGTTTCCCTCTAACATCAACGTGAGGGAAAGGCAGCCGTGGTGGGAGCTGGCTACGTCGGAGACACCCCCGGTTGCTGATGAAAAAGCATGTTGTAGGCTTCAGCCTGGGAAAGTCAGGTAACAAAATTATGATCAGCCTTTTAAGCACAGAACTCAGGAAAGCAGAGCATACCCGTCTATACCAATATGATGCTTTATTTTACTAGAGCAGCTTTCAACCAGGGTTCTTTGAAAACACTTACTGGACAATATGTCAAGAGGCTCTCATTTCTCCTGTAGCTAAGCAGTAAGTTAAACACTACATGATGTTCATTAACTCTTTCAAAACAGGGGTGAAAACCCTTTCCGGTGTAGATGGCTCTCTCAAGGAGATAAATAAGGGAGAGTTTGGAAGAAGGTGGTCTGCCTTTGTTTTCCTTTCTTTGACTTCTACTCTAATGGAAGAAGAGAAGAATTGTCCATGTGAATCCCTGTGGGACATTTTTTTTCGATGTCGTAGAGTCTTGGTACTGGATTTGTTAATGCAGAGAAAACATACTGGGATGGGTTAGAAGGACTCTGGGGAAAAAAATTCTTATATCATGTACAGTACTCTTTAAGCATTCTGTAATTATCTTTTATTGAATTATCCCTCATAAACATACATGAATATAGGATTTATGCCGGTGAGAAGAATGGGGCTCCCTGCTCAATTCTCAGGGTTTTGTACTGGGCCAAGTGCATTGTAGGAGCTCAGATAAGATTTATTAAATGTTTGAAAAAATAACCTATGGTATTTTGGGTATGTTTTACCCGATTTTTGTCTTTAAATATTTTTATAGTTTCTATTTTATGTCATTTAGCTCAAACTCATGAATTAGCCTCACTTCCCAGAAGCTATTTTTTTTTTTTTACTTTCATTGCAGGAGAAACCCAAAGAATCAGTTATTCTATCTATAAATCCAGTAGTATCTTTCCTTAACAAAGCAAAACGTTAAGATATCTGTGGACCATTTTCTTGGAAAGACTGAGTAGAGGCTTTATTTAGTACAATCTCAAGTTTCTTACCAATCTAGATAATCATCCTCCATGTACCTGAGTAATCTACCAATTTTATGAATGTATTTAAAGCAATCGTCTCATGCATATCTTTGACTCTTTCTTAACTAAGTTGTAGACATCTGAAGGGATACTGAGTGTATCTTCACCTGCCAGATTATATCTTCTTAATTTACTTTTGTAAATCAATAATATTAATTATATCGGGTGGATTTATCCTTGTCACTTTGTTTCTTTCTTCAAATCAATTAATCTTTGTAGTTATCATTCCTACATTCAGTAAGAGAAAGATACTTGTCTGTGGCACTTATGCTCTCAGTTTAAATAAAATAATTTTACTTGATATCCACCTGGTATCTGATCTTCGAGGCCTTTAAAATGACGTCATTCTTTTGACAACTAAGTTTACTTTGTAGTTAGAGTCTCATTTCAAATAGTCAACATAGAGTGACTTTATATCAGTATTATTGCTTTTCATGCTTCAGGTTATAAATCATTTCTTTATAGCATATGACCATGGAGTTTATTTTAAACTTATTGATGGCAGTATAGTAAGCCTTAAAGTTAACTGTGTTAAGTGTGTAGAATGAAATCATTTGAGATTAGAGTTTTTCTGGGTGACACCTTCCTTAACTGTTTTGACTTGCACTTGTTAAAGGGATATAGACTCAGCAATAATGAAGAAACCTTGCTACTAATTCATAATATTCATTGTAGGTGACATTGACCTGTCAAAACAGAATCAACACTTATATTTATCATTATTACAGGATACAATTCAAGTATATCTAAACTAATTTAAAGAAAAAAATATGACTTTGTTGGGCTATATTACGAATCTCCTTCTGAAGTCTCAAAAGAAGACAATATAGAGTATGATTTTCTTCCATCTTAACTCCAGGGGCAGTGGTAGGTTTGCCTGACACATTCTGTAGACTGAAAGGAAAAGTTTATCTTTGTCATTACTCTTCTAGCTATTAACTGAATACATGCAAAATACTATATTAAATATTAACTTGTTTTCAGTGAAGGTTCTCAGTCTAAGATTTGAATTATCTGCAGGACAATGAAAATTGAAACAAATTAAGCAGAAAATTAATTCAAAATTAGTAAATTAATGGGCTGCGATAATTTTTTTATAATTGAACTCTGACTTGAATTATAAACCTAAAAATGGTGGAGGGAGAACAAAAAAGGTGGTATTGAGTCAGAAGTCTAAAAATGTGTTTTTAAATGAAATAGTCTTCTGACAATTTTCAATTTTCTTCCTTCCTTCCTTCCTTCCTTCCTTCCTTCCTTCCTTCCTTCCTTCCTTCCTTCCTTCCTTCCTTCCTTCCCTCCCTCCCTCCCTCCCTTCCTTCCTTCCTTCCTTCCTTCCTTCCTTCCTTCCTTCCTTCCTTCCTTTTCTTTCTTGGTGTGGTGTATGAGTGTAGCACATGATATCAGTGTTCCACCTGTATGTTTTCAGGGCTCTTTACCATTTTCACGCTGTGCTTTCACTTCTAACAGCCAACACCTGCAAGAAGAGCCCTAGATAACTGGGATTGACATCTCCCTGGGAGAAGCCCAAGCAAATGGCTCCTGGTGTCGAGGCATCACTACTCCAGCTTCTTGCCCCTGGTCCAGGCTGCTCTGAGGTATGACCGTCTCCAGAATCTTCCATAGCGTTGAGCCTAACTTGTCCCCCATGGGGTTTTGTTTGAATGTTTTGTTGAATGTTTGCATGGCTTCCTCCTCTTCCCTGTTTCTCTCCCCACTCTCTTGCTGTTTATTCCTGGTAGCATTTCCTAGCAAATCATTTTCACATGTAACCTCATTTGAGGGCCTGCTTCTAGGGAGTCGCTCCTAGGACAGTGTGGTAGTCATTAATGCCGTTTATTAATTTTTTGACTCTCTGCCTTCTGGGCACAAGCTGGTGTCGCTTTTCCTGGCCTCCTGTGGTTGGTTGATGGGCCAGTGATTAGCTCTGATAGAGGTTATGTGTGCTGCTTCTGGGCTGCGCACCAAACGACCAGGATGAAACCCTTAGAGCTCTCTTCTCTCTGTTCTGGTAACCAAGAATGTTCTAGATGGTGGCTGCTCCATCCGCCTAGGACCTGGAGTCAGCGTGACAAAGTGAATCAGAGCCCCATCTCTGGCTCAGTAATCAGAGTGAGAAAAACTTTATTGTGTTAAGCCACGGAGGGTTGGGGTGGTGGTGGTGTTTGCTATACTGTAATATAATCTAGCATATCCTGACAAAGCTACAGGATGAAAAAAGAGAAGAACCAAGGAGATGACTAAGATCCCTGACTTGGGCTTTCGGATGAAAGGCGCTAACAGTCTTTGGGTTTGGGGAAAGCAAGGAGGAAGGGCTGGGGTTTACTTATGTATTTTTTTTATTGAGGTATAATTGACATATATTAGTTTCAGGTGTAAAATGATGCACTCTGTATCTATTGTAAAATTATCACCATCACAAGTCTAGTTAACATCTGTCGCCATACACGGTTACAATTTTCTTTTTCTGTGATGAGAACTTCTAAGATCTACCCTCTTAGCAACTTCAAATATTCAATACAATGTTACCAACTATAGTCACCATGCTATACATCTCATCCCCATGACTATTTTTTTTTCTTTCACATAAACTATCTTGGTTATTATAGTTGGAAAACTTACTATAGTGATCTATAATTCGTCTTAGTATAAATTACAATTTTTAACAGTGATATATGCTTTCTTCATCCTACTTGTAATGGAAGTTAATATGACTGAAATGATTTTTAATTTATAAAATCTAAAGCTGATATTTAAAATAATCCTAAGTCACTTATATGTTTCAAACTTTCTTTGTTTCCACATTTCTATTTGTAATTCAATTTTTAAAAACCTATCTTTCCCCTACAAAAAAAAAAAAGGCATTCTGTATGTGTGTCAGAGTGTTCTGTGCTTATATTCTTGATTTTATATGTCAGAACTCTGGGTATGACATAATTTATGCCATGGTAATGCAAAAATGATGTCTTGCACAGATCTGTCCAAATGGGATCTGGTTTTCCTACGCAGCTTTTATGTCTGCATGAGGCTTTGAGTATGTTTGCTTATGTTTGTAAAAGAGCAGGAGTGGGAAAGAGTGAATGAGAGTTGATGCAGATGTTTATACCCAAGATTTTCATAAGTACTAAGAAATGTTTTAAGTCCAGGAAACAGTATGATGGGCCCATTCTTCGCCTAAATGTCTGTTCTGGGTATATAAAAAAGTCCAATAGTTCCATAAGTCAGGTGAATGCCAAACCTCTTGATTATACATTGGAAGTGATCTAGTACCCAAGGGAGAAAGAAAATCCACACAAATTAGTTTCTTAGAATATTATTGTTCCTTAGAAATCACTTGCGGATGCACAGCACAAGCCAATGCTCTAAAAAGCTCCATTGCTTATTTCATTTGCTTTGCTTATCAGAGGCATAGCAAGCCATATATTCAGAGGAAAGATATATAAGTCCTGTCGGATATGCAAGCCAAACACAATGGTTCTATCAGGCAAAGGAGGAAATGCAACTCCCAAAAGTCTTACTATTTTGATTCTCTGAAGAATTGTTGAAAGTGTTTCAACATTCAACATTCTGTATCCAGAATGGTTCAAAATAATATTTGAGTTTTCTGGGTTCTGATCTTTCAAACGCCAAGGTGTTATCAGAGGCCTTTGATCTTAGCTCTTCGTAGAATTACTGCAAAAAGAGTTTGTTTTCAACTTCACTCTTAAGTGAAGGTAATTTCATTTCCATTAAGCCCTCAGTGTGTTTGTCAATTTGAGACACCAGTGCAAATTTAATTAAATAATCTTAAATACATGTACTTAAAAGTCACATGAAGAAATTAAGGTCCAGCTGTTCACCTGCAACTGTTTAATTTATGCTGGATTCTATTTAATTGAAAGTCAGTAACCTGGAAAGGAAAAGCATATTCACTTGAGATTGTATTAGAAACTGTAGAGCATGATCAATTGCATGATTCACAAGTGTGTCTGTTTACTACTTCGTTTCTGTTTAAAGTAACACTTTATGTTTTCTTCAAATATGTGTGACAAATGCATGTGATATTTTAAAGTAATATTAAATTACCAATATTTTAAATCATATTTGAAAACAAATGTAAATTCAAGCTACCAAAAGCTAGTCTTATTAATCCACACATATTTCAGTTTTCTTTTAGTTACATTTTATGGTCATGTGTATAAAAATATTTTTAAAACCTTTGTTCAGTTTATAAAGACTTTATTTATTTGAGAGAGAGAGAATGCACCAGTTGGGGGAGGGACCGAGGGGTAAGCAAACTCCCCACCGAGCACAGAGCCTGGTGCACGGACCCTGAGATCATGACCTGGGCTGGTCAGGTACTTAACTGACTGAGCCACCCAGACACCCCAAAAACTATGTTCATTTTAATGTCATATTAAAGAGATAACTAAAGTTATGCCTAAAGCATGAAGTCCCTTACTTATACCCACATCAGTATCGTTTTTACATAAGCCTGTGTTTTGTGATCATTCTGTAATACTTTAGCTCATTTTTTATCTCCATCAGCTCTGCATATACTTGTGCTCAACGGAAAACAAAAAATCAAAATATTTTCACTTGTTACAATTTTGGAAATCATTTAACTGTAAAGGAGATTTATTCAACTGGGAAGGGGATTCTTGCAGAACTTAATTGTGAGGAGACTGGAGCCTGAACACTAGCCCCATATCTACTGTGTGAATTTGGATAAGTTACTTAACTTCTCTGTGTCTCAATTTCTTTACTGTAAAAATGATCTAGCAGCTAGAATGTATTATTATTTCCTTTTATTTGAGATGATATTCTGTGATAATGCAGGAGAAATACAGCAGAAAATACTTAAAGGCTAAAAAAACCTGTAAGGATCTTTATTTTATATATGTAGTAGAATTGGGAAATGAAAGCTATAAAGGCAGATGTCATTTTTTGCATAGAACTTTGAACAAGAATTTTAATTTCCTTAAACATCAGTTTCCAATTGTTTTTTTTTTTCCCTCATAGATTAGCTCAATCAATGAAATAATGTATTTTGGAATTCCTTATGTTATAAAATATTATACATGGTATTTCTTAATATAATATTAATCATAGCAGTCACCAAAATGTGGTTGTGCCACATTTCTTTGGTAAGCACTTCTTTTCAAGCTGACATGTTTTTACCAAAGTTAATAAATTAATATAAAATCGCAATATCATAGACTATTGAGAACCTACCAAAAACCAACCCATATGAATACTGTGTGAATATACAGATTAATTTAGCAGTTATAATAAGAGGCTTACTTGCTAAAATCATTACAGTTCTATTTCATGCTATGTTTATTATACACACACATACCCTTTGACAACTACGGCTGTATAGCTAGTGTTATGATTATTGGTACCTCAAGCTTCAATTAATCAGATATTCTAAGGTTTCAAATTACTTGCTTAAGAATCTGATATAATCACCCTGAATAGGAAAGTTAGCAAAAGTTGATTTTATATATCACAGGTAATATATTTTTTCTCATATGCCAGTCAATTGTACTATGTGTTTTCATAAGTCACACACAAAAAAGCAGGAAGCACTCTGGCTAATCTTGCATTTGCCTTTGAAATTAACTGGCAGATTGATGAGTCCAATAACTAGATTTCCCTTTTGGAGGACAGATGGAGATATACTGAGGAACACAGAGTAGGTAATGCTTTGTGATGCTTTTTTTCTTGATGCTTTCTCTGAGTTTTTCTGTGGCTCGCAGTTTTCTCAGTTTTCTTTAACGTCTTTTCTTCCTCATTTTTTAAAGATACAGACTTGTTTTTGGGGAAAAAAGGTTTTTTTTTTGAGATTTTAATAGAGCTTGATCAACTTTCTAATATTTTGATTTATTACTAGAATTAATGGGATAAACGTACCTAG
The DNA here is from genome assembly GCF_048418805.1 of Vulpes vulpes. NCBI lineage: Eukaryota > Metazoa > Chordata > Mammalia > Carnivora > Canidae > Vulpes > Vulpes vulpes. Next base: position 53,622,301 of record NC_132793.1, read on the forward strand.
TGAAGTTAAGTTTGGGGGGCACTCTTTCACAAGGGGAAAGCAATATCCTGATCCTACATTAGTAAGAGTGATGTGGAGATTTTCAGGTAAAATAGTGGCTTGAATGCTGGTGTCTAATTTCACTAATTTTAGAAGCAACATTCTTCTAAAAAAAAAAAGTGAAGGGGAATATTTTAAGAGCACTAAACTGCAGGGATGGAGAGAACTAAGAGACAATAATAACACATTTAGTTAAATTAACACAGGATGTTGTTGGCAAGGATGCAGGGAGAGGGGAACCCTCTTACACTGTTGGTGGGAATGCAAACTGGTTGCAGCCACTCTGGAAAACAGTGGGGAGGTTCCTCAAAAAGTTAAAAAATAGAGCTACCTTATAACCCAGCAATTGCACTACCAGACATTCACCCAAAGGATACAAAAATACTGATTTGAAGGGATACATGCACTCACTCCCATGTTTATAGCAGCATTATCAGCAATAGCCAAATTATGTAAAAAGCCCAAATATCTATCAATCCATCAACTGATGAATGGAAAAAGAAGTTATATATGTGATGAGATATTACTCAGCCATAAAAAAGAATGGAATCTTGCCATTTGCAACAGCATGGATAGAGCTAGAGTAAATTATGCTAAGTGAAATAAATCAGTCAAAGAAAAATACCATATGATTTTGTTCATATATGGAATTTAAGAAACAAAACAGATGAATATGAGGGGGAAAAAGAGGCAAACCAGAAACTGACTCTTAACTATAGAGAACAAACTGAGGGTTGCTGGAGGGGAGGCAGTGGGGGTTAAGGAGGGCACTCGTTATGATGAGCACTGGGTGTTGTATATAAGTGATGATCACTAAATTTGACACCTGAAACTAATATTACATTGTATGTTAACTAACTTGAATTAAAAAGAAAACTTGAAAGGGGAAAAGAACACTTTTAGAAGTTAGAATGCAGATGGAGTAGTAGTGTTCATAGTGAATTAGCAGACCTGAGAAATCCAAATTCTCAGTCACTAGTGGTACAAGATGAGATTCATTTTGACTTAGACTGTAGAATTCCTGCCTAGCCTCCAGAATTAGCAGTGTCATGTGGTGCTGGGGGTTAAGGACAAGGAGATGTCTACAATGAGGAAGACCAGTTGTGAGCAGCCTAACAGGCAATTAGATCACCAGATCTCGATGCCACACAGCTTCTTAAGGAAATGAGAAGTTCATTTTCTGGAGAGGTTAAAGTGGTGAGACTGGCCTGGGGAACAACAGATACACTTGAGAATAGGGTTATTACAAAGGAAACCTTAGGGGAATGTAATGTTTATGTAACAGAATGCATGTCATGCTGAAAACCAGGAACTCTTTCAATGCTTTGCTCTCAGTATACTGGCATCCAAATCCTTTTAGGTTGGAAATCACAATTGGGTCAGTTTCATGTGAGAGTACAAAGATACTGCAATCCATCCTAACAAAAGTTCATAGCTGACAAGCCTCACCCATCTGTGCTCAGGGCTCTCCATCAATCTTCTATGCCCCTGTTCACAATTATAATTAGCTGCTCAAAGATTACCAGAAAACTGAAGAAAGCCTCTAATATAAAGCCATTGAGGAGGTGTCTGGGTAGCTCATTTGGTTAAGTGACCAACTCTTGGTTTCAGTTCAGGTCATGATCTTGAGGTCTTGGGATCGAGCCCTTAGGCAGGCTCTACATTCAGCAAGGAGTCTGCTTCATTCTCGTTCTTCTCCCACCCACTCACTTTCTCTCTTTCTCAAATAAATAAATAAATAAAATCTTTAACAAGGTGTGTGAGTACACACACACACGCACACACACACACACATATGAGAGAGAGAATATGGATGGAAAAACCAATTTGGGACTTTTAGTTTCCAGTCCAGGTGTGAGGAACTTAGAAGTTACCACTCTATCCTACAAACCGGCAAAAGCTAAACAAATCGAAAAATCAACGACCCTTCTTAGAGTTGTCAGAGAAATAAAGTCATTGCAAACTGCCATCCCCTTATATTGGACAGATGGGTGAATTCAAGGAATTACAGTTTCCCAGTGCTGAAGAAACTCACAAGTAGAAACCCAGAGGTACCTGGGAACCAAGGCTGGGGTGGGAAAGCCCAGCTCTAACCGATGAATTGCTGGAGGCTCAGTGTGAACAAATTTGAGAGTTAAAAATGCTAGGAGGAGCTAGTCATAGGAGGGCCCCGACACTTGTGTGAGTTTCACCTGCTGGAGGTCTGCTAGGGCCTCCCGGTGAATATTGGAGAAAAATCCCCTGGAACTTCTAATAGGAGGAAGGGGAAAGGAACCATCTTGAAATAGCCCAGGGCGTCCTGTTCTTCTAACTTGGGCTTGCCCTCAGGGGGAACTGTTTCACCAGGGTCTAACCTGCTAGGGTTTTTCCAGAGCCTGACCTTCCTGGGTAAAGGGAAATAGACAACTCCAGCCCTTCCATCCGTCCTGTTCCACTTCAGGGGAGAAGACAAAACAAAACTTGAGAAGATGTGGTAAAATTCACAGTTCAAGGACTCACATTTTCCAAAAGACTGAGATATACTTATAAGCTATATAATGGTTCCTCTTTCTCCACACTCTGCCACTGCCTTATTAAAGACCTGTTTAGCATAATCCCTTTTACCCAAAACATCATGTTCACCTTTCAGCAAAAAATTACAAGATTTAATAAAAGGCTTAGTAAAGAAAACCAGTTTGACTGCATAAGCGTCAGAACCAGAATCAGATATAGCAGGAATGTTGGAATTATTAGACTTGGAATATAAGAAAATGATAATTCATCTGTTAAGGGACTTAATGGGGAAAAAAGTGGAGATCATGCAAGAACAGGGAGTTAATGTAAGCAGAGAAATAGAAATTCTGAGAAAGAATACATAAGAAATGCTAGAGAGCAAAAACACTATAACAAAGAATGCCTTTGATGATCTTATTAGGACACTGAATCTCTGGGCTTGGCATATGACAAAAGAAATTTCTAAAATTTAAATGAGAAATGAGAAAAGCAATGAGAAAAAAGAACTTTGAAAACCAAAAGAATGAGCAAAGACAATACAGTGGAGCAAAGATAGTGTCTTCGATCAGTGGTGCTGGACCAACTGGACCTCCTCATGCAAAAAAAAATATGGATCTAGACACAAATCTTACAATTTTCACAAAAATAAACTCATAATGGGTCATTAGACCTAAATGTAAAATGCAAAACTATAAAAATCTTAGCAGATAACATAGGAAAAACCCTAGAAACACTAGATGACTTTTTAGGTATGTCACCAAAGATATGATTCATAAAGGAAACAATTGATAAGCTGGACTTCATTAAAATTAAAAACTCATGTCCTGTGATAAGCAATTTCAAGAGATTTCAAAGACAAGCATAGTCTGGGAGAAAATATTTTCAAAAGAAGCATCTGATGAAGAAATGTTATCCAAAATATACAAAGAACTCTTAAAACTCAACAAATAGAAAACCAATAGCCTGATGTAAAAGAGTTGAAGTCCTTAAGAGACACTTCACTAAAGAAGACCTACAGATGACAAATACATACAACGAAAAGATGTTTCACGTAACACGCTATCAGAGAAAGTGAACTTAAAATAATAAGATGCTTCCTGTTTGGCCAAAATCTGGAACATTGAAACATCAAATGCTGGTGAGGATATGAAGCAATGGGACTTTTCATACATTACTACTGGGAATGGAAAATGGTACAGCTACTTTGGAAGACAGTTTGGCAGTTCCTTACAAACCTAAACTTTTACCATAAAATCCACTGGTTGTGCTCATTGATGTTTACCTAAAAGAAGAAAAAAATTATGTCCACACAAAATCCTGCGCATGGATATTTATAGCAGCTTCTTTTTTTCATAATTGCCCAAACTTGGAGGCAACCAAAAAGATAGAGGAATAAATAAACTGTGATACATCCAAATAATGGAACATCTAGCATTTAGAAGAAATGCTCCAAGTGGTAAAGAGACATGGGGGACTTTAAATGCATTTTACTAAGTGAAAGAAGCCAGTTTGAAAAGGCTACATATGGTATAATCCCAAGCATGTGATGTTATATAATACATGAAACTTTGGAGACAATAAAAAGATCAATAGTTGTCAGCTGGGGACAGGGAGGGATGACTAGATAGAGCACAGAGGCGTTTTAGGGCAGTAAAAATACTCTCTGTGATGTAATGGTGAGTTTAAGTCACTATGCATCTGTCCAAAGCCATTCAGTGTACAACACCAAATATGAACCCTTAGGTAAACGAAAACACAAAACACTTTCTGAAGAGGAAGATATTTTAAAAATTTGGAATAAATACTACCTTAAAACTTTCACCTGAAACCTATTGATTTAAGGCAACACGAAGCTTGCATTTAGCTATTCCATAAATCAGCTCCTAGACATCTGCTACCCTCTATTTGAAATACTCAGTCAGCTGCCTCTGTTCTGTAGTTACTTCAACACTGGAATATTTAAGACAGTCCCCACCACCTTTACTCAGCATCCTGTGGTCATTTAGGAGACCATTATATAGTCAATATTTAATACTGGAAAAAAGTATGCTAATGAAATTATTAAAGTTCACAAGGTGATTCAGCATTTTACTGTATTTGAATTTATGTTTACTGATAATATTTGCAGTGCCTTCTTTTGACATTTGAAACATATTTCATTGATGGTGGCTCAGTCATGTTTCCTTTATAAATTGCTTTTAATGTCCACTTCTCCAAAATATATTTTTTCACACAATACTTTAATTTTGTTTTTCACATTTCAGAAATGTGGAATATTCATTGGTCAAAAAAACTTAATATATAACAACACAAGATCAAGATTAATTGGAATTCTCAACACTTAAAGGTTTAATATGCTCTGTCACCTCAATTTTCAATACTTACATAAAAGAAAATTAATTACATTTTTAGCAACAGAAATGTCCAAATAAGATCATTTCTCTTTGCTTATTTTTAGGAGCGATGAGATTAATGGAAACATCTCTGACAAGCAAACTCTATTGTCAGTTTTTGAGCTTTTCATAGAATCTAATGACATTTGCTTTTAAAAAATTCCGTGTGTTGCTATTCCACTCAGTGCCGAAAAATACTCTTTTCTCCCTTTCTATATATAAGCCTGGGTCAGTTACAGCAAAAGAAATCTATCAATGCCCTTATATAGGATTGCAATTAGTAAGAGAATAATTATTGGTAGTTATCCTTATCTCAATAATTATCCTTGTAAATTCTCTTCTTTTAACTATAATAGAGATGTCTTAGAGTGCCAGCTCATGCACTGTTACCTGGAGCATATTTTTAATATTTAAGCATTTTAAATAATGTAAATATTAGTCAATTATGTTAAAAGTAACAATATAAAAATATTCTGAAGGCTAGTTTTATATTTTCATTAAATGTGCAGATCTGAAAACTTCTGGAAGGACCCTGATATTTTGTTTGTTCACTATAAGTCTGATCTTTGAGTGAAGACGTTGCCAGACGCTGAGCACAGAGAAGTTATATATAAAAGTATATGAGCTATCTGCGCTAGAAAGAAACTTTCGGTTTGACCATTTGCTTCCCAACTTTGAATGTCTAGTTCTTAAAGGCTTAATTAAATCCTAAGAATTGTTCAGAATACATTTAAAATTAACAAGGACCATCATCTAAATGGATAACACTGAGATATTATTTCATCATATCAATAAAATTAAAGTCCAGTTTAAACAAAACAGGGAATTTAATGAAAATAATCCACTATAGATATAATTAGACATAAATGCCACAAATAAAATATTTTTATCTGAGAATATTCTTCTTTGCTTATAGAACATAAAGAATTTTATTATAGTCCTATGATTTTTTTCATCAAACCTTTTTCCTTTCCAACTTATTTTTTTCTTTTATTGCTATTTTATTTTCTATTGGAGAAAATTAAGACTATATGCGAAAAATAATTTTATATGATTAATCTCTTCATTTGGCAACATATACTGTTTCTAATTGCTCTTGCAATTAGAACATTTTTTCTTTTAAATCCATTGATGAAAATACACTAGATTAAAATATGTTTTTCTTGACCTAGCGACCGTACCAGACCACAGCATGGTTTTCAAAGAACAATGTTTGTTTCCACTGGATTTTCTAATTTAGATCACACTGTCCTAAGGCTTGAATATTTGTTTCCTAAATTGTACGGAGTTCTTCCTTTAACTATTTATCATGTTCATTATCCCCTATTAAAATCTAGGAGATCAATAAATATGTGCTAGTTAATTTCAGTTCACAGAAATTGGTACTAATTTTGTTTGCTATGTCAGTTCAGAGGGGCAAGAGGCATTGGAATCAGACATTACAAGGATAACACTATATTAGTTCTTTAAAATCAACTGATTGTCATGTATTTTAACAATTGAAAAAAGAACTCACAAGGAAAACTTCACACTTTTTTTCAATTCTGCATTCTTAGATGTATCTCCTTTGAGTCTGGGTTGGTGCAAGTAAAAAAAAAAAAAAAAAAAGTGATGCCCAGTAGTCTAGCAAGGTACATTTTAAGTGCCTAGAGTCAGGAAAAATATAATTACATTACACATATACACAACAACTTCAGACGTCAAATGCCTTGAAAAATCTGGTCTGCCCATACATTCAACAAGCATTTATTTTGTTCCTACTGTGCTCATGCTACTGTGTTAGACATTATTCACGATATACAGATGAATCATACAAATATTTTCCCTTAAGGAATTTATTTTTTATACAGTGGCAAAAATGTATAATGTAGTCAGGAGTATGCTGTAAACTATGTACATAGGAGCCACAGTTCCAGCCAAGGTTTTTTAAGCTATTGGATGTGTCTAGTGTTAGAATATTATCTTTCTATATATTTTAAGAGAAAAAGATTTAAATAAAAATTAAGGACTTTATGGGTCATTCTAGGTGAAACTAAATATTGTTGGACAACACTTTGTTCAACACAAAGTAGAGGCATTAGATATTTCCTTAGTTTCAAGTGTTTTATTTTACATTCTAGCTGTGCATAAAATTGCACATTCTGTTCATTCTATTTTTATTTCTCTTTTCCATTCAATTTCTTTATTTCTCACAACATGCAATGTTTTAGTATTCTCTTCTCTCCTAATTCCAGTGCAGGAATTTTCAGTTCACCTTTCTGTATGGAAAGCTGCTAATTAGCATTGACTTTCACACTACAGTATCTGTAGTAAAATCTCATTAATTGTGCCCAATTGGGAAATAAAAGGTGAATCTGAATTATAGGATATATAAGAAGAAATGACATGAAATGAAAGATGTATGAAATAATCTGTTAAAAGGAATTGAGTAATATAAGAATCACAAGTATGAGGAAAAAACTTGTTTTGAGCCTAAAAATACCCTTAAAGTTTATTTTTATTACTACATTCAATATTTGAATAAAACCACTGCTAAAGTGGCTTAAAATAGTTTTCTGACTTTTACTTGAAAATAGGCAAAATATTACACTTATTTACATTTTCAGTTAATTAGAAAGTAATCTTTTGTGCACATTTGTGTCTCAAGTAAGCATACCTTAATTATAATTATTCCTAATTTTTAATTAAATGGGTTTTTATTGTTTGGGGGGGAAATTCATCTAATGGGACAAAGACTGGAGCATAAAAAGTCCTTGTCCACAACAATAAATAATTTTTAACTTTGTAAATACTTGAACCTGATAGTCATAGTATAATTAATTATTGATACCATGTGTAATATTCTTATTTTCTAAGAAAACATTTAAGATCACATTAAAATTACAAAATTTTGCCAACCACATTTAAAGAAATTGATAGGTATACACACAGATGTAGCTTATGTTTATGGATTGCTTATCTATTTACTTTCTTTGGCTATATTTCAAATTTCTGGTTCACTTGCTCACTTCCTGCCAAATTCCTCTAAATGTAAGCAGTGGTAGCTCATGGTGAAATAACAGAACCATCTACTCAGCAACAGAGAGTAGACTTTTTGAAAATATTTCCAGGAAACCTTTTATTCAAATGGAAATATGGGAGGAAAGCTTAAGCATCATTTTTGTGCAAACATAACTTTTATTGGGTTTGGTAAAATAGAGATCAGAGAAGAATGGGATAGAATTGACAGAAGAGATGCCACTTAAAGACTGGACTGAGAGCAGTTACTGAAATACTATAATATCCCTAAGAGAAAAGTGTTCCTGATTTCACATAGAAGATTTAAAGAGGAGGAAGTCATCAGTGGTATAGACTATCACAGGCACCTAACAGCCAAAATAAAACCATTTTCCTGGCCAGAGGAATTGCTGAAGTGATACCTCATGGTCCATAGAGTTTTGGGGAAATTCCCATTATTTCTTCCTGTTTAGCATGGGAAACTAAAGTACTAGGGAAATAAACAAAATATTTCTGTCTAGAAGACTGAGTAAAGGGCTGTTGGAATACAGAGTAGAAGGGAAATCCTGGAGAGGAGTGCACTAGCAAAGAGAGCTCCTGATTCTGTCTGTAAGTGTAAATGAGTCTGGGCTCACTCCTGATAAATAAATAAATAAATAATAAATAAATAAATATTTATTTATTTATTTATTTATAATTTTTAAATATTTATGATAGTCACACACACAGAGAGAGAGCGAGAGAGAGAGAGAGAGAGGCAGAGACACAGGCAGAGGGAGAAGCAGGCTCCATGCATCGGGAGCCCGACGTGGGATTCGCCCCCAGATCTCTAGGATCGCGCCCTGGGCCAAAGGCAGGCGCCAAACTGCTGTGCCACCCAGGGATCCCTCACTCCTGATAAACTTAATAGAACGACCCATGAAGCACAGCAAAGGATATGAAAACCAGACTGATGCTAGAACCACTTGAGATGTCAGTTTCATTAAAATATCAACAAATCTCTAACCAGATCAACTAGGAAAACAAAACAGAACAAAATCAAACAAAAAAATAGAAAAGGAAAGAATTTCTTCCAACCTAGAATTCTGTATACGATAATAATAACTTTTTGGAATGACAGCAAAAATAAAAACTGTCTTAGATCAAGGAAAATGAAGATTGTCTCTAGCACACTGGCAAAAACAAACAAACAAATAAACAACAACAACCCAATAAAGTTGAAGGACATTCCTCAGGCTAAAAAAAAAGTGATTCCAGAAGAAATCTGTAACTTCAGGAATGAAGAAAGAGCAAAGGAAATAGTAATTATCTAAAAGTTAATGAAATAGATACCATACAAAGCATATTCCTTGACCATAAAAGAATGATATTATAGATAAACAACAAAAATATATCTGGAAAATCCCACAGTCTTTGGGTAGTAAATAATACACTTCTAAGCAACCTATGAGCCAAAGAGGAAGTCTCAGAAATATAAGAAAATATTCTGAACTAAATGAAAACAAAAATACAATATATCACCACCTGTGAGATACAGTTAAAACAGTGCTTAAGGGGAAATTTATAACATTACATGCATGTATCAGAACAGAAGAATGATTTAAAATCAATAACCTTAGTTTTCACCTTAAGTACTAGAGAGAGAAAAACAAAATAAATCTAGAGCAAGATGAAAGAAGGTAATGATTAGAGCAGAGATCAGTGAAATTAAAAACCAAAAAATAAAATCAATAAACCAAAAGTCTTTTTTTAATCAGTAAAATTGGAAAACCTCTAGCAAGGCCAACAAAGAAAGATACATGTCCCTCTGATATTAAAATAATAGGACAATATTACAAACAATGCTATGGCAATACATTTTATCAATTAGATGAAATAGACCAATTCCTTGACTGATACAAACAACCAAAATTCATTCCAGATGAATAAAAAAACATGAATAGTACAATATCCAACAAAGTGAATTCTAGTCCCTGATAGTTTCACTGCTGAGTTCCCCCAAACGTTCAAGACAGAACTCATATAATCTCTCCAGAAAATCGAATTTGAGGAAATATTTCCCAACTTAAATTACCAGCTGACCCTCACATATCATAACCAGATTAGGATTTTACAAGGAAAGAAACTACAAATATCCATGAAGAATACAGACACAAAATCTTCAGCAAAATATTAAATAAAATCCAGGAATGTATAAAGGAATAATATATTAGAACCAAACAGAGTTGTTTTTTCTTTTAGTAGTGGAAGACCATACTAACATACTAAAGAAGAAAAGTTGTATAAAATTTCAATAGACACAGAAAATTCGTTTGATAAAATTCAATATTCATTGATTTTAAAAATGCTCAGCAAATGAAGGACAGAAAACTTCGTTAACCAGCAGGAACACGATTTCCTAAAGGCCAAAGACTATGGGTTGGTTATTCTTTTCACCAGTGCTTATTTAGCACAGCCCCTGTTACAAATGTGGAAAAAAAGGTTTGTAAAACAAATTATTTATAAATATATAGATTAACAGTGGCCAGTTTAAAATATGTACACACAGACACACAAACGTGCTAGAAAAAATATACAATTCTCTAGGTTTCTAAACAATACTGTGATATGAAAAATTTGTTTTAGGAAGCTGATATATTTTAATATCGTTGAGTAATTTAAAGTGTGTTGATGAAAGGGCTACAACCATGTCGGGTTTTATTCCAGATGTGACAATCGGTGTCTTGATGGCAGGATATATAACAAACATGGATAAGTAAGAAAAACACTAGAAGTATTTGTTTCTTCAATATTATGAAGAAAATAAATTAGACTGTAAGTAAACGTGTTTTCATGAAAGGAGAGGATAAAAAACATTTATTTAAAATAACTATTTTGTTCTCTGGCAACAGTTAAATTCAACCGTACTAACTAAAATTATTCAGGATATATTCACTCACGTGTATTAATTTATAAATATTTGTACTTACACAAATATATTTGTATTCATATTTATCTAATATCCTTTGTTGGAGTCTGTGTGCATTATATCACTTATTGGGCCCACATCTCCTATATTTTCCCTAATTCAGTTCCTTGACTCCAAAAGATATTCACCACCATCACGTGGAAGTGCATAAATAAATGAATCAGTGATTAGGGAGGGTTACTCCTTGTAAAGAACTAAATGGCTTTGTTTACTCTCAATGTATCTTCGTCAGCCAGGATGTATTTCCTAAGCTTACTGCACATTTACGGGGTGTGATTAAGGGGAACATCTGTTTTTGTAAAGAACATACTTAAGGTGAATTCCATTATGGGCCAAAGGTCCACATCCCACTGAGAGGGCAGATGGATAAATGTTTGGTTTATGATACCAAAAAGAGATATGCTTCTGAATCAGAGATTTCAGTCCACCTTATCATCAGCTGGATGAGACTCTATATGCCTCAAGGAAATATCTTGATAAAGGTCTCCTTAGTTAAGTCTTTCCGGCTCATTGTTTTAAATTGTGCTTGACAAGGTAAAGATGGATTTGTAATTTGTTTTTTTAAGTGTCGAATGTAGAAACCGAATCCTTTGTAATTGTTAGTTTAGTTCAATTATTTTTAAAATCGATTTTTCCTTTGATTTACAAGGAAAGCGAAAACTAATAGAAAAAAATGTGCCCAACGCTTTAAGGAAACGATGATACTGTATTGGATGGAAATACTGAAAAGAGTATTTGTGGACCATAAGTTTTCTGGATTCATGATTGTAAGATTCTCCATCCTTTGTTTTTGGTTTGCTTTTTTTGTGACTACAGACTACACACTTCATTGCACAAAAAAGTGAGCTAATACTAAATGAGATGGTGAGAATCTGGATTGTGTGATGTTCATATGGTTTACCCAGCAGAGGCAGCTGTTGGTGCCAATTATGCAGTAATAAGCTTGAACAGCTGCCAAAAGAATAAAAACTAAGTTTGACTTGAAAGCCAGTAAGACATGATGCTTCGAAAGCCTCTATCTCCCAGGACTAGTGGGTTGCCCATTTTTAATCTGAAGATAGTAATTGGAGCCAATAAATCAAATGGAAGAGAACACTCTGGCTTCACATATGATCGATCGTTTTAGCCACAATAAAATTGTGATCTTAAATTTCTGATTTTTACAAAATTCTCTGGACTTCCAAGTGGCGAATAGATGTGTGATGTAAGTGTGTAGGCCCATTTATATCAAATCACCATGCTGAATATACACACATAAGAAATAAGCTAAACATATGGATTGCCTCATTTATAACAAAACGTAGCCACCTCTTCAGTGGAATTAAGCAGATGTTTAAAATTTTTCAACAAATTTTAAAAGTGACTGAAGGCAGGAAATGAAGAAAATGATATCCAATTTGAGCTCTAGGAAGTCAGTAGACAGGCTATAATTATCTATTATTAAGGCAACTTGTATAAAGAATAGAAAACTACTATCCAGAAAGGAGGTTTCTTTCCCTCGTCTGGATTTTTTTGAATTTCAGCCAGATGACAAATGAGGAATCCTTTTTTATTCCATATTCATCCATCTCCTTTTTGAGATCTGGTCCTTTCATTTATTAATTTATTTGTACAGATTTAAACTTCTAGATAGTGGGGGGAAAAAAAACCGGTTCTGATAATTAGCCAGAGTGTGCAGTCTGATGAATAGTTGGTAGTCTAAGAAATATTTAGTCATTTGTGTCATATATTCCTGTCTGTAAATTATGGGAACTATTAGAAATTCAAAATGTCAAATCCTACTAGATGGTGTAGGAAAAGAAAAGTCTTATGTTTTTGTTTCTGCTATTGAATATCAGGCTCTGTGACTTTCTGATTTTTTCCAGGGTCAAGAACGATGACAACATGATGACCTTTTGTTCCTGGCGGGGTGGGGAGGGGGGTCTACATGTTGTGAATGCAGGTCTGGGTCTTTGGAGTCCCCAGCCAAACTCGTATGTGGGGATCTGGGCTAGGATACAGACAACAGGAAGGAAAAGACCAATAAAAAACAGTTTATTAAAGAGAAAGTGTGCTTTCAAGGTGGGAGGGAGTGGGAAGGCTCCAGGGGGGTGGAACTGGCCCCTAGGTTGTTTTGGGATTGGATATTATTTGCTCTCTTGGGGCTGGGAGGAGCTGGGAGGTACAGTGTGGTGGTTTCTCATGGAGGCTGCTTCCCATCAGTTGAAGGTTGAAAGGAGACTTTTGACCCCCACGGTGCTTCTGCCTTTCTCCAGGAGGTGTGGGGGCAGTACCTTCAAGGCAAATGCACCATCATGAGGCTGGGGGTTGGCCTGGGTCAGAGGTGGTGGATGAGAGCACAGGTTCTGCACCTGTGGCTCCGGATCTGTCAGCCCCAGGGTCTTGGAAACCACGAGGTCAGGATGTTGTGCCCCGGGCTTCAATGTGTAGCTTATTCACCAAGGTCCTTGCCTTCAGCTCATGTCTCTATCATCCCCTTTTAAGGATTTGGGACTCTGCCCTTAGTGGTTCCTTCCACTGCTCATGTCCAGCTTCTCCCTCACACTATGAAAACCTATCTACGTCTCTGGAGCTGCCCAGCTTTGAGGGCTTGAAGTCTCAACTATGTTAGAATTTGGGGAATAAAAAAATGTGCTGCAAATACTGAAGTGAGATCCCCCCACACAGGGGTCTTCCAAAGGGTGGAGTTTGGACACAGTGAGTCCTCCCTGCTCTGTGCTCTGTCTCCTAAACTGAGAAACCTCCAGCCTTTGCCATTTAGGAGACTTAGAATGGAGTCTCTTACCTGCTCTGGGCACTGACAACTGTTGACCAGTAAACCCAGGATGAAAGAGAAATTAAACCTAGTAACTCTCCAGTTGCCCCAGCAGGTAAAGAAAGGAGCAGGCCAAAAATAAAAATAAGTAACTAAGAACAAATCCAGGAGGACTCAGTAGGCCAGTGAAAAATACAAGCAAAACACATGGATTAGGCAACTCCTAGCAAAACAGAACACCTGAGGAGAAAGGTACTCTTCAGAAAAACAGTAAGAGCCCTAAAGGAGCCCTAAGTGTAGAGAAAAGACAACCGTGGAACGGCAGAAACAGCTTCAAAAGGAGCAACAAGCTAAGATTTGGGAAATACTTTCTGATCAATAAATACTAGGCTTCATGTCTGTTTTCAACTTGGACTCGACAGTGACATTTTCTCAAGTCCCTTCTATATGGACAAGAGAAGCTGGAAATAGTGTTTCCAAGAATCCCCTTTCCTGTGCGGCACTCACAATCCCATGAGATTTGGAGAGTAAAACAGAAGGAGATTCTCTTATTTTCCAGAGATGGTTGCGACCTGATGTGAGATTCACCTTTGCTTCCTGGCCTTTTCTTTTTTTTTTTTTTTTTTCACCCTGGCACCATCTTGAGACTCCGCTGCTTTGCTGCTAGGGACTGAGGCACTTAGTACCCTCGTGCATTAGAGCCCCAGGCCTTCGGAAACACAGTGCCATGCGCTGAGTCCGTGGCTTCTCCCGAAGCCTCTCCCCTTCGCTGGCAGCTGGCTGCCTTCTACCTGTTTGGTCTTCACATGACCACCCCCCTGTATGCTCACATCCCTCACGTATGGCCTCACAGCTCCCTAGGTGTCCTCTTCTTTCTTGTAAGGACCCCTGTAAAATTTCGTGAGCATCTGCTAATCGCCTCCTCTTCGAAAGACACCAGGAAGATTGGATTCGAACAGCCTGATGACCTTAAACTCCTTCTTTAAAAGGTCGGTTCTTAGGGTCCAGGCACATTCTTAGGTACTGGAGCTAGGGCTTCAACATATCAGTTGTGGAGACCATAATTTAGTTCCTGATGCTTGGCTTAGAAATTTTTAGGAACTTCAGTAGCTATTTACTGAGCTCCTGAGAACTACCCACTTTGGTGCTTCGGGCTGAGAGACCTTTCACGTTTGCTTCACTGACCTTTGACAGTGTTTCTCTGCTGTCTTCTTCCACAGTTTCTGCATAATTATGGGAGTGGCTAACTCCTTGTTTTGAATTTGTACAACTGGAATATAATGTGTTATCCCCCCCCTTCCTTAATTTATCTTTCTATCCATCCTTTCTGTCTGGGTGTCTCTGTCTCTGTCTCTCTCTCTCTCTGTGTGTGTCTCTCTCCCTCTCCCTCTCCATCTGTATTCATTTGCTAGGGTTGCTATAACAAAGAACCACAGACTTTGTGGGCAGGGTTGATTTCTTCTGAGACCTTTCTCTTTGGCTGATTCATGTCTGTCTTCCGTCTTTACATCGTCTTCCTTCTGTATCCACCTACGCTCAAATTTACTCTTCTTATAAGAACAGCAGTCGTGCTGATTTTGAGTTCACCCTAATAAATTCATTACAATTTAACTCCCTGTTTAAAGACCCTAGCTCCAGATATAGTCACATTCTGAGGTATCGTAGGACTTTAATATATAGATACGGGGGGGGGGACATAATTCACTGTATCCATCCATGAACCAACTAATGCTGAACTATTTGAAAGCAATTCGCAGACCACACGATGTGTTATATGTAGTTACATAGTATGTTCTTAAGAATAAGAACTTTCTTATGCTTTATGTAGGACCAAATCATAGTGACTGGCAGAGGATTTGAAATCAGAGAGTCCTATTCCCACTGGCTTAACAGCCAGGTTGTGTTCTGAGTGTGCAGGTCATACGTCACAGAGCTTGGCCTCTAAAAGCCAAGAGTGGGTCCTGGCCACAGGTGGCAGGAAAACGGGGACTTCAGTAACAGGACTACAAGGAAATGATTGTGCCCAAATCAGTGTGCTTGGAAGAGAATCGTGATCCTTAGATATGAGGAGAAGCTCTAGCCAACACTTTGATTTGAGCTTAGTGATATCTGGAGCAGAGGACCCTGCTAAACTCAGACTCCTGACCATGGGAAGTGTGATAAAATAAATTCGCGTTATTTTAAGCCATGGAGTTTGTGGTAATCTGTTTCACAGTCCTGAAAACTAAGACACTCACTTTTCAGATGAGGCCATTTGGCAATGTCTGGATGTATTTTGGATTGTTACGGTTTGAAGGAGAGTCTTTTTTTTTTTTTTTTTTTTTTGCATCTAGAGGCCAGAATGCTGTTAAACCTCCTGCAGTGCACAGGGCAGCTCCTCAAAGCACAGAACTATGAAGCTCTAGCAGTTACTAGGGCCAAGGTTGAGAACCTCTGGATTAGGCTATTTTATTAGCATTATCTGCATTTGGAAGAGGAAAACAACTCTAGTTAGAATCTTGAGGCTAAAACAACTTTCTAGGAATAAATTAGGGACTTTCCCCAACCATATACGTTTTGTTTGGGAGAGCAGGATGTTATTAAATACTGCCCAGTGGAGAGCACTATTTTCAAGGTTTTGAAACTGAATCTGCCACTTCTTACATATAAAGATTAAGTTCTAAGTTATGTTTTGATATTAATAAGAAATTACCACCTACATGAGAAAATCAAAGATCAGACATATTAGAACATTTTTCCCAGAATGTGTAAAATGCTTGAGGTTTTCTTTCTTCTCTGCATATACATTTTGCAGAGTCTCATTGGAAGCATTTAATGGTAAAAAAAAAATTCAGTATTTGGCTGCTGCACTCCCTTCGCATTCCATTTTCTTTCTCATCAAGAAAGCCTCGTAAGTCTTTGAAAAATCTGATGCATACGACAGAACTCCAAAGTTTGTGGGTGGTGGTGTGAACACACAAAGAGATCATCGTACCTTTTGTAATGCCAAAGCAGAAGACTCTTTAGGACCTCAAAGACTTGCATACAAGACAGAAAGATTTGTAAAATGGTAAATACATAAATAAAAGTGAGAGTTGGCGACCTGCTGTAGCTACCTACAACCCTTGGCCATAATAAATGAAACATTCAATGAGTGAAGTTGGCAGCGCCTTTTCTTCAGTGATGTTCTTGTTTTCTTGCTACTCAGCAGGACTCTTTAGGATTATCACCTTTTTTAAGAGTTTTAAATAATAGATAAACATTCTAAAAGCACAGGATTCCTGTAAGTTAGCACCAGCTGTCAGTCAATGAGAACTGGTATGGATTTGGTATGACTTCCAACATTCTCTCTCTGACGTGAATCATCAGAACATTTAACAGGGAACAGATAAATGAACATCAAGAAGGTGTTGTGACAAGATTGCAAAAATATGTTGAATATCAAGTTCCATTTACAGAGGATAAAAACAATATAGAAAACATGATCCATGTTGCTCATAAGGCTCTCTCTTGACTGAGTTTTCCCCATCAAATTAATATTATGAAGTCAGATCTCCCTATCTTTTTACTCTTAGTCTCAAATCTTTGCAAAGACCAGTGTCTCATGTTTTGAGATTATTCTTTCCTATTTATAATTAGAGTAGCCTTCAAGGAGGATAGAAAGACAAATAGCAAAAAACTCAGTAAATGTAAATTTTTATCCTGAAGTGACTTATCTGATAAGCTCAGCTATCTCAAATTTAGAGAACATAAAGTATCAAAAGATCTCCCAGAGCAAGCAAAACAAATGTTAGCCTCTGCATACATGAATAATATGGGCACGTACATATAGTGTTTATTGTAAATCAGATCCAGTTCTGAAAGCTATTTTTAGGTCGTAACTCATTTAATCCTCATAACAACCTTATGAGATAAGCATTATGTTTATCTCCATGTGATAAATGAGAAAACTGAAACAGAAATAGCTTCGGTACGTTTTCTGAGTAAGTTCAGCCAGTAAGGGGCTTTGGAAATATTCAAAATAGAGTCCTTACCATTAGCCAATTCGAGTGGTTAATCTCCAAGGCTCTGTTGAGTCTTTATTCGAGCATTTATTTAGTGTTTAGTGTTTATAGGACCCTGAGCTGGCTGCTAGGGGATAAAGATAAATAGGACAGGTATGTAAATCACTGCACCTCATTTTAATGTGTGTGGTGATAGGAACACAAGGGATTATTACTTGACAAATAACAAAAGGAAGAACAAGAAGGCAGTTATGTTAACAACAAACTGTTTATATATTTCAACTTCACATTGTTTTATAGCCATTTGAACACACTGACACTGTCAGTTATATTCAGAGTGATGGCCTGAAGTTACAAAAGAATATTTAATCTATGGTCACAGAATTTGGTTATAAACTTTTATGCTAGATAGCATATTCACATTTTGGACTAAATTCTTAAATTTTTCATTATAGTTGGGATTTTGTGTGTGTGTGTGTGTGTGTGTGTGTGTGTGTGTGTGTGGTTGTTCCAGGGCCTGCCACATACATTTTATGTGTGTTACTTGTGCCCTGCTATTGTGTCTTGGCCTCTTTTTCCTTCAGTCCTGTCATTTATGAGGCTCCTTTGCCTGTCACGGAAGTGCTTGATCCCCACCTGGGTAGGGTGCATTTTAACAAGGTGTGTGCTGGTCTGCTTGCGAAATGAGAGCTGCTCCTGTCGCCACCAGAACCAAGGCCCCAAGTCTGGAGATGCGGTGTTGACAGGGTTTGGAATGGTCTTTTGGGGAAGACTGGGAACAGCACTGGGCCTGGGCAGGTGTGATAGGAAAGGGCAGACCCACTGAAGTACGGTTTGTTGGGCTTGGTGTAACAAGTTAGGTAGCTGGTGTGGGCATCAGGCTGGCTCCTGCAGGTGGCCATGTGTTTATGCTGGGGGGCAGGGGAAAGAAATGGCTCCTGCCACCCCCTTTATTCTTAGATGAGGAGGCTTTGAGAGCAAGAGGGACTGAGTTTTGGGAGTTCTTACAACCTGTGGGACTTAAAGCCTAGAATTTCAAAAACCAGTGGCTTGGCTCTGGGAGAGTCAGGAGGGCATTAGGAAGCTGAGTCCATGCTCTTAAAAAAAAAAAAAAAACGCAGCAGGACAAACAGCAAGCAGAGCTAATACCATGTAGAATTAGCAGTTTGAAAAATGCCAGGGTCATACGGGAAGGAGAGTTTCATTGCCTCATTTCAGAGTGTGGCTCAGAGAGCAGGGAAGGCAGGGAGACCTCTCCAGAAACAGGAGCCTGGGAAGGTCGCCGAGTAGGACTCTAGGTTCGCCTTGTCACAGGAATACAAGGAGACAACATTCAGATCAGCATAACTAACTCAGAAAATGACCTGAAGACTCGCAGAACAAACTTCACAGCTAAAGGTTGGGAAGAGGACACCTGGGAGAAGGTAGGAAGGGAGGAAGGGTGGAGATGAGATTTGGGAGCAAAGGGGACCATTGCTCCGTGGCAGGGAGTGAGCTGGGGACACATTGAAGGGTAAAAAACAGTTTATCACAGCGGGGAGCCTGGCAGGGGAAGGGGAATCCCCACCACATTCAAGTCTACCCGTTCAGTCTGATATCCCTTTTCTGTAGTCCCTTTGGCTGTCTCTTTCCTTGATCTCTCTGTTAGTACACGTGTTTCAATTGGTATTATACCTCACATTTTAGGTTACCATAATTAATGATTGATTGCCCTAGAGTTTTGGCAATGTCCTGGTGCACAAATTGCTTAGCAGTCAGATCTGCTTAAATTCAGGAATTAAATTAAGGCCAGTCTTTGAAATTTGTTCTGACCCTAGCAGAGCTATTTTTAGCTATTTCTTTTACTTGTTCTCTCTGGTGCACTAGATGGTCTGTGGTTTAACTCATTTAAGTTATTATTTTTATTAAGCTATTATTTTTAAGAGTGTCCATGTAAGTGAACTTTCCCACACTCCGTTTCCAGTAAAGTCAGGCCTTGGGGAGTGCTTCGGAGCTCTCATTTTTGTGGATTTCCTATCCTTCTGGGAAAGCTCCCTGGGCTACTAGTCTATGTGCAGAATGTGACTGTAGCCTGTGGTCTCCCCATCTTGCCTCTTCCAACATGGAAGGTATGCTCATTAAGCTATATTTTTGGCTGGCAGTGCCTGATAGAGAACCACTATCCCATGTGTAGGGACTTGAGAGAGGAAAAGCTCCTGACCTATCAGATGTATTCACCAGGTACTTAACTTCTTCAGTTAAGTGTTGGGGGTGATGAGAAATGTTGGTGGCCTGCCCCTCACAGGTATGGTAACTCTTGGTTTGGAGATGAGGACAGGAAAAACTCTGTCCCCTTGACCACAGTCACCATACACATATGTACCCCCCATCAGGGTGACCTGGCTGGTGACAGGGCGGGAGTTACTTGTGGCTCTAATGTACAGACTCCCACTGTTCTTGTAGAATTTTGGGGGGGTTTCTTAAATGTTTTTTTTTCTTTAATATGTGCCCTTAGTATGCCCTTAGGACAATTTTCAGAGACATACTTTATTTATATCAGTGGTTTTCACCAACTGTGCTTGTTTCTTTAGGGAATATTTCTGTAGAGTGCCTCATGGTGCCGCCATGGATATAGAACAGATTCTTATTTTTTAAAATATTTATTTGAGAGAGGGAGAGAGAGAGAAACTGAGAATACATGCAGGGGGAGGGGGAGAGGGAAAAAGAGAAGCAGAATTCCACTGAGCACAGAGTCAGACACAGGACTCCTTTCTAGGACTCTGAGACCATGACCTGAGCTGAAGTCAGATACTTAACCAACTGAGACACCCAGGCACCCATAAATTCTTATTTTTAAAGAATACTTACAGTTATCTGAATATTTCATTAATGTAAAGAACAATATCCTTCCTCCGTAATGTGAGATAAATGAAGTATAACCATAAAATCAATTTAAGAATATACTAATTCTGTTTTTCTTGGTCAAAATACAACTTAAAATGAAAGACATTATAATTCTCTTATTTGCTATTGCCAGCAACTGGGTCACGTATTTATAAATATCATAGGAATTCCACAACACATCCTTGAAAATTCATTACTTGCCTATAATTATAATTTTCACATTACATTGCCTTTCATCCCTCCCCTCTTTCATCCCTCCAAGCCCATGGAGTTAGTTTCTTAACATTTTGGGGCATTTCTTAATCATCACCAATATCATCATTATAATAATGTCTATTATTCCTTTTATTCCAAGAATTTCAAACTCAATTTATTTTTCTCCTGTGATGAGCATCAAGAAGGTTGGTCCAATTCATTTGATAAATGCATTAATACATATTGGTTGGAATTAATTTATTCTGTAGACATTCGTAGATACTTCCTTTATGTCAATTACTATTCTAAGCACAGGTATTGAGAAAATTCAATGAGAGATAAAGTATGAGCCTAGCTTTCAGGGAGCTTACCATAATTTAATGCCCAAGAGAGTTTAGAAAATATACAAATGTAATATTTTTATTCTGAAAAATTAACAATTTTTAAAATTTAATGGGGTTCAATTAGTGCACAAGAAATAGAGGTCCAGGTTATTTGAACTGAAAGCAGCCATAGAGCTTTCTATTGTTGGTATATCTTGACATAAGAATTCGGTATTCTAGGCACAGTGGCAAAATACAGGTAGTTTGGGATGAGCACGTAGTTCCATTTGATTGCTTTCTCAGATGATTTGCAGGATGTGAAGACGATACTCTAGAGAGTTAGACAGTGACCAGATTATGATATTCTTCATACTGCATTAAGGACTTTTCACTCTGGCAGACAAGAGGAAGCAACTGCTTGAATAGTTTGAAGTTGGGAGATAATTGAGTTCACATTTTCACTGTCGTTCTTGGTTTTAGAAAGATTTCTCTGCCAAATTTTGGAAGATAAAACACCTGGACTACTTAAGAGACTATAGTGATAGTCTAGATAATAGGCGTGCTGGTGAAGATAGAGCAGGAAGGGCAGATATGTAAGTTATTAATTAGATGGAAGAAAGAGGACTACATCACCATTATATACTGACTGAGAAGAATAGAAGATTTGAAGACAAATTCTAGGTTCTATGATTGTGTGACCATACTGCTGGTGATGTAATTAAAGAATATTGATTTTTAGAGGAAAAATTAATGTTTTCAGTTGTGCACATTTTGGTTTTGGTAGACCCAAGGGACACCAGGTACTCATGCCTGGTAGTAGTTGAATGTATAGATTTGAAGTGCAGAGGAAAGAGCTGTGCTAGAGACACATATTTGGAAGTCATTCACATAATAGGAATTCATGAAGTCATAAAAGTGTAGAAAGTCTCAGTTTAAAAATGTAAAGTCTGAAGGACAGAACTCTGTGGGAAGCTATATTTATGGGGAAGGCAACAGAGCAGTCATTTAGGAGAGAGTCTAACTCTCTTAATTAACAATTATATAATTTTTCATTGATTTACTTATTTATTAAATGATAATTTAAGGTCAATAGATCAATTTCCTGTTCTAAATTGGAGAACCATAGTGATACATGCTAATGCAGGCTAATATCTCAAAAAAGACTTATATAGAAACTGTCCACATTTCATTAGATAAACTAATATAGGGGATTCTTTTAAAAAGTATAAGTACATGTATGTTTCTGTGACTAAAGAGCTGCTCTAAAAGTTTACTTAAGTGAATTAACAGATACATCTAATGCATTTGCCCAGACTCCAATTCAAAATGTCTTAGTTAATTCTCCCAAATAAAAGCATATGTTGACCTTCATTTATGATCATTTATTAATTCATTGAAATTCTTTTTTAAAAATTTTATTTATTCATTCATGAGAGAGACACAGAGAGAGGCAGAGACATAGGCAGAGGGAGAAGCAGGCTCCATGCAGGGAACCTGATGTGGTACTCGATCCCAGGACCCCAGGATCATGACCTGAGCCCAAGGCAGATGCTCAACCATTGAACCAGCCGGGTGCTCCTCATTGAAGATTTATATTCTGTTTAAAATGTTACCAGTGTTTTTGTATGTTGAGATTAAGTATTCGAGAGATTAAAGAAGTCATTATATGGGACCAATAATTAGACAAACAAGTTTTTAAATTCTTTCCAAATAATCATTTTGAGAGACTCTTATAAATAAGATGATTAAAACATTTTACATATATGCTAAGTTCTTAACAGTGTGTGAAGTTCTACGCTTGATAATTTATAATTCTTTACAATTTATTGTGCTTTAAAATTCTATGAGAAAGCATTTTTTTTCACCTCATCTAGACTGTGGAATATATGAAATGGAAGTACTTTGCCTGTATTCCATAGTTAA
This sequence comes from Vulpes vulpes, assembly GCF_048418805.1. Taxonomy (NCBI): domain Eukaryota; kingdom Metazoa; phylum Chordata; class Mammalia; order Carnivora; family Canidae; genus Vulpes; species Vulpes vulpes. The sequence continues at coordinate 53,645,253 of NC_132793.1, forward strand.
AATGAAAACAGAGAGAAATTGAACTAGTTGTGTTTGATTCCCAGCTCTGTCCTGTCTTTAGTGGTACCAGGAAGTCTGATTCTCTATAAGCCCAAAAGGCACAAATAAAATGTACATATAAGTCTTTAAAAAAATCCTTTCTATTGCTCAGAAAGTTCATTACACATAGTTTTCCATTAACTATGTGATACATCAGTAATTCCCACATAACCAACTATTTCTTCATCATTTGGAGAGCTGGCAGATTAAAAGTTGACTTATGGGCACGAGATGTGATAAGCACTGGGTGTTATAAGCAACTGATACATTATTGAACACTGAACATCTGAAACTAATGGTGTCCTATATATTGGCTAGTTTCATTTAAATAATAAATTTGACTTGTGCTTTAAGACTACATATATAAATATGAATATACCTTTAGATATTCATATAGATACACATGTGTACATAGGCATAGATATAAACATGCAGGTATCTGGGTATATTTGTTATAGTTTTTAAATAAGTATGAATAATTAAACGTACACAAGTTTACTCCATTGTTCTCTCTGCCAGCCTCTGCTTTTCCAATGAAGAACAGAAGTTTATGGATCAAATGTTAAAAGGTAGTAACATTCTCTAAAAGGACTTTCTAGGTATTACAAAGTAGAAAGTGATTGAGAATAAAAAATGAAAGATAGATGAGATTTTCCTGTCAGGCCTGTGCTAAAATTCTCACTCTGCTTCTCATAAGTGACATGATCTTGAGACCATTATTTTGAAATAAAGTTCTATGTTAATATAAGAACGATAGTCTTAGTGCCTTCAGTTTTTATATAAAAGTTTTACTTTTATGCAAGCATTGACAACATTGGATTAGTATAAATTTTACCTCCAGTTCTTCTCGAGAAGAAATATAAATATATTTATATAATATATATATGTAAATATATATATATATATATTTACTTAGGGAGAGACAAAGTAGGGGGGATACAGAGAAAGGAGGAAAGAGGAGGGAAGTGTGTGTTTGAGAGAGATAAATGCTGTAATGAATCAAATGTTCATATACATTTTTAGTATCTTGCAGCTGTAAAAATATAGGTATAACTAATTACCTTGCAAATGTTTGAAATTTTACTTTTGTATATAGGCTGTGCACCAAAATTGTCATTTTTTTTTTTAGTTAAAGCGGAGCTCATGACTGACTAAAGGAAATGTCATGTTTTGATGAACATTCTGTTTGCACTAAAATACACAATATGATCCTGGATGAAAATTTGGGAGAGTTGAACTTTTAACCATAAAATAAATATACTTAAGTTACTGAGACTTTACCTTCTTCCTTTCTGAGTTGGAAGATTTCCATAACGATGCTTGAATTTGAAGACCTCACAACTAGGATCTGTTTTCTACAGAGACTTTCCTGGAAATTCTACACAGAAGAAAAACACTGTATGCCATATATGGTGATATAGCATACTTCCTATTTTTGAACCAGATGGACTAAAGATAAAATGATAAAATGCAAGTTTTTTTCTTAGTACTCTCAGCAGTATGTCAAATAAAACTATTAGTGTCTATCCAGTTATCTTTTGTGTTTGAAAATTATTCTTGCTGGGACAAAAGGGTTTGAAAAACCTGGAACAGGCTGTGGAGGTTTTTGAAAAGGGAACATTTTTAATGACTATTGTTATATCCTTCATCTCACCAATGTTAAGTGAGGAAACGAGGGACTATAGGCTGTAAAAGTTTTCACAAACAATAAGTAGAAGGTAGAGTGTAAGGGGCGGCAGTACTTTGCAGCCAGAAACATCCCATTCCCAGCCAATGAAGTGTATTTTGTTGGAAAATATCACTGCCCTTCCTCACTGTGCATATAATATTATATATTTTAAATTACCAAGTGAATTAGCAGCATTAAAATATCTTGAAAGTATGTTTTGTTAGTATTCCCTTAAAGAATTTGAAAAAAATCCTGTTTTTATGATTGATACATTTCTAAAGTATTTAGTTCAAGTAGACAACATGATTCTTTCCTTTGCACCTAGAAATCCTGTTTTATGTCTTCTTATCCTTAACCTCTCTTCCCTTCAATCGCTAACGTGTTACTCTGATGCCTGTAATTTCATCCTCAAATCTTCATGATTAATACATTGATACCTAATTTATTTTTATTTACTTTTCTAAAGATTTTATTTTTATGCAATCTCTACACCCAAAGTGAGGCTCAAACTCAAGGTTCAAAGATCAAGTTGCATGCTCTATGAACTGAGCCAGCAAAGCTCCCCATATCAAATAATTTATGATTCCAGCATTATTGCTTGTTGATTCATTCTAACCTTTCCCAGTTTTGTGCCTTTGTATCAGTTCTTTTCCCACCTTGAAGCTCTATGACTTCATCTATCAAATATTTTATCAAAAGCATCTTCCGTTATGAGGAGTTCAAGATTTTTTCTAGGAAGAACTATTTGCCTCCTCTGCTATGGTTCTATAACCCTTTGCAATACTGCCATTTTGGCATTTTTCATTATGTGTCCAGTTGTGTCTAGAGCACCTAAACACTTACAACACCTAGAATACACCCTATACTGTAATCACCAAAGAGAATTCTGTGTACAAAATAGGCAGCAAAAAATGTTTAGTACCTAGTAGGTAAAGAGGTAGGTTGTGTGTGCTCTAATGAAGAAGAGCTGGGGAACACTAGTAAAAAAAAAAACACTAGTAAACACTAGGGTTCGGAGGAAAATGGGAGTGAGAATAGAGTCTGTCAAATATGGCCTATTTCACAGTTTTGTGGAGAAGAAGCTATTTTAGAATAATAAAACACTACTCTCTTATACATATCATAACCTTGATGTGTGTTATCTTATTTGAATATAAGACTATTTAAGGAAATATTTTAATCAATTTTTATGTCCATAAGAAATTGAGTTAAATAAATATTTACCCTCCTCAAAAGAGCAAATTTTAAAAAATAGGTTGAAATAAAAGTACATATATACTGTAATTTCTAAAGACCTATTTTATTAAGAATAATTATAATTTGGTCCATATATTTTAAGAGTGGTATTATAATGACCTACATATTTTAAAACCTAAAAATATTTGTGCTGAATATACTGGCAAACTAATGGAATATACAGGAAATGTTAATTTAAATAAAAACAAATAAGATTTTGAAAAAAATTCAATGACAGCCAAAAAGACACAGGCTGTGTTTTCCTCCCATTTGGTTATCTGAGTATGCCTCATGTATTCTAAACTCTCTTTGAATACAATTTGATCTATGCTTATAATAAAAATAAGAATGCATATAAACAAACTTAATATAATTTGGTAGTTTCAATGCATAAAGTCTAGAAAATATGTATTATGTATACATATATATCTAGTTTCTATGGTGACCTGGTCACTTGGAATATAGTTTTGCATGAACAATAGTACATAGTCATCACTTTGAATTTCCTGACCTATCTTTTCTGCTTAAATGCTGCATTAGCAGATTTTAGTAGCTAATGTTTAGCATATCTTATAAATTGTATTAATGTTGTCTGTCTGGAGCTCAACAGTTACTTCAAAAAAAAGAAGTTTAAGTCTCTTTGAAAAGTTTTATTTTAGCTTTAAATAAACCTTGAGATTATAGCAAACAAAATAAATATGAAAGATACAGTATATTACATATTTTATTTAATTACCCATAGCTTTTAAAATACAAGTAAAGAGAAAACCAGAATTTTTGTATCTGTAAGGCTAGGATTAAAAGACAGTTGAGGCAATATAAAGTTTATAATATCAGAGAAAGAACACTGGCCTAGGCACCCGGAGTCTCAATGTCAGGTCTGCTAGTGCTACTTATGCTATATGATGCAACGTAATAAACTTATCAAATTTTCAGTTACATTGTCTATAAAATGAATAGCAAAAAGATAAAATTTTAGTTTCTATTGAATTCTTTAAGTCTAAAGGCTTATATAAACTTCAGATGAAAAAATAGCAACATATTTTTAAAAATATTAATGATTTCATGTTTTATAATAGTGAAATGAAATTTAAAAATATGCTTACAAATCCATGACACATGGTAAAATAAATATTCTTATTAGGTGATAAATATGTGGACTGTGTATATATAAAGAAACGTTTATATATAATAGCATGTTAAAATGCTACAAAAAGGGAAGCCCGGTGGCTCAGCAGTTTAGCTCTGCCTTCGGCCCAGGGTATGATCCTGGAGACGGGATCGAGTCCCACGTCGGGCTCCCTGCATGGAGCCTGCTTCTCCCTCTGCCTGTGTCTCTGCCTCTGTCTCTCTCTCTCTCTGTGTCTCTCATGAATAAATAAATAAAAAATCTTTAAAAAATGCTACAAAAATTGTATTGAAGGCAGTTGTGTAAAAATAAGAGCTCATACGCTAAGGTTCACAGATGCCAGGTTAAATTAAAGTAGTGTGATAAGTTTTACTTGCTTTTAATTGCTGTTGTTTATCTGTTCTATTATACTTGGTTAAATATGTAATATTTTTATAATTTAAAAAAAATTAAATAAATTATTTTTTATTTAAATTCAATTAGCCAACATGAAGTACCTACTTAGCTTCAGGTGTAGCATGCAATGATTTATTAATTGTGTATAATAGCCAGTGCTCATCATATCACATGCCCTCCTTAATGCCCGTCACCAAATTACCCCCCCCCACCTCCCCTCCATCAAATCTGTTTACTATAGTTAAGAGTCTCTCAGGTTTTTCTTCCTCTCTGATGAGTTCCCATTTCAGTTTTTTACTCAAATATGCAATATTTTTAAAAGAAAGATATAACTGATGCTTTTTTGCAGTATTAATATAGCAACAAATAGAGGCATAAGAATTTAACATTAGTTCTTAATTGTAGAAAAAAAAATACTCTGAGCTGAGAGCACCTTTGACTGAAGTGTACAAGCAGGAAAAAACAATATCCTTGAGATCACAAAACAGTTAAGAGAATATACCTCTGTGTCAGATGCATTTTGGGTTCATACCTGGATTGACCCAAACCTGGGTAAATTCAGCCAAATTAGTTAGCTTCCATAAAGATTGGTTATATCATATGGAAATGGTGCAAATAATATAAAATACCCCATAAAATCAATGTAAACATTATAAATAAATGCACATGAAGTTCTTATCATGATATGTAACCAGTATATGCCGACTATTCAGTAATACCATACTATAATTTATTATATTATATTTGTTTTTGCTTCGTGAGATATAGAAACAGTTAGAATATGGTCATCCTAATATTAAAAATCTTATATGTTTCGTTAAGACTTAGTGGGTTTTGCTATGATATTTTATATAGAAATGGATGGCATTATAGGAGAATCACTTAATGTAATATAACATGCAAAAGGGTGGGGTTTTTTTTTGTGGTTTTGTTTTGGCTCGGCTTCTCTATATGTTGCCAAGATGCTTAATGTAATTAAAAGCAGGGAAATATGTGAAAATGATATTTGTAGTAGCTAGTTGTAAAGGACAATGCCAGTAACTCTAGGAATTTGAGTGTTTGTTGTAAGAATATTGAAAGAAGTGAAATGGTTACAAATTGCAGTGAAGGGAATTTAGCAACAAGAATTATTTGATAATAGGACTACATAAAAATGTCATGTAGTCATTGAGTCCTAAAGTTTTGTTGAAATGAGTAAATGAGAAGATGGTTGTAAGATTAGGAAAGAGGGATTTAAATGTTTTTTTTTTTAACTACATTCATTAATCTGGGGTGAAAGTGTTTATAGGTGCATTGTCATGGATGGTTAGGAGAAATATGTGAATTAAAATAGAGTATCCACCTATACCTGACATTAAGCACCATTCATCTGATGTCTTTAGACTTTATTATTTAAATATTAAGGTAAAGGGTCACATGTATGTGTGCACATGGGTGTACATTATGTGTACACATGCATGTATGTGTAGAATAGTCAGGTTATTAGCCTCGGGAAATCAGACACTTCTTAAAGGAGAGATGAAGATAATAGAAGGCATTACAATTAAGCACTTAAGAATAATCTTTCTGAAAATATGACTACAGTGTGGGCTTCCCATTCTTTATGTAAGAGAAGCAGAGGAAAAGTAGTAGATACTTTGGAGTTAATAAAGCATACTTGATAGGCAGAGAAAAACAAAAAGAGGGAAAAAAGAATTTTTTTTGGAGCTAGTTGGACAAATAAATTGGAAAAAAGAATTTTCAGCATGATTCATTCGATATAATAACATTATAGATATTTGTAAGTAAAAACATCATAAAATAATTAGGAAGGATAAGGTATATAAATTAGGTATATGATATTTTTTTCTTCTAAGAGAAGAAAATTAATGTATACTTGTTGAAATTAGAAGGAAAAAGGAAGGTAGGTTAGATAGATATTCCTTCTTTAGGCTAAAATTGCTAAAGCCACCTGGGGCTCTATAGGTATTCCCAAGTTTGTAAGTTATAATAGAGAAAGCAGTGAGTAGGTCTAAACTACCATTGCTAACAGTAAATGAGAGTTATGTGACACTTTAAGTAATTTAAAGGGGAGGAAAGGTGTATTATTGTTTTAAAATCTTTGGAAGTTGGAACTTGAAATTCCAATTATTGTTACAGGATTTCTGTTCCTTGGTGCTTGTGATTCTTGGCCATGCAGCTTCAAAGAATGAAGAAGGTGGACCAGGTGCAGAGTGGTGGGCAGCAGGGTAAAGTGCATTGAGCAACACCACAAAGTTCCCAGAGAGGGATGGGACCAGAGAGAGTTGCTGTTCTGGCATTCTAATTTGGCATTTTTTACAAGATCTTTTGCAGAACTATTTTAAGTAACCAGAGCATGGACTCCTTGCAGATAGGCAGCTAAGGTGTGCCATTCAGGCTTTGATCATGTACCCCTGTGCCTATCAGGTTATTGCTTATGTGCTGATGGTCTTTTGGCCTCGCATTTGGAGGCTAACTGCCTCAAATTGCAATAGTGACCAGTGTTTAATGGTTATTTTGTCTCAAGATATTTTGCAAAAGTCACTTCTGCAGAGGATGCTATTGTGATTTTGTGTAAATGGTAAAACAGGATGCTAGAGCGGGTTTGTCTTAGCTGTCCTGGCTCCCTTTTTTTTTAGGGGGAACCCTGGCCCTGACTACGTAATTGTTTAACTAACTAGCTCCAAACATCATGACTGTGTGTTTATACTCAAAGTGTCGAGTTCTATACAAACACACTGAGTATTGAAACATTCCTTTCATAAACAGTACAAGAACTGTATCCCACTCATTGATTTGCCGATCACTTTATTCTACTGGAATTTTTACACTAACTATTGGCTTATAATAACTTAAAACTGCAGATGGAGAATATGAAAATCCAATTTATAGGAAATTATCAGTGATGATATTGTTAGTACTTGGATTCTATTTTGAAAATCAAAAATAATTGGTCAACTGTATGAAACTGATTGAAGGAAGCACTACTATCAATATCAAGAACCAGAATGAATTATGTGAATTTTGTCTGGAGAGTTCAGAGTACAAGTGAAGTATAGAAATATAAATAAGATATAAACAAGATATTAACTCTCTAGCCAAACCCTGAAAGCCCTTTTTCATCCATCCCTGTTCAACCCAAGGATGCCAGAATTATCCAAAATGTACTTAATGTTGTATCTACATTGCTTAGCATTACAGTTTCTTTAATAAATGATGTTTGGAAAGCTGAATATCTACATGCAAAAGAATGAAACTGAACCCTTATCTTACACCACTTACAAAATGGTTAAAGAGTTAAATATAAATCCTGGTACTATGAGACTTCGAGAACAAAAGATAGGGGGAAAAAAATCTCCTTGGTACTGATCTTGGCAATGATTGTTTGTTTGTTTGTTTGACCATGACACCAAAAGCACAGGCAAAAACAAACAAACAAAAAACATATGGGCCACATCAAACTAAAAAAAATTAAACATAATAAAATAAACCATCCCCATAATGATAAAGCAACCTATGGAATGGAAGAAAATATTTGTAGACTATACATTGAATAAGGGGTTAATATCCAAAATATATTTAAACAAACTCATACAATCAATAGCCAAATAACCAAATAGGCTGATTTAAAAAATAGATAAAGGACCTGAATATTATTCAAATGGCCAACAGGTACATGAAAAGATTCACCATCACTAATCATCAGGAAAATGCAAATCAAATCACAATGAGATATTACCTCACACCTGTTAGAAAGACTATTATCAAAAAGATGAGATATATTTTGGTGTAGAGAAAAGAGAACCCTTGTCCCCTGTTGGTGGGAACGTAAATTAGTATGGCCATTAAGGAAAGCAGTATGAAAGCTTTTCAAAAAATTACAAATAAAATTATATATGATTCAGCAATCCCACTGCTTGATACCTGAGGGGAATGAAATTGCTGTCAAAAGCAATTATCTGAACTCCCATATTCATTACAGCATTATTCACAGTAGCCAAGATAGAGATATAGAAACAACCTAAGTACCTGTAGATGGATGAATGGGTTAATGAAGTATGGTATTTATATATGATGGAATATTATATAGCCATAAAAAGAAATTCCATCATCTGCAACAATCAGATAAATCTGAAAGACATTATGCTAAGTGAAATAAATCAAAGAAAGACAAATACCATATAATCCCACTTTATGTGTTAAATCTAAAAAAAAAATTGAACTACTAGAGTAGAATGGTACTCACCAGAGTTTAATGGGTGAGGGAAATAATTGGATGTTGGTCAAATGTACAAACATCCAGTTATAAGATTAATAAATTTGGGGGAGTCTAGTATATAGCGTGGTGACTATAGTTAATAATATTGTATTAGGTCCTAAGCATTCTTACCACATACACTCAAAAAACAGCAACTCTGTGAGGTGATGGCTGTATTAATTAACTCAACGGTTGGGGGCATCCTTTTACAAACTGTGTGTGTGTATGCATATATCACATATATCACGTGTGTGTGTGTGTGTATATATATATATATATCTCAAATATATATCATGTGTATATGTATTTCAAATCACCACACTGTATACTTTCAATGTATATAGCATACTTTTAATTATACCTTCATAGAGCAGTGAAAGAAAAAGGGCACTAAGTAAAATCTTGTCAAGAAATGAAAGAAAAAAATATAGTGTTTCCTCTTTTGATTTCATGTATTGGGTAATTTTAAGTTGATGGAAGGTGAGTGACAGGCACTGAGGGGGCACTTGCTGGAATGAGCACTGGGTGTTATGCTATATGTTGGCAAATTGAACTCCAATAAAAACCAAAAAGCAAATACAAATCCCCAGAAAAAGATAAAACATCTTGCTTTTATAACTCAGTTACCTCTTCTGTACCCACTAACAATATTTACTGATAGAAAATAAAAATAAATGCAGAATATCTGAGTTCTTCTAAGATCCCATGACTTAAGCTCATGTATTAAAAAGACTTTAGAACTTAAAATATTTCTATACCCTTCAGCAACTGCTTACAATGAAGATTGCTTTTTGTTGTTGTTGTTTTTTTTTTTTTCTATCACATTTTGGTAGAATTCCAAAGTAGGAAAAGTCCATTTTGATGGACTTCTTTTTTTTTTTTTTATTTATATATATGTATTATAGTCACAGAGAGAGAGAGAGAGGCAGAGACACAGGCAGAGGGAGAAGCAGGCTCCATGCACCGGGAGCCCGACGTGGGATTCGATCCCGGGTCTCCAGGATCGCGCCCTGGGCCAAAGGCAGGCGCTAAACCGCTGCGCGACCCAGGGATCCCTTGATGGACTTCTTAAAAAAGATTTTATTTATTTATTCAAGAGAGACACACAGAGGCAGAGACATAGGCAGGGGGAGAAGTAGGTTCCATGTGGGGACCCTGATGCGGGCCCGATCCCAGGACCCCAGGATCATGACCTGAGCTGAAGGCAGACGCTCAACCACTGAGCCACTCAGGTGCCCTGATGGACTTTGTTTTTTAAAGATTTTCCTAGCAAGTTTACATTCTCCATTGTCATCAAGGCAGAGACTCCCTCTCCCCCTCATCTTTGAGCTCTAAAAGTAGGAAAAAAGAGTTCCTTGAAAAAAGAATCACATATTAAAATATCTTAGAGTACTGATTTATGTTTTGGAATTAAATCTAGAGAGAAAGGAAATGAATGATCTTCTACATGAAGTCACATTGGAGACTTTTGCTTTACAATATAAACATGAAAGAATTTGATTATGACTAATAAAGTTGTTTTCCACTATTCCTTTCTTGAACTAGAAGAGATTGATATGAAAGGGGTCAAGAATATGAGTGGGGGTGACATGGGAGGAATATCTCTTTTATAAACTTTTGTCACCCTGAGTCTTAGGTTTTCTACTTGTCCTGACTTACCTTTTACCATGTTTTAAGTAGGACTATATTCTGTTAACTTGGTTTGTTTCTCTTTAAATGTCCACACTTGGAAAAAAAAAATGACAATGCTCATTCCCCATTGCCCATGTCTTATTTTAGTTTGAGTAAGAAAAGTTACACTAGGCAATTTTTTTCCTCAAGGTATTGGGTAATTTTCTTATTAGCATGCCCTCTAGCCAATAACTAAATGTACCTATCTGTAATCTTGAGAAATATTGCAATTCAGGCATAACTTTTCTTGTATATGGAAAATTCTGTTTATTCCGAAATTAAAAAGTCCTGAGTTTCTGTAATCTATTTTGACCTACATTGTAGTAGTCATTTCTATTTGCAGGATATTAAACTCCTGAGTTTTTAATTACTCTACTGATGTTTAGCTGTTGTATTTTTTCTTTATATCAAAGAGTTATTTGATTTAACTATCAGCCTTCCTTTTTTACAAAACTGCAACCTAAATAATAGTTCCTAAGTAACTATACACTTTATATAGACCAATTGTGGCTATCAACACATGAGCTTAATTAGAGGCAGTATCTCAAAGCGCTGTAATGTTAAGTGGGTGGAAAAAAGATATCAATGCCTTTTACAAATATTATTGTAACAAAGTCATTTCTTTATATCAAACCAAATGGTTCTCAGCATGTATGGTTATTAAAAAATATCAGATCCAAAGACTAATATTTACTGAATGTAGGAAACATACATTACTCAGATACAGTGGTGGGCCTAATCTAACAAGCAAAAAAAATAAGTCATATTATCTGATAATAAACGTGAGCAAATGTTCAAATGCTTGTCTTATGAAATGTTAATCACATCCACCTCTTCGGAATGACAGGGCTGTGTCATTAGATATCAATTCTATTGAAAGACATGTCATATCTTAATGCTGATTAAGTGGTTGAGATTAATCAAAACACACACAGAAGCACACACATGCATAAAAACATAAAAACAGTTCTCACGTAATAGCAATACCCTATTCACCAAATAATGTGTGGCTGACATTTTTGCTTCATGTCCAAGGAAAAGCCAGAGGATTAGAAATGTTGAACCCTTATTAATTCTATGACCTTGGGCAAATGACTTCACCTTTAAGAGATTTATCTTCATTCCTTTTTCCCTCATCCGTAAAATGGGAAAATAAAAATCACCTTTTAGAAGAACTAAAAGATGTGAATCAGGAATGCAGGGAATGATAGCTGACACTTTGATATTGTTCAAAATTTGGTGACGGCTTTTTACAGCTCCTGTTACTTTGGCAACGGCAGGGGCATAGTTTGCTGTTGGTGGTGTTGACTGCAACTCTTTTGCAGAGAGTGACTAGAGAATGATTCCTGTATAAAATCACAAAATGGCTAATCACTTGTTAGTTAAAACACCCAAACATAGTTGTAGGTCTGGTCTTCCGCTCTTCTTAAAATGCATTTTAAAAAGTGGCATAAAGTTAGTGCAATGATTCTTACAGTCCTCTAATGATTTCTGAATGCTGAGATAAAAGTCATGCAAAGATCTGCTGTGCTAAAAGTAAGGTTTATTCTCAGAATCCATGTAGCTTTAAGTTATGCTTCAAATTATGACTTTAAGAGAGACAGAATATAAGAATATGAAAGGAAGTACCCTGCCTACTGCCTACCCCCTGATTTCACAGAGGAGCAAGATTTAGAGTTTAAGGGACTTGACTGAAATAGCCACTACTCAGAACCAAGGTTAGAATTAGAACCATTTCCCTACAAACAGGTTGTTTTTCTAAAATGACCCAATGACCACCTAATAATAAAATGTTTGGTTTTCATACAGCTTGCCTCTGGATTATGCATTGGTTCAGACTATTTCTACTCTATAATTCCCCAATTAAAGCATAAAATATCTCTAACTATTGAATTGACAGAGAGCATCCCACCAGTCCTGAGGAGCTATTTTCCTTCAATCTCCATACTTTCCTGAGATATGCTTTTTAGACCATAGCAACAGACAAAAAGATCTGCCTGTAAACCTTTCGATCTCAGTGTTCTCTGTATTCCCAAATTTTAAGACTTTCTTGGTTTCATACTTTCAAAATTCTGAGTTCCAAGTGAAATTATAAGTCCTATTCACCAAATGAAAAACAAATTAAACTTTATGTTTCTATAAGATATCAGGGTTTTTTTTTTTTTTTTTCAGTTAGGGAGAGGAGCATGTTGGAGAGGATTTAATTATAAATCAATTATAACTGAACCAATCACTGCATGCATTGCTTATTAACAATAAATAATAAGACCAAATTTTTAAGATTGTATTTTAAGAATCATAGCTGCACTGTGGAAAAATATAGAATATATGTATTTTTTTAAAGACTTTATTTATTCATGAGAGAGAGAGAGGCAGAGGAAGGAGCAGGCTCCAGGCAGGAAGCCCGATGTGGGACTCGATCCCGGGACTCCAGGATCAGGCCCTGAGCCGAAAACAGACGCTTAACTGCTGAGCCACCCAGGCGTCCCAATATAGGATATATGTAAACAAAAGCATTATCTGAACTCTTAACCCCCCAAATTAAGCATTACTATTATTTTATGGTATGTGAATTTCTCTTTCTTCTTGTAATTGGAATATGGCTCTGTGGATCTTGAAGTCATTTTAAATGTGCAAAATTTTGCAGGGACAATAGGACTCAAAAAATATTGACATTTTGTTATATCCCCATGCTGTGATTTTCAGTTCATGCCCTTCTTGATTTGTTTTAGCTTTTAAAAAATTGTATGTAAGTAGGTAATAGATGATAGATGAAGAGGTGATAGATGATAGATAGGTAGATAGATAGATAGATAGATAGATAGATAGATAGATAGATAATCTGCTTTCTCCAAATTCTTTCTGTGTCGGCCGCAGAGGTAGAGTTTCTGATGTTGTCTTGTCTTTGGGCTTGTAAACTTTCACAGTCCAATTTTACTTTGTCCAGTTTCTTCTATACCCAATGCTTTGTATCAAAAAGTCTAAACTATTCTAAATTTTACAATCCTGATATTTTTCCTCCTTATTACTGGGTCAGAGAGCAAAATTTTGAGTTTCATGCCCCTCCAAATTTATTTCTGATTCTGTAGTCATATCAAAATCCATAAAATTGATCTATCTGAATAATTTTATTTCTAGTATCTATATTCGATATTACACTTTAAGAAATATCAGTATTAACTAGATTTTGGTGTGGTAAGAACCACAGCCTTTGTTTCTTGAAACACCAAAACGTAATTCCTTGCTTAAGCTACATGTCCATCACCAGTCAACTAGAAGGTTGTTATTCATGTACTTGTTTTCTTCACTCTGAGATCCAAGCTGACAGAGTGACTATTATTCCCTGGGCAGAGGAAGAGAAGGTAGTGAACCATGTGCTGACTTTTTAAGCTTCTGCCTGGAAGGGACACATATCACTTTTGTTTATGTTCAATAAGCCATTTAGTTATATAACCCAACGTCAAATGGGTAAGAAAGATGAATTTTACCATGTGTCTAAAGAGAAAGCCAGAATATTTGTGAAAAACTATACCTGTAGGTAGAGAGTGTGACATATCTAATCTGTTTTTCCACACAATTTCATTAAAATATTTTATTCCAGTGTAACCATTTTTTATTATTTTAACTACCCAACAGTATTATTTTTATGGATACGAACCATAATTTAGCACATTTCTTGGTTTTTACCTGAAAGCCCATTTATATGCTTCTAAATTACAAACCATGATGCTACGTGCTTTGTTCTGTACATACAACTGCATACAATGATTTCCTCAGGCTTTATAGTTCTAGACACATTGCTGACTCAGGGACTGTTACTCAAATCACCCTTCGCAGTAAACCAATTCATAGCCCTATTGGAAGTATTGTCTGTTTCTTCATATCTTCTCCAAAAATAAGCCTTATTTTGTGTTACCTTTGTCACTTCAATTTGTAAATGGTGATGTCAGTTTTTGATAGATATTTTGCTGATTACTTGTAAGGTTTGATCGTTTTTTTTTTTATTAATTTGGACTTCCTACTGTGAATCTGGCCAAGTTTGAAAATTAATTTAAACTGGGAATTAAAATAATTTATATTCTTGACATGAAGGTGGGCATAAAATAGCTGAACGTATTAAAGAGTGCAGGCACAGCAAATATATAAACTTCAAATTTAAATAAAATTTAATCATAATTTAAATAAAATTAAATCATAATAGAGTATACTTTTTGCTCAAAAAATAAAAAAGATCATTCTTAGGTAAAATTTACTTAAAAATTACTATGAAAGTTTACTGTTTCATCATTCCTTATAAATTTAAGATTATTGAAACTTTATAAGTTTCTTATTTAGATATGACTACTGAGGAAATATTGGATTGAGGTATAATACAGAGAAAACGGTTTTGTACATTTATGTTATTACTTTCACTTATATTTCACTTCTCAAATTTTGTACTTTTGTGTTTTCAACATTTTTAGATTATTTTTAGGTGAATCTTTTTTAAACAACATAAAAATCAGTACTCCTGTTTGCCCTTAATACAGACCTTCTGACTCTTAATTTTTAAGTTAAATCATTTCCATTTTTTAACTTACTGGTGTTATCCTCCCATATTATTTTATATTTTATTTTTACTTTATAGCCTTCTCTTGGTAGCCTTCTATTTGAGTGAGTTATGGGGAAAATTTGTCTCCCTTCCTTTTTTCTTATGGGCAATATGGGTACATCCTGTGTATTTCCTGAACTATGTTGATTCTTTCCTCTGTTGTCCAAATGTTAGCACTGTTATGCAGATAAGGACTTGAAACTTTCATCTGAAATCCAAACTTTTTGGATTTCTTAGTCATGGAAAGAGGAGAATTGAAACAAAAATCATAAAAGAGCCTTTATAATTCATATATATCTACCAAAGGGACCTCATCTCATGGGATATTTTCCAGATTATTTTTCATTGCATTTGTAACTTTTCCTTGAAAATGTCTTATCTGACTGACAGCTGCCTTCAGGCCTTGAGATATTACATTTTTTATTCAATAAATATTTTTTAGATTTTTGTTTGTAGAGACATTATGACAGATAAAAAGACATTGAAATAATGGTAAAGTTATAGAATGAATTTTCCTTTGAGATGCTTGAAAGTATACAATGTCACCATGAGAATTTCATGGCTTTATACATTTTATAAAATTGATTTTAAAAATTATTCTGTGTATTTACTGAACTATGTTGAAGCTTAAATAATTTGTAATTATCCTAGATATTATAAAAACAAACATTTATTGAGTTATTTTTATATGCTTGGTCAACATACCAACAAATATTAGTTCATTGATAAATAACATGCCTGCCCCAAACTCTTTATTGTCAAAGCTAAAATTCACAGACCCTACTTTGAAGCCTGTGTATATGAGCATGTATGTGGGTGTAATCTTAGAAGTATTTAGGACTAGAGTTATAATTACTATCTTAAGGATCTTACACATGCTGACAATAAAACTACCATAATCAACTATAATAATCTATATAGAAGATTTTAAACCATAATCATAATGCCAAAGCATCTTCAGAAGAGAAGCTGCATAGCCGAAGTGCATTTTGAATAAGGAATCTGCATAATTTTATTCTTTTTTTTCCTAAAAATCTTGGAAAGATAAATGTGTTCTAATACATTTTGAGCCTTGTTGATATCACACTTCCTATTCATAAAATTTGCTGGAGTGTTTAATTACAAAGCACAAAAAGTATGCACCATATTTATAAAAATATTTTTTAAAATGACTTTACATGTATAAATTCATTTTGAAATATGGTGAGCATAAGTACGTGCAAATTAGTGATTTGCTTGCTTTTTATGATGTTATATCAAGCAGTACTAAGCAATCATGTATCAATGCCATTTGCTATAGACCTAGCTACTTGTTTGGTAGAAACCTGGGGTTTCTTTTTTCTGTCCCTCCATGTCTAGAAATGTTATCTATAAGAAACATGAGAAACCATTTAAGATTTACCCAGTTGTTTATAGAAATTAATGATTTAAAGGAGGAAACAGATAGTAAAGTGAAGTAGGCTGATATTAAGTTGTTACTCTTAGTTAAAAACTTATAGAGTCTGCAAAAAGTCCAGATAAAGCCAAAATAACAGGCCAGCATAATAATATGAAAATTCTGATTAAATACAGATTTATTGGTAAAAGTAATTTGGTGATTTTTTTTCACAAATAAAGATAAAGATAATATAAAGATCTATTAAGAGAAATAATAGGAGGGTTTATAAAAATGGTTATGAATATTATAAATACTTCCTAGTATATAAAAACAAAACTTGAACTTAATGTAAAAATAAACAAAAGTCAATGTACTGAATTTAATTTGATTATTTCAGTAAAGGAATATGTCATCAGGTATCCTGAAAAGGTCACTTCTCATAGTACTATTTATGAGAAAGTAAGGTTAGAAATATATTAGAGACCGTGTTTTCCTGTTTTCCAGAAATAGGAAATGAAGTGGAAACTGAATGAGTCATGCGAGTTCAAGAAAGATGTAGTAAAAATTGATCCATATTGTTTCTTTACTGTTTTTACAAAGTATATATGAAAGTCTTAGAAGAAATTATTATCAAATACATTTGAGCAAATAAAAGGAAATACTTCACACAACATTGTGGAAATATATTGCCTTTAGAAGGTCATAGAGTCAAAACTGTAACTGATTAATAGGACCAATGATAATATTTGTATTGGCCAACATGAGGATGTTGGGGCCAGCTCCATGCTAGCTTCGGGGACTTTTCTCTGAACTTCATCCAAAAGCACTTCTAGCTTGGGGGCCCTGAGTGTGCTTAATTAACTCCGTCTGACCCAGTCATACAGAATAAAGGCATCAATCTATCAGATTTGGCTCACTTTCTTCCAGGGAGTTTTAGGTGAAGATCTTCTACCTATTTTTTGACTATCAAAAGCAAGTTGCCTCCTCTTCCAGCACACACACACACACACACACACACACACACACCAAAGAAGAATACATGGTGTTGGTGAATTCAGCAATTTGATCTACACTGATGTGCGCTTTATATTTTCTATTCTGACTCTATGGACACAGCGTAGTACAATAGACAAAATATAGAAATAAGAGTCTGAAAACCTGGACTAAACAACGGTGTCTTCCTTTACTGATTATGTGACTTTAGGCAAACCACAGAACTTCTCATAGGCTTAGTTTTCTCCATTAAAATAATTGATAAAATAAAATAATAGAAGCCATCATAAGAAAACTCCTAGGGATATAAACCCTAAGTCACTAATAAAAAGCTTTAAATTATATTTTTTGTTGAAAATCTATTCATTATTGGAGAATTTTACCACATATGAATATAAAATAGTTTATTTTGGACCTTCCTGTGTTTTTTCTTTTTTTATGAGTTTTCATGTTTTCTAAATATTAATTCTGTTCACCAGATGCCAGAGTTTGTACCACTTCCTGCCCCAATAGTATTTATGCACATTTATTCCACTCTATTTGTTTTGGGCCCACTCAAGAAAACTGTCTTAATTAATAAAATGAAGCTAAGTAAATGAAAGCTGATCATGGGAAAATTGCCTACAAAGGAGAATGTTTGGCTTGGCCTCATTGTCTCATTTTCAAGATTCACTTTCTCCTTACACATTTCTTTTTTCACCAAGATGGCTTCAGGAATCGCTTACTCCAACTATAGGTCATGGGTAACTAAACTATAGTTCTTGATTGATTGGTTGATTGATGATAAAGACTGTAAGCCACAAAAAATTGAACCTTCTTCCTTAATATAAGTGAAGTAGCTGCTCAGTGACATACATTTCCCTATCATCCCCCTTCTACTGTGGTCTCCAGGCATCAAGTGGAGTGATGTGATAGAAAAATTATAACATGGATAAAACCTAGTCTCTGAATCACCTCATAAAGGAAACCTGCCTGCCAACTGTAACACTCACATTGAACTGCTTTAAGAATTAGAAGTAAGCTATTTTTGTGTGTTAAGCCACTGAAATTGTGGGATTCTTTTTTTTAAATCAACAAATATTACTCAATCAAATACCTGTTTATACAGATTAAATAAATTTACACCATGCACAAAGACATTTTTTAAATGCTTGGAATAACAGAAAAGGGAATATGAGTTAGACCTTGACAGTCTGAACTCCTGCAATTGCGTTTTTCTAGGGGTTGCAGACACTGCTTTGGCATTCGATCTCTTGATCTTCATACATAGGATGCTATCTTAGCGCCTTCTATTCAGAAGCCAGACGTCTACCCTCTGAAAGACAAACTGCAGGAAGTAAGCCTAAAGAGGAAGGGTATTTTTTTTAATCTACCTATGTAAAGCTTCCTTTACGTATCTTCATCTTCTAATTATCAGCCTCTTCCCAATGTGAGTGAAAAGAGTGATGACTACCTCTTAAAGAAATACTAAGTCCCCTCACAGAGTTATGTTCTACCCCAAGGGTGATGATGAAATAATTACTATTTCAACATTTTTAGAAACTTATTATTCAAACTAGAGAAATATTTGTAATATATATTACCAGGAGCATAATTGCATTACAATTCATTTTCCTTCTATCTTCTAAAAATTTCAATAAGAAATGATCAGAAAACTTTTTTTTTTCTTAAAGGCAGGTAGTAAATATCTTGGACTTTGCTGAACATAAAGCCTGTATTATACTCAACCTTTCCATGGTAGTGTGAACACAGCCTCAGACAATACATAAATGAGTGTGGCAGTGTTCTAATAAAACTTTATTTATAAAAACAATCCGGTTGGATTTGGTCCACAATCATAGTTTACCAACCCCTGATTTAAGATATTAATTTATTCAGTATCTCTGTTTTTTAGTTCCTGTTCTTCCCCTGTGGCCTATGGCAGTTTGATTTCATATAACTAATATCTGTATGGAATTCTGTAAGTTGGACTTTGGGTTTCCAATGAAAAACTGAGCCTTCCCCCTTGATAGGGGGGAAGATAGAGACTTAAACATTATTTTATTTCCGATATAATTGATATTTGAATGTGTCTTAGATATTTCCAAATTCAATTTTTATGAACGCTAGAACTAGATCAATTTTCCTGCTCAGTTAGGCAAGCTGATGGGCCATCACAAGCTCCACGATGGAGGAAGACCCCTGTAAAACGAAGTGTGGAGGAATGAGGCAGAGCGAAGAGTATACTTGCTTGTGTAAGCTCAGTCCTAATATTAAGGAAAGAGAAATGGATAAATACAAATCTCTGGTCTTTTGTTAGTTTCTTTCCAAGTCCATTATTCCAGTTAAACCATTTTTGTCCAATGTATTGGACAGAGGAGAGTGCATGATGGAAGGGTTGAATGGGGTGGAAGTGATCAGCTATCTCTCAGGATAGTCTGTTCCCAAGAATTCAAGAAATTTGTTCAGTTGAAAACAAGACCCAGACAGAAATGTTGGTTGCACTGAACAATATGGTTTCTATGAGTTCCCAGAATCAAAGTTTAAAGAGGCTAATACACTAAAGTCTAATATTTAAGGGCACAGGACCTAGCCCATATCAGACACTTGGCTGCCTCAAATATCACTTCCTGTTTATTTCTCATATATCATGGTCCAGTGTACCAGATACTGAGGATACCATCTTCATATAGTACCAAAAAGTGCTTTTTAGAACATGTTTATTGTATCTAGTTCTTCAAGAAAACTTTTCTGCACCTCATTACATCCCCAGCAGAATTAATTGCTTCTTTCCCTAGTGTTTCATTAAGCCCTGCTCAAAATGCCAGAAGATAACTTTCAATAAAGTATTATTATTAATTATACATATTTGTTTTTCCTTACTTAGTTGACCATGATTCCTGTGCTATATTCTTAACATGTGAATCATAATCAGGAAAAATAAATAAGTATAATTATTCATAATATCATATATACGGATATTATTATGTTTATAAATATATAAAAATTAATATAGGACTATAATATAAATATATTTTTATTGAGTTTAATAGGGGAAAGTAATTCTAAGCAAGAGTGAAAAGTATTGAAATTTCACTGTTATGAAATTCTATGTGTGATGGGATTTTGGTTGTAGGAGAAGTTAAGAGCTTTCAAATATCTCAGATTATGTCTCTATGATTACAACTTTGTAGATGAAATGCAGGATATAAATTTGGTGTGGTCTTAAAGTAGGAGATGATAATTCAGAAAGATAGTTTAACAGAGTAAACTGACAGAATTAAAAGATATATAAAGCATGAACAGTCATGAATTTCTCTTATTTGAGATATTAAAATTCTTTCAAAGAATTTTAATTTATTAGATCAATCTCAAAATTTCAAAATTTCTTGAAATAATACCTCTTTTAAGTAATAAGTATTTCAATCTAAGATTTTTTTAAATATTTAAATCACCTACTAAGAAGTTATTTTCTCAAATTATTTCAGTCTTCATATCTGTTCATGTATAACTGATGTTTGGATGATAGTACCAGTTACAAAACTGAAAATCATATTGTACAAAGAAAAACACAAGAAAAATAGTGTTCTTAAGAATTTTCCATATTTTTGTCACTATTGATAAACTATTCAAAGTAATGGTCAGGTGAATTTTTTTTTTTTTTAAATTTTTATTTATTTTTTTTTTAATTTTTTATTTATTTATGATAGTCACAGAGAGAGAGAGAGAGAGAGAGAGGCAGACACACAGGCGGAGGGAGAAGCAGGCTCCATGCACCGGGAGCCTGATGTGGGATTCGATCCCGGGTCTCCAGGATCGCGCCCTGGGCCAAAGGCAGGCGCCAAACCACTGCGCCACCCAGGGATCCCCTGGTCAGGTGAATTAAATGCCATGAACATATTTATTTTTTATTAAGAGTGATATTTACTAATGATGTACTATATGTTGGCTAATTGAATTTAAATAAAATTTAAAAAGGGGTTGATATTTACAATGGAAAGAAAATAGTTTTTATTCAACATATACTATATACCAGACCCAGTGAATATAATTTTACTGAATGACATTACAACTCTAGTTTAACCATCAAATGCTGGAGGTACTAAATGTCATAAAGCAGAAAAATGTAATAAGCTGACTATTAAAAAAATAGACATCACAGTGGTAATGTCAATATTATGTTTAAAAACATAAAAGTGATAAGTAGATATAAACTGAACTTTAAAAAAATGTGTTCAACTAGTATTTATTGAGCTCCTACTCTGTACCAGACTGTACTGTTAATAGTCAAATGTTTACATTTTAAATAAGATTAAAAATTTCCTATGACAAAAGTATTCTCTTAAGAATTTAAATATGTTTTTGTTATAAACATAATTTTTCTTATCAAATTTAAATAATGTCAGCTCTTTTTGTATATTCCCTTTCAGGAAGTTTTATCTGAGAATCAGTCCTGGGGAAAAATAGATTGGTTTTACAGAAGAGATAAACTGAAAACTCAGATAGATTTTTTGGATTATATTTCATAGCTTTCTTTATTGTCTCTTACATCACATCAATATCTTTCTTCTGACTGACTATATTGGATATTTGCAATGTTTTTCAGTGCCTTTTTGAAAATTATAATGATCTTTAGTGGCCCTGTTTAAAAAAAAATCACTATTTCCTAGTATATAATCGAGTCTATTGTAATTTCTTAACTTGCCATGTAAGCATCCAAAAACACAAATTTTGAAAAGAAATACTTTTATAATTGTGACATCAATATGGACCAATCTTACTGAAACAGTTCCATTCATATTCTACTTTGTGTAACACATAATGGAGATTTTTAGTGGTTTCCCCAAAGCAGATCACATAGTATCTTTAATCAAATGTTATCCATACCTTTTATTTTTACTCAGTACTATTTCTGTTGGATTTATTTTAAATAAACATGTAATGTATTCATTTAGAAAAATGTGTACAACTTTTTAATACTCTGTCTATAGCATACATATGTGTATGTATATGCACAGAGAGAATGTTATGAGTACAATGTATTGTATTAATAGCTTGAAAATGAGAAATTAGGTACAGAGAAGTTCTTCAGATCAATAGGGACAAATATACAATCAGGAGACCTGATTCAAGGTTCAGGAAGAACCTTGAATATTATATAAATTTTGTTAGGCTTTTTTGAGACATAGCATAATTGTTGCTTATCTAGAAAAATCTACAGTATTCTCCATTGCATGAGATTGAAAAGGAGCATTCACAGGTGAAGAGTGGTACAATGCACCTAAGTTAAGGAGCAGAATATGAGTTCTCTCTCTTTCTTTGGAAAGGTGTTCCATAAGCTCTTAGCCATAGAGCATTCCTTTTAAACCTAATCTTACTTTGTTATTGGGCTACCATGTTTGATAGAGCTCGTTCATTTACCTTCTCCTTATTTGCTCTGTCAGTCTTAGCTGCTAAGACCTTATGAAGAACAACTGTGATTCTGAGAAGGCACTTTCACACCACCTTCCTGAGTATAAACTCAAGAACAATTACCTGTTTTAGATTTATGAACAAAGCTGTGCAAAGTCAGTCAGTCATTTTTACTGGTGATAGTCATTAGAGGATAAAGAAAGAGGTAACTCTGAAGACTGAAAAAATAGGTAACGTGAAGATGATACAATCTAAATATGAGTTTTGTACATTAACGTAAGTTGGGCTACACTTTAATTGTCAGTAGACATCAAGAGGTCAATGAAAGTCTATAAAACATTTTTTTTAAACATCTCTGTTGGTGGTGGTGTTTTAATTACTCTAGGATTCCAAAGGAATTGCGAGTGCTAAGAAAGGAGGGACAAGAAGGGATTATTGTAATCTCTTCATGTTCAAAACCCACAGATTGAGCTTTATAAAAATCATTATGTTTTGAGGGGTCTTTTAAATGTCAAATTATTTTTGTTGATATGATATATTTGGTAATTCTTTTGAATTATTTAACATCAATATTCCAAAATACCAGTGTGAATGCAAGATTATAAAACAGTTCACTGAGACATATAAGTAGTAGATAGGAATGATAACTTTTTAAAATAATACAACCATGTGTATCAAATAAAATGTTTTCATGAAATATTTTCCTTGAATTATCTTGTTCAGCCATAATTAGTATAAAACTGAAAAACACTGAAAATAACTCTTGGGTATGTTTTGTTTTCATTTTAAAAAACAAAATTTGAGAGAGAGAGCACAAATAGGGGGGAGGAGTAGAGAGAGAGAGGGAGAAGCTGAGTAGAGAACCCAATGCAGAACTCAATCCCAAGACCCCGGGATCATGACCTGAGCTGAAGGCAGACACTTAACCAAACTGAGCCACCCAGGTGCTCAGTTTTGTTTTGTTTTTAAATTATTCTTGGTTTTTGGCATGTGACACATGCAAACAATGATGAATAGTGATGTTTGTGAATAGTGATGTTTGCGATCAGTGGATCTTGTACTAGATACTTGCATTAGCATGCGGGCTGCTAGCCTATAGCCTTTTGTAAATGATCCTCACCCAACTCACTCACAGACCCTAAGGAAAAAGGACCCATGACCACCTCATTGTAACAATGCTCTGGAGCCTGACCAAAGAAGAGCCAATGAGTATATCGTCCAGCCCCATCTGATCTAGTCTGTCAAAATTGGCTAAGCCAAAATCAGACATCCTTTTGTGGAAATGTAAATTAAACACTTAGGTATGACAGTTTATGGTGAAAGATGTTATAAGTACAAATAGAAACCCAAAGTTTGAGAAAACATAAGTTACAATTATGAAGAGGCCAAAGCTTGAGAAAACCGAATCTATAAATTAAACACATGCCTTCACATAGTGGAGGAAACAAGGGAGTTGTAGCACAAGGGAAAGAAGTATAGGGAGTAGTGGTGGCCTGTTAATGTAGACATCAGAGTAATGTAGCTATATTTTACTCCTATTACTGCCCTTCTTGAGGTTAGGAGATGTTTGGCTTGTTACAATACATCTGAAATTGTGTTCTTCACAAGCACATGAACTTAATTAGATAAATGACAAGGTATAGATTTTTCTGGAAGCCTAGGATAAACAAAACAAAACTTTTGATTATCTTTAGAAAATGCAGTAAAATGGGGATTTCTTTTTCAAGTTTAAGCAGAAATACTAGCAGAGCAAGGATGGTAAATTTTGGCTCCAACTACAAATGTTCCACTTAAAAGCTGTGAGATCTTTAGCAAGTTACTTAACCTTCTTGTATCTATTTCGACATCTACAAAATGAGGACAAAATTCATACCTATCTCAGTACCTATCTCAGAGAGTTAATACAATGAATAAGTGTTATTGCAGCTGAAGTGCTTAGAGGAGTACCTAAGGAATATAAGATCTCAGTGTTAATTTTATTTATTATTATATTATAATCACATGCTAAAATACTCATTAATTGTACATTTAACCACATTGTCCTAATCTCATGTCAGAAAATAATGCTCTTATATAATAATAACATAGACACTAATACTGAATGTTTGGTTCTATGAGAATTTATTCACATAAAATTAGTTTGTATGGTTTTATATTGAATGAAAACAGAGCCAAGATACAAATTCTTTGTTTTTATAGTGGAGTTGACCATGGGAATAATACTTATAACTCTCTCTTGGAGAGGAAGTCACTATTGGCTGTAGTTCAAGTCATGAACAGACACACAGCGTAAAGGAACTGCAGAGTATTAGCTTACAGCCATTTCATTCCTTGGAAGACATGGAATCAAAGGGAACATTTCTACTTACTGTGAGGCTTTGAACTACTTTGGATTATGTCCTTCTAAGGAAACATAGAGCTTGAAATTTAAAATTTTCCAATTTACTTTTGAATGTATGGTTACTGCCTTTTTGTCCATAATTTGAGGATAAAAGTTAAAGAATTTGTGAGAGTTTAAAAAAAGTTCATGAATTGGAGAGGACTAGAAAAAAATATAAATAAGATTTTTTTTTCTCACCTTTATTATTTTCTATTAAGAGATTTCTCCTATATATCACCCATGTGTTTGGTCTTGGACACACTTTTCTTCCTTTAGTTAATTATATTCAGCAAAACCATTCAAAGGAAAGTGCACTGGTTGTGAATGACTGCTATTGATAAATATTTGTGGCAGAATCAGGAAGGAGGCATCCCTAACTATCTGGGGGTTCATCAGTTTAGGAAATTTATTTTTTTTTAATTTTTTTTTTAATTTTTTTTTTATTTTATTTTTTTTAGTTTAGGAAATTTAAATAATTTATTTGGCATAGTGTATAATTTTAGGTTACAACTCTAGAAAATAAATTTATCATAAAGTAAGTAGATTAATTATAGCAATTCAATCTTGAATACATTTTTAAATGGCTACAGCAATGAACATGTTCCAAGAAAGGTTTCCATTTCCCCTGTTTGATTTTTATACTCCTATTGGTTAAATTAATCTTCAAATTATTGATTACCAAGTAACATTGTGAATTGGTCTTCTATAGCGTGAATCTAACTAGCATGTTTGTTTTATCATTAATCTTGTTGGTCATTATATCATTTACTGTTCATTATAGCAAGAGATAAATTGCACAAATGCTTAATATTGTTAGTTCAGCTTGGCTGCTTTCTTTAGTGACACTAATTCTACAGAGCAGTTGGGCAAAATCAATGTCTTATGCACCATTTATATTAAATTATGCTTGTTATATGATTGAATCAACACTACATAGAGTTTTCTCAAGTTAATTGATCAACTCCTACAAAACAAATTAATATGATACATCAAACTTATGGAGTTGTCGTCCAGAAAGAATATAATAAACATCAGTGCTGAAAGAAAAACCAGTATTCCTCTTAGAATACTGAACTCCTCAACCCTAATCAAATGGCTAGCTAAATGTGTTAGCAGAGAGAATGCAAATGTAGCTTTAATGGGAGATTTAATTCCTACTTTTTTAGTAGGAGTTAAGGTATTCATGTCAAGTGATATAAGTGCACTTGGTAAAAATGTTTCAGTGTTGTTTGTCCCCCCTCTAGTTACCTGCCCCTACTCAGCTAAGAAAAAACAGAATTTGAAAAATCACTTAGGAGTTTTTTTTCCTTGCTAGTTCAAATGGCTGTGATATGAGACATAAAGTTGAATCTTAGTAAATATTCTATGAGCAACCCTCTATGTTTTAGCAAACTAACTCATTTTTATACTGTTCATATATTTCTTTTATGAGAACAGGATGTCAAACTTATCCAGCTGTGTTTGAATATTACTGTATTTTATAATCATTAATGCAAATTCATTAGTGTGTGGATTAAGGATGAGTGTATAAAATAAAATATTATCGGGCAGCCTGGGTGGCTCAGCAGTTTAGCGCCACCTTCGGCCCAGGATGTGATCCTGGAGTCCCGGAATCGAGTCCCACATGGGGCTCCCTGCATGGAGCCTGCTTCTCCCTCTGCCTGTGTCTCTGCCTCTCTCTTTCTCTCTCTCTCTCATGAATAAATAAATAAAATCTTTTAAAAAATAAATAAAATATTATAAATTAATATTACCTCAATTTTTTCAAATAATCTAGTACTTATATTTTTTGTAAACTTAAGATTTTGAAAGTATAAGCCATTATAAAAAGAAACATAGACACACTCTCTCTCTCTCTCTATGTATATATATATATATATATATATATATATATGAACTTTTGCTTCATACAGGCAACTATTATATAAGTAAATATAAGAAGGATTGTGTAAAAAAAAGGATTGTGTAAATCCTGTATGTTTATTTTATGTAACCTAAATTTTAAAAAAATTTTATATAAAATATTTTATTTTGTTTAACTACAATGTAAAGTTTAATCATCTGGATGCATTTAGAATAACTAATAAATAAGAGAAGAAATGAAAATACTTAAGACAAATAAACAATCAAGGGCATCCAGCTAACTGCTTGATACTTCATCAGGGAAATGAGTATAAAACAGGAAGAAAAAACATGTTGGTCTATTTTAGCTATATTTTGTAAAGATGACAAAATGAATACCTTTGAGCAATATTCTGTTTATCTATGTTTAAAGATATAATGGCCAGACACTACATATTAATTAAGCAAAGTTAGAATATGGGTCTCCCTGTCAGTTCTTTCTTCTGTTCAATAGCATACCATTTCATTTCTCTCTCAAAGTATACCTTTAGTGTTTAGATATAACCCTTAGGAAAAGATGACCTTGATAATAAATTAGTCTTTTCAATCTGCTCTGATGAACATCTAATTAAAAATTGTATGCAAGTTTTCTGAACAAACACAAAGAAATTATATATTCATCTTTTTAGGTGAGTGACAAACTTATTTTAATTTGAAATATATTTTTATTCCTTTCTGTTAAATAGTATATATTGAGTGAAAAAATAATTCCAAAGTATTTTTCTTTTGACTGTGTTTTTTGAAATTCTATGGGATTACATTCCCAAAGAATATTAATTAAAATTATTTGAGGTTACTGAGCCATCCAAGAAAAATATTTTGAAACTTTTATATTTTCAAATTGAAAAACAAAATATTTTATCATGATAACATTACATCCTACATTTTATCAGATATTCAGTAAAATTGAATGGACATGGGACGGTGAGGTGGCTCAGTCAGTTGAGGAGCCAATTTGGTTTTGGCTCAAGTTGTGATCCCATGACCTTGGGATCAGACCCTACTTTGTGCGCTGCCCTCAGTGGGGAGTCTGCTTAAGGATTTTTCTCTCTCCTTTCTTTCTGCCCCCCCTCCTGCTGTCTCTCTCTTTCTAAAATAAATAAATATTTAAAAAATTAAATGAATATAATCTTTGTAATTTTTAGTTTATATGTACACATTTTAATTAACTAGGCAATATGTCTTTAAATTATTTTAAAAGCACATTTCAAGTTTAAAGATGTTGTGATCATTTAAGTTGTATTGCCTACACATTTAATATTAGCGATCATAGAAGATACTTCAGACCTGGGATGCCTGGGTGGTTCAGCGATTGAGCGTCTGCCTTTGGCTCAGGGTGTGATTCTGGAGTTCTGAGATTGAGTCCTACATTGGGCTCCAATTAGGACTTCTCCCTCTGCCTGTGTGTCTGCCTCTTTCTGTGTGTCTCTCATGAATAAATAACTAAATTTAAAAATATATATATATACTTCAGACCTATAGGAATAGAGCTGACATATTTATAACAAGAATTGATAAAAGGGTGAAAGACCTGTACTCTGAAAAGTATAACACACTGATGAAAGACATTGAAGATGACACAAAGAAATAGAAAGTTATTCCATGCTTATGGATTGCAAGAACAAATATTGTCAAAATCTATACTACTCAAAGCAATCTACACATTTAATGCAATCCCTATCAAAATACCAAAAGCATTTTTCACAGAAGTAGAATAAACAATCCTAAAATGTGTATGGAATGCTGTATAGCCAAAGAAATGTTGAAAAAGAAAGACAAAACTGGAGTTATCACAATTCCAGACTTCAAGTTATGTCACAAAGCTCTAGTAATAAAGCATCTTGGTGCTGGCACAAAAATAGATACATACATCAGGGGAATAGAATAGAAGATCCAGAAGTAAACCCACGATTCAAAGGTCTATTAATCTTTAACAAAGCAGCAAAGAATATGCAATATAAAAAAGCCTCTTCAACAAATGATGTGGGAAAACTGGACAGCTACATGCAAAAGAATGAAACGAGACAACTTTCACCATATGTAAAAATAAACTCAAAAATGGATTGAAGACTAGATGTGAGACCTGAAACCATAAAAATCCTAGAAGAGAGCAGAGGTAGTAAATTCTCTGACATTGGGCATAGCAACATTTTCCTAGATATGTCTCCTGAGGCAAGGGAAATAACAGCAAAAATAAACTGTTTGGACTGTATCAAAATAAAAATCCTCTGCACAGCAAAGAAATCGCAAAACTAAAAGGTAGTCTACTGAATGGGAGAAGATATTTGCAAAGAACATATCTGATAAAGGATTAGTATACAATATATATAAAGAATTGATATAACTCAAAACCCAAAAATCAAATGCCACACCTAAAAAATGGGCAGAAGACATCAATAGATATTTTTCCAAAGAAGACATGCAATTGACCAACATGCATATTAAAAGATTCTCAAGATCACTCCTCATCAGGGAAATACAAATCAAAACTCTAATGAGTTATCTCCTCATACCTGTCAGGATGGCTAAGACCCACAACACAAGGAAAACAAGATGTTGGTGAGGATGTGGAGAAAAAGGTACCCTTGTAGGCTGTTGGTGAGAATGCAAACTGGTGCAGCTGGTTACATTGCTGTGGAAAGCAGTAGGGAGGTCCCTCAAAAATGTAACAACAGAACTACCCTAGGATCCAGTAATTGCAGTATTGGATATTTACACACAAAATATAAAAACACTAACTCCAAGGGATGCATGCACTCCTATGTTTATTGCAGCATTACATACAGTAGCCAAATTACGGAAGCAGACCAGAAGTGTCCATCAAGAAATGCATGGATAAAGAATATGTGATATATATATATATTTAGAAAAATGTAGCTGGAACTGGCGAGGCCTCAACAGTGCTATGAGGGATGTAGAATCCTTTAAATTTTTAATCATTTATTTTTAACTTGTGAAAAGTTAACTTGTAGTTGCAAGATGTTTTCCTATTTCTGGGCATTAAAACAGTTTACCTGACAGGAAAGGCAAGGGAAAAATGTCACACACCTTGGAGTCAATCATCCTCCATCCCGTCACTCATACATTTTAAGGAATTTTCATCAAAGGTACAATCAACAACTTTCATTTAGATCACCTTCACTAGAATTCTGTTATAGGAGTACTCCAGTCTGCAAGAGAAAATGTAAAATGCAGACTTACTCTCTCTGATGAAATTAGGAATATTTTTAGTGTGAAGAAAAATCTTATTGGTTATGGAAATTTCAGTCTTTGCTTTGGTCTATGCTATAGTTTTACAGAATGACTCTATTAATAATATTACTGTATTTACATCATTTTCAGGGAATAGTATGTCCAGAAGACAAATAATATCTGAGAGCTGGCTCCTGCATAGAAGTATTTGATTAGAATACAATCAGTATGGGTATTAAGGTCCATTGGCCTTAATATCCATGAATATTAAGGCAGAAAAATTTGATTCTTCATTTTGTTTCTTACCCAGATGTGTGGACTTAGGCAAATACCCTGACTTGAGGTTACTTCAATGACCGTAGACTCTTGAGTAAATTTAAAAATATTCTATATAATGAATATGGTACATGGTACTTATAGCACATGGTACACATGGTATTCAATAATTGTTACCCCTCTCCTTCCACCTATCTACCTGATATCCCTTTTAGTATCAATAGGACATTTAAAATCCTTCCTTCTGTAAATCAATAAGATTTTTTTTTAAATCCATGAATGCCAAATCCTTACTACCTTCAACACAGTTTTCATTATCATAAGAATTTTCATCTTTAATAAATTAAATTTGAATACAGAACTCAGAGCATAAGCATTTCAGTTTTCCCATTTAGCAAGACATTATAACTGCAGAATCTTTTGAACTCAAAATTAATTAGCAAAACTTTTTATTGCATACTTTTCCCTGCAACTACTGCAGTCTTCTTGGTTCCAAGTTATCTGGTAACTGCTCTTTGTCATCATTAGGTTTTATTTGTTTGTTTTTATTATTATTGTTCTGTCCCTTTTGAAATTTCCACATATCAGATCTCAACCAACATAACTATTAAATTATTAGAAGTTATATCTTTAGTAAGTAGATCTTATGGTAAGTTATTTAAAAGAATATCACTTTTAAAAAAGTATAAAAAACTAGACCTGTTTGTCCAGGCCCTCTTAATTTTAAGCCTCATCCATTTTTGACTTTGTCATATGTGTTTAAGTTTTGAAATGTTTAATATTTTAAAAATGATTTTCCATGATTATATTTAAAGTTAAGAGGAACTATTTAGACTTTTTCCAACTTTTCACAAAATCGCCTTAAAATAAGAAAGTATGTTCCATTTTAAACTGAAAAGTAAAACAAAAAAAGGTTTTCAATCCCAAACCAAATGAGAAGGGTTTTTTGGTTTATAATAATAATGAGTGTGAATGAGTTTTTCCAGTAGAAAATTATATTATTAAAAATTAAATAAAAATTATGAAAATATCACTGACAAAAATCTATCATTATAAAAATAAGAGATTATTCAATTAGTATAAGAATATTAAACACATGAGACATAAGTGCTTGTCTATTTCTTGAATATATCATTTGATGCTCAATCAAGTATGACAAAGGAAGAAGTATTCTGAAATATATATGAAATATTCTGAAATAAACATGAAATATACCTATTTGTATTTCTTGGCTTTTTCCCACCAAAGTCTCCTAAGTCTAGGAGCTAACTCACTCAGCTTTATGTAGCGCTCAGGTCTTGTTCTCTGCATCCTTCAAAAACCCAGTGTTTAGTTGGTTTCATCAGGACACTGTGCAAATCTTCATCTTAGAGATTTTTTTTTTTTGAGCACTTCTTACTGCCCGGATCCAGTTTTAAGGACTACTTTAAATACTGTCCTTTAGAGGAAGCCTCCCTGAATTCTTCAGTCTTTGGGGATAACTTCTTCAGACTTCATAGACCATTATAAGATAGAATTTGCCACCTTGTGTTTTTCATCTGGTGTCTAAATCACAAACTAAATCATAAACTCCTTACAGGCAGAAATAAATTCTAATAATCAAAGAATGGCACATGATTTATGCATGTTTATTATTCCTAATGAAATAAAGATCAATTTTAGAAAAAAAAAAGCAAGGAACTATGAGCTAATTCTGCAAGGGATAAGCAAAACTACATAGGATAGATAATATTTAAGTGGTTGGTGAAAAAGAAAAGGAAAAAAAGGCAATGTTAAAATCAACATTGCTCCAAAGATGATTCATATAAGAAAGACAGAACATAAATACATTATCTCTAGCCATTCAGGAAAAAAAAAAAAAAAAAAAAAAAAAAAAAAGGACTCCCTCAGATTCCCTGAACTCTAAACAAATGGAATGAGATTTGGAATCCAAAAGGAGCACCAGACTCTGTATCTGCTTAGTTTGGTTTACTTGAAAGATGCTCTGTGAGATTATAGTTGCTATGGGCAGATAAGACAATTCCTCTTCACGTGACAGACCAGCATGTTGGAACACTGTTTTGTCGTAGCATATGAGACAGGAAACTCATCGGCTGTGTAAATTCACATTGGTATATTTTTACCCCAGATGGATTTAATTAGCTGAAAGTAGCAAGCAAATCTGCTGCATCTTCAGAAACTTTCTAATCTTGTCTCATCTTTATTTAATTATAGTGAAGAATCCAGGATTGGACAAGTGTAGCTGTATTATTTGTCACAGCATATATATATATATATATATATATATATATATATATATGGACATTAAAAAATGTTCACTCAAACAGTTGAAACAGAGAAAGGATCTGTAGGTTTCCCGTATCAAACCTCCTTTTGTGTGTGTCTTTATGACATTAAGATCTTAATGACATTAAGATCTTTATCCTTTATTCTTTTTTCCCCAATATTCAAAAAGGAAATAAGTGGCAATGATGAGTTTTTTCCTTTAAAAGTTGGAACGTTACTACTTGATAAGACTTTTTGTTCACAAAATAATCCTTTGGGGTTATTTGTAAGACTGATGGGAGATATTCATGGACCAAGAGCCATATGAAGTTGCTTAAGGCTTCTTTGAGAAACTATAAATTCCTCTCTGTTGATGTAATATTTATGACCATAATTGGGTGGAGGAAGGGGAAAATCCAGCCTTTATCTTTCTGCTTTTTCTCCTTTAATTTTGATTTTGAGCAATTGATTCAGGCAGTGCCAGACAACAGGTAAAGCAAGATACTTTCCTTTTGATTCCTGTGATATTCATAGAGTCTAGTTTAAGTTATCATAAATAGAGATGATTTTCTTTTCATTGGTTTAATATTTTCTTCCCAACATATATCATATCTTAACATTTAAATACTCATTTTCTTATTGGTGAAATCACATCTGTTACGCTTTTTACTGAAACCTCTTACTTCTGCAACAGATTAAACAATCTGAAATGTGAAAAATAAGTCTGCTAAAAGATATAATAGATTTTGTTTACTTCATCTTGGAATAATATGCTATAAAAGGTTAGAAAAAAGTTGCTTATGTGTTCTCTAAAATCAGAATATTTTCATTCGTTTTTTTCTAGAATACATATGAACCCCCAAATTGAAATCTCTATCACATTGTTATTCTTTGTTATTTTTGTACTTCACAAATAGTGATCAAAATGCAAAATACATCCTCTTGCAATTTTTTCTTAAATTTCCTATTTTTTCATAAACTACATAATATTGTTAACAGCCTACATACTAATAATTAAATTACTATCAAGTATCACTATAAGCACAGTCCTTAAATGGAGTATTAATGGCATCAGTTGATGATGCCCTTTCAAAGTTATTTACCATTCTTTATTTCTTTTAACTATTTTATCACATTCAGCAGCTCTTTAACTTTCTTCTTTCTATGCACAGTGAAATTTTATGACATTGGTCTGCATCTTATTTTCTGATGCAGCCGCACAGAAGAAAACTAAACTCTTTGTACAAAAGTCCTTCTTGCTTTTAACTACCTGTGGAATATTCCTTTTGATTTTGAGTATTTAAAGTATTAGTCTAGATATCTGGGGATGTGACTTCTTTCTTAATCTCCGCCTTGATCTTGTAGACTTTTTCAATATAAGATTTATATATTTTATTCATTCCAAGACAATATCTTCTAGTTTTAGTGCAACATTTATAAGTTTTCATTGTCAGATTTTGCATTTCCTATTAGTTGGAAACTAAAACTTCTTATATGACACTTATATATCCTTTTTTTTCCATATGGAATATATTTATATTTTGTTTATTCATTTCTTCTGTATTATTAAATGTTTCTTTAACATCTCACAGAGTTTGTTGAATTTATTTTAACAATTCGATTTCCTAAAGTCCAATCTATTTCTTATTCTTTAAATAGACTTTCTCCTAGCATCCTTTTCATCTTCTCAAATTATGGTGAGGTTATATATCACAGTGTTTTTAAAGTTATCTTCTTAAAGATCTCTTGTTTCATCAACCATTAAGGGACTTTTTTTATTTGCAGTCTTTCTCCTACATTAGTATGTATTTTCCTAAAATGTGATTCTTGTTGGGCCATTAATAATATGGGATCTTGCCAGAGTAGTTAAGAATGAAGAATTATATTGATTTTTCTAGGTGGCTTGTGTGGATTTCCTCAGCTGCTTTTCAAATTGGTTTGTTTCCCATTAAGCTTCCCTCAGGAATGGGAGGCCAACTGGTTGTTGTTATGCAGTGGAGAAAGACTGACCTTGTGGACTCTTACATTGGGAACAGAAGGGGAGTCAATTCACAAAGCAGTTTCAAAAATGTCTTTAAATTGATATGGAAAAAGATTTTTGTAAGTATGGTGTTTATTTTGTAGAAGTGAAGCTTTGCAGATAACCTAGAAGCCCATCACTGGAAATGGGTCTATAAAACATGAGTTAGTGTATGTGATGGAGTGCCATATAGCAGTAAATGTATACCAATAATTATTAAGGTATAACTTTAAAATAGATCTTAATGGGCAGTCCTGGTGGCTCAGTGGTTTAGCACTGCCTGCAGCCCAGGGCCTGATCCTGGAGCCCGGGATCAAGTCCCACATCAGGCTCCCTGCCTGGAGCCTGCTTCTCCCTCTGCCTGTGTCTCTGGCTTTCTCTATCTGTGTGTCTCTCATGAATAAATAAATAAAATCTTTAAAAAAAAGAAAAATAAATAAAATAGATCTTAAACATATTCTAATTTCAGTAAAGATTGAATGAGACGTGGTTAATGAATGCAGTCAGTATTTCCTTTTGGAGAATAAATCCTCAAACCTTTTTTCTATCTTATGTATTTTCCTGTGCCTGATGCATTGCCTACTAATACAAGTGATATATACTAAAGCCCACATTTTACATTACCTTTTACACTTTGTTTTCCTGATTTTCCTGTCACCCAGATAAAGCTGACAAAACATCGCTTCATCTGGGCATTCTTTTGTCTCCTCCATGTGCCTGTGTGAAGGCATCAAAAATAAACTATGGGATTTGAAATTTTCATAGAGAAGCATCCTCTCTTAGGCATGGAAGTAATCTCCCAAAATAAACGCTGATTACCTAAGTTCACTTTATATGTCCATTTAGTTTAATTTCTTCACACCTTTGGGGACACTGAGTGTTGATTGTTAGTAAAGCTAATTATGCTACTAGTTATCACTGCTTGTATTCACCTGAACTTCCTTTACAGAATGATAGCTTATCCAGTCTCAAACATCTTTCAGAAGAGGCTCTTAGTGACTTCTAACACTTCCGTGGTCACTTAAACTACTTAAGTGACTAGACTACGAGGACATGAGAAACACAATTTTCCACTCCCTATCTCCCCTATTGTCAACTTCAAAAAAAAGCAAAATTAGACTTTTGCTATTTATTTAATTATTATTACATAATCAGTGACTTTACAAGCACCCTCCCCCCCCCAAAAAAAAAGAATGACTTTTTTTGAATACTTTTTTTTTATTTCCCTTAAATGACAATTAATCATTTGTCTCATTCTTTTTCCTTTTATGTTCTATTTTTACCAGTTTGGAAGATAACATACATCACTAAGAAAAATGTGCTTCTAGATGTTTTCTTATGCATCATTGATTTTAAAATTGGCAAGGGCTGCTGGGGGCCCCTGGTCATCTCATATTTGTACTCTCTCACACACTTGTGGAAAAAGAAACCTATAACCTTAAGTAAAATAAACACTCGCTTCAACTTTTATGTGTTTTTCCCTCTTCTCAGATTATCAGAGGCATGTTTTCATTAACAAAACTAACAACAAAAAAATTCTAAATACTCTGTGGAGTTGGTGCCATTTCCTCATTTTCTCCTGTTTATTAATTTTTTAAAGAAATATTTCTGCAGGATAAAGTGTATGGTTATGCATATCACTTATTAGTGCTATGCTTCTGCTTCTCAACACTTGCTTTCCCTTTTCTCAGTCTATGGAGCAAAAGTCCTCATCAAAGTGCGCCTGGGGTTAAGATACAGTAATTTCACATTGAATGATACCTTTTGTTCTTGCAGCTGAGCTCCATTTACTTCTTTGCCTGCCAAAGACAGCATTTTTGTACCCTATCCATGACATACTTTTCTCTTTTTTCTTTACTTACCTTTTTTTTCTTTTGTATGGTCTAAGTTGGCCCCACATTCTAAGCTTAATGAGTATGTACAGGTTGGCAGGCAAGAAAGAGTCATTTATCCAGAGGGCCGAGCCAGCTGCAAGGTACAGAGCTTTTATTTCATCTTGAGGAAATAAAACAAAAAAATACCAATATTATACTAATCTTCATGTTCACATGGGGAACCATTTTAGTTTTGGAAATATGGAATAGATTAGGGACACCATTAAAACTACCAGCATACTAGGGGTGGTTGACACCTATTATGAAATAGTATCCAAAGAAATGAAGGTACCTTGTTGGAGTCTGTATCAAATAGAATATATTAAAGAAATTGGCTATTATGTAAAGATTTTGTGTATTTTCTTCTGTAGGAACTATGCTTTAAAATTTAAATTTGAAAAGATATTAGAATAGCTACATAATGATGAGAAATAGGTCTTAGAACTAAGAAAATCTTACCAGAACAGTCTGTTTAGCTACCATAGTGACCTTTGTTTCTTTCTTTCAAAATGATGTTTTATAATAAGTTTTCCTTATTATGATTTAAGGGGAAATAGTTTCTATTTTAGATGTAAAGACAAATCAACAGAGATATAAACCAAAGGGAATGAAAGTAATTAGTGTGGCTAATTTAGGAAAAAATACATTATCAGAAACAGAAACCGACTCATACAAATTAGAGTTGACTCTTACATTACTTTACCTCTATTTTATATAAAAATGATGTAGGGCTATTACCTATACCAAGGAAGTAGCTAGAGAGCTATATGTACTAAACTTCTTAAAACTAAACATGCTACTTACAACACCAACTCCCAAATAGTTACCCCAAACCTCTTTTCTTTCCATGATATTTACATCATGTCCAAATTACTACCTAACCAAGTATTGTAATATAAAACAAATAAACATTTGTTTTTAGGGACTTGTGAGAACCTGGTGAATTATATTTGTAAATGTTTTCCATTCTATTCTTGATTTTTTTGCATGAGGTATAAGTTAAATTGAACATAAAGGGAAGTTTTAAAGACCAATTGGTAAATCTAAGTACCCACCCCACTACTGCCATCCTCTATGCTTTCCGAAATTAGTAGTCAGCTGTCAGCTCTGTTTCTTCTCGCAGTGTTTTGCTTCAGAGAAATTAGTCAGATTAAATTCATCTCACTCATGTCTCTAAGTTTTTAAAACCCATACTTTAACTGCTGTCCTTATGAAGTTGCATTTAACCTAAGTATAATGTGACCCAAATAACTGCAATACATATTCAGGATTACTTTTGTCGTCGACTAAGATGTTAGTCATCAAAACAATGCATGGATTAATTGCTTTTACCAATATTAAAATCAGTTATTTTTATCCTCTTCAAATTGTATCTAAGCTAGATATAGGAAATATTATCATTCCCGCTTTTGCTTAGTACCATTTTAGCTAAGAATTCATGGCACTTTTTCAGAATCCTCCTTTAACGTAATGTTCCTAGCAGCGAATCTTAATTGTTCAAAACTCGTGATGAAATAAAAATTACTAAAAAAAAAAAAAAAAAAAAAGAAAGAAAGAAAAATTACTTAACATCCCTGACATAAATAATGGCAACTATTGGGATTGGGAGGAATGAATGATTTTTGTTCACTGTGAGGTTAAGAAGTCTAAACTACTACTACCTATGACTATGTTTTCCAGCTTCCTCTGCATTCCCACTTTCCACAGAACAGTTGCTCCTGCAGTAAACTCATTGAGACTCTGCTGCTGTCTGGGGAATAGAAACATAGCTGGATGGGTAATGAAGAAAACTAGCTTTCAGAACAAATTCTGGTCTCCAGACCTCAGCCTTCTCAACTGTTAAAATAGGGAATTTATACTTAACATTTAATGATCACTGAGCTCCCATCTGGTTCTATAGTATGACAACTCAATGCCAAGGTTCGTACCGGCTTCTGGGAGGTGTTATGCATTAGGGTTTAAGTTTCTTACTTCTGCTTTGCTATACTTTTTTTAATGGCTTTATAGTATACACCTTTTATAAAAACATTTGTGTAGTTATTGAAAACATCTTAATTTTCACAATGATGCTTCTGCTAATATGATGATCTGTTTGTGGTGAAATAGAGTTGCTTTTATTCTTACACAACTCCCCCAAAGAGAAATTGTGCTGTGGGTAAAAATAAACTTCTGTTATTAAAGTATTATAAAACCTCTTTATATATTCAAGTCAAAATTGCTCTGTGTACACACAGGCAAAATGTGATGGTGCATTAAAATCATACAACTGATAAATTCAAAGCCCGAGGACTTCTGTTGCATTTTTGTTTCTTTTTTTATCCAAGAAAATAAGCTTTTGTTCTTGAATTCTAAAGGTAGAAGGGAGTAGAAAGGACTGTCATTTCAGTTTCTCAAAATATTTCCTGTTGTTTGGAGTTCTTCATGGGAAGATATATATGATATACTATCAAAGAAAAAGTGAAACATAAAAATTACACTTGTGTAAATAAATGCATAGGAGAAAAGTCAGAAAGAAAATATATCAAATGTCAGGGGCCTTGGTGGCTCAGTTGCTTAAGCATCTGACTCTTGATTTGGGCTCAGATCATGATCATAGGGTTGTGGGATCAAGCCCTGTGTTAGACACGACACTCAGTGTAGATGGAATCTGCTTGAGATTCCCTGCTTCTCCATCTGTCCTTTTTCCCCCTCAAATAAATAAATGTTAAAAAAAAATAGAAAATATGTCAGATGTAATTGTAGCTTTTGGTGGAGTTAATATAGGTTATATGTTTTTTTTTTTCCTATAAATTTTTAATTGTCCTTAACTAATATTTTTAATGTTTTTCCCCAATAACTGAAAATGATTCAAATTTTATAAATAAAGCATTAATAGGTAAATTTAAGTGAGCGAGCCTTATTAAAAAGTTTAAGGGTTTTGAAAGGAAAGTAAGAATGAACAAGAGGAAAAGTTTCTAGATTCGTTGCATTCACAGTACAAGTGCCTTTCTGTCTAAAGCCAATGCATACAGGATTCTAGTTGATTAATGTTCTTCCCCGTTATGTCCTATATGTGGCACTTTCTTTAACACCAGGTTCAAATGGTTTATATCTATGTTTTCTCTGATTCTTTCTGCCCACATCTTCCCTAACCCTTATTCAAGGGTACTACTCTCTTCCTTCGTGCTTCTGCTGGACTCTTCTATTTGGCAGCATCTTTGCTGCTTTGTGGCCTATTTTTTGTTTGCGTATAATTATTACTTCAAAAGATTGAAAGTTTCTTCCAATTGGTCAAGTGTTATTTTTTTCCATTCTTCTAGTTTAATTGTTATTTTAAAATATTTTTTGATAATCCTTACTTGATATGAGGGTTCATATTTTCTCCCTCACAATATTAAGAAAAAATGAATACCAGCAAAACAAGAAAAAATTAAATAAAAAACACTAGCAAAATTGTAAATTTATATTTTTAACTAAAATTCTCCCTTTTTCATAGGTAATGGAAGTTCTAGCCACATCCTTTGTCTTCTTTCATTCTGTTAGCCATTTTTTTTTTCTTGAATGACATATGTGTTACCCAACCTGATTACATCGCATAGTTCTCTTACTGAAAGGTCTAGATAGTCATTTTAAGTGTTGGTAAAAATCACAGCAATATAAATGCTAATGAATTCTTCCTTCAAAAAGTACCAATAAATATTAAGAATGAATGAAAAAGTTGGGCACAATACAAGGGGGACTTTCCTGGTTGGTGACTCTAGGTTTATTCAAGCAATGAAAATAAGGAGATGTTATTCCATGCTCTGACTTTGTCAGATCGATGATGAAACATCAACTGCAGGGAATATTAAAATTCTTATGACAGCATCACACAAAGTGTTTAATCTTGGTCAGGAAAGGCAGCTTTCCAAAACTTTTACAACTTCCTTAGAAACTGTAGCATCAAAATCAAATACTACTTAGCCAAATATTTCCCACTTATTCAAATATATGGATGTGACCCCATATTTTACCACTAATGACATGCAGTGTGAGAGCATTAGGAAAACCTACAAGGTCACAAAAAAGTCACTATCTCTTGATCTTGGATTGGATATTTTAATAACATGATTGGAATACTTTAGTGTTTGGAGCAATATACAGTACTAAGATCCATGCTTTAATTTATTATGTTTTAAACTTTAGGTAATATAGGCATTATTTCTTAAACTCATATTTTAATAATTCCGTAGTTTTACTGCCTATCATTATTTTCCATTGAAATATTCATAACCTTACCACTAAAATGTTTAGAATAATTTTTCCTTCTTTAAACAACTTCTTTGAGTTTCAACTTCTTTGCCTTAAAAAAATGTTTTTCTTAATCTTGAAATTCATCAGTATATTTTCAAATTTTTTCTCAGTATAATAGTGTAATTTTATGAACATCTTTTTTAAGTATAAAAAGTAGAGTAGCAATGAAAACTTATAATATGTAATAGAATGTCTCTGCCTCAAAACAATGTTATAGAAAAATTATTTTTCCTACTTTGACTTTGTAATTAGTCTATATTTTTTAGGATAGCTAATTTAGGTAGTTTTCTTTCCAATTTCTTATGATGAATTCACCAATTCGGAGTTTAGACACACAGTAGCTATTGTAATCATTAGACCATATCTACTATGCCAAAAATTTCCCTTGTGCCTCCTTAGAGTCAATCCCTGTCCCCAAGCACTAGCTTCTGGAAAACAGTGCTATGCTCTATAATTTTGACTTATCAAGAATTTCATAAAAACAGAATAAGAAGTATGTCATATTGAAGTTAGTTTCTTTCACTTGGCATAATGATTCTGAGATTCTTTTAGATTACTACCTGTGTCTGTAGTTTGGTCTTTTTCATTGCAGAGTAGTATTCCATGTTATAGACATACCAGATATTATTATTGTTTTCCTCTGAGAAGCATTTCCATCGTTTTTAAATGAGTTATTAGTAAAGCTGCTATGAATGTTTGGATACAAGTATTTTTATGGACAAATGTTTTCATTTACCTTGGGTAAATGAGTTGGATTGCTGAACTGAGGGGAAGTATATGTTAAAATTTATAAGAAAATGACAAAATGTTTTTCAAAATAGATGTATTATTTTTCATTACCACTATCAATTAATGAGACATTAAATGCTGTCAGTCTTTTTTAATTTTACCACTGCTCTGTGTATTAATATCTTACTATGATTGAATTTTTATTCCCCACTGATAGATGATGTTGACTACCTGTGTATGTACTTATTCTTCATTTTTAAATCCTTTTTCAACATTACCTCTTCAAATTATGCAACCATGTTTGTAATCAAGGTGATTGCCATCTTATTATCACACTTTGAAAGCTCTTTATCTTTTGGGGACCCAGGTCCCTCTATCAGGTTTACGTTTGGCAAATACTTTTTCCCAATTGATGGCTTGAATTTTTAATTTCTTAAAGTATACTATAAAGTGTAAAATAGTTTTCAGTTGAAACATGCAATTTACCATTTAATTTTTCTTAGTTCATGCTTCTTTTTCTTATCTAAGAAATATGTTTTTAAAACAAGATATATAAGATTTTTTCCTTTTTTATTCTTCTAAATGTATTAAAGTTTTAGGTCTA
This sequence comes from Vulpes vulpes, assembly GCF_048418805.1. Taxonomy (NCBI): domain Eukaryota; kingdom Metazoa; phylum Chordata; class Mammalia; order Carnivora; family Canidae; genus Vulpes; species Vulpes vulpes. Next base: position 53,687,518 of record NC_132793.1, read on the forward strand.
ACACTTAACTCTAGGATCTTACATATGGAGTTAATTTTTGTACATAGTGTGTGGTAAGGCCAAGTTTTTGTTGAAATTGTTATGTGCATAAATTTTCATTTGGATATCCAATTCTTCCAGTATCATTTGTCATTCTTTCCCAAAATGGATTATTTACATTGGCATCTTTTAAAAAACCAGTTGACTATATATATGTGTGTATCAATCTCTTTCCAGAATCTCAATTATATTCCAATAATACTTTTTACCTACCCTTATTACAATACCATACTTTCTTGATTACTGTAGCTTTAAAGTAATTCTTAAGAACAACATTTTGGTTAGGATAATATTATGTCTTCCAGACCATGATGATGGGATACCCTTCCCTTTCTTCATGCCTTCTTTAATTTTTTTCAACAATTTGTAGATTTTACTGTAAAAATCATTTATAATCAGAATTACATTTATTCCTCAGTATTTTTGATGGTATTGTATGTAATGGAATTGTTCTGATTTACTTTTCAGACTGTTCAGTATTGGTGTAAAGAAATGCAACTGAGTTTTGCATGTTGATTTCAGATCCAGCAACTTTGTTGAACTTGTTTAACAGTTTTTGTTTCATTTTACATTGTTTGGTTCTAGTGTGGATCTTTAGACTTTCTATATAGAAGATCATTCTCTCTGCAAACAGTTGATTTTATTTCTTCCTTTCCAATTTGAATACCTTTTATTTATTTTTCTTACCTGAATGGTCTAGCTAGATTCCAGTACTGTATTGAATAGAAGTGGTGAAGGTGGGCATCCTTGTTTTGTTCCCAATCTTTGAGGAAAACATTTCAGGTTTTCATCATTGAATATGATGTTACCTGTGCAGACACTTAATTTTTAACTTAACTCATTTCTTCTCTGTTTTTAAACGATTTGGAATTATTTACTTTTATGCCTTGTGGATCTCTTTAAAGTTATTTTTGTTATTCTTTAGTATTTGTTTCAGCAATATGGAAGAGAAGTTAAAATATATGTTAGATTTACTATAACTATACAGCTAACATTTTTTTTGTGATTTTTAAATTATATTAAAAAGCATAACTATTTCCTGCTTGTAATTTACAATCTTATTCAATAAAGCCTAGTGAATATCCAATATCCAATGGTGTATACTACATGAATTCATTCTTAAAGAGCTATTTTAAAACTGGCATAGCTTTAAATCCCTAAATATATTTTTACCAAATCATAACCTCCAGTTTAGTTGTGTTTCTGTTTGTTTTGCAAACAGAAAAATAACAATAATAAAAATAAAATAATGTATTAGCTGGAAGATATCTTTAACATTATAGCAATCATTAAAGGCACAGATTATCAGTCACCATTTCTTCAAGGTTTGTATGTCCACATAAATTGCATTATTTTTCTGTCTTTTTAGTAAGTGGTTACTTTTGTCCTTTCATGTCCAGTAACTTGGACTATGGATTGATATATTTTGTTTAATTTAAGTATTAGAATGTTATGTTCTAAATTTTGAAATGAGACATTCAAAATAAAGTATACTGCATGGAAAGTCAGTTCTTGAAGATTTTAACTAAACCTACTTACAAGTTTTAAATTTAATGCTATTTTAATTTGGCTCAGAAGAAAAGCAAACCTGTAAGCAACCAAAGATTTACATATTTAATTCAATTGCTTTATATTACGGTGATAAAATCAGTTTGAGAAGACATAATAGGGAGGCCCAAGGAAAACATTAAAATTCAATGGAAAATTAAGCCATGTATTTTGTTGCCACATTGATTATAAATTCCAGAGGATTAAGCTCATGTATTTGGGACTCTCAAGACAGAAAAACACAGTGATGAACAGCCAAGTAGGTAGTTTTGGAGTTCAATCGTTGTTAAGTTTTAAGTGCAAGTAATGGTAAATTCTTGCATCTCTCTCTCTCTCTCTCTTTTTTTTTTTTTTCTGACATAAACTGTACATTCATTGCCTTATTTTAAAATACTGGTTTTGGAGCAATCTCCAAAAATATTCAGGGAAAATGTATCACCTGTTAGCTTTTATTTGATATTCCCTAGGGGAGATTTAGATAAGTGCAAATCTGTATCATATATTAAAAATGAACATTTCTTGGTACACAGAAATAATTATATGATTAGTGTTTCTACATTCCTACACTGTCTTAAGCATAGATAAAAAAAACTAAAAATAGATAAAATATGGGCTTCTATTACAGTAAAAAATTATAGTAGTACGAACTATAGTTTAATGATAAACTCTCTTAAATATTGCACTGGACAAGTTTTCCTAAAATAATGTGTGTTTTTAGAGCAGAAATTCAGAGGAATGGCTTCTATAGCTATTTTCTATTCCTGAGAGCATGTTTTCTGCTTTTAGCCTTTTTTAAAAAATGAATGAGGAAAACTTTACATATCAATCTTTTGAAGCCAACATAGAATTGGAAATTTACTATATAGCATACCTTAGAATTCCTTCATTAATTTTAATTATATTGTATCCAGATATTAGTGAACTGAGAGAATGCAATAAAGCCATTATAGTCAAGAAGGTGATATTAGGTCCTGTGTATGAGTTAAAATTGTTTTAATTAAGAAACTTTGGTTTAGAACTGAAAACAGACCTCAGTACAACAGGATGTGTTTGCCTAAAACTTCAAATTTAACCAAAATAAATACTGTTTTTGTGGAAAGTCAAAATTGAGATTAACATAAAAACAATATATTTTTCTTATGCAATTGATGCCAACAAGTAAAATTAGGATTACTCGTTGATCCTTTAAAATCTAAAGTTTAGTTTAAAACAGAAATTCAGGGATCCCTGGGTGGTTCAGCAGTTTAGCGCCTGCCTTTGGCCCAGGGTGTGATCCTTCAGCCCCAGAATTGAGTCCCATGTTGGGCTCCCTGCATGGAGCCTGCTTCTCCCTCTGCCTGTGTCTCTGCCTCTCCCTCTCTCTGTCTCTCATGAATAAATAAATAAATAAATAAATAAATAAATAAATAAATAAATAAAATCTAAAAACAACAACAACAACCTGAAATTCAGTGAATTGAGAGTCTATTTTTTCCCTTACAAAGAAGCAAAGAGTATTTCCTGGTACATGCCTCCTGAATATAAATTTAATACTTTCCTATTTTTCTTTCTTCCTTTCTTTCAGCTTTTCTTCCAACCTCCCTTCCTCATGTCCTTTCTTCCCTTCTTCCCTCTCTTCCACCTTTCCTCCATTTCTTCCTTCCTAACATTTTTTATTTTTTACGTTAGAAAAAAATAGCAATTACATATTGAATTAAATTATGGCAAACTATATTATCATATATAGGTCAGCCTTTTCTCTGTAATGCTTCCAATTTTATATTCAAACCTTATAGTATAAAATAGAAGTTATATATGGTATTATAGTATATTATATTAATGTAAAAATATAAAATGTATAATTAATTTCATGAACTATATTTATGAAAACTTTTGAGTGAATTTGCTTTGTAATATAGACTTTGACTTATTTTTTTTATATTGTCAACAACTCTATGCTATAGTTAAATCATCTTGTGATATCGTCTCTATTAGAGTTTTAAAAAGCAGTAAGACAAAAGACTGAAAAGCTGCATGACAAATAAAAGTACTGGAACTTAAAAGATTCTCTTTTCCATTACACCTATAGGAATCAACATGACGCATTGCAGTGTTTTCTGAAATATGTCTCAGATATAGGAGATAGCTTTTATGTGGTTGCCTTAGCTAGAGATATCTAGAAATATGACCCAAAACAAAGGTGAAAGTTACAATGTTATTGGTTGAGGGAGATGGGTCATGCAAATCCAAGATGGAGAAGAGAAAGAGTACTAGGACTAAAAAGAATGTCAGCCAATGGAGACATGCATTACAGCACTGGCTACCACTGTAAGAGAAATTGGAAAGATACACAGTCTCTTGCTGTGTCTAGAATGGTCCATTTAAGACCTCTGGGCACACATCAAGGGGAGTCATGCTATAGAGTAGTCCATGGAAACAAAGTAGGGAAGAGAATTCATCTTCTGGGCTCCTTTTGCTCCCCAGGTCCCATTGGTTAAAATATGCTTCATGTGCAATTAATTCCCCTGAAATTACAAATGAAGTCATTTGACCCATTTTAGAGGGTTCTAAGGAAAGGCAGATTTTATGCTGTGTAGTTGCTTGATACAGGTCCAGAATTAATGACTGACCTCTGGTTCTCTTGCTGTTCAGCCTGGCTTTGCCATATGGATAGGACGGGCTAGCCTCAGACAATGAAACCCAAAGTGTGGATGAGTGAATCAGGCACGTGAGATGTGGTTCCATACAGGCCTAAGTGGAGAAATCATTTAATCTCATGTTTTTTGCACCTGAATATTTTGTACAAACTTCCTTCACTTGTGTCCTGGCTTGTTACTTTCCAAGATCCATTACTAAAACCCATGCTCTTCCCTCCCTAAAAGTCAAAACCTCAACTCCTCTACTTCCTCTAAAGACTTGGGTCCCATTCCTTCTCTGGAAGTGAAGTTTTGACCAGCCCCTGCTCCTATCATTATAGCCTCTCAGTTCTCACTATCACTCCCCTCAGCATTCCTCCCTTCAAACTTTTAGGCCTTATTCCCATTTCTTAGCTCCTTGAGTTTGCTTACTTTTCCCATTCCTGGTCTTGTCCTCAAATTGGGCTTACCTGTACTCCACTCACATTTTTTTTTATTTTTTTTAATTTTTTTAAATTTATTTATTATTTATGATAGTCACAGAGAGAGAGAGAAAGGCAGAGACACAGGCAGAGGGAGAAGCAGGCTCCATGCACCGGGAGCCCGATGTGGGATTTGATCCCGGGACTCCAGGATAGCGCCCTGGGCCAAAGGCAGGCGCCAAACTGCTGCGCCACCCAGGGATCCCTCCACTCACATTTTTAACTGTCTGAACCTCATTGGCTTTAAGTAGATCATCCCTTAAAGCACCTACACCCATCTCTTGCAAAGCAGCCAGTTCTGTCTGCTAGGCCCAACCTGTTCTGTCCACATCCTAGCTCCTGCTTCTTGCGCCAACCTTTGTAACATCAGCCAATGCCAGCTTGTGCCTCTCTGTAATTTCTACCCCCTTTCCACTAGTCTGTTGTTTACAGTCCCATCTTTTCAATTCTGTATTGCATTGTTTTTCATTTCTGTCTGCATTCTCTTTCTACCACATCTGTTTATGGAGTAACAGGAAAATGTTTTCAAAATTTTTCAAATCTTATTACCTAGACTCTTAATCTCTAAAAGAAATGAAAAGATGACCCTTTGACTCTGATGTTGTATATGGTACATCTCTCTGATGAATAAAAAATAGAAGAATCTAGAGAAGGGAGGATTTGACCTTTCTCTCTTTGCATGAGACAAAACAAGGATCGGCTGGAAATTGTGTGGAAATTCAGATGGAACTAGCAATGGCGCATACCTTGATTTTGCTGTTTCCTTTTACTGAAATTTAGTTTCGTCTTGTTCCAAAAATGATAAAAAATTATAATACTTTAGGATAGTGAGGGTATTAGAAGAAATTGCATAATATTAAGCACCTAAAACGCAGTGAGCATTCATTACATATTGTTCCTTTCTTCCCAGTCTTCTTTCCTTTTTATTTTTTAAATATTTTATTTATTTATTTGACAGTGTGAGAGAGAGAGCTCAAGTAGAGGTAGTGGCAGAGGGAGAGGGAGAAGTAGGCTCCCCTACTTCTTTGAGGAGCAGGGAGCCCAATGCAAGGCTGGATCCCAGGGCCCTGGGATCATGACCTGAACCAAAGGCAGATGCTTAACCAACTGAGCCACCCAGGTACCCCCCTGCTTTCACCCCCCCATCCTCTTGCTACCTCACTAAGCACTATAAAAAAATGTGCATAGTATGTGGTTGTCGTGAAGAAAATCCTGACTTTTTTAGTGCCGGAAAATTTCTAGGAACTTATATGTTGTGAGGTTTGGGTAGAAAAGCTTAAAGGCAAACTTCTTTTCTTGGAGGAGTGTGTGTGTATAAACAAATCACCTCTAAGGAGAATACACTGTGAGGAAGGGGCATTATGGAAGCTTTTGAAGAGGGTGATGGATGCCTCACAAGACTGTCTAAGAGCAGCCATCTTCAGGCTCCCCGGAAAGCAGAGCCCTATATTATATCATGATCCACAGTGGCAGTTTAGACAAAGGCAATTTGGACAGGGAAACATTGGGTGGTACACTTGAGAGGTTGTACCAGGACTGCTGGCTTCATGTATGGCACCTAAAATTGCATTAGAAAAGGTACCATCTATTTGGAATGCAGTCAAGCACAGTGGCTAATGACATAAGTGGAAGCAAGTCTCTGTTCTGGGATCCAACTCTTCTACAAAATTTAGAGTTGCCTAGACCCCCTGACCCCAAACATCCCCAGCCTGTATCTTCCAGAGAATTAGGAGTGCTACTTTTAGAGGCCATACTTCAACAATGATTCCACAAGCCTGTCCATTATGGGTTGGAGCCTCAAAGCCCTTTTCCTAATTTTTGATAATTGTATAACCACCTCTTCTCTAGATTGTTGAGCAAATTTCCATGTGACAAACAAAATTTGTGTCAATACAGTGGAATGATTGCCTGGATTCAGATTTAATTTCACTTAAAAAATAATGTGAAAAAGGTAAAATAATAATAAAATAAAAAAGTAAAGAAAATGATGTATTGCAAAATTTTTTGCACATCTGAGTTTTAGGGTTTGATTTGTAAAGTTTCTAGATGATTTTTTTTAACATTTTGGAAACTTAAACTGCCTCTTTGTGTTCTATTACATATATATGTGTGATATAAGTATGTCTCTTTCGCACATACATACACACATATATGTGGGAGGAAGGGATGGAGGGAAACTTTGGAAAGAAATGATACAAGTATATATTACATGATTATTTTCATATTGTTGAACCCATTAATTCATCAATAAAAAAGAGAAACAATTTTATAAAGTTCATAATGTAAAATTTTATGAAATATACAAATGATTTCAAAATTGGTTTGGTTTCAAAGTCCAGTTTTTAGTTTATAATTCCATGATGCTTTCATGACATTAAAATATTTAATTTGGTTCACTCGAGAGACAATTAGCCATTTAAAGCAAATTTTTAATAAAGAGTGTTAAATATATGTAATAACCTCAGTGTCTGAATCATCAAGTATAAGTCCACTTTTGTACACAGACTTTATATACCAGGTAATCTCTAATAACAAGTGGAGCTAGAATTATAAGACAAAAAGATGCAGAATTTTCAGTTATCTGTATATAATTTTATGTTCTTAGAAAGGAAAGATTTAAGACTTCTCCTAATAAAGAGAATATAATTATCCTCCTTAGCAAAATCATTTGCTACTAATTCTATTTAAATATAGCTTATTCAGAATAGGAGCTGAAAAAAATATTGTAAAAGAAATTTGTAATAAGGTAAAACTGTGTGATTCCTGGGTTAGTTGCTTACCAATTGTTTGATCCTGGGCAATTTACTTAATGAGTCTAATTTTATCAGTTATGTCTTCAATAATAAGAGCCTATTTTCTACATCTCTGGTATATGTACAAAACAATAGATTGGTCATAATACACCTAAATAGTAGGCAAAATGGTACTTAGAGTACATTTCTTATTGATATTATACCAAGAAATATCCATTTATATCTAATTGATAAAAACTAGTATTTTCTATTCATGAAACTGAAATGAGACGTCAAACACAATTTTTAAGTCCATTTAAATTTACTATTGCTTTGAAAATAGCAGGAGTTTTATTCCTTTTTACTCTGACACCACTAACCTACAACATTGGAAATCTTAGTGTTTATGTGTATTGCAACTGTTAGTGTTCATCGTGGCAATCATGTAGAAAGATCCTGATGAGCAAGGAACACACCCAAAGATAAGCAGCCTAACTGAAGCAGAGAAAGAGATAATGTTGATTTCTTGATTTTACCACCTACAATGAACATATCTGAAAGCAGGAAATAAAATGTATTCAATACAGTTGTATGAATCAACCAACTTCTTTTTTGCTTAAAAATTTTAAATTTCAGATACACTAATCAGTTATGCTATGACTGTAAGATTTACCAAGTAAAGACTTTTATTTTCCTTTGCACTTATTTTCTTTAAACACACTCAATTCTCTTCACTGACTTGAAGTTTTTTACATGTGATTACAAAAATGATAATATCATCCAAAGTATAGCATTTAGTATTTTGGAGGAGGTGTTATATATTATTGACTCAAGATCTACGACAACAACAACAACAAGATCTACAACATAATTTTATATTTGTAATTCCTTTTTTGACAATATACTGGGATATGGAGAGAAATATTACAAATGAATCCTTAAAATAATTTTGAATATTTTATTTTTTATTTTTTAAAATCATTAGTTAATGGCACCCAACGTTACATTGGTTTCAGGTGTACAACATAGTGCTTTGACAACTCTGTAACTTATGCTATGTTCACCACAAGTATAGCTCCCATCTGTCACTATACAACCCTATTATAATAATATTGACTGCATCCCCTATGTTGTGCCTTTTATGGGTGATGGAAGGTTGGAAGTACAAGCTTCCAGTTATGAATAACTCATGAGCATAAAAGGTACAGCATAGAGAGTTTTGAATATATTTAAACCATTTTATCAAAGCTAATTTCAACAGCAATTACTTACATATTATTTAATAAAATTTATACATTTTTACGTTTTTTTCTTACCTCTTCAGTAAAGCTTGATATTTTTTGTCTTTACTCTTAGCAACTGGTTTATTCTTAATTAAATGTATTCCTAAAATATAATTCAATTAGAGTTATTAAAAATAATACAGAGCACTTGTCACTGTTTTGAAATTTTTAATTTTTTCTATATTACCTTGAATGAATAAAAAATGAAACAAAATATGGTGTAAATGTACAGCAACTTTGTCATTAAGCTAAGTAAGACAAAACTAGCTTCTCCCCGTTTAGGTTACTATTGAAACTACAGCAGACCAAATATTTCACAGTGATGTTTTTCACTTAGCTCATTTACACAGGCATATTAGGCCTAATTAGTATTTTTTAGTCATAAGTTATTCTTAATAACCTGAGGACTATTGCATTAGTGTTACAATTTATAGGTCTATAAGAAAAGCAAGTTCGAGAAGGGACAATCTCCTAATTTGCATGTGCTAATTAGATAGATATTAATTCTAATTTTAAAATCGGTAATTTAATATTTTTGGTAAACTAGGACAAGATAGTAATTCTAATTAGTTATACCAAATTGTTACTAAATGGAACAGATTTAATAGTCCCTTTGAATCTGTTAAGAAAAGTTTGGTTGTAATAAATATCTCTGTATATTGTTTTGACCTCTGTTTCAACTACACAATCCCAATTTGTTTTAAGTGTTTTCCCAGGTACAGGACTCCATGATTAATATCTCTTGCTGTGTTATCTCTGCTGCTAATGAAAAACATTGGGTGTTCTTTCACTTCACAGAATGCAAACGCAGATGAAAAAATTTCACAGGTGAACTCCTTATGAACACTTCTAATTGCTTAGGAACAGTGTTTGAAAATCTCGAGTAATTTGCCATTATTATAATGAATAGCATAAACTGTAATTTTTCATAGTAATTAACTTGTGTCAGCACCATTATTTTTCATTAATTATAAATGAGAAAGAATGAAAGAACACCCGCAGGAACAGATGTGCGAAATTGTCTCTTAGGTTCTGTTTTAGGTTTTGTTTATTTTTTTTTTCTTTTTTTCCCTACTCTGATACTATTTTGGGTATACTATTGAGCATGAGGAAAATGCAGATGGTGATACCTGTTTGGGGTAGAAAGGGACAAAGGACATTTATTTAGATAAATTCCTGTGTAGACCATCCAGTGTTTTTACAAAAGCTGTTATTGACATGCCAGATAAAACTATAGGAAAAACCAAATTACTACTACTTTACTTTTAACAAATACAGCTAAGATAACTTAAGAAAATGTGTTTTGACTATATTTTTTTCGTTGTTGGTAGAAAATAAAAGCCACTATCTAGATTTAAGCCTATAGTGTGTTAAATTGAAGTCAAATATAAAAAAGGAAGGGAGGCATGAGGGAGAAAGGAAGGAAGGAATAAAGAGGAAAAAAGGGGGAAGAGAGGGTGAATTTTATGCAACATTTGTGTGGTTGTATGTCTTTTTATAACTTTACATAACAGCTTTCATTTCAGAATACCAGTATATGTTGGGTATTTTTGTATTAAACGTACCTTTTATATACAAATAAACTTAAAATTATTGTATCCTGAATTTGTTGTAACCTTATAGTCCATTAAGATGGTAACTTGACTAACAGAAATCTAGACATATCATGCATGTGGGCTCTTTATAAGTTTTGAGCAGAACTGCCCGGATAATCATTCTTATCATGTGATGTCAAAAAAAAAAAAAAAAAAAGGCTGATTTGTCAATTTTGTTCAGGGTGAGTTCCTCTGGAAATTTCACTTTGTATTTCATCATAATTTTCCTCAGCATGGGTCCACTTATTTTTCCTTCCCTTATTGAATCACTCTAGATTCATATTATGTTTCAGACACTATCCTACCAACCCAACCCAATTACAATGTTCCTGCTTTGTATCATAGTTTTGATTTACATCTATGTGTTTATGTGTTTTATTTGTATTTATTTATTTATTTTGAAGGGAAATCTCTTTATTTTTTTATTTAAATTTTGTTGGTTAACAAACTGTGCAATATTGGTTTCTGGAGTAGACTTCAGTTATTCATCACTTACATATAACACCCACTGCCTACCACAAGTGTCCTCTTTAATACTCATTAGTATTAAAGACTCATTAGTGTACTCATTTAATACTCATCTAGCCCATCCCCACCCACCTCCCTCTATCAACGCCCAGTTTGTTCTCTATCCTTAAGAGTCACTTGTGGGGAGATGCCTGGGTAGCTCAGCAGTTGAGCATCTGCCTTCGGCGCAGGATGTGATCCTGCGCTCTTGGGATGGAGTCCCAAATCAGGGTCCCTGTAAGGAGCCTGCTTCTCCCTCTGTCTGTCTCTGCCTGTGTGTGTGTGTGTGTATGTGTATGTGTGTGTGTGTGATGAATAAATCAATTAAACCTTAAAAAACAAGTCATTTGAGGGGGCACCTGGGTGTCTCAATCAGTAAAGCACCCGATCATTGATTTTGGCTCAGGTCTTGATCTCACAGTTGTGAGATGGAGCCCCCAGCTGGGCATGGAGCCTGCTCGAGATTCTCTCTCTCCCTCTGCCCCTCCCCTTCTCCTCTAGTGCATATGGGTATGCATTCGCTTTCCCTCTCTCTTTCTAAAACAAACAAAAAGAAGAAAGAAAGAGAAAGAAAGAAAGAAAAAAAGAAAAGAAAGACAAAAGAAAAAGAAAGAAAAAAAGAAAAAAGAAAGGAAAGAAAGAAGAAAGAAAGAGAAAGAAAGAAAGAAAGAAAGAAAGAAAGAAAGAAAGAAAAGAGTGGCTTCTCCAAGAAGAGAAGTGCAGAGGGTAGTGTTTCAAAGTTCAGTTGTTCTTGTTACCCTAGTCCTCCAAAGTTTCCTAGTGTTATTATTATAATTATTAGACTCTAATAATTTTCCCAGTAGAGATAAAGACAGGATGAAGTTGTGAATTATATAGGAAGACTACTTTGGCAACTAGCCATATCTATGTGTCTGTGTCTATGTCTATATCTGAAGTTTGTGTTCCCAGTCCTATCAGCACAGCCATAAAATGATTTTCTCAGCATGGCTATGTCTTGGGGCAATGTCTGGTTGTGTCTAAGGGATTTGAGTTTGTCACCTTGACTTATCCAGTGTTTTGGGGCAACCAAAACATCCTACCTAATGGATACTGTCAGTGTTATCAGTCCCAATTGACATTGTTTGTGTTAAATTGGAGGACCAAGTGTCCAGTATCCCTGTGGGTTTTACTATCTGCTAGCATGATTTTGTGACATATTTACCATTATATGCCCATTCCATGCCTTTTATTATTTCTTAATAACCAATTCTGAATACCCCACTTTTCTTTTTTAAATGTATTTTTATAAGATTTATTTATTTGAAAGAGAGAGCATGCACCCATGTGGAGTGGAAGGGGCAGTGGGAGAGGGAGAGAGAATCTCCTACAGACTCCCCATGGAGCACTGACTCCCACATAGGGCTTGATTCCACTCCAAGACCCTGAGATCACAACCCTAGCCAAAACCAGGAATCTGATGCTCAACCAAACTGAACCATCCAGAAGCCCCTGAATACTCCCCACTTTTCTTAAGTAAATCTTGTCAAAGCCCAGTCTCATAACAACTGTGATGCTAATTAGGATTCTTTGATTGAAGTCAATAAAATCTGACTCTCACTTTAAAAATTGAAAAAGAATCATGTTACGAGAAGTACATGGGCAGCCTCCAGAATTGATAAAATGAGAAAAAAAAATCTGATTCCGACTAAAGCAACCAGAGTAACTCTGACTATTATAGAAAATATTGGCCGTGTTTAATGTGCCATCATCTGAGTGACACAGCTCCAAGATTGTTGGGGATACTGCATTTCCAGACAAGATTCCAATTGCCTAGGTGAGAGCAAGCTTGTAATACTTCTAAATTTACTGTTAATTGATTTGGCAAGAATTAACCAAGTAAGATAATAATATGGACGAAAGAAGCTCTATAAGCATTTTATACATTTTATCTCATTTAATATTCAAAATAACTTTTTTTGGGGGGGGGCTCAAAATAACTTTAAAAACAAATATCAATATCTTTCTGTGACAGAAGAGGAAATTGGAGCTCAGAGCAGTAGTGTAATTGGCCCAGATCACAGAGCTAGGAAGTAGGGAACAAAAATTCACGCAAAAAGAGTCTCATTTAGCTCTGGGTTTCACTAATCTTCTGTGTGGCTAATTCATGGACTAGGACTGTACTTATGTTTTTACAAGTTTTATTTTTCTGCAGTAAAGCAATTTCTTTCTCACTATTTTGGGTTGGATCTTTCTTTTACAAAATGATACAACTCTTCTTGTACGTAAGAGAGAGTCAATTCTGCCAGCACAACACTTTGAAAATTATGGTAATTAAAGCAACGGATCCAAACTATAGGGACTCATTCAAAGCAAAGAAGTAATTCTTTCACTTATTATTTCGAAGTTAGAGGTTTCATTGTAGATCCTTTGATTATGATTTTCTAGTTTTTTCACACTGAGGCTTGAAAGTGTTTCTTAAATATTTTTGCCATTTATTAACAATTTTTGTGACCTAAATTATAATAACTTCCCCAAAGGTATTCCATTGGAAACAAAATATCTCACGTTGCAGAACAAGTCTTTGACATAGGTCTGTTGAAGCAATTGTATATTAATCAGATCTTTTGGATTTATTTTTAAATTTATTTTTGCCCTAGCAAAAGGTAGGACAATCTCCATGATTATGCAGTCAATTTCTTCTCCCTCTTCCTCCTTCCTCTCCTCCTCCTTCATTTTCTTTGTCGTCATCATCATCATCTTCTTTCTTCTTCATTTTTTGTTTTATATATTTTGGTACTATGTTTCTACTAGTTTTTTATATTCTTCAACATGTCTACTCTTAAGATAACCCTTATTAATCCCTCACAAACATTTTCCCAATAAAATCCAGCTTTTCCGTTGCTATTGCTGTCAAATCCAGGTTCTTTATTTTTTAATTTTCCTGATATAACTTTCTAAAATTAGATTTTTTTCACTATGTGTGTTTGTATATGTAGTGCGTGTGCATATATGTATAAGGTGCTCAACTTGAAATTGGAAAACTTGGAAATCTAATTTGCATATTCTTAAGGTATAGAACCCATTGATTTGATACAATTCTATATTGCAATATAATTACCCGTATAGCATTAGCCAACACATTTACTGGGTCACATAATACCATCTCTTTATTGATGAGAACATTTATGATCTAGTCCCAAGGAGACATCACCAAGGTGGTGACATAGATTATTCCTGACTTTGCTCCTTCATGCAAGAACAGTTAACTATTTAAAAACAAGACACTGCTGAGAGAATGCTAGAACATGGAGGTGAGGCTGAAGCATCCCCCACCCTGTACCACAGAGACCAAGACTGACTGCATTAGATGAATAAGAGAAGTAGCTATATATTGACTGCATTGCTCCTCCCCATGCCAGCAGGGCACCACAGGAGAGGTCTCCCTGAGCCTCTGGTTCCTCCATTAGGAAAGGAAAATCCAGGGGAGACAGCCAGCTCATCCAGCATTGTGGTCGTTCGTTTTGTGGGAGTTCCTACTGTGATCTCACACCATAAGGATCACAGAGGAATCTAGGGCTCAATCCCTGAGAATCTGTTGTGAAGAGGGGGAGGATTGGCAACAACCAGCACATGGATCTTAGTAGACCAAACTTATACCTGTAGTGGCCAAGCAGTAATCTCAACCAGATGTTTTGTTTATCTCAGAACCAAGTCAGAGGCTCATAATAACCAGGAAATTCAGTGGGATGTAGATCCTCAAATAAGGAACTTTGTTGGCCTTGGAGCTCAGTGTGCCCATGCCCAGGTAAGAAGCTGAATCACAGTCCCACCCACTGTGGAAAGTGGCTTCCAGCCGCATCTGACCAGAAGGATTGGCAACAAATCTTGGAAGCAGTGTGGCCCAGCAACACTTGAGCTGAGAGGTCGGAGAGCAGTGCTGATAAACCCTAGAGCAAAGCCAGTACTGGATGTGTAGCATTCTCATGCTATGTGCAGGCAGGGCAGTTAATTCACAGCTAAGACTGAGGGTAGCTTCCAGCCTCTTCCATCCGGAGACCCTGTTTGGGAAATTGAGAGTAGCCTGAAGTGACTCCTCCCACCCAGGCAAGGTTGCCTCACCTGCATTGGAGAGTGTCTTCAGGCCCCATTGGATCAGAAGTCCTGACGTCAACTCCTGGAAGCTATCCTGACCAAGTGGTGCTTGAACTGAGAGGAAGGAAGAGCTGACAGTTTGCAGAGCAAACTCAGTGGTCCTGTTGAGTCAGGAAACTTGGGGTGCAGGCTAGCTTAAATTAAGACAATAAGCAAAGAACTTTAGAAATGCTTCTTGCTCTGTACTTGGACAGGGAATCTAATTGTAGCGCTGCTCATCCCCTCATACAGCAACTGAACAGAGGATGCAGGCAATGAGGAGCCCATCCTATATCCTTACTTGGGTAGGAGATCAAGCCAGCAGTCCTACCCAAATGTTCTCAGCCAAAGGTACAACTCCCATCCCTATCCTCAGAGGTTGAACAGTTACCTTGTCAAAAAATAAACCACAATAGCAGGTCTTACCTGCCCAAAGAGATTACCAGCAGACACAGAAATCCAAACTGGACTGAATTAAAGACTTGAATGTAAGTCTTGAAACCATGAAACACCTAGAAAAAAAATCATAGAAATAAAGCTCTTTGACATGGATCCCGGTATTGATTATTTGGATATGTCCCCTAAAGCACACTCAGTATACCTAAAGTAAACTAGTTGGACCACATCAAATTAAAAGGCTTCTGCCTTTTTAGAAAAGAAATAATCAATAAAGTAAAAAGACACCCTATAGGATAGGAAAAAAATGCAAACTATATATCCAAAGAGGGGCTAATATCCAAAATGTATAAAGAATACATATATTGGAAAAACAAAACAACCCAATTTTAAAAATGTACAAAGGACCTGAATAGACATTTCTCCAAAGAAAGATATATAAAAAGTCAACAGATACATGAACAGATACTCAAAATCACTAATCATTAGGAAAATACAAATTGAGAGCAGTATGCGATACCACTTCATCCCTCTTAGAATGGTCATCCTCAAAAATACAAGTGATAAGAAATGCTGGCATGGATATATAGGAAAATGAGCCCTTGTCTCACTGTGGGTGGATTGTAGATTGATGCAGTCACTATGGAAAACCGTATGGAGAATCCTCCCAAAATTAAAAATAGAACTATCATATCCAGTAATTTCACTTCTGGGAATATATCCAAGGAAAATGAAAACACTAACTTGAAAAGATATACGCACCCCATGTTCATAGCAGCGTTATTTATAATAGCTAAGGCAAGGAAACAACCTATGTGTCCATCGGTGGATGAGTGGACAAATAACTTGTAACATACACACATATACATACATATACATACACACATATACGTAATATATATATACATACACACATATACACCATATATACACAGTTCTTTATCTATATATATATGTGTGTATGTGTGTGTGTGTGTGTGTGTGTGTATGGAAATCCTACCATTTGCAACAACATGGATAGACCTTGAAAGAATTAGGCTAAGTGAAATAAGTCAAAGAAGAGAAATATTTTATGATTTCATTTAGATTGAAATTGAAAGAAAGAAAGAAAGAAAGAAGAAAGAAAAAAAAGAAAGAGAAAGAAGAAAGAAAGAAAAAAAAAAAAAAGGAAAGATTCAGGAAAAGCGATCAGATTTGTAGTTGACCAGATGTGGAGGGTGGGTGGAAATGGGGTAGTTGAAGGAAGGTGGTCAGAAAGTATAAACTTCCAATTGTAAGATAAATAAGTACTAGAGATATGATTAATGTACAACATGGTGACTATAGCCAACACTTCCATATGATATACAACGAAATTGTTAAGAGTAAATCTTAAGAATTCTTGTCACAAAAAGAATTTTTTATTTTATTATATGTGTATAAGATGAATGCTGGTTGAACCAGATACAGGTTTTTCTCTCTCTATGTGGCTTCATTCAGCACAATGTCCTCAATTTCTATCCATACTTCACAAAAGACAGAATTTCCTTCTTTCTCAAGGCTGAAGAATATTGCACATGAAACACATCTTTATTCATTCATCTATTGACTGACATATGTTGTTGATGCTGCAATAAACAGGAGAATGCAGGTTATCTTTTTTGATATCCTGTTTTTATTTTTAAAATTTTTTTACAGATTTATTTATTCAGCAGAGAGAATATTCATTCATTCATTCATTCATTCATTCATTCATTCATTCATTCACACAGAGAGAGGCAGCGACACAGGCAGAGGGAGAAGTAGGCTCCCTGAAGGGAGCCCAATGCGGGACTTGATCCCAGGACCCCGGAATCACGACCTGAGCTGAAGGCAAATGCTCAACCGCTGAGCCACCCAGGTGTCCCTGTTTTCTTTAAATATTTACCTAGTAGTGGGATTGCTGGATCATAGGGTGTCAGAAATTTTTAAATGGACTTTTTAGAAACTTTTGAGGAAACTCCATACTGTTTTTGTTTGTGATGAACCCATTTACATTCTCACTGACAGTAAACAAGGATTTCTTTATCTCCACATCCTCAGCAATACTTGTTACTTTTTGTCTTCTTGGCAATAGTCCATTTTAACAGGTGTGAGGTGGTATCTCATTGTCGTTTGATTTGCATTTCCCTGGTGATTTGTGATATTAAGCATCTCTTAATGTACTCTTTGGCTATTTGGATGTTTGTTTGGGGAAAAAAAATGTCTAGTCAGTTCCTCCACCCACTTTTTAATCAGATTGTTTGCTACTGAGATGATTGAGTTCTTTACATATTTTGGGTATTAGCCTTTTACCCAATATATGGTTTAAAAGATTTTATCCTGTTTGTTAGGTGCCTTTTTTAATTTTGTCGATGTTTCTTTTGTAGTGCATAAGCTTTTAGTTTGAGGTAGTCTCACACGTTGATTTTTGCTTTTGTTGCTTGTGCTTTTTGTGTCTTATCTGAAAAATCATGCCTAAAGCTCTTGTCTTAGAGCATCTTCCCTATGTTTTTTCCAAAAGTTTTATAGTACCAGGACTTTTGTTTAGGTTTTTAATCCATTTCAAGTTAATTTTAGTGAATGGTGTAAGATAGGCATCCAGTTTCACTTTTCTATGTTTGGTTGATCACTTTTTCAGCATTTTTTGTTGAAAAGACTACCCTTTCCCCATTGAGTGTTATTGGCCTTCTTCTCAGATACAGTTGACAATATATACAAGAGTTTATTTCTGGGCTTTCTATTCTATTTCTTTAGTTTTTGTGTCGACTTTTAAGCTGGTGACATACTTTAATTGCTATAGCTTTGAAATATTGTTTGAAATCAGAAAATGTGATGCCTACAGTTTTGTTCTTCTTTAATGAAATTGCTTTGACTATACAGTGTCTTATGTGGTTCCAAACAAATTTTAGGATTTTTTTTTCTATTTCTTTAAAAAAATACTATGGGAATTTTCGTAGGGATTATATCAAACTTATAGATGGCTTTGGATAATGTGTTTTAGTGCTTTGGAACATTAATATTTTAATATACTTTGGTACATAATAGCTTTGGGACATTTATTAGTTATTCTAATAATGAACATAGGATGCTTTTCCATTTCTTTATGTTGACTTCCATTTCTTTCATTAACCTCTTACAGTATTCAGTGTAAAGGTTTTTCACTTCCTTAGTTAAGTGTATTTCTAAGTATTTTATTGTTTTTGATGTTATGGTGAGTGGATAGTTTTGTTTATTTCTTTTTTAGAAAAATCATTATTAGTGTATAGAAATTCTGAATATTGATTTTATTCCCTGCAGCTTAGTGAATTCATTGATGACTTCTAACAGGTCTTTGTTGAGTCTTTATGTTTTTCTATATACAGATGTTCCCCAACTTATGATGGTTAGATATACAATTTTTCAACTTTATAATGTTGTGAAAGCAGTACATATTCAGTAGAAACCATATGATTTTGATTTTTGATCTTTTCCCAAGGTAGCAGTATGAAGTATACTGCTGTCCCATGATACTCAGCAGTGGCAGTGAGATGCCACTCTCTGTCAGTCACACACTCAGGAAGGTAAATAAATACTAAAAACCCTTCTGTGCCCAGATGACCATTCTCTTTTTCATTTTCAGCACAATATTCAATAAATGACATGAAATGTTTAACACTTGATTATATATAACAGGCTCTGCTGTAGATAATTTTACTCAACTGTTGGCTAATGTAAATATTCTGAGCACATTTAAGGTCAGCTAGGTTAAATGTATTAACTGCCTTTTTGATTAACAATATTTTCAATGTGCAATGGGTTTATCAGTATGCAACCCCATAATAAGTCAAGGAGTATTTATAGAAGATCATATCATCTGCAAATAACAATTTTACTTCATCTTTCAAGTGTAATACTTTTTATTTCTAGATTTATCTTGTCTTATTGCTCTAGTTAGTACTTCCAGTGCTATGTTGAATAGGGTGGTGACAGTAGACACTCATATTGTCCTTGATCTTAGAAAAATAGCTTTCAACCCTTTCACCATTGAGCGTAATGTTAGATCTGAGTTTATTGAATATAGTTTTTATTGTATTAAGGTATACTCCATTTATACCAGATTTGTTGAGGATTTTTATCATGAAATGATGTTGTGTTTTGTCAAATGTTTTCTTTGCATTTTGTAGGATGACCATATAATTTTTATTTTATTCTCTTAATGTGGTATATCACATTAAGTATGTTCAACCATCTTTATATCTTAGAAGTCAACCGCAGTCGGTCATGGTGTATGCCCCTTTCAGTGTGCTGTTGAATTCAGTTTGCTAATATTTTGTTGAGAATCTTTGCATTTATAACCATCAGGGATATTGATCTACTATTGATAGTTTTCTTTTCCTGTAATGCGATGTTATCTGACTTTAATATCAAGATGATGATGGCCTCATAAAGTGTATTTGGAAATGTTCCCACCTCCTTCCTCCTCAATTTTTTGGAATAGTTTGTGAAGGATTCCATCAAATTCTTTCTAAAATGTTTGATGGAATTCACCAGTGAGACTACCTCTGGGCTTTTGTGTGTTGGGAGGTTTTTTTTTATTTTTTTTATTTTTTATTTTTTATTTTTTATTTTATTTTTTTATTTTTATTTTTATTTTTTTTTTGTTGGGAGGTTTTTGATTACTGATTCAATCTCTACTTGTTCTTGGACTGTTCATACTTTTTATTTCTTCATAATTCAGACCTAGTAGGTTATGTGTTTCTAGAAATGTATACTTCTAGTTTATTTAATTTGTTAGCATATAATTGCTAGTCTCATGATCCTATGTACTTCTGTGGTATCACTTGTGTTTTCTCCTATTTCATTTATTTTATTCATTTGAGTCTTCTCTCTTTTTTTCTCAGTCTAGCTAAAGGTTTGTCATTACTTTCTTTTAATCTTTCCAGATTACCAGCCTTTATTTTGTTGATCTTTCCTATTGTTTTTCTGAAATTTATTTCTTTTATTTCCACTCTGATCCTTGTTATTTCTTTTCTTCCACTAACTTTGGGCTTAGTTTGTTCTTTTCCTGTTTCCCCTGTACATTGAGATGTGAAGTGAGGCTCTTTGAGTTCTATCTCATTTCTTAATATATTTATCACTATACACTTGTATCTTAGAACTACTTTTGCAGAGTTCATATGTTTTGTTACGATTTGTGTTTATTTCAAGATCATTCTTGATATTCCTTTGATTTCTTCTTTGAACCATTGGTTGTTCAGAAGCAGGCTGTTTAATCTACACATATTTGTGAACCTTGCAGTTTTTTGTTGATTTCTTGTTTCATACCATTGTGATTGGAAAATATACATAGCAATTTGAATTTTCTTAAATTTGCTAAGACTTGTTTTATGGCCTATCATATGCTCTGTCTTGGACAATGTTTTGTGTGCATTTGAGAAGAATGTGCTGCTTCTGTTGAATGGAATGTTCTATAAATTTCTGTTATGTACATTTGATCTAGTGGGTTTTTTCAAAGATTTTATTTATTTATTTTAAAGATTTTTTATTTATTCATTTATTCATGAGAGAGAGAGAGAGAGAGAGAGAGAGAGAGAGATTTATTCTTGAGAGAGAGAGAGAGAAAGAGAGAGAGGCAGAGACACAGGCAGAGGGAGAATCAGGCTCCATGCAGGGAGCCTGATATGGGACTTGATTCTGGGACTCCAGGATCACGCCCTAGGCCAAAGGCAGACACTTAACCACTGAGCCACCCAGGCATTCCAGATTTTATTTATTTATTCATAACAGACACACACACACACACACATACACACACAGAGGCAGAAACAGAGGCAGAAGAGAAGCAAGCTCCATGTAGGGAGCCCCATGTTGGACTCGATCCTGGGACTCCAGGGTCATGCCCTGAGCCTAAGGCAGACACTTAACTGCTGAGCACCCAGGCATCCCAAGCCACCCAGGCATCTCTGGTCTAATGTTTTGTTAAAGTTGTCTTACCTTGCTGATTTTCTGCCTGAATGATCCATCCATTGAGAAAAAGAAAAAAGTTGAAGGGGATATATGGGATATATATGGGATATATATATGGGATATATTCAATATATTCTTTGTGAACTTGGATGTCCAATCTTATTGAAGTTTCCTACTGTATTTGAAGTTTCCTACTGTAGTTTTATTGTTGTCTATTTCTTCCTTTGGATCTGTTAATATTTGCTTAGTATGTTTAGGTATCTCAATGTTGGGTATGTATATTTATTATTGTTATTATCTCTTTTTGATTAAATGACTTATCATCAAATAATAATAATTTTAATCTCTCATTTTCATTTTTGGCATAAAGCCTACTTTGGTATAAGTATCACTATCTCTACTTGTTTTTGTTTTCTATTTGCATAAAATATCTTTTTTATTTGTGAGATAATACAAAAGATATATTGACCTCTGCCCTAAGTTCTTGACATAGAGCTCCTAAAATCTTTTTAATTTACTGGGTGGTAGGAGTATCTTTTGTTTTAATAAGGTGACTCTGAGTAAGCTCCTGGATGGCTCCTGAATGACTCCTGGATGGGGTCTAGTCTCCAGAAAGATTAAGCCATGATTAAAAGTTTGGGATTTTTGGTCCACACTCCCCTCATTCTCTTGAGAAGATAAAAGTACTGAAAATTGAGTTAATGATCAATCATGTGTATGATAAACCCTCCATAAAAATCCAATAATATAGGTTTCAAAGTGCTTCCAGATTGTTAACACATCCATGTAGTGGGAGAGTGATGCACCTCAACTCCATGAGGACAGAAGCTGCTACATTGGGAACCTCTGTATCTCTTCATCTTGCTATTCATCTGTATCTTCGTCTTATCCTTTAATAGGATGACAGATGTTAGTTTTTCCTGAGTTCTGTGAGCTGCTCTAGCAAATTAATGTGATCCAAAAGGGAAGGAAGTAATGGGAAACTCTGTTATATGGCCAAGTCAGATAGAAGCTGTAGGTAACCTGGGCACCTACTACTTGTGATTGGCATCTGAAATAGGGGGCAGTCTCATGGAACTGAGCCCTTAACCTGTGAGATCTGATGCTATTTTCAGGTAAAGAGTGTTAGAATGAGTTAATTGTAGGACAGCCGGCTGATGTTGCAGAGAATTGCTTTGTGTGGGGAAATCTCCACATATTTGATGTCAGGAGTATTTTGAGTGTCGTAGTATTATGTATAAAAGTAAAGGAGACACATAGAAGGAGAAGGGTAGGTTTTTCCAATATACCAGCCCTGTACTTTGATACTATGTGTGTCTTTAAAGCTGAAGCGAGTCTCTTACAGGTGGCATACAGTTGGGTCTTGGCTTTTTTTGTTTGTTATTTTGTTTTGTTTTTTTATTTTATCCTTCCAGGCACTTTGTGCCTTTTGATTGTTGAGTTCAACCCAATTTATGTTTGGAGGAATTATTGATAAGCAGGGCATACTAACGACATTAATTACTTTATGACTGTTTTGTATTTATATTGTTTTTTTTTCCCCCTCTGTTTCTACCTACCTTTGTGAATGGTGATTTTCTGTGATGTTATGTTGATTCACTTTTTTTTTAATCTTTTGTGAATCTACTGTAGGTTTTTGCTTTATAGTTATGTGAGAATTAGAGAAATCATCTTACAGATGAAACAATCCATTTTAAACTGATAGAAACCTAATTTCAATTGCTTAAAAAATTCCTACTCTTTTATTTTTCCCTTCATGTTTTTAATGTCACAGTTTACCTCTTTTATAGTGTGTATTCATTAACATTTTTATGTTTATAGTTATTATTGTACTATTTTCCTTAAGCTATTATACTATAGTTGTTTCACACACTTAAATTGCAGAATTAGTTTTTGAAATCTGACTGTATTTATTTACCTTTACTAGTGTGTTATATATTTTTATTTATATTCATGTTACTAATGCCAATTAGTATAGCTGAAGAACTTTCAGCATTTCTTGCAAGGCATGTGTAGTGTTGAATAACTCTCCCCCCTCTTTTGCTCTCTTTTGCTCTCTTCAATTTAAAAAAAAAACAAAAAAAATTATTCTGCATCATATATGAATGAAAACATTGCTAGATAGAGTATTCTTGGTTGGCTTTTTAATTCATTTTTACACTTCCAATTTATCATTATATTCTTTCCTGGCCTATAAGGTTTCTGCTGAGATATTTGCTGATAGACCAATGGGATATATTCAATAGCTCATGATTCTTTTATTTTTTCCTATTGTGATTCTTTCTGTGATTTTTGACCATTTCATTATAATGTCTTGTGGAGAAGGTTGTTTTGAATTGAGATAATAAAGTGACCTATATACACTTTGTGAACTTGGATGTCCAATCTTTCCCAAGGTTTGGGATGTTCTCAGCTATTTTTTTTTTAAGACTACTTATTTACTTAGTATGAGAGAGAGAGATAGAGAGAGAAAGAGAGAGACAGCCAGCACATGCATGAGCAGGGGGAGGAAAAGAGGAGGAGGAAGAGGAACAAGCAGATTCTGTGCTATGTGGAGCCTGATGTGGGGCTCAGTCTCACAATTCTGAGATCATGAGCCAAAACCATGAGTCAGACACTCAACTGACTGTACGACCCAGGTGCTCCAATAGCTATTATTTCTTTATATAAACTTTTAACCTCTCTTCTGTTTTTTCTCCTTCTAGAATGGAAATTATTCTAATATTTGTATACTTGATCATGTACCATAGATTATGTAGGCTTTTTTCCTTCTTTTTTCTTCCTTTTTCTTTGTTCTACTGTGACTAGATTATTCATAATTCCTATCTTCTAAATCACTGATTCTATCTTCTGTTTGGCCTGTTCTGTTGTTGATGCTTATTTTGCATTTTCCCCCATTTATTTCCTTTCTTGTCTCCAGAACTTCTCATTATTTTTTTATGATTTTTATATTTTTGATAAATTCCTCATTTTGTTCATATATTGTTTTTCTTATTTTCTTATCTTTCTGTCTTTTCTTGTAGCTTGTTGAGTTTCCTGAAAATAGCTATTTTGACTTCTTTATCAGCTAGGTTGAAAAATTCTGTGTCTTTGAGTTTGGTTACTTGAGGATTTTTGTTATCTTTTCTTGGTGACATGTTATCTTTATTCTCCATGTCTCTTGTATTTTTTTCCTCTTGCTGTTTTCACATTTGAAATAGCCAACATCCCTTCCTGAATCTGTACTTGTTTTCCCCCAGTGTTAGAGATTCTTTTCATTGGTCTTATATCTGGGATTTTTCCCCCAACTTTATGTGAATATATCTGCTCCCCACTTCCTTCTTCTTGTGGCTGAATTCTTAAGTTTCTATGTTCTCTCTCATTTTTACATATCAGCAAACCGGCTTCTGGAAACCCCTTCTTTGTTTTCTAGAAAGTGGCATGATAACTCAAATTTGTGTTTTCTTCTTTGCCTGCTTTGATTTTCTGAGCATATGCTATATTCAGGGAGATGTCCTTGCTGCTATACTCATGAGCATTCACAAGGAGCAGCTGCTAAGTGGGAAAAAGTGTAGTTTAGCATGGGGGAATTAGGGGTAACTTTGGGTGGGTGTGGGTGTCCTTGGATGAGGTCCTCCCAGTAGCTTTGGGCAAGCTTCCTGTTGGAATCCTTACCAGTCAGCAGGAACTGCATCCCATTAATGACCTTTAATATGCTTTTATGCCTCTTCCCTACTCTCCCCACTGCCCTCAACCATGGAGATCTTAC